>NW_004955406.1:21148727-21233420 GCF_000276665.1 Chinchilla lanigera
AGGGAAAGAAGCTGCTTGCGGCCATTCCTCCCTTTTGCTCTGGCTGCTTTGCTGTTCAGCTGCCATTCCCCTCTTTGCTCTTGTTGCTTTGCTATCTTCTGTCTCGGAGCCAGCCACGTATGGACTGAAACCTCCACAAATTGTAAGCTAAATAAACCTTTCCTTCCTTCATTTTGGGCGTTGGGTATTTTGTCTCAGCAATGAAAAAAAAAATAACTAAAACAGCATGTTATCGAACTCACAGACGACCTGAAGCTGGGAGAGGTACCTAGTATGTTAAGTGGCAGGCTCAGCTGGTAGAAGTATCTGCCATGGTAAAACTATGGAAACAAAGTTTGGTGCATTATCCATGTAAATTTCTCCCTTTAGAACAATCATTTGAAACAGTACAAGATGTGAGAAGTTTGACTTCCAGTACTCACTTGCAGAGAATCTCACAGATATTAACTCACAGAAAACATGGAATCAACAAGTATGGGGCCTGCCAAAGAGTCCCCGCAGTCTTTGGCTGTGTTCACAGGTGTGTGGCTTCCAAACTACGCAGGAAGTATCCTCACTATATCTATAGCACATATTTGGAGTTATATGTCCAGTTGAAACCAAATTATTCAGATATTTAACAAAAAAAGAAACCATTGCTAATGAAATCTGTTGTCTTGGAATCAGAAAACATATCACATTAAAAAATTGTGGAAAAAATGAAAATGATTAGTGTTGGGGGGGTGGGAAGAAGCCTTATAGAAATTCTAATACTGACAAGGCTCAGCTCCTTGGACTTTCCCACACTACACTGTCTATCACATTAACCCATGTATCACCTTTGTAGAATTTCTTACCACCTGGAATTACCTTGCTTCTTTCACGTCTGTGCCCACTTCACATAATGAAATATCTATATAAGAAGAAGCCTTGCCTGATGGTTTCACTATTCCATCCACAGCACCTAGAACAGTACCTGACAAAGACAGCTGTCACCAGGTCTAGGCCTGGTAGGTAGGGGTGATTCCTGGAACCTCCACATGGGCACTGTGGGATAGTGGAGAACCACCAGACAGAGGTTTAACATGGTAGAAACAAAGAAAGGGGTTGGACCTTCTCAATAACAACTTGCAGAGTCTCCCCCATGTCAGACGGGTAGGTTGAGGTTACATGGTACAAACTGATCTGTGGAGCCTATTAGCCGGAGACCTGGGAAGACACAGCGCTTTAGAAGGGGCTATGGGATAAAACTCTAAAACATAACACTTTATAGAGAGGGACTTGTAGCTTAAGCCGAAGGTTTGGGCTGACCACCACTGAGGCATCAGGCATGTTTGGACACAGCCAGAGAAACAGTGGGACAGGCTGGATAGAAGTTAATTTGCACAGCACTAAAGAGACTGTTGGAGGGTGTGGGCTGTACAGCTGTGTTCCCTGCTGCATTTCCCACTTGTGTGAGACCCCTAGTGCTTTGGTGGGGTAGTCAAATGTTTATTTGCTGGTGAGGATGTGAAGCAACCAGACCACTTGCACATTGCTGAAGCCATCAAGCTTCGGCTATTCAGGCGGAATAGCAGTGTTGGGCACCTTGAGATCAATAAGTGGGTTTGTACTGGAGTCTGGGCACTCAGTCTCTGAAAGGTTTGCCATCACTGATCTACACTTTAAGATTCAACAAAAGAGAGTTGTGTCTCTCTGGTCCATTGCTGATTTGCCTCTACTACACTGCCTGAGCTATCAAAAGGCTTTACAATAAGAGTTTCTCTCTGTCCAAATAACCACATTTAGACTGGAGAAATAGTAAGCTGCCCAACTCTGCCTGCTTCCTCAGTTTGAACAGGATTTAAGCAAACATGCAACTGTCTCCTTTGAGTTCAGACTGACTGAGGACTGATAGACCCAAAGGCCAGTAAAGAAGCCTTACAGCTAAGACACTAAATGGAGCTGAGGAGGACTTCATAGCTTAAATTCATCCATCCCAAGTCCCCCTCGGGATACATGAAAACAGACCTAGGCATCTGAATTAACCTTTATCACAGAAGAATCACAATAATGCTGCTTCAGTAGCCTCTAACAAAATGTACCTCTATGAAGAAGGAGCCGTGATCCCTTAATCTCAATGTGTTTGAGAGCCTGTGGACTTGAAATGTGCAGAGAAAGTTCTGAGTTTGGTGGGATGATAGGAAAAAGCCTGCTTCAGGGAGGCAGTAGTGGTGTTGCTGAGTCCAGAGCCATGACCCAGGGCAGTCACCTGTAGGAAAACTTCTGAGTAGCCTTGTTCCTGAGTATATCTGAAATATCTCCCAGAACTAATCCAAGGGGAATTTGCAAGAGGCTGAGCTTCCATAATAAGCTAGTAAAGATTGGAATCAGATATTTTGGACTGTTTATTTATTTATTTATTTATTGTTTCTTCAGACAGGGTCTCATTAAGTAGTTCAGGCTGACCTTGAACTGACTAAGTAGCCCAGGATGGCCTTCAACTCAAGGCTATCTTCCTGCCTCAGCCTCTCAAGTGCTAGACTTAGAGGTGTGTGCCACCACTCCCAGTTTCATATATGTTTTTAACTGATGTTACCATATACCCTTTTTCTTTCTCCTGCTACTGGGGATTGAATCTAGGGAGGGCCTCATACATATTAGGCAGCATGCTGCCACTGAGCTATATCCCCATCACTTGTTTGTTTGTTTGTTTATATTTTTAAGACAAGATCTCACTAAGTTGTCTAGGCTGGTCTGAATGTCTTCTGTGCCTCCTTCACAAAGCTTCTACTTTGAGAATTATGTACAATGAGATGCACGAGAAAATGTTTAGAATTGTCAAGTACTACAGCATATGTATGTGATATTTGGTGTCATCATTTTAAGAACACATCATCCTATCCACTGTAACTCCCCCCACCTCATCTTCTGGAAGGTTTCTTGGACCCCTTTTTATGTGCTCTATAAAATACTGTAGTATCTTAGGTCCTATTGACCTGGAGAAATTTGAAGTACTCATCTGAGGTGACTTTTGCCCCCTTGACATCGTCCAACAGCTGTCCCTGGAGCAGAATGTCCTGTAATTCTCTGACCGCTTCTTTCCCAGGGTTCTGTTAAGGGTGTCACCAGGGGGTGAAATATGGAGACAAAGGAGCCACAAAGCAGAGACCAGGAGTTAGAAAATGGGCTCAAGGACTAGGCTCCTGGTTCAATACCCAAATTGTAAAAGTGTACATGACCCATAAGGAAAACTGGGGAGTGTGTAGTGACTCTTGGGAAGACGGGGCATGAACCAAGAAGCCAGATTCCCTGCATCTGGCCCTCCCTTCAGTGAGCTCCTCCTCTGTCACTTGTGCTAAGGCTTTGTGCTCTGCATCCAACCAGGGAGAAGAGAGTTCCCTATACATGTGTCAGGTAAGCAGAGGAAGCACAAAAAGAGATCTCCACGCCCCCTAATCCAACAATTCTGGGGGAAGGTTTAGCTGCAAAGAAAACTGCAAAATGTACCTACTGAGTTACAGATTGACTAGCTGTGGGACTCTGGCTCCAGCCTACTCATCAAAATAAGGACAATGTCTTATGGCTACAATCATCAATTTAAAAAAAAATTAAAAACCTTTGGTAAGTTATAAAGTATATAAATTCAAAAGACATTTATTTCCTGTAGCCCAGGCCCCGCCCCCCCACTCCTGATAAGGGCAGACCAGCTGTTGCTGGTTGCTGGGATGAGTCTTCCTTTTGGAGCACAGCTGAGGAAAGGTCTTGTTTGTCTCCGGATCAAAGTACCTTGCGGAAGTCCCAAACGTGAGTTTGCACGCAAGCTTTTGCAGTAGAGTGAAGGATAAAGTATTTCAATTTCTGGAAAGATAGATTCTTTCACCGGCATCAAAAGAAAGCCTCCAGTGAAGGCAAGCCTGGGTTTTCCTGATGCTGGAAGAGAGTGCAGCGTGCAAGGCCAGATGTGTGAATGACCAAAGGCAACCAGAAGTAGCTGTGAGACAGCCCAGACTAGGAGACAAACTCCAGACTCCATATGGCAGAACTCAGCTGCAATGGGTGCTGCTTCATTCACTCACTCATTCATTTATTCCCTGAGCATCTGAAACATCATAGATTTTAGAGGCACAAGCTGAATCAAACCAAGCCCCTGACCCTCAGGTGCTCTCCGCAAGGCAATGTTACTGCAGAGGAGCCTCATGAGAAACTGGAAGAGAGCATGGCTGAGAAAGAAAACAGTCACTGCCCAAGACTGGCTGAACTGATGGCCCTGTGCATTTCTCAAACAGCCAGCAGGAACGCGTCCCACAAGGACCCAAACGTTCCAGGTCTTGTGATGACTCATCAAACACAAGGATAATTACCTTTGCAGACATTCAGACCGAGGGTTCCTAAATCATGATTACTGGGCTGGGGGTTTAGCTCACCGGCACAGCGCCTGCCTGGCAAGGGCAACATCATGAGTTCAATTCCCGGTACCAGAAGAAACAAACAAACAAACAAGAAAAAAAAAAAAAACTAAATCATGATTACTTGAGAAACATGCCATTGGAGCTATGAGGCAAAGGCATCCAGCTTCATAAAGAATCCCAAGGTCCTGCCCTCTTGTCAAGGTAGAAAGTAGACACCATCTTAAACTTCAAAGCCCAAGGCAGAGTTAACATTTCTCTTTTGGGCTCCCACAGCCCTGGTCCCACAGCTATTTTCAGCATTTTTCACACTGTCCAGGACCTGAATGCACCCTGCTAAAATGCAAAATCCCCAAGAATGAACAGTAAGGATAGCGGTTAGGCACCAGGCCCTTTGTTGAGGAGAGATCTAGATTCAGACCTGATTAGGTCCCGTTAGGGCTGCATGATTTACTTAGATGATGGAACTAAACATCTGTAAAAACCTGAACTTATAACTAGTATGCGTTAGCTGTTACAGTTTAATTTGTTCTTCTATACAGAAGTAATGTTGTAAATTTGTGTCCTTCAAGATTCAGTGCACGATGCCGAAATTGCTTTATTTACAGTAACACAGAAGGGACTTAACCAAGGAATAAAGTGCTTACAAAATTAGTACAAGGTCCAAAGGAGTAGGTCCTAGACTAGGGATTCCCAAACAATACAAAAATGACTTACCAGAGGAATTCCCACCTCTGGACACCCTGGAGCCATGCTGGAATCAAGAAGCTGCTGTTGCCTCTCAAAGCCTGAGAAGCTGGAAAAGGCGCTCCAGGGCGCCAGCACAGGAAGCCTTGTGGGTCCCCAATATGGCGGCCAGCAAAATGTGCCCAGCGCAGCCAGTGTGGCTTCAAAAGGGGGGCCTCGTACATCTTATATTCAGCGCAGCTTCTCTGTGAGAATGATTTGCTTCTAGAACCCTTACCAAAAAGACCCTGGACACATGGTGCTCGGCTTCCCAAACTCCCCTAGGACTCTCCAGTGAAGGCTGACTGCGCCAATCCACCCGCTTAGTTCAGTGTCACATCCCAGGGCCCCTGTTGCCTACTCTAGGCTCACTTAGCCACCAGCAACCGGGGCAGGCAGTACTTCCTGCACGAGCGAGGCAGCACCTTAAGGAAGTTCCCTGTCTGTCCTGGGTCACAGAGCAAAGGGTGAAAATGGGCTATGAACAGGTTCTATGTTATTCCAAGACAGTTTCAACTTCCTACACTGGATCCTGTTGGATACAACTTTCAAATATTAGCTGTATACAGAAAAACAAGTTAAACTCTAACAGCTACTACATATTGGTCATACCACAGGTCCAGTTATTGTTTATTCTTCCTCGTATCTAACCCAGTTGTGTGGCTCGTATCTAACCCAGTTGTGTGGCTGGAATATTAGCGGAGCCAATCCCTCCTGAGATGAAACAGAAAACTCAGCCTAGAATGCTGTGACTTCAGGCTTTGTCTTTGCCCTTCAAGTGTGGAGCAGGACGGGAGGCAGGAGAGTGACTGACAAGAGGGCAGAGGAGACCTGAGCACGCGTGTGGGTGAGGCAGAGCTGTGTGCACTCACCAGGAGGGAAATGGGGAGGGAATACAGGGGAAAGCCCACATTATGGATCAGGATGAGAGCCACCTCTTCCTGGTTTTGTAAGAGGATCAGACGATGTTGACACGGGCGGGCCTGATGAAAATCACTGACTGATTCATTCAAGAGATATTTTCTTTCCCCTCTTTTGTGTTCCTTTCAATAAGGAACGATACTCTATTTTAGAGAAAAACACCCTCCTCCCCCTCCATGAAGCCTGTGATAATGGCCCTGGAGTGAGCGGGCTCTGCTGATATCCACAGACACTGTCCTCAGCAGAAGCTGCTGATGTCACACCCCAAGCCCACAATGACACTGCAGACTCTTTAAGTGCCTGCCACAGGAAGGGCTTGCTGCCCCAGACAGTGTTTGCTGCCCCAGACAAGAAGTGCAGTGCTCAGCAGGGCCTGGGAAGTCTCATTTTCTGACACCTGAAGCTGAAGCCTGAGAAGAACTCAGAATCTAGACCCAAAGGTCCAGAGTCAGCGCACAGGAGTGAATACACACATACAACACACACACACACACACACACACAGACCACATAAATACACAGAGAGACACACATACACCACAAATACACATATAGATACACATACCACACAAACACACAGCAACACTCACATCACACACATATAAATATCCTACACACACAATGTTCACCACATTCATCACATACATATACCACAAAAACACAAAGACACATAGTATGCACATACCACATACACTATGGAGAGGCAACACATACACGAATGACCTTGTCCTTCCAACACATATCAGAGATGTGCACCTGATACTGGGGAGATGGTGAATGCAAGCAACGCAAATAATTGATGTATATAACCTTGGGACAATCCCCTGTTCTAACAGTAAAGTTTCCAAGTGACTGTTCTTTAGCCCCCATACATTAATTGCGTGGCCACTGAGTTCTTTCCCCTGAGCAGGGTCTGTGGCTTCTCTAGCTCATCTTCTTGCATTCTAATCATGTAGCTCTACAGAGAGCCTCTGCAAGGCCTGCGGGACTACGGAGCTTGCCACCTCCTCGTTCTTATCCCTCCGAGCTGCCTCCCTGCCCGACTCAGGAAAGTCCCACGGTGCTTGCCTCATAGTACAAACAGGGAAGTTCAGGGATTTGGTGCTGACCTTAGCTAAGACGGCAACTTCCCAGAATCCTGCTTTCTTTGAAGGCTGTCACAGTTTACCTCTGTGTGCCTAGGGGGCGCTCAGGGCCAGGAATTGAAAATTTCAAAAATCCCCTTTAGCGTTTCTAAACTCCAATAGGTAGGAGCTGGAAATTAAAATGAAGGGACCCAGTAGGTGAGAATGCTGCCCGGGGGTTATTGGCCAAGAATGAGAGGGTGAGCTAGCTGTGAATGCAACTCCAAGACCCATCTTCGAAGCTGGAAGGGGTCATATGAACCATGAGATACAGCTTCATTTTCCAGATGCAAAATCAGGAAGGTTGGAGCGACACGTTTAAAGTCAAAACTAATTAGAAGAAACCCTGTGATAGGAAATGTAGAGTTCATGTCTGAAGAAGCAACAGTTACCATTTTCTGTCCTTTTTTTCCATAGTATTATTTCACTGATTCAGTGTACAGTACAAACAGAATATACTATTGTGGTTGTGAGATTTTATTAGAGACACCAATCAATTAAATATACTTTATATTTTACTAGATGAATAGAGCGGACTATAATATAAAAGGCACAGTACAAACATGCCCTACTTTAAGAAAGCTCAAAATACAAAAATCCAAATGAAAAAATACATTAAAGTGTGTTTGCTTCATATTAGTTAGCGGGATTTTTGTTTTGTACAATAGGAATTTCTCACTACATATTTCAGCACTGAAGTTTTCATGGAAAAAAAGGGCGGAACTCAAGAAAAAAAATAATAAGGAATTTATGCATCCTTCCAGCATCCTGATAATTTACAAGAGTGTGTGTGTGTGTGTGTGTGTGTGTGTGTGTGTGTGTGTTTACTATGTTTATTAAAACAGCAGAAACAGTGTGGATTAGCAATGGGAAAACAGTTACAATCCTACATGTGCCCATTTCCTAGGCCTTATGTGAGAATATTCTTTTTTTTTTTTTGTCTTTTTGAAACAGAATCTTGCTATGCAGTTCAGGCTAGCCTTGAGCTCACTTTGTAGCCCAGGCTGGTCTCAAACTTGCAATGATCCTCCTGCCTCAGGCCCCCCAAGTGCTGGGATTACAGGCGTGCACCACCACGCCTGGTGAGTATTCTAATTTTGAGAGTCTCCATCTTCCCTTCTAGTAGCAAAGGGCCAAGACCAGGTGAGCTCTGCAGTTCTTCTAAGGATACGAAACAGAATAAGAGTATGGAAATCCCATATCAGAAACTAGCCCAACTTGAGGAGGCTCATTGCCATCTTTAACTCGTCTTCCCAGGGCTGCAGTTCCTCTGAGGATATAAGATACATACTCTCCATCATGCAGCCCTACTGGAAAGTTAAATGAAGTAGGAAAAAGTGCCTCAACATCGTCTGGTCCTGTCATGGGTATTCCGTAACTGTAATTTTAGCCCTACCTCAAACCTTGGCGTTCTACCATTCCAGAACTACTTTAATATTACAAAGAATTAACAGCATCCATCTGTCTTAGGGTGTCAACTTAGGAATGAGTAGTGAGGGACTTGACCTTGTCCTTCCAAGGAGTGCTTCCTGCCCTCGACATGAGAGAGGCAGGAGCCAGGGTGGTGGGTAGGCCTGCATGCATGCTCTGCCACAGTTGGCAGCATTCAGAAGCACATGTCTGACCCACTGAAGTTTGGCTTTATTTTTTGTTGCGTTTTCTATTTAGTTTTGTGCACTCGCCCTTTACTTAAGATTTCATATCTTTGAGACTCACTCTTTCACCTGCCTTTCTCTTTACTCCTGCTTTTATTTCCCATTTACTTTGCTTCCCTCATCTCCCCGCCCCCGCATCCAGCTAATCTTCAGGGCTCAGCTTTCCTCATGGAAATTTTCTGACCCTTCACCACTCTTGCTATTTATTTTCATAGCACCCTGTGTTCTCTTTCTTAGCACTGACCACAATTACAATTACGTAATCTACTTGTGTCCTATTAGTCTGTCTCCTTCACCAGCCTGCAAGAAGGGTCTATTCCGCTCACCAACCTACCTATCCTTAACACTTGTGCTTAGCACACTCTAGGGGCTCCATGCACATATGGTGATTGAAGGCGTGAATGAAAACTGAAGGACAAACAACTCTCAGAAGCCACTGCCATTCGTATGAGCTGACTGGACATTGGTAGAACATCTCTTTTCCTCATTTCATCTTTAACTTTGCAAGATTCCTCCATAGCTTCTCCTACTCTCTTTAAAAACAAAATTGATTTACTAATAATACGGAAAATTCAACCAGATAATCCTGAAAGATCATGACTCTAGAGAAATTTAATTTTGCTCAAATCATAGCTTATACACACATCAGCAATACACTCTGTATCCTCTCATAGGGTATTTGAACCTACTGTGGGGCAGTCCGTGGAATTATCAAGAGAAATGGGAGTAAGGTATCTTCCTGATGCCAGACTCATTTTAGATTCCATTTTGACAATTTTTTCTAGATGAGATCAGGCATGTTTGGGGCCATACGGCCATAGATGACAATTTTTTTCTAGAACAACAATTTAATGCTAAAGATCCTAGGTTCACTATCTTGGGTCTCTCCTTTGCCTCTGGGATTTTCCAGCCCTCATTAGACCCTAGTTAATTAAAGGAGCAGGTGATCAGGTAGGAACCATTTAACAGCAAGGTTTATGTTTAAGTGGAGTCAACCTTTCTTTTTTTTTTTTGTCTTTTTTTGAGACAGGGTCTCGCTATGCAGTTCAGGTTGGCCTTGAGCTCACTTTGTAGCCCAGGCTGGTCTTGAACTCACATCGATCCGCCTGCCTCAGCCTCCACCACGCCCGGCTCCAACCTTTCTCCTGATGACATCTGCCAGCAGAGCTAAGGGAGCACTGGAGTCCCCAAAAGCGAGGTTGAGGAGGGAGCATAAAGAGGGCAGAAGCATGGCTTTCTTCTGAGTTGTGCTTACCCTCACCCTGTTGGCCTTGGTATTCTCTTTGTGTTTCTCTCCTGAATAGAATAGCAGCATGAAGTCTTCCCTGCTGAATGATAAGTAGCTTTTCTTTCCCAGCCCAGTCTGACTAAGAATCAGGCTGAACAACCACAGGCAGCTACATAGGGAATATTTTCCAAAATAATGTTCTGGACTGCTGCTGTGTTTCGGTCCACCCTCAGGCTTCCTGACAATATAGCTTTGTTCTCCTCTCTTCCTGATACCTGAACCAGCCCATGGGGATTGTGCTGAGCAGGGAGAGTGCCCCCTTCCAAACTCCCAGAGGTGCACTGTCATTATGAAGGAAACAATGGTCCAAGCTCCTCCTGTGGAGGGTTTACACTCAGGGAGACTGTGTTTAATTTCCCTGTTTCCATGAATAGTCTTCAGGATGAATAGCTTTGGGATGCCAGTACTTCTTTTTTCTTTAAATAGGCATCAGGGTTTCCCCAAATCAGCCTAAACAGTGCTCCTTTCAGCAATTCAGACCTGCTTGAGTATGAGTGACTGAAAAACGGAGCAAAGGTCACTTTGGAAGGAGATTTGGGGGCAGGAGTGTAGACGCCGGAATGGAGCGATGGAGGAGGGGGATTCTCAGACATCCCGAAGTCCCACACATCCTCAGCCTCAGGGAAAGAGAGGCTGCTAGCTGAAGCTACAACAGCCAGTTTTTAGAAGCTGGAATGGATGTTACCAGCACGATCTAATGTCAGGTGACAAAGGGTAACTGACAGTAAGAAGGACCAACATTCTGCCTGCTTCCTTACTGTGGCATTTGGGGCATACTGAGTTCTTCTGAGACTGTAACAGCTCCTTGGTGTATAGTTTTGGGGACATCAGTAACTGTAATAGAGGACACTGGCAACAAGCCTGTTGGGGACTCTCAAGAGATTTCTTAGAAAATGAGCATCAATAAGGGCACCATGGCAGAAGAGGAAGCCCATGGCAGATGCCACGTGGGGCCACATGAGCACATAAAAGGACCCCTGGACCCTTGTGGAAATAAATGAAAGGGAGGAGAACTCACAGAGCGGTGGAGGATGCAGGAGCCCAAGCAGCAGCAATTAGCACTGTGACTCTGACCCTCTTTGAACCCAAGTCAGCTGTCGTGCAAAGATAGCATAGTTACAATAAAATTTAAAACATTAGCACTGATCTTCGAGATTGTCTGACCAAAACCCTCTGTACATGACAGTAACAAGGCCTAAACAGGCTCGGCTACTTGCCCCTGTTTCATAGTCATTTAACAACACAGTTATAGCACGACACAATTCTCCCAAGTCCCAGCCCAGTGGTGGACACCTGCCATTCTCCTGAACTAGATGTAGGGCACTGAGGGCGCCCGCAACCTCTGGGAAAAAAGGGTTTCCTTGGTGCATATTCCTTACAGGAAATCCAGGCTGCTTTGAGTGAAAGGGAACAGGTACTGGGGGTCTGTGTAGGGAAACAGCTTCAGGAATGGCCTGTCTGATGTAGCTCTGCTGGCTTTCATTACAAGAAGGTATAGCGCCAACTGTGGCTTGATAAGGTCAAAAAAGGAAAAGGTGCCACCTCCTAGGAATGACACTAGCCCAGTATCGGGGTATCCAGTCTGTCTGCCTAGGCCCACAACTTTCAGGGGTTTTTTTTGGTTTGGTTTTTTTCCAGTACTGGGAATCGAACTCATGACCTTGCGCTTGCCAGCAGGCGCTGTGCTGCTGAGCTAAATCCCCAGCCCCTAGGCCCATAACTATCCAGACAGATGCTTTACCCTATTCAACACTATTTAACACACTAAGTAGGGTGAGGAACATGGACATTAATGAAGTTGTTCTTTTTTTAACTGAGGGTTTTTTTTTTTAATTTCTCCAAATCAAAATTCCCTCCAAAGAGTAAAGAGTTAATTCAATCTTGATTTCACATGAGCAAATATGAAGTTATGTGTTATTACTGTATTGTTTTAGGTTTCTTCACGAAATCTGGTCATCACTCAGCCTTCCCAAGGTGAAGTAGCTCATTATTTCTAACCATTTGCTCTTAAGAATCTGCAACCAAGATAATCTCTTATTAGAAAATGTTCCAGAAGGGGAGATGAGACAGTCCTCCAGATCTCATGGTAGTCATTCCAGCTCTTCACCCTTATTACAAGGCTAAATTTAGTCTACCTGGGAGCACTTGGGAAATGTCTCCTGACTTAACAAAGATTGCTTTGCTGTGTAGTTTACAGTTTAATTTTGAAAATGCACACTTACCTTTAGCTAAAATATGCACATATAAAATGTTTTGAAATATGCATTCAGTAACAGCACAACCCTTTCTCACTGTCTGGCTAACGAAATTTAATGTCAAATGAACAAAGCTCTACAAGTCCATGCTGGCCCACACAGATGTCCATGCTGGCCTCTCTGCACATGGCAGCCTGCTTGTCAATGGGCCCAAATTTGAGGGTGAGAGGTTTTCCATGCTCTTTTTTCCCTCAATCCTGTATCCTTCCATACTTGATCCTTTCACCTCACTTGAAACAGTAAAATGAGAGCTTGTTCCAATTGTTTCTGGTGACTCCCTCCCTCATGGTTTCTCTTGAAAGCCTGCATCTGCAAAGCCAGAGCATCTATCACCAGAGGCCACGCTGGCCATGTGGGAAGCAGACTCTTTAGAACTGTAAGTTCTGCAGTGAGCCAGGTATTTGGGGAAGAAATGGGAATTTACAAGGTTTCTGCTTGAGCTTCATCAATCCCTACCCATTGCAGCCTGTAATACCTGGAATCTGCTCAAAGACAAAGCTTTCTTTTGGATCTGTCTGTAGATTTGCATTCCTAGACTCCTACCAAATTTTCTGTTAAAAGAATCAACATAAGGCCAGATGTGGTGGTGCACACCTGTAAACCCAGCACTCAGCAGGAGGATTGCCATGAGTTCGCGGCCAGCCGGGGCTCCATAGTGAATTCAAGGCCAGCCTGGACTGCATAGTGAGACTTTGTCTCAAAAAAAAGAATCAATGATGAAAAATGTATGATTTCTCCCTCCTAAAGCCTGTATGAGAAAATTCTCCGTAGTAGGAGTGCCAGAAACTCCATCCTTACCACCAGCCAGCTGCCTTCTTATCCTGAAAAGGATGCCTAGAGGGAGTCAGAGGAGGGAGAGGAGTCACAGAGAAAAAATGCAGAACTCTGGGCAACATCTACATGAAAGACAGTGAGTCTTGGGGAGAATGAATGATATCTAAATGTGGGGTAGAGAGGTAAAGAAATCAAGGATGATTTTAGATGAAAAAAAAAAAGACCATTACATAATGCAAAGAGCATTTATGAACCTGGGAATTAGCCACCAAGATCCTCTTTGTCTTGACATTATATGGGGTTTACATCAGTTTGTTGTCATATTTCCTCATATTTAAAGTAAGGAAATGATACTCATGTTCTATTTCCAAAAGGAAAACAAAGTGAACTTCTTTGGATGGTTAATAAATCTTCGTTTTTACTTTTACAATTGTGAATTTCAGCAGAGAGGAAGTCTGAAATATGACTACTGGATAATTCTGGGAGGTTGACTTTTTAAAAATGGACACATAACAATTGTCCAAATTAATGGGATGCAGTGCGCTAATTCCATATGTGTATAGAATGTGTAAGGATCAAATCAGGGTGATCAGCATTTACAGATCCTCAAGCATTTAGCATTTGTATTGGAAACTTTGAACTCTTCTAGTTATTTTGAAATAGATACTAAATTGTTTTAAAATGTACAATATATATATATATATATATAAATAAATAAATCTTGGTTTAGTTTTTAAACCAATTTTTTTCACCTCCTCCTTCCCCTACTCCTTCCACCATGAAGATTTTCTTATCTTCCAGCCAACGTGGAATTGCAGCTGCCTGTTCTGAAATCTAGGGTACCTGCATGTGCTATTTTAATGCTGTACTATTCCTGCCTTCCCTTCCCAGAGTGGAAATTCCTCAAATGCTACCATGACGTCTCATTTACAGCCCAAGGCCTGTCACAGCCCCTGGCATTTAGTAAGCAGTGAAATATTTGTTAAAGGAATAAATAAATTCCTGAGTATTCCATCAATTACTTATTTATAGTCCATCAAAAAACTTTTGAGTTAAACTAAAATTTTAGCAAAATAATAGAGAGCAAGTATTTAAAAGTGTGTCCAAATATATGACCTATTGAATGCATTATTTTTAAAAATCCTAAAGCAAAATACTTTTCTAAGCTAAATTTAAACCTGTGGATTTCTAGTTTATAACTTCTGACATAATACATATCCTATTACTTCCATTTATCAAGTAGAAGCAACACAAACATATCCACAGTCACAATGTAGTTAATTACTGACTCAGAACAAGTATCTTGGTTTCCAGTCTTAGCCAACAGATTTCCTTTCCTCTACGTGGCTGTCTCAAGACAGCTTCACCATTGGAAAAGGAGCAGTCAGTGAGCTGCAAGGGCTAGAAATGCATGAAACTTTCCGTAGTGTATTAAATAGTTTTGTGCTGCTGTAACAGAATGTCCAAGACAGGATAATTTATAATGAAAGAAATGCATTTCTCAAAACGGTGTCTGGAAAGTGCAAGATCAGTGGGTAGCAGCTGGTAAAGGCCTTCTTGCTACATCACCCCATGGTGGGAGGCTCAAGGACATGAAAGGGTGAGAGGGATGAGAGGGGTTGGACTTTGTCCTTTTATAAGGAAATTACGGCCTCCAGTAACAGCATTAATCCATTCATGAAGGTGGTGCCCTCGTGACCCAGCTGCGTCTTGTTAGCATTCACCTCCCAACACCACACACTGAGGTTCAGGTTTCCCATACATGAATTTTGAGAAGTGCATTTGCATTGTAGCACTGAGGATCAGTGAACATCTTCTGTTACTGTCTGGCCTTGCCTTTCTATACTCGACCATTTGATCAGTGCTGTTATTCCATCATGTGGTTTAATGAGTAGGAGCCACCCAGGTGATGTTGGAGGAAGGACTTATTTGAATAATGCCCATGCATAATAATGCTTTGAATGCACTAGCTAAGAAGAAGCACCAAGGAAGAAAATCCAATGAGGATTGTGTGGAAGGTGTGTAGCATTTCTCAGATGTGAGCTGAGTGGACTGGAGGCCTAGAGCTATACCCCCCAAGTCAATCCTAGGCTTCACTACACATGAGTGCCCTGTTTCCTTTCCTACCTCTTCTACTCAAGTGGGGACCAGTAGTTCATGTTCCTACCTTACTCAAGGTTAGAAGTCTGGGCTACATTATCCCTGGTCATTAACTGTCATTAGCATCATCATCTCCATCACCCCTCCCTGTCAGCACCATCCCATATGACTAGTGCCTCATAACCTGCAAGGTGTTTTCATGTTCAGGCTCACAACTGCCCTCTGTGAATAGATCTGCTGTTGAGATCATGTGTACTGAATTTAGTGGATTTTCCTTGGGCCTTGGAATACATATTTTAATAATAGAGTGGAGGTCAGAAAAATACTGTTGGTATAACCTGGTAAAGAGAGATCTCTTTAAACAATTTTGCCTTCAAGGGCTGTTTTGCTGGGACTACCTCTTTGGCACTTCTGCTAGTTTCTTGCTACTAAAATAAGGATGTAAAAGGGGAACAAGAAATGGAAGAAAAGCGGAAGGAGGGGAGAAAAAGAGGACATAAAAAGAATTAAGATGTGTTATGTACATGTGCCAAGTCCCCTCCATGAATGCAATCATTATATATTTCAAGCATGTACTAATAAAAATTGAAATGAAATAAGAATGCTAACCAAAACAAAAATAAGGTCATTAGGAATAAAGATTACAATAAGAAAAAAGTGATTTCCCAACTTCTCCTTTCATGAAACAAGACTAAGATCCACTGGACCAAATCACACGTGGAATGAAAATATAATAATGCAGATCATGGTGCACACCTGTAATCTCAGCACTCAAGAGGCTGAGGCAGGAGGATCATTACGAGTTCAAAGCCAGCCTGTGCTACGAAGTGAGCTTAAGGACAACCTGAACTGCGTAGAGAGCCCTAGTCTCAAAAATAATTAATAATAATAATAATAACGCAGAAAAGTACTTTTATGTAACGTATGCTCACAGCTATTTTTCAGGCTATTAAAATAGTTAAAGATGAAAAAGAGTCTGATATAAATCATTCACTAGCTCAGTGATGTCAGAAATAGAACAAAAACCCATGTCACGTGGCTTCTGGACTTGTATGATTCTATGTGACACGCTGCCATATTGTGTCCTAGCAACCTCCTGTGAGAGCATCAGTGGAACAGCGGGCCTTTTTTTCCTTGACTGACATGCCCAATAGGGAACTTTCTTTCTCACTTACAGATCCCAAACCAAGGAAATTGTAAAACACTAACCTTACTGTATAGCCCAATTATTAACAAACAATTTGACATCAATGCTTGAAATCTGAATTTTTATATTATAATGTGTTTTGCAAGGTTCATGGAGCCTATGACAATGGAGATTGATGGGTTATCATGAAATAAGCTGGTGTATCTGGTTTCTGTAGAGCTCTGTCTGATGGCTCTTATGGCACAGGCCTCACTGTACACACACAGTGGATATTTTCTGGGGGAAAAGAACCATATGGTAGAAAGTCAAAGTCTAGTTCCGTGGTTTCCCATGTAGGCTTGTTTTACATTTCCCAGGATTTCTTCTAAATATATAGATGCCTGCTTACCTTTCCCAGAACAGTTAAATTACATCTCAGGGAATAGAGCTCCAGTGTTTGTGTTTTTAAAATCTTCCCAGGTGTGTATGTCTTACACAAAAAAACACAAGTAATAGCTTTACTTTATCATTGTTAATATTATTACCATCTTTCCTGTATATGTATGTGACAATTTTATAAGAATTTTATTATCCATTTTAATATATACAACTATTCATCAACTATATCTTCATGAAACTAATTTTTAAATTAAAAATAAAAAAAATTACCACAACAAAGGCATAGTCAATCCTCTGAGTCATCTGGCCCTTTTTTAATTATCCTGTCCTGGGGGCTTAGTGATTTTGTGGCAGCTACAGAACCAGAAAAGGAAAAGGTCATGATTTTCTAGGTCCATCTTTCTATGATACAGCAGCAGCATTTCCTATTTAATAAGTTTCTTTGAAAATCTCAGTATAGTTTGTCATTCTTTCCTAGTCTAAGGATGGGCTGAATTGCAACTTAAAGTATTTAAATTGTATTACCAATCAAGGGGCTAATTGAGGAACCTCCTCCTTCTCTTTCTGCCCCTCTACTCTTGGGCAGTTACAGATGCAAGTTTAAACAGATTTTTCCGTGTGCCAAGGTATGTTTACAATAGATTTGTGTTATTCTTAGCTAATCTGGGTACAGAAAATCACATGGCCTAGTCTGGGCTTCACAGAAGTCTGTGCCAGGCAGAGCACTAACCCAGGGCTGGGGATAGAGTTTCAGAGCAATGTGGTATTGGCATGTTCTCTATGTGGACTATGGACTGTCTGCATCCTGGGCCGTCAAGTCCCTAGAAGGAAAAATGGGCTTCCAAAACCTCTGAGGGGCCTGACAGGGGCCCAGCAAGGAACTAGATCTGTCCTGAGGCAAAGCAATGCTGTCACAAAGAAATTGAGCACAGTAAAAGTAAAATCCCAAACTTCTGACTTGTAAGACTGGGTTGACATCAAGAATCCCTCCTCTGAGAATTAAACTCCAGCACATGAATCTATACATACATTCTGATTTCAGACTTCCCTGTCTACACAAAGGAGATGGCCACAAGGATGTTTCAAAGTACACTCCCTGGAACGGTTTTCTCCAGCCCCTGTCTTTCAAGGTCAGGCATAAACAGGTCTATAGTGAAGCTCTCACCGGTATTCTATCCTCACACAAGCACTAAGCCAACCCATCCATAAAGCAGATGTGGGCCTCTTGATTCCCTGTAAAGCTGTTGTGGAACTGGGGACAATTGAAGGAGGGATGCTATGCGACAATGTGGGTGCCACAGGGGGCTGAGCTTTGCTCTGCTGTGCAGTGCTTGTGCCCTCTCTTCCCGCCTGTGTACCCCTTACTTCCACTGCTCTGTGAATTACTGCTGGGCATGGCCCACATTATATCTTGGTGGATCTGACAGGACCCAGCTCAAGATAAGCAGTCCTGACAGTCACTTGCTGTTATGTGGTCAGGTATCTGTCTCAATCAGAGCCTAGTTCCATACTTGAGAGCATATAACTCATCAGAAAACTGGGTGGCCTTGATCCACATTGCACAGTGAGGATGGTGAAAACTGGGTCAATTTATCTCTTAGAGTCAATACAAGGATCAGATAAGGTAAGGAGGTGAGCATATTTTATGTCATTATTACTATAGAAAATATTGTTACATTGGATATTCTTTAAAAATATATTGCCCATAAACAGAGATTTTAAATTGTTTATTTTATTCTGATCTTTTCAGGATGTTGGTATCACTTGTAAGATTTTTACTTTAAGTAAAAGATCCAGCTTTCTGTAATGCTAGCACTTGGGGGGGCTGAGGCAAGAGGATCACAATTTCATGTCCTGTCTGGGCAACTTACAATTTATAAAGACCCTGCCCCCAAATAAAAAGCACTGGGATGTAGCTCAGTGGGAAGGCCCTATATTAATTTGTTATTTAATACTTTCTTTCCAAATTATCAGCAATGTAGGGACCTTCTCACTATTCCCATTAGCAAGCAAGGAACCTTATCAGCATCCCCATGGTATAAATTAAATGAGAATCCTCAACGAATACAATAGTGTTGAGGTCCTAGTCCCAGTCTCCTGCCTGGCAAGCCAGTTCCAGAGCTACGATCTGGAATAATATCCAGCTCTGTTCCCATAATATCCAGCTCTGCTCTCCCAGTTTGCAGCCTAGAGAGGAGTTCTGCTTTAGGCGAGAGAAGTGCTAAGGTGTTTTCAGAATCCAAGGCGAGCAGTTGGCCCAGGGTCTGTCTCTCACCTCTGGCCCTATTTAAGCTTGCCTCTCATTCTTCCTCCAAATTAAACTGACCTTCAAGGCTTGCCTGAAGAAGGCATTAGGGATCACTAGAAGCTACACCTGGCCTGGCACTTTGGTGTGTGTAAGACAGAGCCAAACCATTCCAGGTTTCCAGCTTTCTAAATGTGCAAGGAGATGATCAGATGGAGCAGAAAAGGAGAACAAGGGCAGTAGTCAGGCTGGGTGAACTAGAAGGGTCGAAGAACTGGGTCTGCGGCCAGTCTGTCTACACTGACTTTGGTGCAGCACTTTAGCAAACCCCATCAGGGAAACCCAGTCATGATTCAGAGCTAAGCTGGCTCTATCAGGAAACATTTGCCAAGAAAGCATAAGAAATGTCTTGTTCCACCTGCCCTCCCCTCACTGTCTCCCTCTGTCCTTCCTTCCTTCCTCTTCCCTTTCTTTCTCTTTCTTAATAAAGGAGGAAACTTTCTGGTGGTTTTGTGTCAGTGTCTTCATCCTGGAGTTTGTATTCACATGTCCCCAGATAGCTAAATTGTCCAGAAATGCAAACAGTAATCCCAGGGCCTCATCCTGAGGTTTCAAGAAACTTAAGTCTGGTCTGTGACCCAGACTGGTCCCCTTTCCCCTCGATCCTCCCTCTTCTCTCGTGACTTTCTAAGGTCTCAGAGATCAGAGTCTTACCCTGAGCCAGCACAGCATAGCACTAGCAGGGAAAGCTCTGCTTGCTTGCCTTTCATGGCCAGTGTTAGCTGCTGGCTTCCTGGGGCCTTCAGGCAGTTACAATGAGAAGTAGCTCACCATGCAGCACTGTAGCCACAGGCTGTGGCTGTGCCCTGTGGTCTTTGTGGTCCTAACGGGTGAACCTCAACAGTTGAGAACTGGGCTGTGTTCTGATAGCCTCCCCGGTAACTGGGATGTTTTTCTTAACCTCATGAGTCTGCAGAAAGCGGGCTGGCAAGTGTTCAAGAACAGGCCATCTCACGAGATTTCCTGTACTTCCTGCTGTTGCTGTCACTGCCGCTCAGGCCACACTGTCCCCTAGAAAAGCCATTCTTGTGAGAGGTCAGCAGTTCTGCTGCCAGTTGCTCCAGAGTCCAGATATGAGGAGCATGAAAATTAAAATAATAAAGAAGAAGTACACCTTCCAGTTTTTAGGTTTTGTTTTACTTTACTTTGCTTTGGTGATTTGTTTTGTTTTGTTTTGTTTGTTTTTCCTTCAGTGGTACAAGTTGGAGGTTAAGATGGAGGGGGAAAAGATAGTGATTTGAAAAATTAACATGTAGGCTCACGTAAAGTTTGCAAGGAGGACTCGTAGGGGTTTGAAGTGACCCCTGGCATTGTGGAATTACCTCCATAAATGTAGTGGCAGAGTATTGCATGAGTCAAGAATAATATCCAAGTTCTCTCCTTGGGTTAACCCGTTCCCTTCTGCATGAAGTCCCTGTGCAGTTCAAGAAACATGGTGGTCTTATGTTCAAGAGGGACTCACCAACTTCAGGACGGTAGGGAAGTGGACTGCCTTGTGGTTGGCACCAACAGAGAGCTTAGACTGTCCTCCAGGAAAGAGAAGTTTGCCGTGTTTCACTGTGTATCTTGTGTCTAGAAAAGTGTACTCAATGGGGGTTTGTGGAGTACATGAGTGGAGGGCAATTCTGGCAGAGGTTAACATTCAATTTAAAGAAACATAGTTATTTTAAAGCAAAAAAATGTTACTTCATTGACTGTAGGCTATCTCTTTGTCTACTTTGCTAGAGATAACCAGTGAATGAATTGCTCCATCCCAATCTCATAGTCATGCTAAATGCTTTCTATTTTTCTTTTTAAAATGGATAGGAGGGCTGGGGATGTAGCTCAGAGGCACAAGCGCCTGCCTCGCCAGTGCAATGTCCTGAGCTCAATTCCCAGTACCAAAATAAAATAAAATAAAATAAAATGGATAGGGAAGATGGATATGATGATACACGCTTCTAATCCCAGCAACTCTGGACTTTCAGGCAGGAGGATGCTAACTTTGAGGCCACCTGGGCTACTTAGTGAGACTCAATCTTGAAACAAAAAGTAAAAGGCTAGGGATGTAGATGAGCAGGGAGCAAGGGGAAGGGAGTGATCATCACTACGTGACAAGTTCCCTTGTCTCCATATCTTTTTCTCAAAGCCTTACTTTCTCATCAACCCCAGGCTAGCGATGACCAGAGAGTTAGGTCAGCCTGAGATGCTTGCTACAATGCAATGGCCCACGAGCCTAGAGCCTATGGAGACCATAACAGTTGTGAGATGTTCATAGCTGCTCCAAAGAACTTTTTAGGGAATGCCTGAAATTTCCAGTTCTGTTTGCTTTACCTGTGGCTTCTTAAATATGAAATATAGAGTATATTCCCCCTTTTATCTGGGCACATCTTATAACTTTCGTGGTGGCTTCGTGTATAAAATCTTGGTGGTACCCCCCCACCTTCCTTCTTTTCTTTCTAGAAAGATGGCTGCTAAATTACCATGAGAGAGTTAATAACACCCTTCAAGGTTTCATAAATTATTTGTTGAACAAATTCTATGCAAGAAACAGGAAATTTTATATGGCCCTTATACAGGAGGTGAATGGTAAGACAAATATTGCAGAAAAGAGCTAATGTAAAGCAAAATATAAAATACCACTAAGTCAAAAATAAAGTACTGTGAAAGTTTAGGGGAAAGAAACCTGAATCCACCAGAGGAAATGGGAGGTGAGAATATTTGTCCCATTAAGGCTGGGCAGAGGTTTAAATAATAGAGATAGAAGAAAGGTATGGATGACTCATGACACAAGCACTCTACTACCACTAAGCCATATCCCCAAACTTTCTAAATGTTTGGAGGCAGGGTCTTCTTAAGTCCCACAGGTTAGCCTGGAATTTACGATCATTCCTCATAGCTGGTATTAAAGATATGTGCCACCATGCCCTGCTATGTTTTATGAAAATAGCAAGGAAGACAGTTTGCCTAAAGTACACAAGCATAGGTTGAAGAGTAGTGATAGATAAGACTAGAAAAATCACATGGAATTACTTTGGGAAGAACCATGAATGATGATGGAACAGTTTGAAATCAGTTTGAGTTTGAGTTTAAATCAGTACCTACAGTAAGTCACAGAAGGTTTTTGGTAAAGGGCCCTTAGAGAAAGAAGTCAGTTGTAAGAGAGTGAATTAGAGGAAGAGAAAATAATTAGATATCTATTGCAATAAGTATGGAAATCAGTAATGAATACATTGGCTACAATAGCATCTGTGGGCTTGAAACAGGAGATGGAAAGAGAACTGAGGGCTGATGGAACTAAGCAAGCAGAGGGATCAAGAGGAAGGAGCACCGTGCATGGTTGGAGCACTGAAGCTGATACCCAGAACAGTGGGGACCGCAAACAAAGGCCATGGGAAGATGGAGAAGAGGTACCAGAGCCCAGTTTTACTCCCTGTTCCTCTGCTCAGCCCCACCTCGGTGCCCACTGGGAGCCAGTGATTTTTGAGTTCCAGACAGTCTATACAAGAAGCTAGACTGTTAATCCTCTTGACCACAGACTTCAAGAAATTTCTGATCTAGTTTCTAACTACTTTGATTGTACCTTCGGGTTCTTTATCTTCCTTAGAGAAAACCATGGAACAAGTTTTCTAATTCATCTGCCAAATGTTCTCAGTAATGCGGGTTCTTTATTTCAAGAAGTAAAAATAATCTCAGCATAAAAGGAGTACAGGGGCTGAACCACTCTGAATTATAAATTGTATCTTTTGCATTGAAGAAAATATAAGGACTACTCCACTTGAGGGTCTGATGAATACAAATGAATATAAATAGACTTGCTGACATGTATCACAATACTGGGGTTACCCTGGTCTGCCTCAAAGGTAAAAAAGATTTTTTAGTACTGTCAAGCCCTGTTATTTACTTCTATTGTGTTTAGAAATTTGTCTTCTTATTAAAATTTACTTGTAATCCCAGAACCAATATTTAAAGCACTTTCCCGATCATTCACATAAATGTGCAGATTTAGAAAACTTTGAAAGGCTATGTGTGCATGTTCCCAACTAAGGCAAAACAAGAAATGCTCTGCCTTCTTCTTTCAGGTCTTTTTTTTTTTTTTTTTTTTTTTTTTGTTCTTTTTGGGACAGTGTCTCGCTATGCATTTCAGGCTGGTGTTGAGTTCACTTTACACCCCAGGCCAGTCTCAAACTTGCAGCCATCCTCCTGCCTCAGCCTCCCAAGTGCTGGGATTACAGGCATGTGCCACCATGCCCAGCCCCTCTTTAAGGTCTTATGCTAGAAACTAATGTCACTTTTCAATGTAGTTAATGTCACAGTTTTCATATTTTGTGCTTATTGTTGGTAATTTTTCCATTTAAAATCCCCCGCCTCCCCAACATGGTGCCAAAATATTGCATGGTGTTCCTTTTATTTTATTTTATTTTATTTTTTTAATTTTAAAGAGTAAAACAAGAATAACATAATAATGGGGGGACTTAGCATATTACAGACAAAATGGTAGGAACTTACCAATGGTTATCGTTTTACATATTATTATCTACAAAATAGTTTCTCAGGAAAACAAATACACAAATAATAGTGCATTAGAGACAAAAGAGGTAGGAGATTATCAAGAGTTGTTGTGCTATACTTTGGTATCTTCAAAGTGGCTTCTAAAGAAAATAAATAGAGCTATACATGAGTGACCTATTGAAAAATCAGTAACTATTCTCAATGGTTGTTGTAGGAAACACATAATAATAAACATACATCCATTTATGAAATAGGATAAGAACATTACAAACTTTACACAGTTATGGATAGATTAGTAGGAAAATATCAATGGCTGCTGTAATACATGGTGGTATCTTCAAAGTGGTTTCTCAGGAAGACAGAGATATGCAAGAAGGATCTAATAAGTAGTTACAGCCTAAGGGTTGTCAAAAATAGCATATTACCTCCTCACCAGTGACTCCTTTCACTGAGGTATGATGGCTGGAAGGAAGGCCAGGATTGAAAAGAAGGACCGAGAGACTTGCACCTGTGTCTAGCAACAGGCTGTTTTCTTGTTCCTCCATAGTCATGATTACCCAGGACTCCTCGCTGGAGATGACAGTCTGGCCAGAGGGAGAAGGCAGACCATGCCCCAAGCCCTCTCATTCCTGTTGGACTAACTGGTAGCATGGGTCTGAGCTCTGGGGCCTCCACCTCAGAGGGCAGACCGATCTCCAGTGGTCTCCTTTGCATCCAGGGCATGGCCCATGGGGCCTCTTAGGGCAGTTCCTCTTGAGGTGGCCTGGCTTTTAACAGTGGTAGCAGATGAATGCAGTTGTCAAGTTCTTCTTGGAGCCCCGGGAATCAGACCTGGGATCTGTTTCTGTTAGTGGTGCAGCAAAAGCAGCTGCTTTTTCTCGGTCTCTTTGTTTTTTCTCCTTGGCCTCCTCCTCATCATGGCTATAGAATACTGAGGAGGCCATTCTTACTAACATCTCAAGTGAGCTATCTGGGGTGAAAGCCATTCTTTGTAGCTTTTTCTCTCCAGCTTCCCATTGCTTTGGGGCCCCACAACCAGTTAGTGTCCTCTCCCCAACTGTCAGCAGAGGCAGCAGGAATCCTGCTGCAGACTTCTCCGGAGCTCCACCACAGCCTGTACTGTCAGGGGAAGAATGGCTTCCAATGAGTCTCTGCAGGTATTGTGCAAGGTCCTCCTGGTTTACAGCTTGTGAGCAGCTCTCATGAACCCAGTCCACTGGACCTCTGACTCCGTGGGCTTAGTCTGCATTCTCATGTTCTCTGAGTCCTTGTTCAGCAGCTGCTCCTCCGCTGGCTCTGGACCTTTATGATTCCCAATGGCAGGAGCAAGAGTGGCCCGTTGTATGGCATGTATTCCCAGGGGTTGTTCAAAGTTTGAATGATTCACACACATCCGTGGGTGGGCAACTGCAGTAGGTGCATGGTGGGCCAATTGTGTCACTGTTTCTCTGTGTCATGATAGATCTCAATTGAGTGGCAGCGGCTGGCCTAAAGGCCGGCGCGCAACAGCGCTCGCCGCCACATGGCTCCCTCTGGGAGCCACCAGGCAGGAAGCTAGCCAGCCGGAAGACTGGCGCTCCCCACCCGAGGCTCCCTGTGCACCGGAAGCCCTCCTTCCGGGAACGACGAGGCCGGGAGTGAGTCGCCGGTCCCAAGACCCCAAAGACCGGTGCTCCCCGCCCGAGGCTCCCCGTGCGCTGGGGATTGCATAGTGTTCCTAAGTGTAAGTGCCTTAGGTACTGTGATGTACCTTACAGAGAAAACACATGTGCTCAGTAAGCTTGCCTGAGGAATGAATTATAGTGCTGTTGCCTATGAGTGTAATCAGTCAAAAATATACGGTAAACAAAATGTCTTTAAACAGAAACACATAAGACAAAGGCATGTGTCACTTGAAAACACTGTGAACCTAACTGTATTTCTCCTAGGACTAATGTCTCAAAATTACTCAGTTCAGTGTTTTTGGCAACACAATAGCACACAATTACTATAAATAATGAGTATGGATAGTAATCTCTTGCAAAACTATAGCCATATACAAAAGCCCAAGGAGAAGAAAGCCATAGCTTTCAATTCATCTAAGCTGAAAGCATTCCAGACTGTCCTAATCTGCAGACTCTGTGAAAGGGACTGTTACTACCCCTGTCCCACCACCACTGTATACATATGTAATGTATTTCTATATACACCTTCATCCCTCCAAAAAAATTTGAATTGACTTAGCAAAAAAATAACATAAACCTGAACTAGGTAAAACAATCAGTGTTAGGGTTAAAAAAAAAAAAAAAGATATAATGTGGAGCACAAAATGGTGACAGGATAATGGAGTGACTGGGTCAGTACAGGCAGTACACAGATACAGTGGTGTGTAACAAATACCCCATAGCCTGGCTGGCTTACACCTCACACATTATTTCTCAGTTTGGAGGCTGAAAACGCTACAGTCATGGTACTAGTAGATCTGATGTCTGTACAGGCTTACCTCCTGATCTAGCCATCTTCTCCTTGCGTTCTTATAGGGCAGAAAGCAAGAAGAGAGAACACAAGCTCCTACATGTGACTCAGGGCAGGACACAAACATTCAGACCTTGGCATGCAGGGTCCTAGGCACTCACCAAAGGCAGATCAAAATCCGGCCCTAATGTGATGAGGAAGGAAAAACACAGTTCACAAGGTTAATGAGATAAAGGAGCACTGTCCAAGCCAAGCGGCCTGGATGTATCCGTACAATCCAGCAGCTTCTGCCTGCACCTAGAATTCTTTGGGTCCTTGCTGGCCCCAGAAACCTTCTCAGTTTTCAGAACTTTTTGTTGTGTCTGCTGTAAGAATACCGCTAAGGAAATACTCCCCTGGGTACCCCTGCCTCTTACCACACTTCAGCCACACTGGTCTCCTTCATTTTCTTCAAACATGCTGAGATCACTCAAGGACTTGAGGTCTTTCCACCATGATTTTTTTTGTCTTCCTGGGAAGCACTTTTTTCAGGTCTTTGCGTGTCTAATTTGCTTTTGTTATTTAGATCTCTGCTCCAAGTTCCATCTTCAAAGAAGTGCTTTCTGCCTTCTCTTTTTGTTTTTTTGTTTGTTTGTTTGTTTATCTGGGGGTTTTTTGGTACTGAGAATTGAACTCACGACCTTGCACTTGCCAGGCAGGTGCTGTGCCACTGAGCTATCTATATCCCCGGCCGTCTTTCTACCTTCTCAATTTAAAGCACCCTCCATTCCTTTAATCTCAAAACAGGATTGCTTCACACATATGAAATATTTTAATTAACTTACATGATAGTTTGTTCATTACGTATTTCTCCCATTGTATAAGACCCATGAAGGGCTGGGGATTTAGCTCAGCGGCAAAAGCACCTGCCTGGCAACCGCAAGGTCGTGAGTTCAGTTCCTGGTACTGGAGAAAAACCAAAAAAAAAAAAAAAAAAAGACCCATGAGCATAGAGACCTGGTCTGTACATCCTAGAACACTGTCTGGAATATATTAAGAACCTCAATAACAATATGTCCAGGAACTGAACAAAAGCTGATACTAAAACTATGGAAAATTTTTTTCTGAAATGTCTCCATAAAAAGGAACACAAAGCTATTAATGGATATTTCCTTACCGGCGTTCTTACAGCAGACACAACAAAAAGTCCTCAAAGACCCTTGGCATCCGATAAATTCAATGCCGGAGACAGCGGCAGCCCACCAGCAATAGCTCTCTCTGTACTTCTAGGTCGCTGTTTCTCCACCTGCAGAACTGAGATCCTGACAACAAACCCAGCCATAAATGCCCACAGTACACTCAGAACTAAACTGTAGCTTGTGCTTGTTGTGAACATGCATTCTCTCTTCTGCTTAATAACTTTGCTCATCTCCAGAAAGGAAGAGTCCATAATTGCTAGCCTGATAAATATTATCCCTACTTTATGTTTTCAACTTCATCCCAGGTATAAGCCTCAGACATGTGCACAAACATGCACGTGTGCACGTGCACATGCACACACACACATTCAATTTTTAATGGCTTCTCATCACTTAATGAGCATAAAAACAAAAACTCCTTACTATGATCATCTATATGATCAGCTTCCCCTCTTGTTCTCTTCCTGATTTCATCTGCTAACTTCCTTCTCCCTCACCTGGCTCCAGCCACACTCATTGCTTTGCTAGTTCTGTGTCACATCTGGCTTGTTCCTGCCTCAGGACCTTCTCACTCTCTGCCCTGTCAGTCAGTCATCCCTAGATAGCCACATGGCTGGCTCGTTCACTTCCTTCAGCAATTTACCATAGGACGTCTTCCTCTCAGTGGTTTCCCACCCCAGCCCTGGGCCTGCTATCCAAATACATCAGCTCCACCCATTTCACAGACTTCATAACTCTTTTGTCTTTCCTCCATAACCCTTATCACCGTCAGCTCGCTGAATCTATCTCACAATGTGGAAAGAGAAGGAAGACCAAAATGTCACACTAAACACAAGACTTGGCAACCCAGTAGGAGCTGGTATCCTGACTTATAATTGCGAATAAGAGAAGATAGAATTCTTGCCAAAAGCAGCATAAATCCAGCTAGAACCAGGAAGAAAGTGACAGAAAGAATATCCATTTATATCAGGGGTTTCTAGTAATATTTGGAGACTAAGACAACATTCCTAGGTAAATACTCAAAAATCAGATTTTATGCAAGTGTTAAGAGAAGCAAAAAGAATGCAGAAAGTGGCTAAGAAGAAAGCAGACAGCTGACTTCTGGATGGAGACCACTGAAGTTGAAGTGATTAAATGAGCTGTTAACTTCTGCATAAAAATGCAAATACAACCTTTGAATTTTCCAGCAATTTGGTGTTCAGCATCTGGTAACTCTCACACGACCGTGGACATGGGTGTGCTTGTGCAGATTTGCAGGACTTAGTGGACTTAGTAAGTCTTGGCTGCCCCTTAACTCAACGATGCAAAGCCCAAAGGGAAAGGGAGGTTGAAGACAAGGAAAACCAGCAATAGCACCACGGCTGAATGGAGAATGATGTTCTCATAACACAGCATCTAAAAAGCCGTTGTGATGAGAAATTGCCTTCATAGACCTGAAAATCTGTCTCATTTTCCTCAAAACAAAACTTTTCTATATTTTTCTGTTGCATACATAATGGAGACACCAACAGAGGGAACTGCTATTCTAGGCTCAGTGGCAATCAATAAATAACGAATGATCAGGATTGCAAAGCTGTGGAAAATTTTAGGAAAAAATAATCCTAACTCTCCCAAGAGCAGAACAAGTAAATGGCAAACTTTGTGCTCCCAGCTCATGAAGAGCAGAGTAGAGTTCAAAGCAAAAAGACCTCTGGTCCCCTGGTCAGAGCTGATTCAACAAAATTGATGCTTTGACTAGGAATACAGCAAACTTCCTGTCTTGTGAGACTCACAGCACAGCTGGGGGAGGAAGAAACAAAAAAATATATATACAAATAAATACATCATAAAAAGTCAGATAGTGCTAAGTATTATTTTTAAAACTGACTAAACTCTTTGGAGAAATGGCTGATTCCAGGACTAGGGCAGGAAATATGTAAGATAAGTTTAAGACATTTTGTAGGAAGTAAGGAAGTGCTCAAAACTAAAACAAGGCAAAACTCTGCGTTGATGGAAGTAGGTTAAAGAGACCCAGGAGAAAACTGAAAGAGCTCCCCATGGGCAAAGCTGGAATAAGTTGAGCAACCAAATGAAGTACTATTAAACTATAACCTAAGGTACAGAGTAAATAATCACAAGACCATATCGATGATATACATAGTAAATAATGAAGGGGAGAGTGAAATCTCCTGTGTGGGATTTCGAGTAATGTATTTTGATAATTCAGTCTCAAGGAGGTGGAGCACCACTTCCTCAGCCTGCAGGTATGGGCTGTGCACTGTGACTTTCTTCCATCCCGGGAACGGAGGTGGGGAGAATAACTTGCAGGACTTCACAGTAGAAAAACATGATAAAGACGATCTCAGCCAGGTGACCAGAGTCAGTATCTACTATGATGAATCATATTGATGACATGCCCCCTTGGTCTGATGAGGTGAGAAGGTCGCTTTTCCTCTGTGATCTGCTCACTAAAATTCATCCCTCCAGTGTAACCATGAGGAAACCATCAGACAAGTCCCCATACAGAGAAATTCTTTAAAATTCCTGGTTTGAGCTCCTCAAAAACTTCAAGGTCATCAAAAACAAGGAAAAACTGTGACAGCTAAGAAGTGCTTAAGGAGACTTGATGATTGTATAACATGTGGTTTTCTGGGTGGAATCCTGGAGCAGAAAAAGGGCAAAAGGTAAAAACTAAGGTAATCTGAATAAGGCATAGATTTTAGTTAGTAATAATGTGTGAATATTAATTCATAGGTTGTAATAAATGTATCAAATCAAAATAAGTTGTCAAGAATTGTAAGAATTTAGTGGTAGTTATGCAGATTCTGCATATTGTAGTCATATTTGTTAATTTTTAGAAACCTAAGTGATTCTAAAAAAACAGGATTTACTTAAAAGTAAATGAGCACACACCTATAACCCCAGCACTAGAAAGCCTAGGTAGGGGGATCATGAGTACTAAAATCACTTACCACAAAATGAGTGTTGTATAAATAAGTTTTTAGCTCTTATTATATGGGAAGCGGCTGGAGATGTTAGGCAGAAGAGTACCAATGCTTCAACATGCTCGATTAAAAGTCATCTGTGTCCTCAGGTGGAACAGATGGCAAGTGTAGGACTAAGAAGCCAGTTAGGAGGCCAAGGTTAGTGGCCACAGTCAGGAGTGGCTTAGACCACAGTGGCTTAGGCCAAGGCAATCATAATGTGGGATGATAGAAGCTGTCAGCTTCAGGATGACTTTTGAAGTAAAATCAGTAGGACTTGCCAATGCATTGGATACAAAGTGTAAGTGAAGGGGGTGAGTAAGGATGTCTCCCAGAATTTTGACTTGAGCAACTGAATGAAGGGTGGCACCTTTTTCTTGATATGGGAACACTGAGAGAAGAGGTTCCTATTTGTGAGACTGATTTTTTGTTGTTATTGTTCATGTCAGGAGGAATGTTAGGAATATGAAGAGAAGAATGTTTGAGTGAAATGAGAAGCTTTCAAATATTCAACTCTGATGATTACAAACAATTCTAAAATGATCAAAAAGAGGATAGCATTTAAAGAAACTTGGGTAGTTACAGGGCTATGATTTAATGAACTCAGATCTATTCCTTCAAGTCGAAATGGATACAATGGCATAGAACTATAGACCTGATATCCCAATGTCATTTTCCCGATCTGAATACTATACCTTAATTAATTGTGAATTTTGGATGAAACTGAGGGAAGGGCATGCAGGACCTCTTCGTACTTTCTTAGAATCTATCATTATTTCAAATATAATCTTTAAAAATTAACCTTTTTCAGGAGAGGAAATAACAGCAGATCTTTTAAAGGCTTCAGTTGACTATGAGACAGTGTGAATTAAAATGGATGCAGTTGACAAACTAATGTGGGTGTGGCTAGGATCAACAGAAGCATAAAATTCTGAGGAAGGGCTACAGAAGCAACACTTTCTTTTACACACCTGAAGTGGTAAGTTCATTTCTGGATGCCGTACTTTCAGACTGACAAGTACACCAAATGACAACTAGACAAGACATTCAGAATTGGGCAGCCCTGTCACATAAGAAGTCACTAAGGAACTAAAGATATTCAGCCAAGAAAATTACAGTTACTAAAGAGACTTAGTAACTGTCTTCAAACCCTAGACAAGCTATCATTTGGGAGTCAAATTCAGATGAGTCTTCGACATCCCTTTGGTTGCAATAAAGTTATACTTTCTTTTTACGAAATGTCAGAAGTATTTTTGAGAACATTTTCTGAAGCAATTTTAGTTAACTTAAAACCTCTGATTTTTTTTTTTTTACACAGTCTTGAACCTGCAGTGATCCTCTTACCTTAGCCTCCCAAGTGCTGGGGTTTCAGGCATGCACCACCACACCCAGCTAAAATCTCTGATTTAAAAACATGTGAAATAGAATAAACCTGAAACATCAAAATGTTCTCCCAAACCAACCTTAACTCTTGCTTCATTTGGCCTGACATTGAGTCATTAACTTTAAGGAGGACCTACTTTATTATATCACCTTCAACCATCCCTTCCTGCAACTATCTCAAGAGCTATTAGGGCATGGTGGCACATGCCTATCATTTCAGGGCTGAGAGGCAGAAGCAGAAGGATTGCTGTGAGTTCAAGGTCAGCCAAGGCTACATAGAGAGTTCAAGATCAGCCTGGACTACATAGGGAAACCCTATCTCAGAAAAGAAAAAGAAAAAAAAAGAGCTATTCGGATAGGCCTGTGATATGTACTTAGGAGCAGATATCCATCTGTCCTTAAAATGGGACCTAGTAGAAGTTTTAATTAAATGCTTGCCTCAGCTGTTTAGGAGATGAACATATTACCTTTCTTATTTTTCCATTTGATGTGCAGTTGGAAAAACAGATGTGGATTTAATGGTGCAAAGTTAATATTTCTACCTTTATACTAATTTATATCATGTACTACAATGAAGATCAGAAAAAATTTACAAAGAAATAAAAGGCTATATAAAACATGATAATAAAACCCAATGAAAACTATCTTACATTTACTGATTTTTATATCCTGATTATAATGGAGGCCTTCATTAAGCAACCTCACTATAATGTGCCTATTCACTCAGCTATTGAAATCATTTATGACTGTGCCAATCAGCTTTCCATCCCTGTGACAAAATACCTGAGATAATCAACTTAAGAAGAGTAAAGGTTTATGTAGGCTCACTTGGCCATGGCCACTTGGCCTTGTAGCTTTGGCTCTATGGTGTCACACTACTCCTTGATGGCAAGAGAACACGGCAGAAGAAGTCTATCCAATTCATAACAGCCAGGAAGCAGAGACAGAGACAGAGACTAGAGTTCCCATAGTTCCTTCAAGGGCACACTCCCAATGGTCTAACTTACTTCCACTAGGCCCCATATCCTAAAGGCACCACAGGCTGGGGACCAAGCATTTAAGACTTGGGCCTTGAGGGAACTTCAGCAATGACTCAGTAGAAAACATGAGACAAAACGATTTTCTTCTGCCAAAAAAAGTCAAACAAAATGCCAACATCAGGAACCAGAAGCGAAGTAGAAAATATTATTTTTCCTTCAAATAAAACTAAATTCTCATCTCACCTATAAGGGAGACTGTCTAGAGCTTGCAGTCTCTATGAAGGCTCAGAAGGAGCTCTGTGAACTGGAACGAAGGCCTTTGTTTGTGTTTTCTACCAAGCCCTCCCAGAGCCCTTCCAGGAGCCATAACGAGTCTCCAGGACTGGAGAGTCTGCCTTGCCTTCTTGGCTGGAATTCCAGGGACAGGTCTGGGCCACGGGCATAAATTGGGAATGGTGAGCACTTAGATGGATCCCTTAGCCACAAGACTAGATGAGATTAAGTGCAGATAAAAAGACACTGAGCTCTGGAGCAGACCAGTCTTAGACATCCAAGATGAGAAGGAACAAGCCAACGTGGAAGAGAAAGAACAGGAGTGAAGCAGGAGAAAGTGCCAGAGACTCTGAGTCCTCCTTTCCTGCACTGCCCTTTCTCTACCCTCGGGTTGCTCTTTTGGTCTCATTGTACTTCTCTCAGTTTCACGCTTAGGTAGATAAAGACATTTTTCATCACAGACCATGAGCCAAAATAGATACTCAGAAGGGAAGTGCACACAGATCGCTATTCAGTGCATTAGTTACAATAAGTACATCCACCAGAACATCAAGTTACACAGTTCTGTGGGCTCCTGACTCTGTGCCTGCCAAGCGGTATCAGAGATATTTCCATTGTTGCTGTTATTGTTCAGGGAGTCTTCAGCCCTCTCCGCGCCCCTCCCTCGTCCTCTCTCCCACTCCCACCCCCTCATCCAGACAGCAATGAATGCTCACATCATTTCACTTTGCTCCAGCTGCCAGGCTGGGGAACAGATGTTGTATTGTTAACACAAAGGGGAAAACAAACAGCTCCACTCTCCTGTGCTCTCCCGCCTTCCGCGCCCACTCCCCCGAACCCCCTGGTGAAAATGGGCAAACAGGGCGGGGCGGGCTCAAGTGAGTAATGTCCTTCTCCCTGTCGGGGCTGGGCCCGGACCGGACCGGAATGCACGGAGCGTTCTCCAAGCCACTGTTTACACAGGACATGGGGTCTGTCAGCTGAGCCAGCTTGCTCATGGATGGTGACGGCAGATGGTCTCACTGAGCTGAGCATTGAGGGAAGAAGACAATGGCCCTCTTCTGCATGTGGCCCCCCGGAATGAATGTACCTGCATTTTAGGGGCAAAAGTAGTGATCAAAAGACAAGCAGGGGGGCAAAAAGAGGCTTCCGCGTTTCTTTATTTTGTGGTTATATTTGATTATTTCTCCTTTGAAGGCTTTTACGAGGTGAGAGGTGTGTTTGTCTGATTTGCATTGCTAATAACACAATACTACAGACATGATCCCTTTTAAAGAAATGATGTTTACTTGGGTTCACAGCTCTGGAGGTCCAAGGTGGAGAGGCCACACCTGGTGATGGCTTTCTTGCTGGCAAAGTCCCCAGCCCTGGGGTGGCAGGGTGGTACAGGGCACCTCCTGGCAAGAAACAGGCAGCACACATGCGTGGGTCCTCAGGTCTCTGTCCCTCTACCCACAAACCCACCAGGACCCCATCATGCAGGCTCCACTCTGATGTCCTTCTCTAGTCCTAATCGCCTCCCGAAGGCCTCTGGTTGAACCACAGTCAGATTACGTTTCCCCCTTTTTCAAACTTTGCAGTGGCATGCCCCATCATGAGATTATCTTTCAGCATGAGTTTTGGAGGTGACGAATCATATTCAAATGACAGCAGGGGGAGGTCATTTCCTTTCTGAAGACCACAGTGTTGAGAGTCTCCTGTCCTTTCCTTTACTTCTCATGCAGATTTTTTCCCCAGCTGGGCTGGGCACAGGGGTAATGGGTGAGACTTGCAGCGGGTAGAATAAGGGTAGGAAATCCAGAATGAAGCTTCGTGTGAAACCCTAACAGGGAGATGAGCAGGCTAAGTTAGGAGAGGCAGGGCATGCTGGGTCTACTCAGCATAGCCAGGCAGTTGGAACTTCCTTGAAGTTACTAAGTAGCAACAAAAAGATTTTAGAAAAAAGGGTGACATACAGGAAGCAGGTCACAGCTCTGTGATGGATGGACAGCAAGGAAGAGCTGGTAAAGAGACTGCTAGAGCAATCCAGGCTGCAGACAGCAAAGCTCTGGCCTTGTATTAGAGATGGTTCAATTGTTGTGAATGAAGCAGAATCAACAGGGATTAGGAATCAAGTGTGCATGGAGAAGGGTCATTGAGAATGGGCTACAGTAATGACTTCAATGGTTTTAAGCCTTGAATAAGTCATACCCACCCACCCTCCTGGAAGCATCATCCAGAAAAAAGTAATATCCAACCATAACACAAGTGTAAGAAAATCCAGTAAGTTTCTATTTTTTTCCTGCATGGCTACTGTGATAGTTGCATTATTTTAAAGTGCTAAATTCTTTCAGAATAATTTTTTAGCATCCTGGTCTTGTTTTCTTGGTCTTCCAAACTGTGCTTCTTTGTGCTGATTGAGTAATCTTTCACGGGGCCAGGTTTGAGGGATTCATGATTAGGCCACTAGGTGGATGCTCCTCGCAGAGAACTGGAGGCCTGGAAAAGAGCAGCGGGAGGCAGCAGGGATAGATGACCTCAGCCTTGGACGTTGAGGATCAATGGAGACAGACACTGCCAGAAAGCAGCTGATTAGATGAGTTTGGAGCTGGAGCGGAGACGGAACTGGACGTCATCGGCACTCACATGGGGCACAGTCACGGGAGGGGTCGGGTCACCCAGGGTGAGCTTGTGGAGGGCTGAGGAGAGAGCCTGGAGTGGCACCAATCAGCTGTGTCAGGATGGAGCAGGAAAAGGAGTCCATCGAGGAGCATCCAAAAAGATTGAAGATGATTCAGGAAGGGGTAGCGACACAAAGACCGAGGAAAGTGAGAATTTCAAAAAAAGAGGAATATGCACCAATTCCCCAAGATAAGTGGAAGCATTATGTACCACAAATATATAATTTAAAAAAGGAAAGAAAAAAACTAAATTAAAAAGGAAGAAGTGATCAGTGGCATCATGCACTCCAGTCTGATCCAAGTCGTTAGAGTCTAACTGAAGTCACTGGTAGGACAAGACTGACTCACACCACAGCATTCACAGGCTCTAAGCAAGAGAGACTTTGGGCAAGGATGGTAGGTGGAGGGATGACTGGAAAGCAAACAGAATGGTAAAGAAGAGGCAGTGTGCGTCCGCTGTTAGTAAGAGCTTTGAGGAGTGGAAGGCTGAACGAGGGTTTCATTTCAGAAGGTCAAGAACACAGTAATAGTTCACTTACATCTACCAGGCAAATGTGTTAACCCCACCAAGTTTGTGGGCAAGAGTGTCTTTCATACATACATGAGTTTTAGGGGGAGATTTCTCCTTACAGCACGTATGAGCAATAATTTTGCTTGGTGTGGATATGGTGTCCCAAAAAGTTGAGCAAGTATTTATCAGGCATCTACTATATATATATTAGCTAATGTCTGAGATGCCGAGTGGAATTCAAAAACAAGGAGCTCAAGAGCCATCTCATGATGAGAGACCCATGCCAGAAACTGCAAACATACAGTGTGAAATAGTCATCGTGTTTGTCCCACACAATGTTTGTGTAAAATTGAACCAATATTTTAACAAGTCATAGTGTTATGGTTTGTGTCTGGACATCCCCTAAAAGCCTCATGCAGCCATGGGGTGGGCGTTTAGAGTTCATGATTGATTATGATTATGGATGTGGGTGCTACACCTGCCCTGGAGCAGGTAGTTTGCATACAATGTGAGGGAGGGAAGGAGCTGCTTGCCACCGCTCCTCCCTTTTTACTCTTCCTGCTTTTGCTGTCTTCTGCCCATGAACTGTTGCCTTCTGCCCTGTGCCACCCTGCCTTGGAGCCAGCTGAGTATGGACTGAAACCAGCACAAACTGTGAGCTAAATAAACCTTTCCTTCCTTAACTGTGGGTGTCAGGTATTTTGTCTCAGCAATGACAGAAAAGTAACCAAGACATAGAAATCTGGATATCTGCTTTTCTTGAAAACTGGAAGATGTGCACTTCTTAACCCACCTTCCCCTGGGCAACAATTGCTTGAAATGAAAGTGCCCATTCTCTAGCTCACCAGCCCCTCATGCTGTCTGTTGTCCAACTCACAGAGGAGACTTCATTATATCCTGGCTCTTGGTGGACATGGGTTTGTGACCACATCCAAAAACAATCTGAGAGGTATGAATTAGTGCATGCCGGAATGAGTGAGGCAATAGATATCTGCAGGCGTTCAGAGAAGGAAATCAGTAAAAAATATTTTAGTGTTCTGCTGGACCCATGTGAGAAGAAGATAGAAGTAAATGAGATCTAAAACCTCATCTCCAATAAATAGAAAAAAGGTCAAAGTATTGCTCAAGTAACAATAGTATGTACATATTACTTGAAAACAAGGAACAACTGTCACAAGGAAAAGCTGAAAGCTTTGTACATATTTGCCCTCATCAAGAAGACTGGAGGCTACTAGACTGCTACAGTCAATATTTTTTAGCACATTTGACTTGTTTAAACTTTGATTAAACTTTAAACTGTTTGTAGTCAGAAAGAAATAGCAACTCCCAAACAATTTTAGAATAACTCTGTACCCACAAAGGAGGTTGGTTGGAAAGGTAACAACAAAGGTGTGTCCTTTATGGATTAGGCATGTCTGTCAAGACACTGTCCACCTGCAGTTACAGCCCCCTCGTGCAGTCGTCCACACAGGGACACTCTTACCTGGCATGCTCAGGCCATAACTGCCTCTGCCAACCTGTGTTCCAGAACAAAGGAAAATGGGCAAGCTGAACAAATATAAGAGTCTGTGTGGGACAGAGACATTTTCATATTTATCCTGAAGCCTCTCCTATGACAGTGGGTTGAATTCTGGATAGCAGTGAAACCAACAACTAGTTAGTCTCATTAGATAAGTCTAAGCAAAACACCAGAGAAATAAGATGAACTCTACATTGCTGCTGGGGTGGGGGGTGGAATCTTACCCAGAAGTGCTAAAATACTTTCCACTGAAAGGGAAGTGTCAGAAGAACCTTAGACATCAAGTGGTTCAACCATCTCCTGAGACTCAAAGACTCAAGAAGAGTGTTGCCTAGAGCAACACAACTAATTTGCCTCAGAACCAGATCGAGAGTCATAGCTGGGACCCCACACTGCCTACCTCACAGCTTGACCTGTAATCTTCAGATAGTCAGATGATAAAACTAGATGTGCTAGCAAGGTCTGGACCTGAAATGATCAGGCTTTTGATCTTTCTACCACTCTGAAGGGCCTCACAAAGCAGCAGTGATAAAGCGGGACCATGAAATCAGCAAGTCAGAGGTTTATCTCTGCCTGAGCTGCCAGGCTTTGAGGTTTAAACAATCCCCTGACAACATCCTTTCTACAAAAATGTTCATGTGATCAAACAAGACTCACTGAGCACCTCCCATGTCTGGAGAGGCTCCCAAGTTGAGGTATCTGATGGACAGATGGGTGCCAGGGTCTGTAAAGAGATATGTCAGTCGTGGATTTATGGGTACTGACTGTTGTCACCGTAAGATGCCCCAGACAAAATCCTAAGAAACATCAGCTTTAGCACAAGAAGAGTAAAGGAAACTACTGGGGATTCCTGGAGCCAGCACATGGATCTGAGCAACCGTCTTGCATGCCTGGAGATGAGAGTGTGGTCCTCATTGCTTGCTTTCCTCTAGAGTACTGAACGCGTTACAAGTATCTGTAGCTAATGCTTGAAGTGACCAAAGGAAGGAAGTGGGAGGAATTAAGCAGGGGCAAAAGCATTTAAGGTTAGTCTTGAAGCAGCTGGTGAGATCATTAGTGGACTTAGTGTGGAGGAGTAGGTATCTGTCCATTCTGCCCCATCTCAGCGCTGTCGCTGCCAGGAGGCCCCAGGAGAACCCAAGGGGATAAGAGTTTCCTGAAAGGGTCAATAGAAGGGCATCTGCTAAGTGGACTCAGTCCCAATTAGAGCACATGCTGCTCAGAGCCTGTGGTATAAAGGCTGAGCAAATGTGCACTTCCTAGCACTGAGGGCAAAGATCAAGGAGACGATACATGACCAGAAAGGTAATCATACTCTAACAGCAAAGAGAAAAGCCCACGTTCACTTCATGAAGTGTGTTTCTCAGAAAATGCCATTCTGGAAGAAATAAAAATTCCAAGTAGGAAAGTGATGTTAGCCCCAAGGAGGGTGTTGACTGATGGTCAGATTTTGATTGGTCTAAGATTTTGATTGGTCCGTGAGGTTTTATGAACAAGGCTCTCCAACTCCCTCCCCATGGCCTGACTCTATGGGGTCCTCCCCTGCTGGGATTTCAACCTCATAGAGAACAGAGAGAGCTAGAAATCTCTGAAGCCCAGCAGACAGAGCCCAGGTGTTGGATCTATGCAACCAAATTTGAGCACTTACTACTATCATTACCATTATTACATTAGCAAGATCCATAAATCTTGGTTTATTTATCTGTAAATGGAAGATGATACTTAAAGGGCTGAATGTTTTCCAAAAGGTCTTAGTAGTTGCTCAGCAATAACCCTCACCTCCTACCTCCTGCTGCCCATCTTACCATTGAGAGTCACCCTGAGAGGCAATGATAACACACCATCATGGCTTTTCCTGACTCCTTACAAATTAGACTCGTGTCCACATTGACAATGGTCTCAACATAGTTCTCTGTTCTTCACCAGTAAGTGGGATTCTGCTTTGATCACTGGGAATAAGCTGGCATGTTTTTGCCGTTCTCAGCCCTTTACCTAGTTCTTAGAGAAAACATTACATTTCTAGGAGTCATCAGAGATAGCAGAAGCTGGTGGTGGCTTCTGATCTGCCATTTCAAAATTGCCAAGATGCCTCAAGGTCCTCAGTGGGAAGACACCTCTACACACACACACACACACACACACACACACACTGTGGTAGACACCCCTATACATACACACACACACATACAGTGATAGACACCCCTACACATACACACACTGTGATAGACACCCCTATACACACACATATACACAAACACACGCACAGATAGCTGCAAGAGTCAGCACAGGTGAGAGTCCCCTTTTTTGCTGCTGTGAGTCACCAGCCCCAGGTACTGTTTTTTCTGGTTTCTTTCCCTGGCATCTGAATGATACCTCAGGTGCCCTTTGGCCCTGAAGTTCATGCCCTCAAGCAGCTGGATAAATTTAGCTCTTGTCAAGGACCTTTCCTGACTTTGTTCCCTGACTGTGGAAGGGTTGGCCGCCCCCCAGAAAGAGCTGTGTGCCGGCTCATCTAGTCCTGGTGAGTGGTGTGCCACTTGTGTAATCGATCATTTGAGTTATTTTGAGCTACAGTGTGGACTTTGAGAATCAATCAGTTGTGTTTCTGGACACTGAAGTCCTACGTTCCTGCTTTTCTGATCCTTTCAGACTTCCTCCTCATGTTTACCTCACCCTGAAGAGACTGTGGTTTCTTTTCATAGCTGTCATGGTCACTTCCCATTAGCACTGAGAAGGAAGTGAGTGGTGACTAATAAAAGCTTTTCCACTCCCTTCTCCAGGAGCAGGCCTCCAATCCCAGTGTCAGGCAGGTTCCAGCACAGAGAGATGCATTTAACAGAGGTTCGTTTAATCTTTACTAATGTGAATTGTTCTAACTAGACAGGAAGAGCTAAAGTCAGACTCCCTTGGTGGTCAATTAAATAAAAAAGAAATGCACATGAAGGCCGGTATGTGTTTAGACACGCTCATTTTCAAAGATCCAAAGCAAGCCTCATGGATCATGTTCAGCCTCTGTCATTTTATTTGTTGTTGCTGTTATTATTGCTGTTGCTGTTATTTTGCAGTACTGAAGATTAAACCCAGGGCCTTCATGCTGAGCTGAACCCTCAGCCCTTTTATTGTTTTTTAAATTTTGAAATGTAAGTTGCCGAAGTTGCCCAGGCTAGTTTTGAATTTGTGATCCTTTTGCCTCAGCCTCCCAGAGTGCTGGTATTATAGGTGTGCACCACTACACTCAGCCTTTTTCTTCTCTTTAATATAAGCTATGGAAAAATCCACCAGTTAGCAAAAACTTATTGATCTCCAATTTAAGGTGGGTAGCTGTGGGCATTTCAGAAGTGTGTATCCAAGGGTACTTGAGTGATATTTAGGGAATGTAGGAACTATATGAAAAGGAATAATAGGATATCTTTCCTCCTAGAGTGTGCAGACTATAAGCTCATGTATAACAGAACCAAACTGACTCACATAAAACAAGAAGATAAGAACCAGAACCACACTGTGAGGAAGATTCTAGAGAGACTTTGTGACGGACAGATGAGAAGGATTTGAATGGCTACATGGGAAAGGGAAGGACTTGTCAGGAGAGAAGGGCATGAACAAAGGCCGGAGGAGAGAACTGGCATGAAGCCTGTGTATGTGTGTGTCCTGGGGGTGTCGGTGCATATGGGAGGTGAGAAATCAGAGGAGGATGGTCAGCATCAGCAGGGCCTTGAAGGGTGGGTGTGACCTTGTCAGCAGATCAGCCTGAGCAGGTTCCTGTTGAGAACGGGGGAATTTGCCCTTTTTCCTTGTAGGAACTACTACGAATGACCCCGTGCCCATTTTCACCCCAACCCACCTTAGTGCCCTGCTTTGTGGAGAACCAGGTTAAAAGGTGTCTGTGAAACCAAAGCAATCAACTCCAGATCAATAGGAATGTCCATGCATTGCCCCAGGATGAGGCACCCTGGCTTCATCTGGACACAAAAACCCATGTGAAGAGTCTACCACTTGGTGGAGGTGTCAGCTACCAAAAGCTACAGCTGAAAGAAACAATGAGTGAGGGGCTGTGGTGTGGACAGAAAATTAACACAGACTCCTGAGTGGCATGGGCAGGGGCCAATGGCCCGGGTGTCATGTCTGCCATCCTGGCTGATCCCAGAGAAGGCTGTCGGTCTGCTTTAAGGATTTGTTTGATCAGTCACATAGAGATACTTTTTAAAAGAGCTATTTACTAAGAAAGCAAAGCTCCCTGCAAAACAAAAGGTGAGCATACTATCCCCAGTAACTCTTTAAACCAAAGCAAATATGCAGGAAGGCACGGTGGTTAGTCGTGCTGTCTGCCCCAGCTCTTACTTATTGCTTTGGTCACTTGATTTCCAAGCTTCCTGGTTGATTTTTTTCCCTGGGGGGTAAGGTGAGAAAAGGCAGCTGATGATATCAAAGGTCAGGGGACACTAAGCAAAAAGGGTTAGGAGCACACAGTAATTCTCTTGTTAAAGGATGAGGCCTTGGTTGATTTTAGGAAGGTCAAGGAGCTTGACAGGCAAAACCCCTGAATCTGAAAAGTCTGGATCCTTCAGCAAAAATGGGTCTCTTAAAAAAAAGTGTCCCTTTACCTCCATTTAAGAATTTTGTACTGGTAGGCATTAAATAGCACTAAATACAGTCTTATAGGGATATTGCCGAGGAACTAGAGGTCAAACCATCAAGGCAAGTCCAGGCACACTAAATCAACATCAACAAGTTTTAAGACTTGTGACAGTGCAGGGACTGGGATTTAATACAAAGTGTCACAACAGTGGGGTCCCAGCACCTCCGTGGATCTCTTCAACCTGTCCTCACTTCCCAGCCTCTAAGCTATGCCAACTCACTGAGTCATGTCTGCAGAAGAAAATTTTATGCAACCTGTCCTGTGGAATTTACAGTCTTGCTTAGGGCATACTATGACATAGATGATATAGGTAGATGAAATAGATTAGATATAGAGATAGAGATCTCAAAGCAAATAGTACAAGGGAGTATACAAATATTAAAAAATGGGTATCATTTTACAACTGTAGACTAAGTCAGGCAAGATGGAGCATACCTGTAATCCCAGCAAGCAGGAGGCTGAGCCAGGAAAATCGCTTGGAGTTTAAAGTCAGCCTGGAATACATAGTGAATTGAAGGCTAGCCTGGAGTACATAATGAGACTGTCTCAAAAAAAGAAAAATTTAAACAAAAAAAAAGAAAGAAAGAAAAAATTCAACAAATAAATAAAGCTGCAGGCTACAGGTAGGGGACAGGCCAGTGGGACTCAGAGCACACAGCACATTACTACAATGGAAATCGAAATCATAAATTAACATCCAGTGCTTTGTGTAACTAAGCCCCACCCTCCCTGGAAGCCTTACCTCCTGGGCCTCTACAGTCAAACCAGACTGTCCCCTAAGCTCACAGTGCTCCATGGCTGGTGTTTTTACCGCTCAACATGATTGAGCCTTTCTTCTCTGTCTCTCCGAATGCTAACCAGTTCCAGGTCTGCCTCCTGTTTCTCTTAATCCTCCAAAATCTCTCCAGCCCTTCCAGCTCCCAAGAGTTTACCTTCCCTGCATGCAGTTCCCTTCACTCGCCAGCAATCACACCGGCTTGTTTGCCTCTCAGTGGTGCGAAGTCCTGTGGTAGCTCTACGGCTGGGTGTTTTGGGCTACCACACGCTGTCCCTCCACTCAGATTATTCTCTCCTTGAGAGTTGCAGCCTTGAATGTCCTGTAGCCTGTAGCAGGGCCCTGAGATATGGTAGATGGTCAATAACTACTTGTGAAAAGAATGACAATGTAGAAAACTTTTTGATGCTCAACGGTGTCTCTGATTTTACTCCACTTGAAGGAGTAAGAGACATCATTTACTGAGGGTCCACCGTGTGCTTGTGCAGGACTTTCTAAATGTTATGTCATTCAAATGTCGTCCCTTTCTCAGAGGTAAGAGTATCATCTTCAATTTATATAGTAAGAGAATGAGACTCAAAGAGGGTCAATAACTTGTTCAAAGTCAGTTGGCAGTAATGAGATGGAGTGAGAGGTGACCCATGGTGGGCCTGACCTGAGCACATTGCTCCTTTGACTGCACCACTTCTGCTGGATGTCTGTGTGTGGGCAGCTTGCTAAGTTCTTCCTCGCACTCTGCTTCATGCCTTTTCCATGACTTTCTTTTATCTCTCTGTGCAGTCTCCGTCCCTTCAAGTCACCTGTGAAGAATCAAATTTCCTGGACCCCAATGCATGCTTTCGTATTTCCATGTAATTCTCTTATAATTCTTTAGCCTGAAATTTTCCTTCCATCTTTTCAACCTGTGAATCTGACCTTTGAAGTCTCACCTCAAGTGACTATCCCCTCCATGCACTTTTCCATGATCTCTTTCTTCCACTCTCTCTTTTCAGTACTGGGGAGTGAACCCAGGGCCTTCACACTGAGCTACATCCCCAGCCCTTTTTTCGCTTTTTGAAACAGGGAATTGCTGAGTTACCCATTGTGATGGTTGGCTGATTGTGTCAATTTGTGTAAGAGAAGTTCAGCTAAAATGGCTCAGCAATTCCAAACCCTGGAATGTGGAAGGCCCACTGTAGGGTGGCTTGGATGATGTAAAAGGAAATGAAGAAAGTCAAAGCTGCTTCTGTTTCGGCAGAGGAACTCAAGTCTTGCCCTTCGTCTTGGGCATCATTTTCTGGCTTATGGTGTAGACTCATTGGCCTTCTGATATGGACTCAAAAGGGACACCGCAATGAGCTCCAAACCTTTGACTGGATCCTTCAGATCTCCAGTGTGAAAGCAGACCCTCTGCACCCTTCCACATCTGACTCTGTAAGTGGCCACTGTAAGCCAGTCTTGCAAATTCTTATATATTTGTATATCTTGTATTTGTTTCTCTAGTAAATACTGACTGATATACCCATGCTGGCCTTGAAATAAAATCCTCCTGCCTCAACCTCCCAGAGTGGTGCGACTCCTTTCCCATTTCTCTGTGCCCATTCAGGACCTGTTGAGGCCCTCATTATGAAGGGGGAAGGATTACCTTTTCCTCTACCATAGCGCTCCCTGTTTTCTGCTCCAGGCACTACATGAATGGCCTTTGTAAATTCCATTTGTTAAAAACTGATGGTTAGCCAAGTGTGGTGTCGTACACCTATAATCCCACCACTGGAAGGTCTGAAGCAAAAGGATCAATGAAAGTTTGAGACCAGCTTGGGTTATATAATGAGTAAAACCCCTTTTGAACCATGTAGCAAGACCTTGTCTCAAAAAAACAAAACAAAACAACAACAAAAAAACACGTAGTCATTTCTTGTCTGGATGTCCAGAATGATAGTCATCTCTTGGGCAATCCAGCCTTGCCCTTATTTCCTCCTCTTTACCCTTATTTTTCATTTCTTTGTTGGACACAGAGATCTCAGTCCCTCTTAGTCCAGCTGCTGAACCTGAGCTGAGAACCCTGGCTCTTGGAGCCATTCCTTAGGAACTCTCCCTGTACCTCTGTCATGCTTTCTGAGGTGGCTTACAGCTGCTGCTGGTTGCTCCTCCCACCTTCACCCCACTGTTCTGCTCTGTACTAACCCAAAAACCCCAGAGTCCTACCCAGGTTCTACTTCCCAGAACTGGACATGTGACTGTGCAGTGGTCTTTGGGCTGTGCTGACCACCATCTCCCTGGAAAAGGATGCATTCTGTTCTGCAGGTGGTGCGAAATTAGGGAAACCCAGAAAGCTGGGATGATGAAGAATGATAGAGAAGAATAATCTTGGCACTCTCAGGGAAAGAAAACTCCTGCATCCAATTCTGTTTTGTTTTGTTTTTGTTTTGCAGAGGTCATGATGAATCATCTTGTTTTCTTTAGCATCAAAACATACACCCACATGGTTTTGAGCCTGGTCCCAGTTGTCAGATAACAGTTTCATACTCTGTCTCAGAAGAATTTCTCTGGTAAAGGGGTGGGGCTTCAGGGGGACAGTGAAAAGCTAGAAATAATCCCTCTGTGTCCACCTCTTACTCCAGGCTTCCTGCCCCATAAATCTCATCTGGAGAGCCTGTCCCTCACGTAACAAGTGTTTGATCCACCTGCCTTCCTGATGTGTGTGTGTGTGTGTGTGTGTGTGTGTGTGTGTGTGTGTGTGTATTGTTGTTGTTGTTGTTGTTGAGGATGCTAATGTTCTCAATGTCAATTTGATATTAATGCCCAGATAATAACATAGTCTTAGGCAAATGCCGATTCCTAAACTGTTGGTCACTGTACTGGAAAATTTTTTAATGGGAGATACTCAAAAGAACGTCAACAGATGGAACAGGATATAAAATGGTAGATATCAAATTTTATAGGCAGAGATAGAGACAGGTAATGAACAAACACCAAAAGGAAATATACCAAATTACCTGGGGAGATTTTCTCCAATTGTGGAATTATGGGTGGTCTTTGCCTTCTTTTTTCCTGTCCAAGTCTTTTACTGTGAGTAAATGTGACTCTAGTAATGGTGGTGGGAGAAATAAGTATTTTACTTTACTTTTCAAACAGAGATTACTTTGCCTCTCTCGCCATCTCAGCAGGAAGCTCGGATGAAAGCTGAGTGATTTGAGTTCAAAGGCGCTCAGATCCTCCTACCAGAACACAAGCTCTTCCTGTTGTCCAGCAGTGTCCAATAAAGGCCCCTACCCTTATCTGAGGGCAGAGGTGAATTGAAAGCCCAGGGGAGGTGTCCTTCAGGAACCAGGCTAGAGACAGGCCTCGAGACAGACCTCAGGGCCACCAGGACTTGTTTCAAGAGGTTCAAGGAGCAGGAGAAAAACAAAGCAAAGGAGCCCAGACGGGAGTTTCTAATAAAGAGTGGAAAGTGCCTCATTCAAGACCTGGCAGGAGAACCAAGGAGCGGAGGCACGGTATAGCTGGAGGTCAGCTCCTCCTCAGCTCAGGGCCTTCTACTCTTCTGTCAGATGTTTTCAGCTGCCTGTGTCTCTCTTGTCCCTCTCACCCAAAACCTCCAGCTCCACCTCTAACCCAGTTTAATTGCATCATCCTCAACTGAACTTGTTTACCCAGGGCCTGCAGTTACTGTTGCCCTGGTGACAGTCACACCCCAATTTTTGGAGAGGAATGGAGCTTCTGAGGTCAGGGAAGAAGTGAAGGGTGGAGTGGGGTGGGGGAAGAGCAGGGAAGCAAAGCTTAGGGCAGACTTAGCAGAACCTCAGAGAGGACATCCCATGTAATCCACCGTTATACTGTCCCTAATCTGCTGGCCCGTGAACCACTCTTGGTGCAGGACTCCAAGAAGGTGTGTGCCCAAGGAGAGATACTGGTGAGGCAGAGGGAAGGGAAGTAGTGATTCCTACAAGGAGAAATGTCCACTTCTGCATTCATTAGCTGGACCCTCTTGAAGCAATCTGTCAGCATCTATTATTTAGATGCTAATGCCAGATAGATTACTTACAGAAGTTCAAAGTGCACATCTAAGATGTGCGTGTGTGTCTGTGTGTGTCTGTGTGTGTCTGTGTATATGTGTGTAGCAAAAGAGAGTAGTGGGGACTGGAGATGGAGACAGGAGGAATCTTTCTGGCAAGTGAGAAGACTAATTACATCCTTCTGAATTCCTGGAGGAAAAAAAACAGATGAAAAATTCAGGAGAATGTATTAAGCTTTGGGAGATCTTGATCAGATCTTCCTGTAGCTGGATATGACAACATCTTTTCTTTAGTCCTCCCTGCTGCTAATTTTTCTTTTGGAAAATTGACCTCTGTTCGATAAAAATGTCTGTGTTCTTGAGGATTATAACCAATCACATATAATTTTCACAGGAATGATACTTGGCCATGGTGATGGTGCCATACGGTGGTAAGAACAGGAACCTTGGAATCAGACACCCGGCAAAAGCCTGATTCCAAAAGGTACAGCTGGGTAAGGAGTTGATCGCCTCTAAAGAAGGGACGACCCTAGTTCCCCCTTCACACAGTGGTTCTGAGCAATACCGAAAAGCGTGTTTCTAGCCTGAAGCACAGCCTGGCATGTAGCTGGCACTCAGCAGGCGGGCTACTATGACCAGGTCATAAGGTCGGACTTGCCACGTGATTCCACTTCAAGCACAGGCACTCTGGATGGAGAGCAATGACCCACACATTAGAGCTGGGGAAGGAACTTGATATGACCCACAAGCCAAGTCCTACCTGTTGCTCCTTGTTCCAAGATCTGAGAGCGGTTTTCATATTTTTAAAAGAGTTAAGGGGAAAAAAATTAGGAAGAATATTCCATGCCATGTGGAAAGTATATGATGCTCAGATTTCAGGCTCCATAAATAAAATTTTCTGGAAGTCATGCTCACTCATTTATGCATCTTCTGTAGCTGCTTTTGTGCATAATGGAGACATGGGACCCACAAGGTCCAAAATACCTCCTGCCTTTGTAGGAAAGTTGGTCAACCTTGTATTGGCGGAACCATGGCCCGATACCAGCCCTGCTTCCCATCTCCTATACAGAGACAATACCTTTCTCCATCACCAGAAAGCCGTTGCCAGTGCACCCAGCCACCACTTGGCTCATTCCCCTGCATGTTAACAGCAGCTGGCCTACACTTTGGAAAGTGTAAGGCAAGATTATGTTATAAAGCATGACTGTTATTTTCTGAGCAAGCACTTGGGGGTGGTGCAATTCCAGTCACCCCTACTGAAAAAGCTCAATGTGCTCTTTGTTCTCCAGCCCTTGATCTTCCATTCTTATTACTATTTTTCAGGGCCTGCTGTGTCTTTTTTGAGCTGCCTCTGCTGGGAAAAACAGGAGCTGAGCTTTATCTACACTTTTAATCTGTTAACTGGGAAGGGGTCAAAAAGAAGAGCATGAGAGAAAACATTAAAATATATACATATTGAGAGCTCTTTATGTGCCAGGCCCTTTGGAAATTACAGTACTGAGTATGTGAAAGTCTCTAGGAGAGGGAGAAGCAACAAAAAGGCAAATAGTTATGCAACACTGCAGAGCTGCCTTAATAGGGAAACGCACAGAACACTGAGGCACCCTGGGAGGCTAAAGCTGGAGGACCACAAGTTCAAGCCCAGGAGGCTTTTAAGAATAGGGAAACTGGGTTGATGAGGGCTCCACTCCCTAAGCTCTTCTGGTACAGAAAAATACCAAGGGCCAAAGCAAAGAGGCAGACCATGTATGCATGTTCAAGCAGAAGCGTTGCGCAGAAATAGACTGCTGAGAGTAAGTTGGAACCACACTTGGAACGACCCTCTGCACATAGCCAGGAGGAGGAGTCTTCTACCTTGGAGGTAATGGGAAGTCTGGGGCGACGTTTAGCAGACAGAATCAAACACATACTTTCAGGATGAGCATTAGTAGCAACATAGAGAGATGCACTGGCATGAGGAAAACTTGGATTTAAAAAAACAAAAAGGTCATGAGTGATGGCGAACAGTGGTAAGAGAAAAATCCTGGGTACACAGTTAATAGGACTTCACAGTATACAGGACTCTTCAGGGAAGAAGACGCACCAGTTCAAGGATGAACCTCATGATTCTGGGATGGTCACCTGTACAGAGGTTGGTGCCATTCATTAATGGAGACAGAAAGTGATGGAGGAGTAGAGGTTAGATTGCCAATGAAGAGGACACAGGCTTGATTAATTTGATGTTCAATTTGTAGACTATGGCACAGTTTTAGGTCATCAAAGTAAAGAAATCCAGTAGGCAATTACTGATATTTTGGGTCTGGAGCACAGAAGATGTAGAAGTTCAAAATATACATTTAAGAATCATTAATATAGTAAAATAAGAGGATTGGGATCTATTATTCTATAGCAGAATGGAGTGACTACACTTAATAATTTATTGTGTATTTCAGAATAGCTAGTAGGAGGATTATAAATGTTTCTAACATCTAAAAAAAATGACTCCAGGTATGATGGTACATGTTTATAATCTGAGCACTCCAGGAAACTGAGACAGGAGGATTATAACTCTGAGCCAAGACTGGGCAATTTAGCAACTTGATAAGACCTTGTGTCAAAATATTTTTTAAAAGGGACTAGGGATGTAGCTCAGTGTGTGAAGGCTCTGAATTCAATCCCCACTACAGAAGAAGAAAAGGAGAGGAGAAAAGAAGAGAGGAGAGGAGAGGAGAGGAGAAAAGAGGAGAAAAAGGAAAGGAAGGAAGAATATGTCAATTACCTCAATCTGATATATGTATAATACATATATATAAGGTGAACTATAACACTGTACCCTATGAATATGTATATTCATTATGTCAATAAAAGTCATCAGTAAATGATGTACAGGAATACATTATAATACTCAGCAAATGTGGAAGAAAAAATTACAATTTAGTAGCATTCAATGGGGTGCAAAGCAAGAGAAGCCAACTAAAAATAGAAAGCCCAAAATTAAAAGTTTCAACAAAACCGTGGAGAAGAGAATTTCCACTTGACAGGAAATCAAAAGAATGAAATCCAAATACCAAAACCTCCTCCAATCATGAGTTCCCATAAGACCCACTTAGAATTCTGTAAAAAGACAAATGTCACCTCAGAGAGTTCTAAAACCCATTGGTCTGTTTCTAGAACACAGGATTTGTGAGTTAGACAGTAGAGGTGTTTAAAACACAGTTAACTGGTATTGATCAGCATCAACAGAGAATTCTAGGTGTGCAAAGGGGAGCCATGGCCCATGCAGAGCAGGATGGGGAGGAAGAGTGGGAACAGAAGGGAAATGTGCAAGACCTGGGAGTCAGTGGGCTTCCAGAACTACATATAGGAAGCGGAGAGAGTTCAAGAAGTAACACTGGGCTGGGGACATAGGTCAGTGGCACAAGCACCTGCCTGGCAAGGACAAGGTCTTGAGTTTGATTCCCAGTACCAGAAAAAAAAAGAAATAGCATTTCTACAACTATTTACACTCTCTCTCTCTCTCTCTCTCTCTCTCTCTCCCTGCTCCTCTCCCCCACAAAAAAAAAAAACACTGCTGCTTTCAATTCACTGGATGCTGTGTTCTAGAAACTTTTTTGTTTTTTAATAACTCTCCCCAGTGACATTTGCCCTTGCACAGAATTGCAAGTGGGTCTTAAGGGAACCCATGATTTGTGGGGGTTTTCCTCTTGCAGAATAAGTGTTTTGGTTCTGCTGAGGAAGGCTCTGATGGATCCACGTGAGGAGTCAGCTCCCCCACTCCCCAGTGTGGGCAGGCATCAGTGAAGATCATGAAAGGACAGCCACACTCTTAGATTCACTTCTAAGACCAAGTTCCTGTTTCTGCTTAACTTTAAACAAAGAGCAGAGAACTCAGGGTGATGTATGCTATTTTCTACCTGGGACCTTATTCTCCCATTTATCTAGCAACACTGAACTCATCTCATGTCCAGCATTAGGTTCTTCATGGCAATCCTGAAGGCCAGGTTAGCCTCCTAGATCAGACTGCCCCTTGCCTTGCACTCCTATGCCTAGTATAGGTTGCTTGAGGTCGGTGTCTCCACTAGAAGTGTAAGCACTTCTCAGGGCAGGAAGCTGTGCTGGGTTTTCCATTCTACTGTGACCTAGTGCTGACTAGAGAAAATGACTTGTGTGTTTCTTTATTCACTTGTTGATTCATGCACTCAACATGTAAGCAGCAGAAAGTATGATATATAGAAAAGCTCCTTGGAAAATATAAGACAAGTTCAAAATATTTGGAATGTTTTCTGTGGAAAAAGAAAATTCAGTGTAAATCTAGTCAACTTTTACAAAAAAACAAAACTTCAAAGATTTTATAAAGGATAATATTGTTATCATATATTACAAGAAATCAATCAAAATTTTTAGCAATATGCAATCAAACCCAGGGGTGTTCTACCACTAATCTACATCACTAGCCTTTTTTATTTTTTATTTTGATGCAGGGCCTTGAGAAGTTGCTCAAGCTGATTTTAAAACTATGATCCTTCTGCTCACCTGCTAGTGACTATAATTACAGGTGTGTGCCAACATCAAGCAAGTTTTTGTTACTTATTATCTCATTACTTTGATAATCAAATCATTATATTAACATATTAATCAATGATATATATATGATAGTGGATACATCATCATAAAAGAACCAGGAGCTGGGCCAAAAAGGCAGCAATTCTCATCCCCAATAAATTGAAAAAGTAGGATCTTGCAATGGACTCAAAACCCAAAAGCCAGCTAAACCTGGAAGATATCTCTGAAAAGTAGTCATTTCTAAGAGTTCTAAATGTGAGCAATAAAGCTACCTGCCATAAGCAGTTTACAAGCATCAACCTAGGAATTAAACTAAGAAAGAAAGAAAGAAAAAGAAGAAAGAAAGAAAGAAAGAAAGAAAGAAAGAAAGAAAGAAAGAAAGAAAGAAAGAAAGAAAGAAAAGAAAAATGAGAAGACATTTAAGCAACCTAGACTTTTAGCTCACCAAAAAGAAATCCAGGGAGCAATGAAGTGCAATAATTCAAAACCCACCCATGGGGACTCTTTGAAGTGGTAACAGTAGAAGTAACAAAGCAGATGAATGAAGCTTTACAAAAATCAAATCAGAAATAATTTTTCAAATAACTGTGGAGATGGTAACCATATTGAAAGGAATGGTTAGTGACTCTAGAGCAGATACAGATAAAAAAAATAGAGGAGCTTAGGAAAATGATGGAAACCATGAATGCCCAACATAAGAAAGAAATGGAATGCATGAAACAGATTCAAACAAATATTCAGGAGATTAAAAATTCCATTAAAAGTATACACAGCAAAATGAAACAGTTTGAAGACAGACTATCAGAATTAGAAGACAATATTGTGGTTAGTCACCATGGAAAGAAAGATTTCTTAAAAATAGCAAGGGACCAGATCCAGGCATGGTGGCACATGCCTGTAATGTCAGCACTCAGGAGGTTGAGGCAGGAGGATCATCTCAAGTTCAAGGCTAGCCTGGGCTACAAAGTGAGCTCAAAGACAGCCTGAACTGCATAGTGAGACCCTGTCTCAAAAAGACAAAAAAAAGCAAGGCACCATGAAAAAAATCAATCTAACAGCTGCTAGATGATGCCAAGAAGAATAACATAAGATTGGTCAGAGTCAATGAAAAAGCAGGAGACAGAGTAAATAACATAAAAATCCTGTTCACAGAAGTAATGGCAGAAACTTCCCAAGCATGGAAAGAGAATTTGACATACAAATAAGTGAGGCATGAAGGACTCCAATTAACCATGACCAAAAAAAAAAAAAAATCTACAGCAAGGCATATAATAGTCAAGATTCCAGAAATTCAGCATAAGAACAGAATACTAAAAGTTGTTAGAGAAAGGAAACAAATTACTTATAAAGGAAAGCCCATCAGAATCATAGCAGACTTCTCAATAGAAACCCTGAAGTCAAGGAGAGGTAGGAGTAAAGTATTTCATGCCCTAAAAGAAAACAACAACTAACCCAGACTTGTGAAGGATACCCTATAAAACTATCTTTGATATACCCTATAAAACTATCTTTTAAAATTGATGGAGAAATAAAATACTTCCATAACAAAGAACACCTTAAGAAATGCATGACCACTAAACCAGAACTCCAAAATGTTCTGAAGGACATTCTGAAAAAACATAAGGACTACAACTCCATGAACTCCAACAGAATGAAACCATCAGGCAAGGCAAATAATTAAACAGATGGAAGAAAACAGAGAACCAACAACAGGAAAATAACATGACAAGGGTAAGTTCATACATATTAGTTATAATCATCAATGAAATTGGTCTCAATTCACCAATCAAAAGAAACAGATGGGCAAAATGGATCAAGAAGCAAGATCTAACAATATACTGCATACAAGAACACATTTACTTCAAAAAGAAATGCATAGACTAAAAGTCAAAGAATGAAAAACAATATTTCATGTGATAGGAACCTGGAAAAAAGCAGGGGTAGCTATTCTATTTGCAGACAAAGTGGATTTCAAGCCAAGCCAAGACTGATTAGCTACATCATTATATGTTAGAATCAGAAGAGATCCTAGAGTTTTTGTAACTCTGTTCCTCATATTCTCTAGGACTACATAAAATTTACTAGGTCCCACAAATATTGATATTTCACAGAAATTTTAATCTTCCTGCAAAATATCCAAATGAGTCAGATCAGTAAACAATGATTAGAAAGAATTATTCAAATGCAATTCTAAGAAAACAATGCTGTTATCAACTTCTATTGTTAATGAATGATGAAAGTTACAACTCAAACACTCTATTAACTAATATTTTTTCCTGAACTTTTTTATTGAAGTCATCATATCTTTGAATTACACTTGATAAATTTTTATAAATATGCACAAGCATAAGCTGCCATCAAGATCAATATGTATACTATGTACACCCCAGATGCTTCCCTCAGCCCCATTTTAATCAAGCTCCACTCTACCTCCACCAACAATGACCAGGATTCTGACTTCTTTCACCATAGATCAGTTTTTCCTGTTCTTAGCCAGGAGTGGTGATGTATTGTTATAATTCCAGCATTTGGGAGGCTTTGAGTCCAGCCTGAGCTATGTAGCAAGTTTTAGGCTAGCCTGGACCAAATAGTGAAGCTCTGTTTCAAAACCAAACACAACAAAAAGATCAATAATGACAAAAATTCTTGTTCTTAGGTGGGTGTGGTGGTGCATGCCTGTAATCCCAGCACTTGAGAGGCAGAGACAGGAGGACTGTTACAAGTTTGAGACCAGTCTGCATTACAAAGTGAGCTCAAGGCCAGCCTGAACTGCACAGTGAGACCATGTCTCAAAAAGACAAAAAAAAAATTCCTGTTCTTAAATTTCATGTAAGTACAATTATATAGTTTCCTCTCTTGTGTCTACTTTTCAAAAATGTGGTACTGGGGATTGAACCAAGGCCTTTGTACTGAGCTACATTCCCAGATCTTTTTTAATGTAAGTTATTCTTTATTTTGAGACCAGGTCTTGCTAAGTTATTAAGTGTCCAGGTGGAGCTTGAACTTGTGATCTTACTGCCTCAGCCTCCCAGGATACTAGAATTATTGTCCTGCTCTACCGTGCCCAGCTTATGTCTCGTTATTTTTGTTCAACTTTATGTGAGTGAAATCCATACATGAATTCACACAATAATAGTTTGTTCTTTTTTCCCCATTGTTATATAGTTTACACTGACTGTATCTGCCACACACATTTATCCATTCTAGATTTGTTAGGCATGTGAATTATTTCTGATGTGGGGTTGTTAGGGTAGGACTGCTGTGAAGAATTTTGTGTTTTGATGCATATATACACATATTCTGTTGTGTGAACTTGCTAGGTCATAGGATAAAATGTTTTCCAATGTGATTGTACTAATCTGTTGTTTTAATTTACCCACCAACCAGGAGATTGTGAGTTCTAGTTGCTCTCCAACAGTTGATGTAAGTTTTCACTGAACTTACTTTTTTAGCTCTTCTGGTGTGCAGGTACCTTGATATAGTTTTTATTTGAATTTCTCTGATGAATAACAAAGTAAATCTTTTCACATGCTTACTAGCCACCTGGATATCCTCTTTTATGATAGAGTCTGTAGTAGAAAATCTAGAAAATCTTCATCAGTTTGGAATGAGCAAGGATCTTAAATAAAACTACACACACACACAACTATTTAAAAGGAAAAAGTAAAGTGGAATACTATGGCACAAACCTATAAACTCAGCTATACAGGAGGCTGGGGCAAGAGGATTGCCAGGTAAGGTAATTTAGAGAGACCCTGTCTCAAAATAAATTTTGTTTTGTTTTGTTTTCTGGACACAGAGTATTGCTATGTTCTTTGGACTGAACTTGAATTTATTATGTAGCCCAGGCTAGCATCGAACTCACCGTAATCTTCCTACCTCATCTTCCCAAATGCTAGGATCAAAGGTATGTGCCTCCATGCCCAACCAGAACCAGAATTTTTAAGAACTCTTAAAAATCAATGAAAGAAGCCAGGCATGGTGGTGCATGCCTGTAATCCTAGCACTCAGGAGCCTGATGCAGGAGGATTGCCACAAATTTGAAGATAGCCTGGGCCACATAGTAAGTTCAAAGCCAGCCTAAACTACACAGTAAGACGCTGACTCAAAAAACAAACAAAAAAAAGTTAGTATTTGTAATACTTTGCATCACTTCATTTGTAAAGAAAATTCAGTGTAAGTCTTTTGTCCAATACTGCATTGAGTTGTCAGTTTCTTTTACTGATTTTTTTGTTTTGTTTTTTGAGACAGGGTCTCACTACATAGTTCAGGCTAGCCTGAAACTCACTGTGTACCCCAGGCTGGCCTTCAGTTACATTGACTGCTGGGATTACAGGGATGTGCCACACCCCAGGCTCACTAAAGTATTTTTTATTATATTTGGGTTTTTTTGCCTGAGTCTTTAGTAAAGGTTTATTTGATGCAATTTCATTGCTTTATATCTGCACGACTATTTACCAACTGTAAATCAGACATAACCAAGTCTTTTGAACCATAATTTATCCTATTTTGAGTTCAGAAAGTTTAGTCACAGTAATTACTTGATCTAGTCTAGCTCCCCACCCATCTGAGCCCTTATATGATGCATGAACCCCTATTCTCAGGACTTCCAAACGCTCCAACAAAAACATAAAAGCAATGATTACTGCCTCTGCCTTAGGGATCAGGTGGATATTCGAGCTCAGAAAGAGCTCTCATCTGCAGGTCCTTTAGAAAAATCTCAACCTCATCTTTCTGTACATTTCCTGGGTCTCTCTCCAGAAGCTGACCCCCGCCCTGAGCTACATATAAACTCCTCTCCCTCACCACCACATGCTTGGAAAACTCTTAACACCCCACTGTGGAGAGAGATGGCAGGTAAACTGTAAGTGCTTTCCTTAGAGAAAAAACACTAATGCACCCACGAGACAGACCAGGGCAGGCTCTGAGCTCTCTAATCCCCTGCTGGCTGGACCCTGGCCCAGTTGAGAAACCTATAAATATCCATTTTCTTTTCTCCCACTTTAATTCAGAAAAAGTTTATTTTTAAAATTGGAATTGAGTTATAGTTCACTAACCCCTTTTGAATGTCAGAGACTCAGAGTGGGAAAGCCAACTTTAAAGGAAGGAGAGTTGTGGACACAGCTGTCTCCTGAGCACCTCAGACACCAGGCTTATGCTTAAGTCACTGCCCTCAACAGGCTCACAGTCTGCTATGGACCAGTAATAGCCAAAATAACAGCTAGATTTTTGTTTGCTTGCTTTTGTTTGTTGTGGCAAGGTCTTGCTATTTTGCTCACATTGGCCCTGAATTTGCTTTGTAGCCTAAAGTAGCATCCAATTAGTGATCCTCCTGCCTCAGCCTCCCAAGTGCTGAGATTTACAGGCATGTGCTACCTCGACAGCCTCTTTATTTTTTATTTTGAGACAAAGTCTCACTAAGTTGCCCAAGGTAGGCTCAGACTTACAATTCTGCCTCAGCCTCCTAGAGTGCTAGGATTAAATGTGTGCACCACATTCAGTTTCTGGAAAGTCTTGGTCACTCTTCTGAGAGATCTCTGATCTTACGCAACTCACTTTAATAGCCTCTGTGGAGCCTCTGTTTCAGGGTTTGTAAAACTTCCCACACTTAGGTAAATTTTCTCGGTTTGATTTGTGACCCAAGGCCCCCAAGACTCAGTAGATAAACCCAGCTAACGAGCTGGCTAAGGAAGTTTTCACTTCACCCTACATTGCAGTTTGACTCCCTTCTGTCTCTGGAGGGCTTTAGAGAAGACCGGAAAGAAAACTCTTCAGGGCTTTTCCCGGGCTTTTGGTTACTGCCCTTCCCCACCACATGATGCTTCTCCTTCCCGGACCCCTCTCACCATATGCACAGAAAGACGTGTTTCCGGGAGCCCAACAAGGCAGAGACATCCCTCTGCCCCTGGACTTGCTCCTCAGGGAGCCCCGTGCCCGTGCTGGGGGAGCCCATGTTCACCACCTTCTGCTTTTTTTCATGAGTCATGGCTGTGTCTGGAAGGTGCTGAGAAAAGCTGGTGGTGTCACCTCCCAGGGCTAAGGAGAGGTCTCTGGCTTCTGCCACTGCCTCCTCCCTCCTGTCCACCTGATCACCACTTGCGCAGGATGGCTCTGGGGATTGCTGGCTGGTGGTGGTGGTGGTGGTGGTATTGAGTTTTGCTTCGTCTCTCTCTTAATTCAAAACAGATGGAACAAGGAAATGAAGAACAGTTGACAATTCTAGAAGCCACTTATCTTTGGCAAATATCAAAGGGAAAGTAGAAGCTCATTCAGTAAACAAGTATTTAAAATGCAACTTGAGAGCTTATGATGACCCAGATTAATCCAGCCCAACAAATATAATGTGAACCATGCATGTACTTTAAAGTTTGTAAGCCAGGCCTGGGACTGCAGGCCTGATCCCAGTACTCCAAGGGGCTGAGGCAGGAGGATTGCAAGCTCCAGCCCTGCCTGGTCAATTTATTGACTTAGTGAGATTCCATCTCAAAACTGAAAAAATAACAAAGGGGTGGGTATGTAGCCCAGAGCAAAGGCCCTTGGTTCAATCCCTAGGACAGCAGTCAATCAATCTAATAAAATCTCTAGTATCACATTAAAAATTAACATTTTACTCTTTTTTATATTAAGTGTATTTTATTTATTCTTTCTTTTTTTTTATTTTAGTGTGTGTGTGTGAGACAGAGTCTTGCTATGTAGTCCAGGCTGACCTTGAACTCACCATGAGCCCAGGCTGCCCTCAGATCTGTGGTGATCCTACTGCCTCAGCTTCCTGAGTGCTGGGATTACAGGCGTGCACCACCATGCCTGGCTTATTCTTAAAGCACATCTCAGTTCAAACTAGCCGCATTTCAAATTTTCAATGGCTCCATGTGGCTCCAGTGGGTACAGTACTGGGTAACACAGATCTACCTAGAAATACATCTTACCATCATACTTACGAGACTATGCTAAGTAATTAGTGAGTAGATTAATAAGATACTTTTAGATGACCATAGATACTAGAAAAAGTATAAAAGTAATGAGATAGCAACTATGGGGAAGGATGGGAATACTACTATTTTCTGGAGTGGCATCCTACAACATGTGGAAGCACTCCTACTTTAGATGCTGAGGAAGCCATCAGGAGAAAGGGACCCTGAAGCAGACAGCTGTGAAATAAAAGTGGATCTGGCCTCTGCAGATGCAAGGGAGAGCCTTCCCGGCAGAGCGAGAGGAAGAGCCATAGCCGGAGGGATCGAAATGCCTGGCTGGGCTGCCTCAGAGGCCCGTGCCTGGAGCCCTGAGGCTGGGAGAGTGGAAGGACAAGGTGCGGAGGAGGTCGGCAGGAACCAGAAAACCCTGGGCTTCAGCATTCTAGCAATGGTGAGGTTTAAATTGTAATTGCAAAAGGGGTCCCTATCTTCTGGATGGAGACTGGATCAGAAGGCCGATAAAGAAAAACCATAAAGACTAGTTGAAGGAGGCATTGTCCAGGTGAGAGAGGGCTGAAATGTGAATGACCTCAGGACCCGCTTTGAAGACAGGACTGATAGGCCTTGCGAACAGATGATGGAAACAGAACGAGAAATAAATCACAGACGTCACCTTTAACTTTGGCTTGAGCACACGGATTCCTGCGCTTGGAGCTTCTGAGTACACGCATCCTGTAGTCAGAAAACCGGCTTTCCTGGTTTGGAATGAGAATTTGCTTCCAGAATTTCCAGCCAGCAGATGTATCCCCGCTCTCCCACTGCCTGTGATTATGTTCTCCTGAAGTCTGTAAGGAATTTGCAAGCTCCCTTGCCAAGACCGCATTCCTGAGAAGAATGTTCCTGTGCATTTTGGCCCAAAAAGTGCCGAGAAGTTGCCCCCGCCCCTCAAATCAGTTACAACACAGAACAGGTGAATCAGCCTAAATCAACAGGCAAATTTGTCCCTGATTGGAGAGAGAACTGACATACATTCTAAGACCAACAGTGCACTCTGACTGAGGCACCAGAAAGCCAAGCCTATGTGCCTGTTGCTAGAAAAACAACCACAACAACCAAAATCACCTGTGCAGTTTGAGACGTAAACAAGAGCCTAGGAAAATTTCCCAGCAGCACTTCCTTGTTTCCTCAGGCAAATGTAGAACTTTAGGGCACATTTCAAACAATGACGGGACTGTATATGAAAATTTGCACAAATATTTACCTTGTGAAATGGTGTGTATGCATAGGGTGAGGCAGGGTGGTGCGCTGAAGCAGGCCGGAGAATTTACAGAAAGAAAATAAATGCCTGATTTCTATCCTTTCCCTTCTGCTGCCCAGGGGGAGAAGTAATAGGAGCCAAGCACTTAGCAACTACACTAAAACAGAATTAATAGCAGTTTTGCTGCCCAGAAATAATTCCCCTAAGAAAAATTATTTCCCTGAAGACCCAAATGCAGGGCTTAGCATGCCTGAGTTTAAATCCTGGAATTGGCTGAATCACATTAACTAGGAGGAAGGGAAGTTTCCCGTTTGATTTGGATTTCATCTCTTCCTAGCACAAGCCAGCCCTCGGGCCAGCCCAGGGACCACTGCTCCCTAGATTCAGGAGATGGAAGGATGCGGCCTAAGGTGTTTCAGCCTGGGCTACAAGAGCTTTTCAGCAGTGAGCGGAAAACCTGAGCCTGCCTCTCTGTTAGCATTTAATGACTCCTGGGGAAGCAAGCCTGCCTTTCTCTCCACCGCAGGCCCAGTTCCTTTCCTCGCTTTTCTCCACGCCCACGCTGCTGGACTGTGGTGGACACGTGGTCTAAAGGCCAACCCCATGCAGCTCATTTCCAAGGGTAGAATAGTGTCACCTGACGCTCACACCCACAGGGACTCGGGAGAAGAGGGTGTAGCTGTCCAGTGAGTCCAAGATAGGAATGGACAGAAACGGAAACAGAGGCAAGGAGGGAGGGAGAAAGAAAGTTTGTGGAGAAGAAAGCCAGCAGCTTCATACAAACCAATTCAGACTTCTTTTGCACAACCAATAGGATTGCAGATACTGACCTGGGGATTTTTTTTTTTTTTTTTTTTTGAGTCAGGGTCTGGCTACATAGCTCATACTGGCCTTGAACTTACTATGTAGACCAGGCTGGCCTCAAACCCATGGAGATCCTCCTGCCTCAGCTTCCCAAGTGCTGGGATTGCAGATGTGTACCATCTCCCCTCGATTTTTTTTCTTTTCTTTTTAACCATTATATGATGCATCCTCCAAGTGATATCCATAGCCTTCACCATCTTTTTAAAAAATATTTCCTTTATGTATTTTCACCCTAAATTTGTTACAGCCATAGACACATATTTCAGCAGTAGGCTGTTTCTATGAGAACTAATCTTTCAGTCAATTATGTCTCATATTCCCTACAATTACCAAAGACAGAAAATACAGATCAGCTAATCCCTGCAGTAGTCTGATAATGCTGTCTGTCTATGACGTAGCTCATCCGAGTGGGGTTATTGGAGCTAATCTTGTGCCTAGAGAACAGAGATCCAGAAGCCAGGTGTCCTAGAATTGAATTTCAGTTTTGCCATTGCGTTTTAAAATTTTCAACAAGTCTCTCCTTTGTACTGCTTACTCCTATAGGTGATTTAGTAAGACACCAATTCAAGAGCAGGCACAATTCTAGTTCTTCTTTTGGTTTTTATTTTGGTTCTTATTATTGTTGGTTTTTTAAATTTTTATTTGTGTGGGTATTTTTGAGACAGAGACTCACATGTATTTTAGGCTGGCCTTGAACTCACTATGTAGACCATGCTGGCCCTGAGTTTGTGATGATCCTCCTGCCCCAGCCTCCTGAGTGTTGGGATGAAAGACCAATGCCATCATGCCTGGCTTGTCTGGTTGTACAATGGTTGCATTGTTCTGTGAATTTCTTAAAGCTTGGAGAAAGAGGATTTGTAAATTGCTTGCATTTTTATGTAATAGGTAAGCATTTAGGAGAATCTACTCAACAATAAACAACATTCCAATCTCAAATAAAACTTTGATTTTTGGTTTTTTTTAATTTTTTTTATTTTTTTGTCTTTTTGAGACAGGGTCCCACTATACAGTTCAGGCTGGCCTTGAGCTCACTTTGTAGCCTAGGCTGCCCTCAAACTCACAAGGATCCTCCTGCCTTAACCTCCCAAGTGCTGGGATTAAAGGCATGGGCTAACACATCCAGCTTCTTTTTAAAATTTTATAATAGTAGCTCACAGTTTTTCTTTCTTTCTTTCTTTCTTCCTTTCTTCCTTCCTTCCTTCCTTCCTTCCTTTCTTTCTTTCTTTCTTTCTTTTTTTTTGGTACCAGGAATCAAACTCACGACCTCATGCTTGCCAGTCAGGCAGGTGCTGTGCCACTGAGCTATATCCCTGGCTCAAAACTTTGAATATCTTCACTCACAATACACAAATCTTAAAAATTCACCAATGCATCTTGGTGGCCTGTCCTCCATCAGCTTTCAGGGCCTGGGCCTTGCACAAGCCAGGGAAGCAATCTGCAGGGAGATTCTGCGATAGGACACCACACTTACCCACACAGATTTGCTTTTCATTTCAAGAGACCTGGAATTGCCTTGCCTCCTGGAGAGGAGAGAAGGAAGAAGAGAAGGGAAGAAGGATCAGTCTTCTCAGCAGCCTGGACGAAACACAGCACTGAAGCGGAGGCAGCTCTGAGCCTCAGAGGCCATCTGCATAAGTGACAACTGGGAGCAGAGGCCAGGTCTGCTCCAGGAGCCCAACACGCTCAGGAGGAGGAGAGCTGGAACTCAGAGCCCAGATAGAAGTACAGTCCGGTTACACCAATGGTTCTTGTGTGTCTATTTTTTTATTAGTACATTTAGATATAATAAATACATTCTTCATAGGGAATTTATACATGTACATGACATACCTTGCTTTTTTTCCCCATTTCCCTCCCTTCAGCTCCTCTTGCCCTCCTTATTTACAAAATCTTTCTTTCCCTTTTTTTCTTCTGTTCTTTTTTCTTGTCCCTTCCTTCCTTTCCCTCTCCTCCATCCCTTGTTCCCCTTCTCACTTGAACATTTTCTTCCCATTTCCCGATGTCGATCATACATTTTGGTCTTTATTTACACTTTCAGTTTCTTGGGCTGCACCAGAGAAAATGCAGTATTTAAACATGTGTGTCCAATTTATTTTACTTAAGAATATGGTCTCAAGGTGCATCCATTTAGTTAGAAATTTCTCAGGCTTATCTTGTTTCCAGTCAGTCATGAATATATTTTGTGTTATTTGTTTACTGTTTACCATTTAACTCTCTCAGGAGAATGTGAGCACTGCCATGCGTTGTAGCACATGCCTGTAATCCCAGCACTAGGGAGGCTGAGGCAGGAGGACTGCTGCAAGTTCAAGGCCAGCCTGGGCTACAAAGTGAGTTCAAGGCCAGCCTGAACTGCGTAGCAAAACTCTGTCTAAAAAAAAAAAAAAAAAAGGGGGCTGGGGATTTAGCTCAGCGGCAAAAGCGCCTGCCTGGCATGCACAACGTCGTGAGTTCAGTTCCTGGTACCGGAGAAAAACCAAAAAAAAAAAAAAAAAAAAAAAAAAAAAGAATTGAGTGCTGCTTAGGTAGGGATACTGTGTGTTTTATTTCCATTATACCCTCCAGGCCTGGTAGAGTGTCTCACATTCAGTGAGCACTCAAAAACAACTGTTGGGTGAAATAATAATAAATGGGTGATTTAGCTTTTTTCAGGTCCTGGACTCCTTTTAAAAAATCAGATGAAAGTTCTTAAAATAGGCATGGTAGGGTACACCTATAATCCCAGTACTTGAGAGACTGAGGCAGCGAGTTCAAGGCCAGCCTGGGCTACATAATGAGTTCAAGACCAGTTTAAACTCAAAAAAAAAAAAAAAAAAAGAATTCTTATTCCTCCCTTCATCCCAAATATACATATTCAATTTAATATATGATTTATCTTTTTTGTGGCAGTGAAGATTGAGCCCAGGGCCTTCTCACAGAGTTATACCCCACCACATCTTCCCCCTTTTTTTGAGACAGGGTCATGCTAAGTCTCAAAAACAGTTGTCCAGGCTGAATTTGAACTTCAATTCTCCTGTCTCAGCCTCCCAGAGTGCTGGGATTATAGGAACATACCACCATACTTAGCTTATAAATTAATTTAAAATGTAATTATATTCTACATAAATTTATATTTATATATTAGTTTATATAATTTAACATGTATAATAAGTTACATTACATAGTTTATAAACATACTATTGAATCTTCCTATGCAAAGACCCCAGTTTCCAAGGACACTCTTGCTTTACTTCAGGCCCCTGGTATTCCTAAAAAGCTCATAAAGAAAAGATCCGGTGTCCTTGCATTCTCCAGGGGAACAGGGAAGAGATCAAAAGTGGGACTCCAGCATCTTCTAACTCCTGGACAAAGACACCTTGCACTGCCCTTGGAGATGCCGGATGCTCCTGGATCATGTGACCAGTAAGAAGAGACCCTCGGTGAAAGAAAATAGAAAACACTCTAAATTTTCAACACAGAAAACTCGAGTTTAAACTCAGCCCCGCAATATAATGACTTGTGCACCAGGGAAATAGAGCAGCTGGCAGAGCTTTAAATGCAGCAGGACGCTGTGGAGCAGTTACAAGGTCTGTGTCTTGGCAGCCTCCCGCCCTGCTGTGCTGGGGAAGAGACTGAATGAGACACAGGCGGCGTCCTTAACAGTGTGATGCTGTAGAGTCCGAGCTAGCATGTGATGCTGTGCAGGCTCCCTTCACAGGTGGATGGTGTGATGGCCGGTGCTGATCTCCCTGGTGACCTGTTCCAGCACAGCACAGGCTGCATCATGGTGTTCCAACCAATAACAGACCTCATCTACAGCAGGGGTCTCATAAGATTATGATGAGCTAAAAAATGCCTGTCACCTAGTGATGTTGTAGCCATGCTAGCAGCAGAGCAGCGCATCACTCAGGAGTTTGTGGGGTTGCTGGTGTAAACACACTCCCGGCACCTTCAGTCATGCGGAAGGACAGCACCTGCGCTTATGTGCGGTGTGTAGTCCTTGATCGTGATAATAAACAACTGTGGCATTGGCCTTTGTATTTACTATACAGTACTCAATGATACTTTTCACCACTGTTTTGTTTTTGAAACATCTCGCTATCTTTTTCAGTAAGACTTGAAGTCACTATACAGCCCAGGTTGACCTTCAATTTACACCAATATTCCCTCCTCAGCTTCCAAAGTGCTGGGGTTACAAGCATGTGCCACCATGCCTAGCTTTACCATTATTTTAGAGTATAATCCTACAGATGAAAAGAAAGTTTACTATAGAGTGTTATGCCATGTTACACCAGCAGAAGATACATCATTTCCTGCTTGGTATGTCTCCTGATTGCATCATTTTCTCCTGTGCTTGATTTCATCTCATATTGTTTTGTTTATCATGGCTGTGGGAGCAACAGGCCACACCAGACACACGCACACAGTACCATGTAGCCTAGGTGTGTAGCAGGCTATATCATCTAGGTATGTGTACCATGTCATACGATGTTTGCACAGGGACAAGGTTGCCTAGCGATGCATTGCTAGGGGTATATCTTCATCGTCAAGCAGGGTGTGACCACATCTGCTGGAGAGAGATCCTCAGATCAGATTACAGTTGAAATCCTCCCACTCCTGTGATTCTAAGGAAAATCCCAGGCTTATCAGTGCCACAAGTAAGATTAAAACAAAAAAGACTATAAAGTCCAAAATCCCTCACAATTTCATTGAATGCTTTGTAAAGGAGTAATGGTTACCTTGAAGTACGTTCCCTCAGGTCAGTTTGTGATGATTAAACTTGATGGTGTCAACTTGATTAGCTGCAGGACCCACCCAAGATATGGGTGGAGTGCGCTTCTAGGTGGGTCTGGGTGGATCATGGAGGCGAGACCTTAAGGTCTCTGTCGGGTCTCTCACTCTTTCCTCTCACACTGTCTCTGTACTTTGCTTCCTGGAGGTCATGAACTAAGCAGCTTTGCTCTTCCATGCCCTGTTGCATGACAGTTCTGCCTGGAAGCCTGCTGGCCATAGACTGAGTCCCCTAAACTACGAGCCAAATAAACCTCTGCCCCTTTGTTGTTGTTGTTGTTGTTGTTGCTGTTTTGTTTTATTTTTGAGATTGGGTCTCGATACATAGTTCAGGCTAGCTGTGAACTCACTACGTAGCTCAGGATGGCCTCGAACATGCGTTGATCCTCCAGCTTCAGCCTCCCAAGTGCTGGGATTACAGGCGTGAGCTACCACACCCCGCACCTCTGCCCTTGTAAATTGTGAATGTCAGTTATTGTGTCCAGCAATGGGAAAGCTAATATGAAGCCTGGAAGAAAGCAACACAGAGCACCTGCCTGGCGGTCTATTCTACTCATTTTGTTTAATTCTAGAGGGACCCTGCCTGGCACTTATTTCTATGACAATTTACAGATAAGACAACTGAGCCCCAGGGAAGGAAAGTAACTTCTCATGGAGGAAGTGGATGCTTCCAGGCTTCAGAAGTGAGGCGCACAAAGTGACACGCTGTGGTGGGTGCTGCCACCACGGCTGGGTGTGCTGTGGATGCCTCATCTACCTCCTGTTTCTGTCTGAGTGTCTTCCTTAAAACCGTAGACTTTCAGACTCCAGAACATAATTAGAATAAAACAAAGGTCTATGGAGAGAAATCCTTCTCTGGCAACAGGCAAAAATAATGAACAATGGGAGAACCTCAAATCTTCCCGTGCACAGAGAAAAGATTGGGAAAAGCTCCAGGGAGCTCAGAAAGGGAATACACAGTAGAGCATGTAAAGATTCCATGCTAGGGTTCCAGGACAACTGTGGTTCTTAGTGGAGCAAGGCTCTCCCAGCCCCCAACTCTATCATCCTGAGGGAGATCATTATCCATCTTTGCCTGGTCCACAGCGTCTCCCAATTTTTTAACATTTGAAACAGGGTCTTGCTATGTAGTTCAAGCTGGCCTTAAACTCACTACATAGCCCAGCCTGGCCTCTAACTTGGAATCCTTCTGCCTCGGCTGCTCTAGTGCTGAGGTTACAGGCACGTGCTACCACACCAGCTTCCCATTCTTTTTTTTTGGTCTTTTTGAGACAGGGTCTCATTATGCAGTTCAGGCTGGCCTTGAGCTCACTTTGAAGCCCATGATGGTCTCAAACTGGCAACAATCCTCCTGCCTCAGCCTCCCAAGTGCTGGGATTACAGGCATGTGCCATCATACCTGGCATACTTCCCATTTTTAAGAGACATGTATCTCATTAGATATCTTTTTCTGAAATCCTGAGTTGGGCCCAGGGCACTCCTCTGGGCTTCCTTAGGAGCCAGTGCATGCCTTAACATTTACTAGATTAAATGAAGTCATGTTTGTGAATCTTTGCTCCTCAGCAGACCATTCTGAGGTCTGTTTTATTTGTGTCTGAACCTCTGCAGCTAGCATAGTACCTGACATCGAAGGGGAACCCAAGAAATGCTGGTTGAATACTCAAACTCCAAGATATAGGGGCTCAGAGTGAAAAGGGGCTCAAGACAACAAGAGAATGGAGACCTGGAAGTAAGACCTGTGGAGTGGAAGGTGGGCACTGACTCAGAACCTGTCCCTGTGCCTGGTAGGCAGGGCACAGTTTGCCTGGGACAGACAAGTTTATAGCTTGTGTGGCAGCAGAGGTTCCACTTTGAATAATTCTCTATTACACAGCTTCTTCTCAAATTGAATCAAAATGTAAGCCGTGCTAATTTCTACTTACAGCTCTTTCCCAAGGGCTTTTTGGCTATAAATGCCTCAGGTCCTTATTGAGCTACATCCTGACTGAAGAGCTGTGCTCTTCATGGGATATTAGGCTGAGCACCTTGTGATGCTTGGAAGGTAGGGTGTGGCCACGCCCAGAGGTAGAAACTTTCTGAGTTGTCCTCAGTGAGGCTGGTCTGACCCCCCTAGAAATCAGGGCACCCCTGTGAATCATAGCTTCTTCCTCTCTAAACAGTGATGCTGATATTTTCTTCCCAAACACTTCACTATGTGAGCAAAGCTCCACCAAGCCTGGGTCAAATCTCAATGAACAGTATCATTAAGTTATTATGAAAACATTAGTGCTATTCCAGTGACAAAGGGCTTGGTAACTCATGTGGCAATTCAAGTAGCTACTCCAATAACACTTTTTATGTAACTCAAAAAAGTCCTATGCCCCTGTCTAACTTACATGAACAGATTTTTGAGAAATGATACCCAGGGTTAAGGTATATATTTCAAGAAGCTGGACACACTGGGCATGGGGATGCATGCCTATAATCTGAGCTACTCTGGAGGCTGAGGCAGGAGGATCATAAGTTTGAGTCCCACATGGAAACTTCCCAAATTTAAAAGAAGAAGCCAGGCATAGTGATGCATGCCTATAATCTGAGCACTCAGGAGGCTGAAGAATGCGGATCACCACAAGTTTGAGGCCAGCCTGAGCTACATAGTGAGTTCAAGGCCAACCTGGACTACAAAGTGACACCTATCTCAAATAAATAAATAAATATATATATACATACATACATACATACATACATACTGGCAATGTAGCTCAGTACAAAGGCCCTGAGCTCAGTCCTTAGTACCACAAAATGACTCAGTGCTAGAGCATTTTCTAAGCCTGTATGAGGCTCTGGATTTAGCCCTCAGGGAAGAAAGGAATTGAGGGGAAGGGAGGAGAGGGGAACGGAAGAGAGAAGGAAAAATAGAAAAAAAGGAAGAAATGAAATAAAAAATATAATTCAGTAATCACTGAGCAAGCTGTCAGAGACAAATTCTATGTTAGACTCGGGTAAGACAGACATAAAAGGAGCTCTTATTCTATTGATAGGACAGACAGTCACACAAAGAAACATTAAAATATTGATTAGTGAAGAAAGATAGAACAGTCATAAAAGGTTGTAGACAACTGGTTATCATTGGTTATTTCTATGGCAAAAAAATGAAATGGAGGTCTCTACAACACACTGCACCAAAATGTAAATTCTAAGTGGGTTAAAGACTTAAATTAAAACAAAAAAACTAAAACTTAAAAACCATTTTAATGAAATTGTAAGGCAACACCTGAGTGCCCTCAGAACAGGAAAAAATTTGTTAAACAAGACATCAAAAGAACTTACTGTAAAGGAAAAGATTGATAAATTTGACTCTCCTAAAATGAAAAAAAAAAAATCTGTTATCATGAAAACAGTGAAAAGGCAAGACACAAACTAAAAGAAGATATTTGCCACACAAATAGCCAACCAAAAGTAGGCTCTAGAGTCCACTATTAAAACAAACACCAAGGGACTATGGGACTGAAGCGATTCGTAGACTGCCTTGGGAGAAGAGACCTCAGGTATGTTAATCAGCTTTGCATCACCGTGACAAAATGCCTGAGAGAAACCTCTTCTTAGGAGGAGAGGTTTATTTTGGCTCACAGTTTCAGAGGATTCAGTTCATGTTGGGTTGACTATTGCTTCTGAGCCTATGACAAGGTAGAAGATCATGCTCACTTCATGGTAGCCAGGAGCAAAGAGAGATGGGAAAGTGCTGTGTTCCGATGGCCCTATCAAGGTCACCTCCAATGACCTGACTTCCTCCCACAATGCCTCACTTCCTAGGGCTTCCACCATCTCCCATAGCAACAGGGGCTGAGGATCAAGCCTTCACAGGGGCCTTGAGAGGACATTCTTGATCCAAGTTATACCAGAATGAACAGGGAGAGCATTGCTGTGGAAGAAAGCAGCCCTAAGTTACCTTCAGAGGGACTCAACTTACCAACTCTGCGGCATTTGCTGTGATTATGGAAGGCAGGTAAGATATAAGCTGTCTGGTAAATCTAATTTCAGACAGAAGTTTTTTGGTGTTTTATTTTTTATTTTTATTTTTTCAAAACAGAGTCCAGACTGGCCTTGAGCTCATTACATAGTCCAGCCTCATGCTTGCTTCAGCAGCACAGATCCTATGTAACCCAGGCTGGCCTCAAACTCATGGCCACCTTCCTGCCTTGGTCTCAGAGTGCCGGGATTGCAAGCATGTGTCACCAGGCCTAGAAGTTTTTTGGTTTTAAACATATTCCATGTAATATTTGGGAAATAATCATACTCAAAATATTAGGGATGTACTTAACCTAAAAAACGACATGCTTTGTACCTGAAATTCAAATGTACTGGATACTTTGTGGTTTTATTTGCTAAATTTGGCAGCCCTAACTATGAATCTCTAATTACTTACAAGAGACTGTCTTTTGACTTGCACATCAAATCCAATGATACAGAAATAAGTGACAACCACTTTCTAACACAAGGCTTTCTTTTTCTTTTTCTTTCTTTTCCTGAGACAAAATCTTGCTATGTAGTTCAAGCTGGCCTTGAACTCACTATGTAATCCTGTATGGCCTCAATCTCAGTGATCCTCCTGTCTCAGCTTCCTGAGAGCTGGGATTACAGCCATACAGCACTACACCTGGCTCTAACATAAGGCTTTCCTACAGATGGAAGAGCAGAACAGCAAACTTGAGTTTAAGCCCTGCCTTTGTCTCTTGCAAACTGTAATCAAGAAAAAGTCACTCACCCTTCTATGCATTGGTCTTTTTTTTGTGGGGGGGTTTCCGGTACCGGGAACTGAACTCACAACCTTGCTCTTACCAGGCAGGTGCTGTGCCACTGAGCTAAATCCCCAGCCCCTACGCATTGGTCTTTTCATCCATAAAATGAAGCATCTTCCTCATCAGGCTGTTGCATTAAACGAGGTAAGATGAGTTACAAGTGCTGCGCACAGTGCCAGATACATCATACATGCTCTTGATAATGTTAGTCATTCTCATCCATACACTGGGGTCTCAAAAAACTAAATGCAAGAGTAGAGTAAAAGCATCACTGTAACAAAGAGTTCATCTCAGGTATGGATTACTTGGGACAAAATGAGGAGCACTCTCCAGCCAGAGTCACTCACTATCTGAGAACCAGAAGGTAGGAAAAAGGATGAGATGAGCCCCAGGACCCAACTCAACGATCTGACAATCCTCACGTTCCCAGCTGTCATAGTTTCTTAGCCATCTTTGTGGCTGTCACTGAGGGACGTTATCTAGCTGTGCTGCATGTGGTGTGAATCCAGTCTTGGATTCATGTTGGGAAATACATACAGTGTTCCTATGCCTTCTTTTTATTCATAGCTCAAGTTGTTACTTAAGATACAGAAAAAACCAAACACATAATTAATTAGATGGAAACTTGGCCAATATTTTAGAGACCCCACCACCAACACACTGGAATCTGCAGGTCTCCTCCTCCTTTTTCCCTTTTCTTGCATTTTTCTTCCTGCGCCCTTCAGGTAACAAGCTGATCATGTCCTCTGCACAATCCAGAGGGTGCTCCATTTTAAAGTTCCAAAGAGACCCCAGCACGGAGCTCCACAGAGCTCCACCTTAAGTAACAAATAAATGCTCTCTCTTCCAGCCTGTAGGCAGGGAAAGAGGTGGAGCTGTGATTGTGGATGAGTCCTGTGCAAAAGATTAACCTCCAGCTCCTCTTGGAGATAACCCTCAGGATCCCTCTTTGCTTCTACATTCTAAGGGCACACACGGTCTGCAAAAGGTAGCTCCCTCCCTACACTGTGAAGCAGATTCCTTATTGCTATAGGTTCTGATGATTCTCTATTGCTACCTCTCTCAAATTTGGGAATGATTTTTGTTCTTTCCTTTTTCTTGGGAAGAAAGGGAGGGAAGAAAGGAAGAAGGAAGAGAGAAGGAAGGAGATAGCATTTGGAAATGGACAAAATCTAAAACACAAAATAAAAGCACATGTTTCTTTTTGTAAGAGTTGGTTGGACGCTGGGGACAGGGGCGAAGCATTCCTCCGCAATGAGGGGCCGCACAAGGGGCATCCCCTCCTTGGGGCCAGGACTCTGACTCACTTGGTTATCAGATCTGGCTTGTTCATTCAGTGTGAAATGTGGGGCTGGACCCAGTGGTGAGGCTCTGGAGATAGCCACAGTCCTCCCTGCTCCTACTCCAGAAGGATTGCTTGGTATCTCGGTCTCTTTTTTCCTGGTCCAAAACACTGCCCTCTGCAGGGTCACTAGGATGATGAAAATATCGCCCAGTTTCCCCAACTGGGTGCTATGCCAAAATAGCATAATAAGCTACTGCGCAGTGTATGAGAAAAGGCAGAGCAGTCCTCCCCCGCATGCTAAGGACTCAGGCCCTCCTTCCCCCCGCCACCTGTCAGAAGTGGAACACAAATTTCACTCAGCCTTGGGGAGAGGCTTCCTTCTTGCTTCCATCCCCATAGTTAAATCTAAGCTGTGGTCACTGCAGTGATGTTAATCATTACTGGAAATGAAGGCAGAAGTCACTTAGCCCTGGGACCTGGGTGGCCACGGGTACAGCATTCAAACCTACTGCAGTTCCAAAAGATTTCCAGGGAAAATTCCACTCAGTGCTGCCCAGGCTCTGGCTCTCCTGCCTGCCTATCACTCACTCCCAGAGCTTCCTCTTCCTTCTCCTCTTCCACCCACCCTCACTGCCCCGTTAAGGAGCAGGCCCAGGTCCCAACCCAGGAGCAAGGAATGTCGCACCTCAGGGCAGATTCCAGCTGGAAAGGAAGAGAAGTGGGCTGTTCACTCCAGATGCTTCCATCCCTGCCTACTGGGGACTGAGTTTGGCGGTGGCCACATGTGTGCCTGTGCGTGTCTTTTTGTGTCAGAACATCCTCAAATGCCTACATGGAGTTTCCATCCAGAGCAAAACAAAACTCCTCCCTTTGACCAGAGAAGGCAGCCAAAGGTAGGGCTTCTCTAAATATTTGCTTCCAAGTATGTGTTATGGGCAAAAACGCTCCTCGGTCCCATCTCCACTGACTGCACTTCACAATCTTACATGGATTTCCAGACTCGAAGATTTTTCAGCTGTGCTCCATGAGTCTCAAAGAAGGGGACATGGTTTTCCACATCTGGGAAGTTCATTTCACTGTGGAACTCTTTCATCATGGACAACTTATGGAACTACTATTTTTCAGAATATACTTTGGTAAAAGCTGCCTTTGGATGAAGATAAGAATTTCTCCTTTTCCTACTTTTAATCTCATTTAGATCGTTTGGAACTGTGGAAGACAGAAAGGATTCCAAAACACAGGACACTACTGCACCTCAAGACTACGTTGTTTGTTCAGTCTAGGAGCGTAAGATACACTTTTAGTTCTGCTTATTTGGCAGCCATGAAAGGAAAGCTCCGCTGATTCCCCTGGCTTCCTGTTGAGAAAGCAGCCTTTGACCTCTGAAGCCAGGTTCTCTGAGAACAAAGAGACCTTAGCATGGTCCTGGAGCCCCGTACCTTCCACAGTGCCTTGAGGTCGTCCACCTTGACTTCTGTCCCTCAGCCTGAAGTCTTTCCCTCAGCCTCCTTGGTATGATTTACTGCTGAGCACAGCCGTGCACTGCTTCTGAGAACTTTGTTACTTGATTTCATCATGTCAGGAACATGATTGAATGTATATACACACCTGGATGGCATATCCTACTATACACTTAGGCTGTCCGGACCATATGCAGAAAGGGTCATGAGGAACAAAACAACACGAGACCAAATCAAGGACAATATAAAGGACACAATCAAGAGATGCAGTAACACAAAATGTCTGAGGCTACAGCTGGTGTAACTTGACATGGCATCTGACAGTAAACTTTTTAAAATTTAAATTGAATAAGTACACTCTAAAGTAATGATTAAAAAGCATTGCACACAAACCAGTAACAGTCAAACATATATTATCATGGTCAAGCCTTATATTCTGGGTTTTATGACTGGCAGCAGAATAGGTTTATTTACACCAGCATCACCGTGAACACTAGAGATGTATTTCTATATAACATCGGGGTGGTTGTGACATCACTGGGCAATAGGAATTTTGCAGCTTCGGGGACTGCTCCTGTGTGCGTGATCTGTCACTACCCAGAACATCATTGTGTGGCAAGTGGGGGCAAGGTGAGGCTCAGCCTGGTGCAGTGACCTTCAAAGTACCATGTCTGGGTCAGCAGGATCAGCAGCAGTACCTGGAGCTTGTTAAAATGCCCCATTTCCAACTCGCACTCCCGAAACTTAAAGTCAGAAGCTCTGGGAATGAAGATTCTGCAATCATGTGTGTGTGTGTATGTGTGTGTTCAAGTACATAATGATCACATTCCCCCTAGGGAGTTTTAATTCTTTTATTTTAATCCCCTTCTCTTACAATCCTGTTTTTAAAAGCCTTCCAGGCGATTTCACTGCATGCTAAAGTGTGAGAACCCCTGGTCTTGAGAAATCCTCTTTTACACATTCATGCATTCATTCTACAAATATTTGCTGACCACTGGTTAGCATAGTGTCCAAGGCAGACAAAGTCCTTAACGGCAAGAAACCTACAATAAACAATAAAAAAACATAAAAAGGTCATTAATGTTAGAGTGGTAGGCAAAATACATAAAGGAAGGCCATTTAGATAAAACCAGCACGGGCTTCTCTGAGAAGGTAGCATCTGAGGTAAGAAGTGAAGAGGAGAACGAGCCATCTTCTTAAGGAGCTACAGAAAGAGGTTTCAGACAGCAGAGACACCAATGCCAAAACCCCAGAGGTGCAAAGGGCATTCGTGGAGGATGTAGAAGAGACACAAATCCCTGATCCCCTACTGACCGTACTACTGGTTGAGCAGGTTGATGAATCTGCAGGGTATTTTTTTCCTGTACTAGAGGTTGAACTGAGGACCTCACACTGAGCTACATCTGTGTATTTTGTTTTGGGGTGTTTTTGGGGGGTGTTTTGTTTTTTAAGATGGGGTCTTGCTAAGTTGTGCAGGCTGGCCTTGAACTTGTCATTCTCCCATCTCAGCCTCCTGAGTAGCTGGGATTACAGGACAAGCTCTTAGAGAATTCCAACAACTGCTGAGGTTAGAAAATCACTGTCCCTCTAACGTCACTCAGCTATGAAATGTCAAGCGTTGAAAGGGCACAACAAAGAGATGTAAAAGATCTCAGGCTCAGCAAGCAGAAACCCGCGGTTATGGCTCCCTGTGCATGCTCATAGCTCTAAGAAAAGGTGCCCAGAGACAATCTGAGCCAGAGCCCCACCTTCTGGTCTCTCCAGCTGCCCAGTGAGCAAACTCTGCCACTGGGATTCCCAGAAGTTGCACTGCGCTATCACTCCCTACTCAAGAGGACATTTGACAGGATGACATTTCTCCAGGGAGAGAAGCTGCATGCTGAACCACGATTCTTCTCATGGCTCTGCTGGCTTTCCAAAGGGATCCAGCTGGAGAGCAAGATAGCAAGCAAGGTGGACTGTAGCCAGCACAGGCCCAAGGTCAGCAGGATGGGGGAAGCAGCCTTTGCACATGGCAGAACAGGGTGTTACTTCCTGCCTGCTCGGAGGAGGGGAGGATCCCTGTCTCTCAGCAGGTGCTCCAAAATGCCAGCTGAAAACTGAAAGCACGATAAAGGACTGAGCATTTGGGGATGCGAGGCTGTGAGACAAGAATCTACAGAGACTAGGGGGCCGTGTCCTTAAAGAGAATGGAATTCTCAGTCCACTCATCTTTCCTCTGTGCCCTTCTCCTAAAAGCTCTGCCACCGGCCTCCTATGTAACTTAAATGGTCCCTAACACGGTCTCCAGACGCCAGGGAGCTGAGCCCACTCTCAGCCTGATCAGGAAATGGGGGTAAAGCCAGAGACTTCAGGACAATTCATTCCCATCAAACGAGGTCTCTGTGCCACACTACATCCTTTCTAAAGCATTTTTATTTCCTTTAGTTCACCACTCTTCCTGGAAAGCTCTTCCATGACTAGCAGGGCTGGCACCTTCTCAGCATGCAGGTGGAGGTTTTTCAATAAACATCATCTCTTGAAAGTCACTCTCAAGTCAACACTCAAAAATCAACAACTTTCCTGTACACCAGTAACAAACTGAGAGAGGAGTTAGGGGGAAAAAAGATATCTTTCACAATAACATCAAGAAAAAAGAAAAACTTAGGAATTAACCTAACCAAGGAAGTGAAGACCATGACAACTATACTACTCTGAAAAAAAGAGAATATTAGAAAGATATCCCCTGTTCTGGGATAGGCAGGACCAATATAATCAAAATAGCTGTGCTTCCAAAAATGGCACACAGATTTAGTGTAATCCCAATCAAAATACCAGCAGCATTCCTCACAGAACTAGAGAAAGCAGCCCTAAGATTCCTATGGACCTAGAAAAGACTTAGAATAGCAAAAGCAATCTTGGACCACAACTGCAAGGCTAGGAGCACCACGATTCCAGACTTCAGGGTATACTGCAAAGCTTCAGTGATAAAAACAATGATTGGCACAAAATCAGACTTGTGGCTCAGTGGAACAGAATAGAGGATGCAGAAACAACTCCAGGCACACTCAGCTGTCTTCTCTTTGACAAAAGGACCAAATCCTTTTGCTGGAGGAGAAATAGCCTCTGTAACAAATGGTGCTGGGAAAGCTACCTATCTATATCCCAAAATTAAACCTAAGCTTATATCTCTCACCAGGCACTAAACTAAAACCAAAATGAATCAAAGATCTAAATATTAAAAAAGAAATAATCTGCTAGAAGACAAAACAGGCAAAACTCTTGAAGACACAGATATAGACAAAGATTTTCTAAACAGAACCTTGCTGGCACAAGAAATAATACCAAGAATCTACAAATGAGATCACATCAAATTTTAAAACTTCTGTACAACAAAAGAAACCACCAACAGAATGAAGAGACAATCTACAGTATGGGAAATAATTTTGTCAGCTACTCCTCAGACAAAGGACTAATATCTTGACTATATAAGGAACTCAACAAATTAGATTCCCTTACATTTATTTATTTATTTATTTTTTAATTTTTTTTTTTTTGGTTTTTGGTTTTTCTCCGGTACCGGGAACTGAACTCACGACCTTGCGCTTGCCAGGCAGGCGCTTTGCCACTGAGCTAAATCCCCAGCCCCTCCCTTACACTTAAAGACCCAGTCAAAAAATGGACATCAGACATGAGGATCACCATAAGTTCAAGACCAGCCTGGGCTACATAATGAGTTCAAGGCCAGCCTGAACTATACTGCAAGACCCTGTCTCATAAAACAAAACAAAACAAACAAACAAACAAAACTATCCATCCAAAATGAACAGAGATGTCTCAGAAGAAGCAGTACAAATGTCAAATAAAGAATAAATACATGCAGGGCTGAAGATATAGCGCAGCACCCACCTGGCAAGTGCAAGGTCCTGAGTTTAATTCCTGGTACAAACAAAAAAGAATAAATACATGAAAAACTGTTCAACATTCCTGCCCATTTGAGAGATGCAAATTAAAACAACACTGAGATTCTATCTCACTCCAGAAAAAGTGGCTGACATCAAGAAATTACCCAATAACAAATGTTGGAGAGGCTGGGGGTGGGGAAAAGTAACCCTTCTTTACTGTTGGTGGGAGTATGAACTAGTACAGTCATTATGGAAATCAGTACAAAGAGTTCTCAAAAAACTAAAAATAGAAACTTCACTGAGCATGGTGGTGCATGCCTGTAATCTCAGTACTCAGGAGGCTGAAGCAGGAGGATTACTGCGAGTTCAAGACCTGCCTGGGCTTCAATGTGAGCTCAAGGCCAGCCTGAACTGCATAGGGAGACCCTATCTCCAAAAGACAATAAATAAAATAAAAAAAGAGGGCTGAGGATATAGCTCAGTGGCACAAGCGCCTGCCTGGCAAGTGCAAGATCCTGAGTTCGATTCCTGGTACCAAAAAAAAAGAGTTGTAAAGTAAAAAAAGAAATTTCATTTGACCCCACTATACCCCTTCTAGGCACCTTCCCCCAAGAGTTAAAGACATCATATCACTGTGATGTATGCATACCATGTTTATAGCAGCATAATTCACAATAGCTAAATCTTGGAATTCACTTATATGTCCATCAACAAATAACTGGATTGAAAAATGTGATATTTATAAAAAATGGAGTACTACTCTGCCACAAAGAAGGATAAACTGGAGTCATTTATAGGAAAATGGATGCACAAGCTTAAATATCACATAGCTTCTCTTCTATGAGTAACTTAATATATAAGTAAAGTGCAAAGTAAAAGACAAACAATAGGAAAAGAGAGAAAAAAGTTATAACAACATGGACAACGTGTCTAAAAGTGTACTTTGATTTACTATGATTGTTTTATGTGTTTTACATTTTTTTGGCCTCTTAGTCTGGCTGTTAATCTGTATGTATGATAATAAACTTTATAAGGATGCATAAGATGAATAAATGAATCTGATGCTGGCCAAAGAAAAACCAACAAACAAAAGACAAAGTCAGTCCCAACCCCATCCTCCTAGTTACCGGCTGTTGCATCATTCTGTTTGCCTCCCTCCAGCACTTTTCAGTCAGTCGTTACCTGCTTATTGTCTCCTAGCCATGCAGGGCAAGTTCCACAAGGGCAGGAACCACTGCTGCCCTGCTCAGCGCCATATCCCAGCACTGGAAGAGCCGGCACCAAGCAGGCACTTGCACACTTGACATCAGTGCATGGAATAAGTGGCAGCCAGGTGAGCGCCTGTGGCCCAGGGAGAAAAAGTGCGGGGCCTAGCCCTGGTCTCCTGCTCAGTGGCAGACCCTAAACTAGAATCTGAGGTCCTCTGGCTCCTAACAGCAGGATGCCAGCTCCTGGCCCTGGCCTTGAGAACTGGGGTTGAAGGTAGGAGACACCCAGAGAGGAGACCAAAACCAGCCAATGACTGTCCTCTCCATAGCCAAAGCCTCTAAGCAATTTCCTACCCATGGGGGGACCCGAGGGTGAGAGCGTTTAGGTCCACATAGAGCAGCAACCCAAGAGGACATCCTCTTGCACCCCATCGCTTACTGCCTGATCTTGTCCAGAGCCAAGGTCTGCTCAGGCCACTACAACAAAACACCCCTGACCCTGCAGCCCGAAGCACAGATATTTACTTCTCACAGTTTGAGACGTAGGCGGCCAAGGTCACAATGGGGTCCTGCTGAGGATGCGTACCCAGGTCTGCAGGCCAGCACCTCAATCTCTTTCTCTCCCACTTTGTCTCTTATCTTCTGATACAGGCCACTAATCCAGCAGGGTGTGGTGGCGCACACCAAAACAGCAGCCCTCTGGCAGGCAGAAGTATGGGGCTCACAAATCTGAGCCCAGCCTGCGTAATTTAGTGACTTAGCAAGACGCTGTCTTCAAAATAAAAAATAAAGGGCTGGGAATGTAGCTCAGTGTGAAGGCTCTGGATTCACTCCCCAGTATAGGAAAAACACAAAAACAAAAACAAAACCAGGCCCTAAATCCCTCACAGACACTACCCTCACGCCCTCATGTGACCTGCTCACCTCCCAAAGATCCCCAGCTCCTAACACAAGCGCCTAAGGGGAATCAGGGCTTTGGTGTATGAACTTCTAGTGGGAGGACCAAAACATTCAGTTCATACCAGGGACCCAGAAGGCAGCAGCCCCAGGGCAAAGTGAAGCAAAATGTGAACCTCCTGTGATCCCCAGCCAGAGGTTCCATGGGGAGGAAACAGGAAATGAGCAGATGAGCTGGAGAATTCCACCGGTAGGGCGGTTTGCAACAGCCCCGGGACACTTCGCATGGGCTCCGCAGGCTGCACCAGAAAACCTAGGGTACTCAGCTGGACCCCATTAGCGAGGCTGGTTTTCCATCCCATTTGTCTGCCCAGGGCTGGGAAAGAGCGCGGCACCACCTAGGCGTTGAGTCACCAAGCTCAGTGAGGAGGCAACTTTCATGAGCAATTCCGTGCTCCTATCAGGAACCAGGCCCAGGGGTGGAAAGGAAGGGGCGAGGCTGGGGACAGCAGGAAAGCATGGCGGGGAGCAGCCCCAGGCACCCAGAGGCAAAGTCTATTCCTGTCAGGGAGTCAGCGTGGACCCAGAAAACGGAGAGGGCTTGGCTGGGCAGAACACCTAAGGTTTGGATGAACCTTGGCTGGGATGAACACCTAAGGTTTAAAATGAGGCCTCGTAGAACCGCAGCTTTAGGTCCCATGGTTCTCCTGACCCCTCCTCCCAGGTGTGCTGTTAGGCCAGATCAGAAAGAAGGGAGGGTGAGGGAGGAAGAGGCTCACTTAAGTGTGACCTCCCAGACCCTGATACATCTTCAGGGTATTTTACTGCCACAGGAGACCGCCAGCGCTGCAGTGACACACAGCAGGGTATCTTGAACTTCTCTGCGGAGCTCCTCTCAGTTGTGACCCTTTTCAGATGAAAAGGATGATGAGTTGTGGTCAGAGACAGCCCTGGAGTCTGCTAGACAGGATATAAGAATCTCCTCATCCTTCAACAGGTTCTGAGGAAGAAACTTCCTACCCCACGCCATCTCAGTAAGGTGGTCCAAGGAGAGCTTTTTATAAATCAGCCCTTTTTACTCCCGAAACTGTTGCTTTAGTTCACTTTTTTCTTAAACATACATTGTCTTGGCTCTTGGTACAATTGGAGAGAAAGCACACTGAACAGTCAGCCTGCATAGAGCAGGAAAAAATGATTTGAGAGAGATCCGAACCCAGATCTTAGTCCTTCTCAGTGCCCACCTCTACCTGGCTCTCTGACCCTCGGTTTTCTCCTCTGTAAAATGAGGCCTAACAAGGTCTTCCCAAAAGCTAAAGGAAATCAAAAGCCATGGACAAATACCTGCAAGTTCATTACATTTTTAATGTTTTTCTTTTGTTTCCAGTATAATGATGGAACCCAGGGACACTCCACCACTAGGTACATCCATCCTTAGCCCCTTTTATCTTTTTTTTTTTTTCAAATCTTTATGTTTATTTGGTTTTGGAGTTTTGAGACAGAGTCTCACTATGTAGTTCAGTCTTATCTTGAACTCACAGCAGTTCATCTGTCTCAGCCTCGCAAGTGATGGGCTTTACAGGCGTGTATCACCACACCCAGCTTTTTTTCTTTAACCTTAAGACAGAGTTTCAATAAAATTGCCTAAACTGGCTTCTAATTTATAATCCCCTTGCCTCAGCCTCCTGAGTAGCTGTAGTTCATTTTTTAAAAATAATTATAAATGACAAGTGAACATTATTTGTTGAGTTTTATTGAGATAGGATTTCTCTTGAACTCACTATGTAGCCCAGGCTGGCCCCAACTCCCCACAATCTGTTTGCCTTGGCCTCCCCAGTGCCGGGATTATAGGCACGCACCACGATGCCCAGTGAGAAGTGAACAGGAGAGAAGTTAGCAGAAGACAAAAAGCAGAATGTGTTTTATCTTGTGGGGATAGTAAAAGGACAGTGTTCTTTCTTTCACTGATACTTTTTGGTCACACACACACAAGCACGCACGCACGCTGTAAACTACAGGCAAATTCTCCAGAAAAAAAAAATGCATTCATCAAATGTTTGTACAATTTTACAGGATTTTTCGGGGATTCTGTGAGGACAATTGGGAATCTTAAAGTCCTGTAATGTATAAGTAGTCATACAACTCCCACACCGGTTACTCGGGCATCTCAGGGAGTAAGGACAAAGAGGAAGCCATGGCTGAAAATATTGTGACACAAACATGATCACACCCAGGGCATGGTGTCCTAACACTCTTCTCTCCTGTGTAATTCTTTTTATCTCAGAGACCAAAGATGACTCTGGGGGACTGAAACTGATCCTTGCCCGAGGGCCTGTAAGGGAGCGCTCACCGCTCCCTGCTCTACCAGCCGGCTGCAGGTACTTCCCACCCACTGCCTGGGGTGTCTGTCAGGCCAGGGGAGTGCTGAGCAACCGGGCTCCATGCACAGCATGGCTAAGAGAGCAGAGCCTAAATGCCAAAGAGCGAACCAAACAGAACAGGCAACTTTTTGTTAGCAATCGCCTCTGAAGCCCCTTCTTTGGGAAGTGATGCAAACATGACAGGGGCAGTGGATTCTCCTCACACTCATGACTTTTGAACTCTGCGCCCAAAGCAGGCTGGGGTGAGAATGAGCAGACCCATCATGTTAACAACATGACCCAAAACATGGGGCTCTTCGCCTCTACCCTGAAAATCTTGCGGAGTTGGACTCTGCCTTTTCTCCCCTAACTGAGGCTGCTTTTCAGAGCTCAGGGCTCACACATGACTGAAAGCACCTGGAGAACGGATTTCAGTCATGTAGCCTCAAGAAACAGAGGGGGTATGGGGAAGGATGACAGTAGACGCAGGGCATGGTGGCACACGCCTGCTATCCCAGCACCGGGAAGGTCGAAGAAAAGGAAGATGGAGTCCACCCTGGGCTACATAGCAGGTTTGAGGCCAGCCTGAACTACATAGTGAGACTCTGTCTCAAAAAAACCAGACAGATGGACAGATGGATGGATAAATGAATAGATGGTGCAATTAAAGTAGATTCTTAGGCTGCAATCATCCTGAGTTTATTCTTAGGGCAGGACCCAAGAGTGGCCTTTTGCTTGGCAGAGAACTGAGCTTCTACATTGGCAGTGTGGCCCTTAACCCTCTGCTGAGTGTCAGAGTAACTTCTCCGAGTCATGGCGTAACACGCACTTGTGCAAATAGAAGCCTTGACCGTGTCTAAACAGCTCCTATGAAACCATTACGAACGCAAACTGACTTCCTATTGTTTATCAGATGAACTAGCAGGAAACGGCCCGAAGACAATGAGAGCCAGGATGGAAAAGCAGGACAGTGAGAATGAAGGGGGCCGCAGAGTGGTGTCCGGAAGAGATGGGCTGGCGAGGTTCTTGAGCTCTTCTCATATGACAGAGCAGGCTACATGGAGGTGAACCAGGCCCCCCAAGACTCGGGTCCCCCCAGAGCCTGTGGGAACTTATTTGGAAACAAGGTCTTTGCAGATGCAATCAAATTAAAATGAGGTCACACCTGATTCAGGGCCACCTCAGATCCGCCAAACATTTTCGCTGGTTTCTTTCTGTGTTTCTGAGACAGGGTCTCCCTGTGTAGTCCAGGCTGGCCTCAGAAGAAACCAGTCTCGCTCACACCTTGTTTCATTCAGACTTCTAACCTCTAGAACTTCAAAGGAATGAGTTTCTCTTACTTTAAGCACTCCAGTTTGTAGCACTTTGACGTGGCAGCCCTGGGAAACCGATCCAGTCTTTGGTGGTTCTTTTACCGCCTGGATTGAAAAGGCACCCCTGGGCCATCCTGAACTTTGAATGGCCCAGACCTGGAAGGTCTCATGGCCAATTTCAGAACTAGAGGGAAAATATACACATGTGAAGGAGAAACACTTCAGGAGTTCATAGGGACAATTTCACCTCAAATTCAGGACTGACATTCCAATTAAAGTTCTGAGAACCCCGTTTCTCAAAGACCTGGGGATGTAAAATTATAGTCACCTACAATTACTCATTTGCGTTATCTTACATCTTAAATACAACAGTCTCATACCAATACACCACCAGTAATTATAAGTATTAAAAAGTTTTTAAATGTTGTTTATGCCATCCTTATTTTATAACTATTTTTTTTTTTTTTTTGTCTTCTTTGAGACAGGGTCTCACTATGCAGTTTAGGCTGGCCTTGAGCTCACTTTATAGCCCAGGCTAGCCTCAGACTTGCAGTGACAGTCCTGCCTCAGCCTCCTGAGTGCTGGGGTTACAAGTGTGCACCACCACACCTGGCCTTTATCTATCTGTCTTTTTGGCAGTACTGGAGTTGCTCAAGTACTCAACCCTTTTGGTTTATTTTTTAATGGATGTACTAAATTTGCATCAGCAGAGAATACAGAACGTACATATATTATACTTTCTTCTTTTTCTTTTTTTCTTTTGCAATACTGGAGATTGAACCCAGGACCTTCACACTGAGCTACATACCAGCTCTTTACTTTTTATTTTGAGGCAGAGTCTCACAAGTCACTAAATTGCCTAGTATGAACTCGAATGTACAATCCTCCTGCCTCAATCCCAGAGTGCTAGGATTCCAGGCATGCCCCACTGTACCCAGCTTACCCTCATTTGACTCTGTGTAATCTAATTCTGTAAGCAATTGAATTGAATACTTACCAGCAGTCACTGTGCTGATTGCTCTCGGATCATGTTGGGTGTTTGAAGCGCATGGTCCAGTAAATTCTTTAAGCAAGGCACACAGGAGCAATCTTCCTTCAGCTCCTGCACACTGATGAAGTTCTCAGTGAACTTTCCACTTTAAGGTAAATTTGGGGAATTTAAAATTTTTAGTTTAGCCAGGCATGGCGGTGCACACCTGTAACCCCAGCTCTCAGGAGGATAAGGATTGTGAGTTTGAGGCCAGCCTGGGCTACAAAGTGAGTTCAAGGCCAGCCTGAGCATAGTGAGACCCCGTCTCAAAAACAAACAAACAAACAAACAAAAAAACAAAAACAAAAAAAACTTTAGTTCGAGAAGGGTGCATTGGCCCACACTAGTTAGTCCCAGCTACTCAGCAAGCTCAGGCAGGAAAATTACTTGAGCCTACAAGTATAAGACCAGCCTGGGCATATAGTGAGATTCTGTCTCAAAAAATTTTTTTCTTTTTATTTTACATTATCTTTCCATGAATTTTTTAATATATTATTCCAGAGCCAGGTCTGATGGGGCACACCTGTAATCCTATCACTCAGGAGGCTGAGACATGAGGATCACCTTGAGTTGGAGGGCAGCCTGGAATTCACAGAGACCTGTCTCCAAAAGAAGAGAGAGAGAGAGAAAGAGAGAGAGAGAGAGAGAGAGAGAGAGAGAGAGAGAAGGCCAGAAAAATGTAAGAAAATGTATATATCAGGATCAGGGAAAGAAAAACTTGTATATTTTAATACTAAATTTATTGAGACATCATGAGATTAATAAAAGTTACCTTTGGCCTCTACAATTACAAGAGGTGCTCAAAGTGGTGGTCACTGGCTTCAGGACCTTCGTGAGATGCTGAGATGTGTCTACATTTTTTGGTGGACTCTGTATACTACTCCTTTTATTCCAGGTTTGACTTAAGATCTTTTTTTAAAGTTTTTTTTTACTGGGGCTGGGGATTTAGCTCAGCGGCAAAGAGCACCTGCCTGGCAAGCGCAAGGTCGTGAGTTCGGTTCCTGGTACCGGAGAAAAACCAAAAAACAAAAAAAAAAAAAAAAGTTTTTTTTTACTTAGGATCTTTTGACTTTATGATAGTGAACAAGCAATGTGCAGTCAGTAGAATCTATATTTCAAATTTTGATTTTGATCTTTTCCCAGGCTGCTCTTTTGATGCTTGCTGGGCAGCAGCTGTGAGCCGCAGCTCCCAGCCGGCCGCGAGATCATGAGGGTAAACAGCACGCGTTATGCGGTGTCCTGTGTTGCTAAGTTATGATGATCAGTAGGTCAAGTGCATTAAA
>NW_004955406.1:21236039-21275309 GCF_000276665.1 Chinchilla lanigera
AATACAATAAGCATTGTTAATTCCCTACCACTCTGTTTGTAACTCTGTAAAGTCTGTACTGATCCTATGCTATTTTGTAAAATGTTGTCGGTCTGTTAGTATTTTCCTCCTTTTATTTCTAAAATAAAAAAAAAAAAGAAAGAAAAAAGAGTCCTACAATTTTTTGTCTTTGGGGTGTTTTTTCTTAACATTTCTTCCTGGTATGAAATCATGATATGTGAGAATATTAAGTTTTTCTCATGTAAAATTTTGTTTGGTTTTGAATTCAATACATTTCTTTTGCTCATTTTCATGGAATTAAATTTTTTTAAACTGGTAGAAGGAACCTTCATTCGGGTAGCTTTTCTAATTTCATCAAGCTCCCTCCTGCAAGTTTTTTTTTGTTTTGTTTTTTGTTTTTTGGTGCTAAATAACTTATTTTAGTGAATATGTCTTTTAGTATCATATTAAAAATTAAAGGAAAATAGAGCTAGGGACATTGCTTCGTGGTGGAGTTCTCACTTACAATGTGCAACACCCAAAAAATCAACACAAAACAAATTAAAACACCCACAGTGGCTTGCTTTGGAGATTTCCTGGCTTATTCTCTCCCACCACTTCTCTTCTGTGTCCCTGCTGTGCACTCCTGCACTGTGCAGTTTGAATGAACTCCGGTGCTGTGGGCTCCAGCAGTGGGCCATGCCCAGGAAAGGAGCCTGTGGCCACCGGCAGCTTCTCAAGTACCAGGGACAGGTGTGCGGCCCCGCAGGCCTCACTGTAGCATGCAGCACCTGCCCCGGCACATCCTGCTCTCCCAGCCTCCTGGCTCGCTGGGGACAACTGCAGGCTATTTTGTGGCCCTCCCACCCTTGTCCTTTCCCCGCCTAGATGCTGATGCCATGCAGGCCTTGTGGCTGAGTATGGTGGGTGGTTCTTTGTTGTCCACTTAGTACTTGGGATTTGTGAGAATATCTCACCATGCAGCTTTGAGCTGAAGCCCTTCCAAGGGATTTTGCTTCTTCTGTCTTCTTCCTCTTCCTCTTCTTCCTCTTCTTCCTCTGTGTCTGCATCGGTCTCTGTCTCCGTCTCTGTCTGTCTGTCTCTCTCTCCCTGTCCTTCTTTTTGAGACAAGTCTCGCAATGCACTTCACACTGGCTTTGAACTCACTGTGTAGCCCAGGCTGCTTTGACCTTGGAATCCTGCCTCAGCTTGCCAAGAGCTGGGAGTACAGGGACGCGCCACCGTACCCGGTGAATTCATAGTTTTGGGGATCCAAAAATGATGTTTCCACTGCTGCTGCCATTTTTCCAGAGCGATCTTTTAAAAAGATGCCAGATTGTGCTGTTTCTGTGTTCAGAATTCCGGAACTGCCTTCTGCCTCACGCCAAGTGAAAGCCAGCTCCCTTCCAAAGGCTCAGGAGGCCAGAGCCTGCCACACCACGCTTCTCTGCCTCTTCCTCTGCTGCTCCCGCCTGGCTCCCTCCCCTGGCTCCTTCCATCCCTGCCCTCGCAGGCCTCTCCTCATCCCCGTCTCTGCCCTACCTTTCCCTACCTTGACTCCACTTCCCCAGATAAGAGCCTGGCTCAGTCAACACTTCCTTCAAGTCTCTGCACCTCCTTGGCTCACAGAGTCTGCCCACCCTATGCTGCCGCCCCTGCCCAACCCATGATTTCACCTTTATCCTGATCTCTTTTTCCTTTTCCCCAGAGTTAATACCTCCTAACCCACTGAACACTTTACTTGTTCTGCTTGATTTTAACTCTGTGTTCCCCTGCTAGAACACAAAGCTGTGGAGACGGGGATGCAAAGTCTGCTTTGTTCCTTGTGTGCCTCCAGCACCAAGGACAGGCTGTCCAACGCAGCTGTTTAGCACACAGGGGCGGCCAGTGCCTGCACCCACGCGCTGTGTGTTCTGAGCCAGGCTGGGGACCTTCTTCGGGGCTGTGTCACCACCTCCGCCCCCCTGCCCAGACCCCGTGAGGCCGTGGGCCAGCCTTTCAGCCTGATTGAGTGCAGAGCATGCAGGGCTGGCAGAGGCAGCCTGAGCCTCCGGATTCGGAGAAGGCAGAGAGCGTCAGAATCATTCTTTCCACGACTTCTGGGTTCAGCCCAAGGCAAAAATACCACCCCAGCCATGTGCCTTCCAGCGCTGCAGCCCATCTGCTCCTCATCAGAGGGACTGCAGAGTCTGGGGGCTGAAAAGCGGGAGAGCAAAATGCAGCGCTCTGCCTCCCACCCCACCCCCACCCCCAGGCTGGCCCACGGGTGCAGGCAGTAAGGGAGGCCGCAGCAGGGTTGGCTGTGTGCTCGCCCTTTGACGCCTTTGGAGTTATTGCTTACTTGGTGTGCCCAGCTGAGCCTTGGGGAGCAGACACCACAGTGTCCACCTTCTGGCTGTTCTAGCAGAACCGATGCAGTTGGGACTGACCAGCAGCACCGGGCTCCTCACTGTCCAAGCAAACCTAGCAAGTCTCAGGCAAGGGGGAGGCGCCCTGAGACCTCCAGCCTTCCTTCCAGACAAGGAGGCCTCCTGTGGAGGCTGTTTTAAGGGGGCTCTGCACGGAACATTTCCTCTTAAATGCTAATTGGCCTTGGAAAATGCTCCCTGAGCTTGGGTGCTTATAGGATCACGGTCCAATTAGAAGGTTCCAAGCCCATTGCCAGGGCCAGGAAAACAAGACCAAAGGTAAAACTTGAGGACTTTTCTGATTGTAAGCTTAAGGCCTTTAGCTCTTCCCCTCCACCCCCTAGTTCTTTTCTAGCAGAAACTATAAACACAGCAGCCAAGATTAGTTCCCACCTTCTCCCTGTGGTGACGTGGTGAGTCTACAGTGTTACTCTTGGGGACTGAACCCAGGGAGCACTGAGCCACATCCCCATTCTCCACGCTGAGTGTGTGTGTGTGGGTGCATGCATGTGTGTGAGTGTGTGTGTGTAAAGTGTTTTGCTAAACTGCCCAGGTTAGGCTCAAATTTGCAATCCTCCCAAATCCTGGCTTCCCAAGTAAGGTGGGAGTACAGGAGTACTTCACCACATGTCTTTCCCCTGCTTATTCCCAGATGGTGGCTGACTAGTACTTGAACAATGAAAATGAGTGGGCTCTATTTCCAACTATGAGAAGAAGGCCAAGGATTCCCAAACCCCCAAGGATCTGAAACTCAGATCCTTCCTCAAGGTTTGACGTGGTGAGTCTACAGTGTTACTCTTGGGGACTGAACCCAAGGTTTCCTAAACCTAGACTAAATTCTTAGTCTTTCCACCAGCAACAGCCACCAGGGTCCCCAATTCAGCGGAGAAAGCGACTAGTATATACTATATATGGTGCATAAGACATCTTAGTTCTAGCATGTGAACTCTCTGAGATAAATACCACTGTGACGGTTTTACAGATGAGAAAACCCAGTTCACTAAGGTTGGGTAGCTTATTCAGGGTTATCCAGCTGGGAAAAGACCCCAGAAATGCTTTGTGCCTCGTGAATTTTCCCACCAGCCCGCGCAGGGGCTGGGATGAAGGAAACAGACTGTGGAAACAGGGCTTTCAAAAAGTCTCAGGGGCTGGGGATTTAGCTCAGCGGCAAAAGCGCCTGCCTGGCAAGTGCAAGGTCATGAGTTCGGTTCCCAGTACCGGAGAAAAACAAACAAACAAACAAAAAAAGTCTCTGCATGCTGGTTTCCCCAGCAGTGCTCTGGTTGGCACCTAGTGTCTCAGTGTGATTATTATTTCCCTGTTCTCAAAGTTACCTTAGTTTGGACAATAAATTGCATAGTCACCCTGCCCAAGATTAACCAAAAACAAAGCAGTAGAAAAAACTACAAGCTTTGCCATTGGACTGACTCCACGGGGCATGAAGGAGGCCTGGGAGGGCTCTACACTTCTCTGCACTCAGTCCACCCCACCTTCTCCTGTTGGTGCCCCCGACCATGGTGCCCTCCACGCTGCTTGTGCCTCTCCTCACCCAGTGCCTGAGCTGGGACGTGCAGGACAAGAGGAAATGTGGCTGAAGGACGCCAAGCACTCTTACTACTCCAGGTGACCTTTCTAGGAGGTCCCTGCGTTGCTGCAAAGGAATGCATTCTCTGGGTAACAGGTCAGGGACTCACTCCTGTGGAGAGGAAAGCTAGGAAACCACCACTAAGGTTTTCTTCCCAGTAGGGAAGAAAATAAAGTCTGAGCAGATCTTTTATTCCACAGCAGGGCCTGTCCTGTGATTCCCTGCTACGACATAGTGGAATGACACAGTTGAAAGGGCAGACAGATATTTAGAAATCAGAGATCTAAGCTTGCATTTTGTTTGTTTGTTTTATTTTTTGGTACCAGGAATTGAACTCAGGACCTTGCACTTGCCAGGCAGGTGTTTATGCCGCTGAGCTATATCCTCAGCCCTTGAGCTTGCATTTTAACTTAACACTTATCGGTTGGGTAACCTTGGGAAAGTAACTCAAAACCTGAGTTCAAATTATCTAACTTATATGAGCAGTAGACTTAAGAATGCCTATTTAACCTTGTGCAGTGGCACATGCCTATAATCCCAGCACTCAGGAGGATGAGGCAGGAGGATCTGAGTTTCAGGCCATCCTGGGCTACATAGTGAGTTCAAGGCCAGCATGAACTACAAAGTAAGACTTTGTCTCAAAAGAACAAAAAAAATAAAAAAGTGCTAGAGATGTTCAGTGTGACAGCCTGGGTTTAATAGCCAGTACTAAAAACAAAAGCAAAAACAAAACCACAATGCCTACTTTGAATGTAATTGCAAAATATCCAACTAAGTATGTGTGAATGTCTGGTATATAAGAAGCACTTAGAGGGTTGGGGATATAGCTCAGTGGCATAAGCACCTGACTGGCAAGTGCAAGGTCCTGAGTTTGATTCCCCGTACCAAAAAAAAAAAAAAGAAGAAGAAGCACTTAGGTGATAAGGATGATGTATTAACCTTTTATTGCTACCCATTCATGCATCCATCCGTCCATGTGTCCATGCACCTATGCTAATGACTTTCTCCTGAGGACCAGTGCTATAGGTCCCCTTCTAGGAGCCCACAGTCTGATCTACCAGGAGCCTGTGGCACTGAGCATGTCACAAGCACCAGGAGTGCTGACCTAAGACAGGGCGCTCAACAAGGTCTGGGTTTTGGAGCAGACAAGCCCTGGGCCATAGGGACAGGCACCCCATCCCCCATCCCAGCCTGCCTAACACACAGATCTGAGGCTGTGCAGAGCAAGGCAGTGTCAAAGGTTACTGACTTTTAGGAAAATAAAAGCATTCAGGAGACTGACGCTGGGAATGGCCACACAACAATGCAAATGTGCTAATGCCACTGAACTGTGCAGTCAGAAGTGGGTCAAAATCACAAGTTTGTTTGTTTGTTTTTGAGACAGAGTCTCACTGTGTAGCCCAGGCTGGCCTCAAACTCATGGAAATCCTCCTGTTTCAGCCTCCCGAGTGTTGGGATTACAGGTGTGTACCACCGTACATAATGGCAAGTTTTGTGGATGTATAGTTTGCAAAAAACACATGAATAAACATCCCCTGAAATCACTGATGGGTTTCAGAAACCAAAAAAGAAGAAGAAGGAGAAACTAACCTTTTGTTGAATATAACACAGCAGTGCTGACCTCTGCACTTAGAAGAGATATCCCAAAGTCATAAACTCCAAAATGAATTAAGTACTGCTTCTAAAGCAGTTATAAGGTTGAGAGGAATAAGTTCAATTATTTATGCAATTCAAACTAAATCAGTATTTATTTAGCAATAAGTGTGTGCCAAGTACCCCATCATGGACACTGGGAATTACAGATGCACAAAGAAATAAGTTCAGGCCCATGAAGGTACTCATAGCCAGGTGAGGATCCAGGTTGAAAGGAAACATGCGTCCACACTTCACTGAAATGCCAGGCAGAGCTGGGAAACACTGTCAGAAGAGAAAAGATGAGAGAACTTGACTTTGCGTAGCAGGCGGGAAAGCTGTCCTGGACAGCTAGGTGGGATTTTTAAGCATCTGGCAGTGTGTTTATATTCTAGGCTAGGGAAATTCTGACCTATTTACCCTCCTGCAAAGAACAGGTTGTTTCTCAAAAACAGGACAAAGGTAACTCCTTCACACTGTTCTTCTACTTTTTCCTCTTGAGGCAGTGGTCATTCTAAAGTTGAATACACGTTCAGAGTTACTGACCCACAAACAAAACTCATGATGCAGAAATGAAGTAAGATGTGGATACAAATTCTTCACATCTCCCATTGTTTCAACTTCAGAAAGCCAACTTTGAGACATTTAATGGAAAACAGAGCATTGATTCAATTTACAAAAAAACAACTTACAAAGGTGAAAGACAAACAGTACTTGAGATAAGGCACAGCTAAGAAATATCAACCAAGGTCGCTGGCTGGAAGAGGAAATAACACGTTCTTTCTCCCTGCGCTGCACCCTCTATTCTCCACCTTATTCTTAGCTTTTTTTTAGTTTGTTTTTGTTTTTGTTTTTGTTTTTGTTTTTGTTTTTTTGGTGTCAGGAATTGAACTCAGGACCACGTGCTTTCCGGGCAGGCACTTGTGCCACTGAGCTACATCCCGGCCCTGCACCCTCCACTCTTAAACCTGGTTTAAACTAGTAATTAGAACTTCTTGGTTAAAGAAACGAGTAACTGACTCTGGACTAGAAAATGAATCAGGAGCGTGATGCGGTGGAACCGTTGTTCCCTTTTGCATATTAACTAGAAGACCCCGAGCAATTTCTCTCCCGCTGCTTTCCCGCGGAGTCTGCTGCGGTCTTGCCCAAGGTGCGAGGACTAATTTCCAGAGAAGCTTTTGCCATGTCTGCAGACAGTACTGGTGGGAGAAAAGGTGGCACAGAGAGAGGAGCGCTCCTGGCATCTGCCGCGCGGAGACCAGGGCTGCCACAGGCCGCCCTCAGTGCACGGGACACCGTCCCACGCACAGGCTCACCGCGCTCCGCGCCAGGGCCTGAGGTCAGCAGCCCCGGGAGTGCGGCTGCGTTGCCAAAGACCAGCATAGGAGAGGGAGCAGGTGGGGTTTAGCAGGTGGTACTTTTCCTAACCCTGAAAATGCGAAGAGAGACTGATACACGCGGGTACTGCAAAGACAAGCTCCTACAGCAGGTAGAAAAGTGGGGAGGGAAAGGGGCTGCCACGGTCTCCCAGCCTTCTTTGGGCTGCTCTGGTCCTGCCTGCAAGGATTCATGACCTCCAAGGTGAAACTATCCATTTCTTTTTTCTTTTCTTCTCTTTTCTTTTCTGATTTTTCGAGACAGTCTTACTCTCACTATGTAGCGGCCCAGGCTGCCCTAGGACTGGTGTCAATTTTCCTGCCTCAGCCTCTCAGGTGCTATGATTATTGGTGTGCCACCACACCTGGTGAAAATATTGTTCTTTTTTCTGAGTAGTAAAAAAATTTTATTTACTTATGTATTTAAAACAGGGTCTTGCCATATAGTTCAGGCTGTCCTTGAACTCATAGTGATCCTCCTGCCTCAGTCTCCCAAATGCTGAGATTACAGGCATGCATCACCGTGTCTGGCATGAAATAGTAAATCAAAATGTCACATACAGATTGCTATACAGACATTCATACGCATAGCAATTCATAATTATTTATGGCTAGACATCGTGGGCCAGTCTGAGCTACCGAGTGACTTCAAGCCCAGCTTGAACTACACAGGGAGACCCTGTCTCAGAAAAAAACAAGCAAAAAATTATATTATGGATCTACCTAAGCACACATCAGTGGAGGCCTGATAAAATGGTATAGATCATTATATCAGGGTATCTGCTCATCCATTAATATAATAAAGAAAAATTATATGGAAAGATGTATTGGTGAAATGATATATTGTTGGAGACTTGCTTTAAAATACTACCACGAAACTTTCCAAAGTGGAAGGACAGATTTTTAAATTGGTAAATTGTCAGTAATTGCTGAATTGAGTCGAGGTTAGATGGGGGTTAATTTTCTTATATATGATGTTTAAAATTATCCATAATGGAAAGTAAAAATCCCACTCTGGTAAATGTATTTCAACATGTGCCGGTACTTAAATAAGAGAATTCTAAAATGATAGCCAAGAAATTAATGAAAATGTTCACCTGGGTGTGCATAGAGGTGTCAGGGATTGAAAAGGTGCAGGAGAGTCAAAGGAGCCAGACTTGTCAATGTGTATTTTTTCTAATTTTTGTTTTCAACCTTATGATCTTTTAAAATTGATGTGTAGTTGTGCGTTTCTGTGGGGTACAGTGTGATACTTTGCTATATACATATAATGTATAATGATCACATAAACATAAGCATTTCTATTACCTCAAACATTTATTACTTCTTTGTGCATGGAACATAAAAAAATTTCTTCTAGCTTTTATTTGAAAATATATAATACAATGTTGTTAACTACAGTCATTGACTGCACTGTGGAACACTGAAATTCAACCCTCCTATCTAAATGTATTTTTGTATCTGTTCACCACCCTTCTCTACCCTCTCCCACCACCCTCACCAGCCTCTAGGAATCATTATTCTACTCCCTACTTCTGCAAGATCAACTTTTTAAATTCCATAGGAGTGAGAACATGCAATATTCACTTTCTGTTCCTTATTTTATTTCATGTAATGTCATCTAGTTCTACCCATATTCCCACAAACAACAGAATACCATTCTTCTTTTTAATGTCTGCATAATATTTCATTGTGTATATATACCAAATGTTTTTTACCTATCCATCCATTGGTGAACACCTAGGTTGTTCCCATATCTTCCTTAGCTACTGTCAATATAGGTGCAGTGAACATGGGAGAACACACATATCTTTGACTACTTGTTTTATTTCCTTTGGATTTTTACCCAGTAATACTGAAATAGGAGATTAGGGCATGGTAGAGCTGGCTGGGGAAGTAGGTACGACCTGTTAATTACAAATCCCAGACACATGCGAGGAGCAGTTCCCAAGCCCTGAATTTGGACTTCTCACAAGAACTTGAGCAGGTTTGCAGTAGGATGGCCTAGATGTGATGTCAGCCTGAGGGATGGGATCCAAGCACCACTTCTCAGGACCCCATGTAAAAGTTCTGGCGGTTTGCTCGAGATTTGGACTACATAAAAGGACGCATGATGCTGTGAAGAGCTGGCTATCATAACTTTCCACAGTAGCCCACCCTGCGTTCCCCAGATGCAGCTTGTACTTTGGTCTTTCTCTCACCCTCTTCTTCATTTACTTGGCCCAAGCTCACTCTGCAGAGCCAGTTTCTCCCTCACTGTTCACTTTTACTTTCTCCAATAAACTTGGTCTCTGCTTTTTTGCTTGTTTTCTTCAATTCTTTGTTTGAGATGAGAAGAACCTGGAATCTAACTCCAGAGGGAGGAGCGAGCATGCCAGACCCTAGTAACGTTTAGCTGGCGACCCACTTTTAGAAGCACACTACCAGATAACAGTGGGATTTATGGATCATGCGATACACTGTAGTTCCATTTTTAGTTTTTTGAGGAACTGCCATACTATTTTCCATAATATCTGTATTGAGTTACATTCCCACCAGCAGAACATGAGAGTTCCTTTTTCTCCATGTCCCAGCCAGCATTTGTAATTTTTGTCTTTTTATTTGTTTTTGAGACAGGGTTTCGCTATGTAGTTCAGGCTGACCTTGAGCTTACTATGTAGGCAAGGTTGGCCTCAAACAGCAAACCTCTTGCTTCAGCCTCCTGAGTGCTGGGATTTCAGGCATATACCACCATGCCCAGCTATTTTTGTCATTTTGATATTCGTTCTAACTGGGGTGAGACATCTCACATGGTTTTGACCTGATGTCAGGTTTTGATTTGCATTTCCCTGATGATTAGTGATGTTGAGCAGTTTTTCATATACTTGTTGCTGGCTTATGTATACCCTTGTATATTTTTAAATGTTTTAACATGAAAACATTTGTGTGTAGGGGGTACTAGAGATTGAACCTATGGCCTTGAAACTGAGTTACATCTCCAGCTCCTTTTATTTTATTTTTTTATTTGAGACAAGGTCTCAATGAACTGCCCACACTAAGCTCAAATCTGTGAGCCTCCTATGTCAGCCTCTCAGAGTGCTGGAATTACTGTATTCAAAAATTTAAATTCGGTGCAGTATAATTCCAGCACTCTGGGAGACTGAGGCAGCAGGCTCATGAGTTTGAGCCCAGTTTGGGCAATTTAAATATTATGGAAGACTCCCCTCAAAAAAAATGGAAGGGGGCTGGGGATGTAGCTCAGTGAAAAGGCCCTTGTTTCCATCCCTAGTACCTCAAAAAATAAAAAAAGCAAAATAAAACAAAAGCTTAAAGATAAACAAAACTATATCACATAAAACGTAATCTTGCCTAAAACTTTGGAGATATAATCTTGCATTCCAGCCTTGAAAAGAACTTATACTTCTTTCACAAGTATATCTCACTTATCTTTACAAAAAACCCGAAAAATTGGAAAGGTTGGTGATAGGGGAAGAAGGAGGAATTTCAGGAAGGAGAAGGGGATCATGTGAAGCATGAATTAAATTTGTTCTCTCCCTGAGCTGGGTGTAGTGGTGCACACCTATAGTCCCAGCACTATGGGAGGCTAAGCAGGAGGATTGCAAGTTCAAGGTGTTACTTTATCGGGAGCCCCTGCAATGAGTCCCCAATGTCCTCCAAGGTGTTACAGCAGTGCATGGTGCAAAGAAAGAGCAAGAGACAAAATGGCGATGCAGTGGGGAACCACAACAACCAGTTGTTCACAGGGAACAAAAGGGCACAAGGCAGCCAGAACCTCAACATCAGGAAAATGGTGAGGGGAGGGGATTAGCAGATGATTCAGAGAGCAGTGGTATCTTATGCTAACAAGGATCTTGATGTTGATGAGGATGATGGGGAGAGATGGCAGGTTACTAGGGAGTTTCCGCATTCCAATCTGGCCCAAAAGACAACCTGAGACATCCCCTAGACTCAATTTATAATCTGTGGTCCTGACACAATTTAGTAAGGCTCTTTCTCAAAATAAAGAATAGAAACAGCTGGGGATATAACTCTGTGCAAAGGCCCATAGTTTAATCCGCAGTATCTTTCCCCTGAACCATGCCAAAAAGATTTGTTCTGTCTGGTTCTAAGAGACAGAGAAAAGTAAGACAGGAGATTAGGGCATGGTAGAGCTGGCTGGGGCAATAGGCATGACCTGTAAATTACAAGATCCTGGACACATGCGCAGAGCAGTTCCCAAAACCCTGCACTTGGACTTCTTGTGAGAACTCAAGCAGGTTTTCAGTAAGATGGTCTCGACCTGATGTCAGCCTGAGGGGTGGGTGATATGAAAAGGACCATCCATGCTGCCTTCTTGCCACTGTGTTTCCCTTGCGTGGTAGCCCACATTCACGCTACAGGGTGTCCTTCTTTTCCTACTTTTACTTGGCCCAAACTCACTTTGCAGAATCTGTTTTCCTACCTTTAACATAACTTTGCTATTGTTCCCACTTATCTTGACCAGTTCTGCCCTCAGGACAGAAAGAACCTAGAAAGCACCTCCAGAAGGAGACTCCAGCACTCTAAAATCAGGTTACAAGGACCAAAGGACAATGTTAGAGAAAGATAGCTCTAGGTTCAACAGAAAGAATTTTCTAGCACAGAAGGCAGTATAAGCAAGCCTCAGGATGTAGTATATTGTACACGTAGTCTCTAGAGAAAAATCATGAAGTCTGCAATTTAACAAATATTTATTGAGTTTAGATTGTAAGAGGCCCAAAGGTGAATGTGAGTGAAAGATGAGAAAAACAACATCCTTAGATACAGCTGCCTCTGAGGGGAAAGGGAGGATTCATTAGCAATGTCTTTAAAAATTTTAAATGTTCACATCCAAAAGCCTAGAAATTTTATTTTATGGTACCTGCACATGCAACAGAAGCAGATGTATAAGGATAGTTGTTGAGTGATTATTTGGAATAGCACAAGTTGGAAATGACCTATGTACCAATAAATAAGGAATTGGCCAAATACACTGTAGTATTATATGACTGTATATCTGTACTAGGAAATGCCAGGAAGCAGTTTCAGGAATGTAAACTTAGGAAAGCTGTATACAATAACAGAGTAGATGGCCAAGATATATGGTTAAATATTTTGAAGGAGGTTGAAGAATTATCCACATGCTAAGATACAAGTAGCATTTTTAAAAACTTCACACTTTTTTGAGTATTATGTATGTACTGTGTGTGACAGATAGGGAAAGGTCTGAAGGAAAAATGATAACAAGGTTCAATTGCAGAGGGTGGGAACAGGGAATGTAGGGACAGGATTGTCAAAGGGGCTGTTAGCCTTCTCTGTAACGTTTTGCTTTCATACAAGGCGAGTGAATTTGTGTATCAGAATAGTTGTTTCCAGTGATTCAAAGGAAAGAGGAAAAGAGAAAAGGCAGCATGCTTGCTGGAGGAGCCTGTAGTCTTTGAGAATATTCAAATATAATTCAGTATGATCTGTACAGTAGTTGAATATTCATAGCTAACATTTATTGAGTTCTTATTATCTACCATAGGTTATATATTCACAAAATCATATGCTCATGACCACAACCCTACGAAGTAGGAAAATTATTATCCCCCACTTTAAAGGTATGAAAATTGAGGCTCTGCATGAGCTGACCAAACCCACAAAGCTTGGCATTGGAGCATGTGTGTTTCTGACCCTCGAGCTGCTCTACTGTGTAGTCCTCAGAGGGACAGCATGGATGCTGCTTGGCGCTAGTCAACACTCAGGAATATTTGTGAATTTGGTGGAGGGTGCTGTGGGCAGAGCCCCAGTTACTGCAGAAAGCGCAAACTACCCGCAAGGCTCCATTTTCCCTTTCCCACGAGAACCCTGATGTTAAATAGGGTGGCCAAGTCCCTAAGACAAAATCTTCAGCCTCATTTACAACCAAGGGACTAAGGCTGGCCAAACAGATGCAGTAGCTGCTTCCAGGAAATCTTACTAAAGGGAAGGACCAGTTGGCAAGTGTCACTTTTGCCTTTTGCCCTTTTTCTTGCCTGGAATATAAGAGGATGCTGGGAGATGCAAACAGCTCTCAACCAGGACACTTCCTAAGGATCATGGAGTGAAAACTTTTAGAGTTTGGTATGTGGATGATATCTGGGTATGGCCGGACAGAGGCAACTACCTCTGATTTCTTCTTAAATGAGAAAAATAAACCTGCTTTTTGTTAAATCTATAGTCAGGTTCCATTCCATGCTGACAAACAGCTTAGTGAACACACTGGGATCTGCACAGCCTCATGCTTGGGAATGAACAGAGGTTCCTGAAAGTTCTTAGCCTAGCCTGACTTTAAAAATGGAAAGGAGTTGCTGCCCCGCTCCAGGTGGCCCTGGAATCACCAGTCTCAGAAGATGTGCCCATGCCATGGTGGCCATGTAGAGCTACAACCCTCAAACACAGGGAAATGTGGAACCAGGCCAGGGAGACCAGATTTCCCTAAGCAAAAACCCAGGGCAGGAGGACAGTGTGCTAGAGGGTTGTGTGTGGGTAACTTAACTCCAGTGATTAAGGCTCTGGATCCCATTCTACTTATAGCACCAACAAGTGCAGTGGCGAGGGAGGAGCGCTCTCGGCAGCTGTTTGTTTGAACCTGCCTTAGCAGCTCTCTGGGCATTTGTTTAAAAGGCAATGAAGGAGAGAGGAGAGTTGGGAGTGGCTGGCTGGCTGGCTGGCTGGCTAAACGGAGCTTGGGAAAAGGAAAAGGATGGCACTCACCTTTGAAATGGCGTAGTGACATCTACTCTGGGAGCACCACATTTCCCCAAGGGATGTTTTCAGATGAGTCTACTTGGTGTGATCCCCTCAGCCCAACCGTCCTTTAGGGCTAGGCTAGGCTGGGTTGATGGTGCATTACACTATAGAGTGAGAGGCTGTCTGAAAATCGAAAGGAGGAAGAGGAAGGGACAAGAGTGCAAGGTCACTGGCATTACTGAGGCAGAGAGCTGAGAAGTAAACTGGGAAGAGCTTGAGAGAGGGCAGTGCCAATAGGAATGTGACCAGCTGGCCAGACAGTGGAGGTGGCTGGGGTTGAGCACCCTTCCTTACAGTCCTGTGGAAAAGCCATGGTGTGGGAGTAGGTGGTCTCTCCGTGGTCCCGGGGAGAAGACAGTGAGAGGATATAGAAAATAAAAACAAGAGACGATAACCAGGGTCAAGGGGAGTTACCTCTTGCCTGATGAGCCAGAGGACTGGCTCCAACAGCAGCAGCGTTTATTTTATACACTTGCAAATTAGTATCATGAGAGATAATGTTGCCTAGCGACTAAGACAAAGACAAAGACTAAGACTAAGACTGTAATTGTCCAAGCAGGATACTTTTTTCAAAACTGAGGAAGCTTGACTGCCTGAGGCACTCTGGATCTGTCCCACCCTCAGACACATGACCAACAACCAACTCCGGCAGCTCCCAACACCGTGGTAGGAGAAATCATGGTAATAACCCGGCAGACGGTGGAGTTAAGGACTGGAGGAAGATGGCCTCTCTGGGCAAAGGAAGCAGCAAGTAAAACCAAAGGAGTAAACTGAGTGGGAATTTTGGGTTGTGACAGACCCACCTCCTCCGTCTCTCCTTCCCTGGGAGATTATCGCTCTATTTTGCTCTAAGAGGCTTTACTCATTTTTGTTCTTAGGCTCTCCAGGGAATATAAAGTTCAGCTGGACGCTCCTAAAGAAGTTGAAACCATGCGTAATGTGCAAGTATAAAGTTATAATTGTGTGTGCCCAGCGGCAGGGGAATGTGACTGCTTAAACTGCACTACCCAGGCCACTGTCTACTTATGGAGCCAGCCCTTGATAGACGCTTAAGACGCTTTCCAGTGACTAACAGAAACCAGGAGCCTAAAGCCTGAACTAATTTGTGTCACCCAATCTAATCACTTGCTTTAGAAGTGAAAAAATTGAAGGATAGAGAGAGGGCATGAGTTGCCCAAGTCACAGAGCAAGTTTGGGGAATATAAAAACAAACAGAGTGCATACCGGAGGCTTTACACTTCGCACCACTGGTTCACTGTTCATTGGTTGATTTTTACACCCTACCCATGAGGTAGAGCTCTGACAGGCTAATTCCTCTGTGATCGCACAGACACAGAGGGGCAGAGCTGGGATCTGAGCCCACATAATGTGCCTTCAGAGGCTGAGCTCTTTCCACTACCTTTTACTCCCTCCACAGCTTTTTTCCACTGTCCCCAGCTGCCTTCTCGCTCCCCGCATCTCAGCTGACTGCCACGTCCTGTCAGGGTCAGCGGTCACCCCCACCTTGGCCCTGTACTCTCATGGCAGCAGGAGGAAGGGTGGTTTTCTCTGGTGTGAACGGCTGGCAGGAGAATGAGAGCTGGGGGTTGCTGAGACCAGCAGGAGGGGTGGGGCTGCGGCCTGGAGCAGAGGATCATGATGTACACGGCTGCTGAGCTCAGGGGTGAGCTGTTCTCATTTCCTTTTCTCTTAGTCTGAGCAGGAACCATAACCCGAGGTTCATAGATAGTGGGGGAGGTAGGGATGATGAGCCCTAGGAAAGGATATGCAAAATTTTAATCATGTGCAATTTTTAATGCTTCATTCCCTCCAGTAAAAACACTCATCTAGGTGACTGCTGGCAACCCCGGAGGCCTCCGTGGAGAGACGCAGTAGTGGAAGGGAATAGTAGACGTGAAACTGCACTAGGTGGGGGACCGAGATTGCCTAAGAGCCATAGAAAATACTGTGGGCCAGTGCCAAAGAACCAGGGGCTGGGCCGAGGAGGCAGCAACTTCCCATCCCCAACAAATTGAAGAGCTGAGATCCTGCAACAGACTCAAAACCCAAAAGCCAGCTACACCTGGAAGACACCACTGAGAACTGTCATTTCCTAAGGGCTATAAATATTAGCAATAAGGCAACCTGTCATAGGCAGTTTATAAGCATCAGCCCAGGAATTAAACTAAAAAGAAAGAAAAAAACCCACCACTGATCTAGAATGAACCAGACTGTGCATGTGATGCACACACAGGCTCCTGGGGATTGAAACCAGGAAGTGCCGAGCCAGATCCTAGCTCTTTTTACTTTATTTTGAGACGTTTCTCAGGCTGACTCAAACTTGTGACTCTCCTGCCTCAGCCTCCCAAGTAGATGGGTCTACAGGCATTTGCCCCCTCATCTTGCTGCACACGACCTTTGGATAGAGCCCTATTGTCTTAGTTACTTTTCCTTCGTTGCTGAGACAAAATAACCGACACCCAAAAGTAAGGGAAGAAAGGTTTATTTAGCTCACAGTTTGTGGAGGTTTCAGGCTATAATCAGCAGGCTCCAAGACAGGGTGGCAGGGCACAGGGGCAACACTTCAAGGTGGCACAAGACAGCAAAAGCAGCAAGAGCAAAATGGGGGAGAAGCAAGCATCCTCTTTCCCTCCCTTATATTGTATGCAAACTATCCGCCACAGGGCAGGGTAGCACTCACACCCATAATCCCAGCATTGAACCATAAATCAATCATAAACTCTAGAAGCCCGCCCCAGGACTGCATGAGGCTTTGGAGGGACATCTAGACACAAACTGTAACACCCACCCTAGGTGTCCTCAGGTCCTGTGGAAAGCAGCACAATGCAGACACAAGAGTACTAAGGCTAGAGCTGTGGATATAGCTCAGTGGCACAGTGCCTACCTGGCCAGCCTGAGGTCCTGAGTTCAATTCCTGGTACAAAAAAAAATAAAAAATGAAAAGAGTACTAAGCCTGGAGTTAGGATATTGGGGATCAAACTATAGCTCAGCCTCTTCCCAGCTATATGGCCTTAAACCACATTAATTCTTTGGGCCTCAGTTTTTTCAGCTAAGCAAGAATAACCTGGCTTTAATGTAGCTACAGGAATCAGATGGAAACCAGCTCAGGCCAGACAGGTGGCTGGCCCTGGTGGATGGGGGGGTCACACAGAATCTGGGAAGACTCCCAACCCTACCTTCTAAGGAATGCTCTATCGCAGTGAGATATCACCTGGGTGAAGAAAGGGTCTTAGAGGTAGCAGCCATTTGAAAGAGAAGCTTTTGGTTTCAAGCTGTATTCATATAGCAAGCACATTTGAGGGTGTTTTCTTATTTACTTTGATATTTCTATTTACTTAAAATTATATTTTGTCATGAATCTTTCTATTAAGAAAGTAAGTCTAATTGTTTTTATTATAAAGTAATACATTCTCATTATTAACCATCTAGAAAATACAAGAAAATAAATTGTGTTCTACCACTTAATTTTTAATATTTTTTCTATCAATCCATGCTTGTTCTTACTTTGGTAGGATGGCGATTTTTTTTTTTTTTTGGTACCGGGAATCGAACTCAAGACCTTGAACTTGCCAGGCAGGCACTTGTGCCACTGAGCCATATCCCCAGCCCAAGATAGTGATTTTAAACATCATGTGGGGTGTCGTGATGCATGCTTGTAATCCCAGCACTCAGGAGGTTGAGGCATAAGGATCCTTGTGAGATTGAGGCCAGCATGAACTACATAGTGAGACCCTGATTTAAAAGAGATTATACAGTTAGGTTTTATTTGATCATAGAACAAAATTATAAATACTTTTTTAATTAGTCAGGGCTCTTCAGAAAAACAGAACCAGCAGAAGGGAGAGAGAGATTTTAAGGAATTGGCTTGTGTAATTGTGGAAGATTAGAATCCAAACTCTGTTGAGGCAGATTTGCAGGCTGCAGACTCAGGCAAGACCTGCAGGTTGGATCCAAAGATAGTCTGCTGGTAGAATTCCTTCTTGCTTGGGGAAGGTCAATTTTTTGTTCTAAATTTTTCAAATTGATTACATGAGACCCACCCACATTAGGGGGAAGCTTTACTCAAAGTCCATCAATTTAAATGTTAATATCATCTACTTATCCAAAAAACACCTCACAGAGATATATAGAATAGTGATTGAGCAAATATCCCAGCACCACTGCCCAGCCAATTTGATATGTGAAACTTGTCTATCACACTTTCTCACAAGCTTATTTATAAGTAAAAGGTCCGAAGATCTAATGGAGTTTTGCATAAGCGGCTTCTCATGCCATATTAGTGCAAAGCTTCGTAGAAACAGTATTAGATGTTTAGACTTTGGCAAGTTGAATTTAACTCTTGCAGGTTAAATTCAACTTTCTAGGGGGTTATGGCAGTGTGTGTGGTACAACCTTGTTTTCTGGACTGAGCAAGCACGGTTTTTGTTAGATTGGATAATAGACTTGGGAAGAGATTGTGGTGGGGTTTAAAGAACTCCAAATCTTCTGTTGGTGGTGTCCCTGGGCTTGAAGGCATCAGGGGTGACAATGCCCGCCCGCCCCATAGTGCCTCTTAAGGGTAAGGAAGTGTCCTTGTCAGGCTTTCTAGATCATGTCCTCTGGAACACCTGCCAGCCAAGGTCATATCCTGATAAGGCTCTGTAAGCCTCAGGAGCGGGCTTAAGGTAGCCAAGACAGCAAAGGAAACCAAAGCTCCATCAGCATTGGAGAAAGACTTCAGGCCAGTGAGAGGAAAGACTTGGATCCCAAAGCTCTGCTATTTCTGTCTTCTCCAAGATTACCGTCAAGCAGGCAGGAATCTCTATCAGAGCCTGATAGCCTGTAGGTCATCTGGCTCTGAGGAACACAGGGCCCCACCCCTGCCCCACCTCCCAACACACCCCTACAAACTTCGTCACCGCCAGCCTAAGATAGAGGAGTGCTGCGGCCTTAGTAGGAAAGGTCAGTTGGTTTAAATAGCTGAAGCATCTGCAGCAGCTTTCCTGGCCTAAGAAAGGAAACAGGAGCCATGAGAGGTGACCGGCAGTGGCTTTACCTACCTCCAGGGGAGGGCCGGGGAGGACACGAAAGGAGATGAAGAGGAATTTGTCACACATCTGTTACGGTCCCTGCCTAGTACTCTGGCATGTCCACAGGCCAGCCTTACTTGGTCTTGAGGGCCATATATCACTAGACTCACTTCCTAGGCAATGAAAGGAAATCTCAGGGAGGTTGAGAGACTCACCCAAAGGTGATAGGATCAGAGACTTCTCCTCTACCAACTCAGTCTGTGCTGCTCAGTTTCCTGAAAAAATTGTAAGTGCACCAATGAACAATCATTCTTACCTCTGCAGCCATGTTCCCTCCCTAAAATAAGCCACTGTTATCAGTAATTCTAGACTTTCCAGGGATAACCTATGAATATAAACATGTAAAGGACACGCTTGATGCCTGTGGCAGTGTGTGCATGGACGTGTATTTTATGCGCACACATGCAAATAATTCCCTCTCATTTATGTCCAGATTGACTTTCTGAGTCATCCTCAGAAAACACTAAATGAAAAATCCAAGAAATAAATAATTCATAAGTTTGGGGTGGCACGTCATTAAGAGCAGTGAGAGGACCTATCCTACTGGGTCCTGCCAGGGGCCATGGGCATCCCTTTGTCCAGGGATACAGTAATTGTTAGTCACCAGTTAGTCATTTGGTCAGTCAATTAAGAGCCAGCTGTGTTAACATATCCCGGTGCTGTGTGTAATCTTCATTTTATTTCATAATTGTGGCAAGGTATAGGCGTAGTGATGCTGGGGATGCAGATCTGCCAAAGAGAAGCTGTAAAATGCTTGTTTGAAGTGAATATATGAACGTTGTCAACTTTATAAAGACAGAAAAAATCATATTCTGAGATTGCTATGATCTACGGTTAAAATAAATCTTTACCTGTGAAATAGTGAAGAAGGGAAAAGAAAGCTGTGCCACTTTTGCTAGCATACTTCAAATTGCAAAAGTCGTGGCCACAGTGTGCAAGAACTTAGCTAAAATGGAACGGGGTCAGTGCGGTGGTGCATACCCGCAATCCCAGCCTTCTGCGAGGCTGAGGCAGATCACAACTTTGAGCCCAGCCTGGGCAATGGAGCAACTTTACAAGACCTTGACTCCAAATTTAAAAATTAAAAAAGGGGGTTGCTGAGAATGTAGTGCAATATGTAGGTTTTAGGTTCAATCCCCAGTACTGCAAAATAAATAAATCAGTCAATCCATTAATAAAAAAGGCTTCCTTACAATACAGTGACCTAGAGGGTTGGACCACACCGTGGATGGTTACCATAACAGATACTATAGAAAGAGCTCCACAGTGCAGATTGGAGCAGGCCAGCAGAGGCTGGCAGCATCAGTCCTGGGGCTCCAAGTCTGGAGTATGTAGCTGCCCACTGCAAGCTGTCAGCTCTGCCTAAGTTCTATCACAAGAAGGTTATGGACCATTATGAAAATCCTAGAAAGGTGGGGTCCCTTGACAAGACATCCACCCTGGGCTATACACTGAGTTCAAAGCCAGCATGAACTACATAAAGAAACCCTGCATCAAAACAAGCAAACAAACAACAAAAAGATTAAAGATCTCGAAGATTTGTTTGAGTTGGTTTTGTAGTAGGCAGCTAAGTCAGATAGAAATATTATAGGCAGTCAGACAGGGCTACGCCTTCGAAGGAGCCCTGCAGAAGACAAGATGCCTTTCAAATGTGGGAGAAACAGGCACCCACACTGTGAGCCAGACCTCAAGACAAAAGATAGAACAAATGTACCAACATACCTCCCTAAGGATAAACATCAGGGATTAATACTCTAAATTGGTCTCTATCACCTTGAGAAAGCCAGGAAGTCACTAACTCAACCCCCTACGGGAAAAGCCCCTATTCTGTATTCATGCCTGCTTGCTATGTGACTTGCTTCCCCCATTGGATCCCAATTTAATCAATTTTACCGGAGCAATTATACTCGCAATCTTATTGGTTGACCATAGTTTTGTCCCACCTGCCTCAAGTCATGGATTTGCTCTATAAAACTCTCTAGATGTCTGTTAATGTTTCCCCTCCTTTTATCTTTAAAATAAAAATTTAAAAAAAAAAAAAACAACTCTCTAGAAAAGACAAGGTCCTTGGCAACACACTTGTATCCCCTTCTGTCTGTCTCTTGGACAGAAACTGTGTTTCTCCCAATAAATATATTCTGCTCTTAACCTCCACTGTTTCTAAAATTCATGCTTCGATTTTAGAGAACACAAACTCGTACCAGATATCTAGCAGTTTGGGAGTTTCTTTCTCCTCTATCAGACTCAAGAAAGGTTTAGGCCTAGTGCAGGTGGAACAGGACAGCCTTCCACAGCTGATCTTCCTTGTAGATCATCCACAATAACCCAGAGGTCCCAAACACAGGCACTTTTTCTTCTCTCTGCATATTTCCAGTGTGCAATGGCAAGCAGCAGGTTATTTTGCTTTCATAAGCCATATTATGTAACTAACATCTTGAATAGTGGCCCTGAGCCAACTTAGAGGTCATAGCAGGAGGAGAAGGGCAGAATAAAGGAGACAGAAAGAATGAGAAAGCTGAACAAGAAGAAAGAGAAGCCAGAGAGAAAACATGGAGGCCAGAGGAGAGAGGGTGAGACTCTTCAATGTCTACTGTTGTGCTTATGCTCTTGGTCTAGTGACAGGAATGCTACCTGAATAGTTAGCCCCCCACTTTAATGAGTGTTAGGTCTTCTTTAGCCTACACTCTGGGTGACTGAGCTTAGCACCAGTAGCCCACAGGAATCACCCCCGGGCCCACTGATATGCCCCCTGGAGCCAGGAGCAGGCTCCAGGATGGCTCCTGGTGGGAAATAAACAGGCACTGCCTTGTCTCCGTCTGTCCCTGGCCTCCACCACAAGTTCATGCTGACTCCCGCAGCCTGGGAGCTGGTGAGGTGAGAAGCCGGAAGGGTCTTTCTCCTCCTCTATATTTCAGATTACAGCCCACCAGTCAATGTTCCAAGCAACTAAGAAATCTTCACTTCTCACCAGTCCATTTCATTGGCCTTTTGTGCTCAAATATGTTGGTGCATGAATTTGAATTCTGGAATCTTGGAACTGAATGAAAATCATCCTGTGTCAATCACTCTGAACCTTATTTTGGCCAGTCATTGTGGCCCACAACTATAATCCCTGCACACAGGAGGCTGAGGCAGGAGCATTCTGAGTTCTAGACCAGCCTGGGCTACAGAGTGTATTCAAGGCCAGTCTGGACTATATAAGGAGAACTTGTCTTAAAAAACAAACAAATCATAAACAGTTTCAACAGACCACATTAGTTTAGTGTTCCCTAGAAGTGTTTCTTGGTTTCTCAATAGTTGTCTAGTCAAAAGGGCAGGGCCTTCCCAATATCTTCAAGTTCCCAAAAGTGACTTGGTGTAACATTGTCCTCTGAGGATGTCCATGTCCTGGTTACTCAAACAGAAATATGACTAAGGCCCCCATAGGGGCCTTCCTGAGAATGCTACAGTAAGAACATAGAAGTATTTTGGGGTGTCTGGCTTTATGTTCCTTGTGCTGTGTACTTGTCTTTGTTCCCCAAGCACCAAGAGAGAATCAATCACATTACACGTATATGTATTCTCCAAATATTTCCATCCAGATGCAGTGTGGCTACAATAAATATTAAGAGGGTCATGGATGTGAAGGGCTATCTCAGAGAGCCAGCAAGTTTGTTTTTTGGGGGTTTTGGGTTTTTTTGTTTGTTTGGTTTTTTGTCTTTTTGAGACAGGGTCTCACTATGCAGTTCAGGCTGGCCTTGAGCTCACTTTGTAGCTCAGACTGGTCTCAAACTCACAACGATCCTCCTGCCTCAGCCTCTGGAGTGCTGGGATTACAGGTGTGCGCCACCACGCCTGGCCTTGCAAGTTCGGTTTATAGTGAGTGCTATGGTTTCTATCTGGATGTCCCCCAAAGCCTCATGCTGTTCTGGGACGGGCTTCTGGATTTGTAATTGATTCATGGCCAAAAGCTGGGATTATGGGTGTGAGCACTACACCTGCACTGGGCAGGTAGCCTGAACACAATACAATGGAGGGAAAAAGATTCTCTCTCCCTCTCTCTCTCTCTCTCTCTCTCTCTCCTCCCTTTTTGCTCTTGTTGCTTTTGCTGTTTTCCACCGCCATGAATAGTTGCCCCTATGCCACACCATCCTGCCTTGGAGCCAGCTGATTATGGACTGAAACCTCCACAAACTATGAGCTAAATAAACCTTTTCTTCCTTAATTTTGGCTGTCAGGTATTTTGTCTCAGCAACAAGAGAAAAGTAACTGAGACAGTGAGTAAGTAGGTACTGTGAATATGGAAACTGTGGCTGGCTTTGGACAGCTTACAGGAGGAGCCTGGTCTAGAATTTCCCTTTAATGCATAAATAAACTCTGAGGATTTTATGTCTCTATAAACATTGCTGCTTTAGTGTCTTCTTTAGGTTCCCCAAGTGGCTCTGAGAGGAATTTCCTAGTGTTTAGAAAGGAGAAAGGAAAAGAAGTAATCAGCATTACCTTGCTTTCCCCAGCGACTGAACTGGAAAAAAATTATTTTCAGTGCTGGAGATGGAACTCAGGGCCTTCTTCTACTGATTTACTTCCTCAACCCTGAACCAGAAAGCCTTAGTCCCACTCTCTGATAGACAAGGATTAAAGGGATTTTTAAAAAATCAGAAATCTTAAATAAAAGACTTTCCAGAGTAACACTTAAACCTTGTCCGCTGTCTCAAGGCCAAGCAGCTTGATAGGTCCATGCAGAGGAATGCCCGCACATTCTTCAATCCTCCTTCCCCCGCAGAGCTGGAACACCCCGTTCTTGTTATATGGACTGGATTTAGTCTCATTTTCTCTCTCATCTCCCTCTCTGGGGGAAAGACTTGACTTGGGCAGCACTATGGAGAGGCTGGTTCCTTGCCTATGTGGCAAGGAACCAAACCCATCCAATCTTTGAAGACCGCATCCTTCTAAGAGTCCCCGAGACAGATCTACTCAGGTCATTCTCAGATTCCCCACCCTGGAAACTGTATGACAGAATATTCATTTGTTATTTCAAGCAGCTATGTTTTGGGGTAACTTGTTACGCTCCTGATGCTTGCCAAAGCACTACATAACCCTCAGGAGGAGAGTGCTGGCCTGCACTCCCTGAGCTCACTTGCTATGCAGCATGAGGGCTCCTCCAGGACATGAGGCCGGAGTTCTCAGAAATGGATCTTCCTGAAAAAATCTTTGCCTGGTTAAATACTCCCATTAGTAAAATATTGCTTCATAATTTTCCCTCAAAGAAAATCTGTGAACCTTGACACACAATAATTTACCTTAAATTGGAAGAGGCGTTTACCTGCCAAGACAGCAAATTCAATCCAGAACTGCTTCATTTCTAGATTGGTGCGATGGCTCATGGCATAGGATTCTAAATCTGGAAGGAATTTTGGTGATGCCCCTAGCTTATCTCGGGCTGATTCTGCAAGGATGATGTCAGTTTCTGTAGAAGTCAACCATTTAATGCCACAGAGCATCTAATACATTCTCAACTGTGCCCTCCAGAGGGAAGGGAAGAACCTGAAAGATTCTACTGCTTCTAAGATACAGCAGTTGTGACTGTCACCCCCAAAGGGCCTGCATTTGGGATGAGGGAAAGGGGGCTGTTTCTGAGCCAGCTAATTCAAGATTACCTGTGGCATGGGGCAGCTCATACACAGTCCATCAACCCCTAGGGTTACCACTTGTGAATAAACTGTCCGTCCCTGTTCACCTGCACCACGCCTTGCACCCCCTTCCATTCACCAGGGATACGGACAGTGACATTTCTGGCAATTTAAATTCAGTAAACAGGGGGCTGGAGATTTAGCTGAGCAGCACAGTGCCTGCCTGGCAAGCACAAGGTCGTGAGTTCGATTCCCGGTACCAGAAAAAAAATAAATAAATAAAAATAAATTCAATAAACATTCATCGAAGGTTGGCTTGGATGTTAGGCCAGAAATATAGTTATATGAAAATGCTGGCAGTTTCTGGATCGTTAACCCAGTTAGGAGTTAGCCTGGGAGTAACTCCTGTGGAAAAGTTCGTCTTGTCTTAGAAAGGGAAGTCTGAGCAGGGAATTCTCCCACTGTGTTGTCCCTCTATTTTTTCTTTTCTTTTTTTTTTTTTTTTTTTTTTTTTTGAGACAGGGTCTTGCTATGCAGCTTAGGCTGGACTTGAGCTCACTTTGTAGCCTAGGCTGTCTTCGAACTCACAACAATCCTCCTGCCTCAGCCTCCCGAGTGCTGGGATTACCAGTATGTGCCACCACACCTGGCTGCGTTGTCCCTCTAAACTTAGTAACTAGTACTCATTTTTTCCTGGATACTACAGATGCCCACTTTTTTTTTTCTGTGAAGCATTATTTGAGTAGAGTTATCAAAACAGTTCACAGAATCATTTGAGAATAAGATAATATTCACAGCAGTAATGCTAATCTATGGCACACGTGCTGCAGCAGGCACTCAGAGCTGTCTCTGCCGGCACTCAATCCAAGTCACCCCAGCCAAGGTTTGACAAGTTATCAGCATGCATATAACAGCCAAGATCACATTGATTGTGCAAAACCATGCTGGATACAAACTTTTATCTTTCAAAAAAAACTGCATCATTGAAGGCTCAATTATTGTGTTTTTCTTTTAAGACAAAAGGTGTTAATGTATGAGTTGTTTTTTCGGACCTAAAGCCTCAGCATTCAGGTTTAATGGCAGAGTTGGCACTTTTCCAGAAATAAGTGGGCTTGGGGTTGCCGTTTGGGCACTCGGCCTCTGAAAGCTCCATCACTACTGATGTAGCCATAGCCCCAGAAATCCCATACTATTTGGTGATACCAGTGAAACCCATCAGCTTTAAGAAGAGGAGGGACATGAACACTTTCCATCTACTTGGCCTCCTCATTCACATCCTTGCATCAAAACGCCATGTTTTGGCCCCCTTACTTATTAATTTTTGGAGGTATCTCGAATTCCTCTCCAATTTAATGTCAACAGGGAAGTATAATATTCACAAGGGAAGAGCTATTCTAAATCTTTGTTGAAAGGCTTCCTCCCATGGTTTAGATTTAGTGTCTGAGTAATAAATCTGGAATTAAATCAATAGCTCTTGCCAGGCATAGTGGCACATACTCCTTGTAACCCCAGCACTCACAAGGCTGAGGCAGGAAGATTGCGGTGAGTTTGAAGCCAGCCTGGGCTGACCGCATAGTGAGACCCTGTCTCAAAAAACCCAAAATAAAGAAATAAATAAATAATTCTGCTGACAAGGGGGCACAGTGGAAGAACTGACCAAGCTGAGACCAGTGCCACACTCGAGACAATGTATGAGGTTCAAATCCCCAAAAAGCAACTCATAAAATGACAAGAACTGTGTGGACGCTTGCTGTGTAACACAAAACAAGCACGCCACTCTCCTTTCTTGGTGGCCTTCCATGCTGTGAATCAATTTACTACTTGGCAGACCCTGGAAACTGCTGTTCTTATAGAAAGCATGGGAAGGGAGAAGATGTTAAGCTTGGCAATAAGACTTTGCTTTATTTATTATTATTTCTTTTCTTCTTGGTCTTCTGAGACAGGGTCTGGCTAGGTAGTTCATACTGGTCTCATACTTACAGCAATTCTCCTGCCTCAGCCTCCTGAGCGCTGGAATTACAGGCGTGCGCCATCATGCCTGACTAAGACTTTAAGAGTGATTATAACTTCTATGCCTCAGCTTCCCATTCCCAGTGACAGCTTCGTCAGCCCAATAAATTTCTCTTAAGCACTTTTTCTGGAAGATATATTCATAAGTTCCTGTCTCCTTTTAAGATGCTGTGAAAAATCCTACATAGGCTCTGTATTGCATATCTGATGCATGTGTACATATGCAGCTTCTCACAGGTATGTCTGTATTTTACGTGTGTATATGTGCATATTTCTGCATACTGTGAAGCCTGATATGAATTTTTTCCACTTTCCACTGCTTTATACTTTGTTTTTATGGATGGTGACTCAGCTCCAGGCTATAAAACAGTGAGCTCTTGTCAGCTCACTTTGTTTACAGTAGCAATTTATGTGGAGCCTTTGCAGTTACATGATGAACTGCTACTTTACATTAGCTATAATTCTTAAAGCAGTGTGGGGTTCAGGCACCCTGCGTCCAATCAGAATTACCAGAGCAAGCAGTCACTCCTTTCCACAGCACTCTAAGACCTTAGTGGGACCACACTGTAGTGAAAAATAATCAACAAGTTTGATTCTCTTTAAACTCAGTAAGACAAAACTTCTCCCTAGTGACGTGGCTAGAGCTGAAACAGCCCAACCAACATCTAGCACCTCCAGCTTTCACATCATTTTGAGTTGTAGTCTTAAAGCTCACCAAACCGCTATGTGAGGGGAAAAAAACACAAACACAACACAACAAAAACTCTTACTAAACAAACACTACGGGCAGATGGGGCTGGGGATACAGGGGTGAGCAAGAAAAGCAGCATCCCTGCTTTCGTGAAAAGTCCTGTTGCATGACAGACATTTGCTTTCTTTGGGACAGCAAGTTACTTTCTAGACTTTGCACCTTATTGGAATAAGGTTAGCAGGAGCTGGAGTTATCTATTAAGCTCTGGGTGAACTATTCAGATCCCCTGGTTTAGGAACTCCTTTTATCCACTATTCTACCCAGTAACAGAGGTCTATTTTTAGTGCTTTTTTTTCTATGCTTTTTTTTTTTTGTTCTATGTAATTCAGGCTGGCCTTGAACCTGTGGCAATACTCCTGTGTGCTGGGTTAACAGGCATGCAGCACCATGCCTATGTTTGGGTTTCTTAAGACAGGGTCTTGCAATGTTCAGGCTGGCTTTAAACTTGTTATCTAGCTACGCTTGGTGGCATTTGCCTATAACCCCAGCACTCAAGAGCCTGAGGCAGCAGGATTGTTATGAGTTCAAGGCCAGTCTTGGCTACATAGGGATTTCAAAGCCAGCCTGAACTATATAGTGAGACTGTCTCAAATAAAACTAAAAAGTCACCAAACAAAACAGTTGTTATGTGGCTCAAGCCGTCTTGAATTCTACCTTCTACCTCAGCCTCCCAGGTGGTAGGACTACAGGTATGCATCACAGTGCCCAGCTCAGATGTAGCTTTTTATTTTTTGTGATACCAAGAATTCAACCCAGGGCCCTCACATTGAGCCATATCTCCAGCCTTTTTAAAATTTATTGTGTGAGAGAGTCAAAAGTACTAAATTGCTCCATCTGGTCTTATATTTGGAATCCTCCTTCCTTAGCCTCCCAGGGTGCTGGGTTACAGGGGTGCATCACCATGCTCCACTCAGATCTTTTTAGCTGGCCCCAGACAGCACCCATCCAAAGAGCTCGTTGACATCCTTGATTGGCTTGTGCTGCCATTCAGCTCTTACCTAGTAATTGACAAATGACACCAAGGACCTCCTGTTTAAGGAATTCAGTGAGAACCTTTGAATAGTTTGGTTTTTGGACAAGGTCTCCCTTTGTACTCTAGGCTGGCCTGGAACTCATCATCTTCCTGCCTCAACCTCTCAAGTATCAGGGTTTAGAGCATGAGCCACCAGACCCAGCTTTGGCCTGTCCCTTTAAAAGGAAGGCTTGGTCCTTATTTAATCTACCCCTTCATTCTGTTTAATCTATCACTGATAACATTATCATGTAACCCAGTGTATGTTAAATCAACTATAAAAAACACCTTAGAAGTACAAAGAGCTTGCGATGTGACCTGTAGGCCAAAGCTAATTCTAAGTGACAGGATGGAAAAGGAACTGTGCTGGTTGTCTCCAATCTTTTCCTGTTATCTGTCAGAGAATGGGTTACAGTGAACCAGAAACCAAAGTGCTCAGGTCTTTGTCTCTTCAGTCTACTGATACCACCAAACAGTACCGGGAAGCCAACGTTAGCTGGGGAGGCGGAAGTAGACGCAATCAAACTAGAGGTAACGATACAATTTTAGCATGGAAACCAGGAAAATACTGAGGAAAAAAAGGCATTCTTCAAGTTGAGCATGGTGGCACACACCTACAATCCTACCACTTGGGAGGCTGAGGCAGGAGGATCACCACAAGTTCATGTGGCCAGCCTGGGTTATATAATGAGTTCAAGACCACCCTGAACCACATAGTGAGACCCTGTCTCAAAAAACAAAAAGGATATTAATATTGGAACAACAAATGTAAACTGGGCCCATGCTCTGCAAACCACTAGGTAGGACCATCCTTCCTTGAAAATTAAGCTATTAGGCAACTTGCCCAGGAAAAATGATGGATATCTGGGTTTATGGAACCTGGACGAGCAAAATACACACCTGCCTAAACAAAGCAGTCATCTCTAAGAACTGCTATCGCTGGTCCCAACTATCTCCAAATTGATACTGCTCACAGTCACTACAGCCCACAATACTGTTAGTCATATTAATGCTCTTAGTAAAGTTGCACATTAGAGCTCACGTTAGACCGAGGGCTGCTTTTCACTAGAAGTATGTGCATGGACCATGGCAGCAAGATGGAGCTGCCAGCCTGCCTAGTGCAGATGCACTACACAGGAGGGCTCTAAGTGGGAGAACTTCGGGAGACCAAGAACAAAGGTCGAGATCTCAATGCAGAGCTTTTGGGAGAATCCTAGCAGGGCACTGGCAACACCCAAGGACAGGCCTGTGCCCAAGGCAAGCCAGCCTTGAAGGCAGGCTCCAACCCGGGCAGCAATGGGGTCAGTGGTTGCTACTTAGTTGCACTCCTGGCAGCCGCGCAGTGGATGCATTTGGGAAAAGCAGGGGTAGTAAAACCAGTTAATCACATATTAAGTACTTTTGAGCTATTACAGAATTGAGGACTCTGAGAAACCATGTTATCTATCGTACAGAGGCTGTCTTGTGCTCTAAAACTCTAGGAAACACCAAGATTGTGACCTGAGAGTCCAGGCAAAAAATTTAATCCCAGGCATTATGGCTTGTGCCTAGATGTCCCCCCAAAGCGTCATGTGGTCATGGACAGGGGCTTTTTCAGAAGTGGCTGGATCCAGTGTGACTGATTCAGGGTGTAGTGCCAGGAGTAAGGGCGTGAGTGCTATGCCCCTCCAAGGGTGGGTAGCCTGAATGTAATGCAAAGGACAGAAAGAGGCTTGCAACTAGTTACTCTGGTCATTTGTTGCTTGCTTGCTGCCTTCTGCCTGCCTGGCTTCGCCATGGGGTTTCTCCTCTGATGCCCTCTGCCACACCACCCTGCCTTGGATCCAGCTGACTATGGACTGAAACCTCTACAAACTGAGCTAAAATAAGCCTTTCCTCGACTTTGGGTGTTGGCTATTTGAGCAATGAGAAGGAAACTAACACACCAGGGATCACAAATATCTAAAGTTAAAGGCACAGGAAAAAGCTGGTCAGCAATAGAACTCCAGTCTTAAAAATTCACAAAGTACAGTTAAACCTAAACTTATTTTGCCCGTATGACAAAATAGAAACAAAACACCCTCCCCCGCTTTTTGGCAGGAAATAAAAGGAATGAAATGGCACATAGGTTTCTAAGAAAAACACAACAGAACACGTCAGAAAAGATCTTATAAATGTTAGGCTGATTTATGAGCACTGCTCTGGGCAGTTACAGTTTGTTTACAGCGAGGAGTTATTTAACTTTGAACATACTGTACATAACAATTAGAAGTCACCATGGCAAGAGAAAACCACAGCTGGCCTGCTGCACCCAGCACAAAAACGAGATAACAGGAAGGACAATGTAGGAATGGAGGTGGGGTTTATTATAAAAGAAACTCCTTAGGAAACAGAGGGATATTCTGCACCGGGAAGACAGACATGAAGATACAAAATTACAAGTGTTTTAACTCTAGCCCTGTCCCCAAGGAGACAGCTGAAGGAAACAGGCAATTCTGTAAAATCACACTTAAAAATCCTAAAAACTTGATTAAAATCTAAACTTGTCTTGCTTTTAAAAAATTTAATATATCAAAAGTCCTGTTTTAGTGACATGCTAGCCCCACCGGAAAGGAAATTCGGTACCCACGATGTGCTCAAGTTGACCAGCCAACTCACACTTCCAAACCCAGATGTGGACAGCTACGTGTCTTTAAACCCAGCCACAAGGCTCAGGGGACAGCTAGGACTGCACACCCACCTGCCAACTGTCCAGTGTCCTCCTCCTACAGAAAGGTGGGCAGGGCGGAGACACTCTTACTTGATAATGAAGGACTAAGGGCCACACTGACCACCCCTACCGGAAAGGAGATCCTTATTCCTAAATCCAATTTGGTACCCGGTAACCAGGTTGATTTCCTCCTTTTAGAAAAAAAACAAAACACACGTATCTACATACCCATATATAATTTTTTTGTTTTTACATTTAAATATAAAAATACTACTCTGTTTTGTGTTATAAATGGAGGACCAAGTGGTAAGAACTGTTTTTTCCAAAGTAGGGATATCCATCAGTTCACTCAGCTTTGTGTTCTGAGGGCTTGGAGCCCCAAGCAGGGGAGCACGGCAGCAAGAGACCAAGGAAGGGCGTCCCTCCTTAATCCCAGCCAATCCTCCACTAATTTCCATTTACACCTTAGAAAACAGAATCCCACCGAGAGAGGTCCTCACTTAACCCGTCAGGTCTCTCCCTTGTCAGCTATCCTGAGGGAAAAAAATCTTCCTCCCCTGCACCTTCACGAACACATCTGCTCCGTCCGGAGAGCTCACCTACTGGACCAGCACACTCGGGGAAAGCAGTGGTTAGTTTCCCTACCCGTGTCCCCACTAATGCATTAGAAAGTTTCCGTGATAGGGACAGAGGGGGTGCGTGGGTGCGAAAAGATTAAGAACCTGACCCCTCTTATCCTAGCCAAAGAAAGCAAGATTAACTGAGCATACGGAAGAAAAAAAGACCTTGATATTACAGCCTTTGAGTTACACGGGACAAGGAGGACAGCTGGGAGACGGGGAGGAGCTGGAGGGCGGAGAACTAGCAAGGGCTCAGTGGTTGCAAGTCTAGTCCACTTAGTTTTTGTACTGGAAGGGCTCATCGCCAGTCTCGTTGAGAAGACAGGTGCGGATGAGGGCTTCTGTCACCGCAAAGGGGTCACAGTTGGCAGAAGGGCGACGGTCTTCAAAGTAACCCTTCTTCTCCTGGCCAACAGTCCGGGGAATGCGGATGCTGGCGCTACGGTTGGCTACACCAGCAGAAAAGTCGTTGATGTTGGAGGTTTCGTGGAATCCAGTTAGGCGCCGGGCATTGTCCAGGCCCCCCTTGGGATCATAGGCACGGATGTGGTACTGGTGCCGCTTGCTTAGCTTCTCGATGGCCTCTTCAATGTACCTGCAGGAACGGAAAATGAGGGTCCACCTGGTCACCAAGAAATCGCCTGCTCTATAGCGGCAGAAACAGGTATGACTGAAGTTCACCAAGCTATGGCCCCAACACCAATACACTTTCCACGAGGGAAATGACTTTGCCTTGTTACCTATATGTCTCAGGGTTCAGAATCGTGCCTGACAAGTAGTACAAAGTTATCGTTTGTTGACTGAAAAGAGCTGAACAGATCACTCGAAAGAGCTGAGCATCTAGATCTGTCAACTTTTCCCTATCACCATCTTTCAGTCTATTCCTAGAGTATCATGAGGCACTTTTCTTTTTTCGTGGTGGTGGTGTGATACAGGCTTTCACTATGTAGCCCAGGCTAGTCTTAAACTCATGGTGATTCTCCTGCCTCAGCCTCGGAATGCTGGGAATACAGGCATGTGCCACCGCACCCAGGTCATCAGGCACTTCTCAAATGGGGAACAAAATAGACATTTAAACCAGGTATCAAGAACCAGACTTGGCAAGACACTGGGGAGGAGACTGTGCTGAGACCGATGCTCCCCTCCTTCAGTTCCTGCCAGGGGAAGAAGGCCAGCCCCAGCAGCAGGTACTCACTTCAGACCGTTCTCCTCCCGCATGGCCTTTGTGCTGAAGTTGGTGTGACAGCCTGCACCATTCCAGTTCCCAGGAATGGGCTTAGGATCAAAGGTTGCTATCACTCCGAAGTCTTCACATACGCGATGCAAGATGAAACGGGCCACCCAGAGATGGTCTCCCATGCAAATTCCTTCACAGGGTCCTATTTGGAATTCCCACTAGAAAGAATAAGATCGGCCTTTAGAATAAACCACTCATTCTAACACCAGCTTCTGAGCCTGCTCCCTTCTCTATTCACCCACACTTGAGTCTGGGACGGGTGAGCAGTGAATGGGCAGCCTCTGCTGGCCACAGTCATTTGCCTCCCTCACCCTGAGGTCTTAGGTGCTAAAGAAAAAGGTGGCGACTACAGCCATTTACCTGGGCAGGCATGACTTCAGCGTTCGTCCCCGTAATCTTGACTCCGGCGTACAAACAGGCCCGATAATGAGCCTCCACAATATCCCTGCCATAGGCCTTGTCTGCTCCCACACCACAGTAATATGGACCTGCAAACACCAGAACAAAGCGGTAAGCTGCCTGTGAACACCTTTAATCCCAGTATGCGGGAGGCCGAGAGAAGAAAACAGCAGCTCGTGCAAGTGCAGACTGGGATACATAGCTAGAGGTTGGCCTGAGCTACATGTTAGACCTTGTCTCAAACAGAGAAAGAAAAAATTGGTAAGGTAAAAGAATGAGGAAACCAAAAACTCTCAAAGACCAAAATCAGAAGGCCTTCAAAATTTGCTCTCCCGAATAACTATCCCAGCTTTGGCCTGCAGTGGGGGGATGGAGAGCTCTGGGGCTCCTCTCTGTCCTGGCCTTAAAGGTGCCAAAGGCTTCCTCCTCCTCAAAGCCTTCTCCTTACTTTCCTACATTAATATTCACTTCCGGCTTTGGGTAATGTGAGGGTGTCTTTACCATTATTTTAGCCACTCCCATCAGCCTTTTGATTTTGGAGTTGCTCCATCTCTGGAGCGGGGGCCTTCCCGGACAATAAGCACTGGAGGGAAGATTCATCTTCCTCTCTCCAAAGGACTTACCTTGGGGCCCAGGAAAGCCGTTGGAAGGCCAACCGAAGGGGTGGCCATCAGTCCCCATCAGAGTATATTCCTGCTCCATTCCAAACCAGGGGTGCTGGTTGCATACCATGTCCATTATCCGTCTACAGGTGTGTCTTAAATTGGTCTCTAGAAATAGTCAATGTACCATTAGGGTTGTAGAGGAACAGATCTCTCAATCTGAGTGCTGATCAGAAAAGTCCTAACTTACACAACTGAACTGACTCCGGGGAAAACTGTCCCACCAGTAAGTCAGGAACACGGCAGAGGCTACAATGTAACTGTACATTACAGAGAGACTCTGAAAGACTTTAGTTATAATTAAACTCAGTTACAATCAAGTCACATGGGAACTGATCCTGAACAGAGCAAGTGTTCACCTTATCTGCACGCTGGCCATCTCCCAAGAGCCAAATGCCAGGCACTTACACCCGCTGTTCACAAGGCAGCTGCTTCTAGCTGTCAAACTTAGTCCCTAGTTTCTAGGCACTTCCAGTCAAATCTAATTTTTATGGAGAATAATTTGTCCATTAGGAGGCTTACATTCCTGGTGAGTTTAAATGTTAAGTTATATAATATTAGCTGGTACGGAAAACAAAAGTGAGATGAGCTCAGCTAGAAACAATTTCCAAGCTAGAAAAGGCTTCAAAGGAGAGCCTGAGTCTGTAACAACCCTGATGTAAGATCAGAAGTCTTCATTTCTAAAGAAAACAAATCTTAGAAGCCTTAGGTTAAGTGACCTGTGGAGGTTATGGGGAAGCAGAGCCAGGAAATCGTTGGTTGTCTTGGCTTCAGAGCCCAGGACCTTTAGAATACACCTTTTTGAAACAAAGCCAATGAAGGTCCAGCGGCACTAAGTTTAACTGGTTGTATAGCAAGAGATGTCACAGGAGTTCCACTGGGTTTAAGTAGCTAACTGGTTGAAAACTGGAAGTGGGCAAAGGTGCAGTTACCGCAAACCTCTGAGCCAACGTGATTTCAGCCAACCAAGATGTTCACATTTTAGTTAATGGACAGATGGATGACCAGTCCCTCAGAGTACTGACAGTTCTGAGACAGTCTAGCTTTCTAATACCAATTTCAGAATATTTCTCCCTTCATGGAACTCATGGATTGAGTTGGGATCCATACCCAATCTGTACATACCTGCAGGCTTCCGGTTATACTTGAAAACTTCACAGAACACCAGTTTGTTGGGGTCTTTGCGGAAGGGGTCCCGAAACATGGCAACAGGGATGAGGTACATGTCACTGTTGGAGCCTTCTGACTGGAAAGTGCTAGAGCCATCAAAATTCCACTCAGGCAACTCTGGGACAAAAAGAGGTGGGAAAATTACATTAAAAATGTGTAGGAAATCCCCAGCCAAGAATATAGCTAACCTTCTTTAACATTTCCATCTCTAAAGTGAGTCACAAACACCACTATCCCTAGATCCTTCTTCAACAAGTGTACCTACCTATCTCTACAGTCCTTCCCGAATTCCAAGTAAGACTACTACCTAAGTTCCTTAAAGAAATAAATTGCAACAACTACCACCTAAGAACAACATATACTTCCTCCCTAAAAGACTCCACTATGTGCCAGGTGTGGATGTCACCAAGGAGTCAACTATTGAAAATACTGAGGCAAGGGAAAGAATCTTTGTCTCTCATCCCTTACTATCTACCGACTTTTCTCAGTCAAACTGTCCTAGAAAACAGACGTTCCCATACCATTTAGGCCAGTTTGTCACTTCAGTTTACTGAGTTCTCACAAGGTAGAGATCATACTCTTACCTTGTGTGAACAGGGCCCATACAATGTCAGACACACAGCTAGTACACAATGTACGCTATATGTTATGGTCATTCATTCACTCATTCACTCAAATGTGAGCATTATAAGTAAGCTATCTGAAAATAGGGAAGTGGTGACATTTTCCCCTTGGGCCTGGGGTGGGGGCATACAGTTTGTTCTAGACTGAAAAATTAAGGTCACAACTCTAATATAGTAGCCTCTGAAAAGATAGGTAACTAGATCATTTAAGAATTTCTACAAGTGGCCTAATAAAAAGAAACAGATAGTCCCACTCACAAACCACTTCAAAGCACGTACTTTCATGCAGAAGCCACGTGATGAGTAAAGAACACAGTACTTCAAGAGTTTGTAAACTAGATGGCACTTCTTCAGTTAGAGCAGTGGCTTTCAAACTGGGTTCCTGAACATGCGTTAGGGTCAGTTCAGCAGGGATGGCCAAGTCAGCAAAGACTAGCTCCCCACTCTGCACAAACCAGACTCCATCTTTTTTCCTTCTTTTCTCAATACACTGGCTTATAGGCCAGACTCTATTTAAATAAAGAGTTCCTTTGTTGCTACACTCGGAGGCTGTGCAGGAGGCTTTACAGGGATTGATCGAAGTCTGAAAAACCCTGCCTTAGAAAAGCTTTGCAAACAGGATAAAGAAGCCAAATCTAGGCTCTTAGTGCCGGTCTAAAGCTGCTCAATGCCCACCCCCATGCTGCTCCCACTAGGGGCCTGTGCCCCACCCGAGCCCGGCCTTACCTTCTACACACTTGGGCTCACTGTCCAGGGTGCGGGTCTTGCAGCGCAGTCCTTCTCCAGTACCGTCAATCCAGATATACATGGCCTGGACCTTGTCGCCCTGAGGCAGGGCCATGTACACCTGCTTGATGCCTTTGTTCAAGTGGGAACTCGCTGAGGTGGCCATGGTGGAAGATGTTCTAAAGAGAAAAAAGTAGCTTTATCAGTACAGATTCCAAACTGCTCCCCTGCAGGAAAGGATTAAGAGGGACAGCAAAATCTTAAAAAGTGGGGATGGCAATCCTTCTCTTGAAAGTCAATACACCTAAAGGTACTTTTTCTTTTTTTACTCTTTTTTTCAGAGGGCTTACAGTTTTACAGATTGAAATCTTGAGAGCCACCGGTAAAAATCTGGTCACTACCTTTTGATGCAGTTAAAGCAGATAACTGCTAAGGGTCAAGGCATTGGTAGGAACTCATCATCTCTTTACAATGTGAGGCTTAGAGGTCAAAGTTCCACAGCTACTGAAGATATGAACCCCCCAATCTATACTTGTGATTCTATAATTTCCACTAGTCTGATGCAAAGTTCTATAACTCAATATAGTCAAGGTAGGGAATTTTAAAACTAAGCTGGCAAGCCAGGTGTGGTGGCACACCCCTGTAATCTTAGCACTCAGGAGGCTGAGGCAGGAGGATAGCTGCAAGTTCAAGGTCAGCCTTTACATAGTGACCCTGTCTCCAAACCAAAAAAAGAAAAGAAAAAGCTACTAACAGGAACTAAAGGAAATAAAGATTCAGATATAGAATACTTATTTCTTCCAACACAAGTTAAAATCCAGAAAACATGGCTATGGTTTCTGTTATGAGTTTCCCCTTAGCCTCTCACCCCTGTGGTCTGCATGGAGATCCACTCCTCCCTCGAAAACAAAAAACACCTTCATGAGTTTAGATTTGAGGATGAAAAAGCCAGGTTGGCTAGAACATTTAATCAAAGGCTGCCAGTTTGCTATTACTATTACAAAGGTGGTTAGAAATAGCTGATTCAAGTCAGTTTCAAAGGTACCCTCTCGGTAATTTTCACTGATGTGATATGAAGTTCTCATCTCAGGACACAAGCTCAGGCTCAAGTACCAGAATGACGATATTCTCTTGAGATTCCACTAGAAAATCTCTTCAAGTGGGAAATTCCCACTTCTAATCAATAAGATTGATATTTCCAAAGCTCTGGGGCATACTGAAGACTGCAAGCTACAGCCACAAATCTCTGATGCCACAAAACCAGCCTCAACAAAAGAGGAAACATCCCCCGCCCTCCGTGGCCCAGCGTGGCTGGAAAGGGAACATATTGTTCTCCTCCAATGACTTGGGCAACTTCTGAAGTACAGTGGCAATGTTTCTATGGGCAACCGTCCATGTTTGCCCAGCTGTAAACAACTGCTTCTCCCAAAAGCCTCACCCAAGGGGAAGGGAACCTCGTAGTTAAATCCCACAGCTCCTTTGCCTAGTGTCTAACTAGACCCGGTCATCAAAGTCCACCTTGCACCTCAGCCTAAAGGCCAGGGCAACCCTTAAAACCTTCAGTGTCCATTGAAAGCTGTCTCAACTCCAACATCAAACCACACGTTGTGGATCTCTCTTGCTTTTCTCCACGAGACCAAGTGGAAGCCAGCAGCCCATGCACTGTAATCAACTGGTGCCGCCGCCACGGCAGTGCCACGTTCAGGTGGGGGAACGCAGTCAGGAGTTGCCGGCGGTTCGTGCAGCTGCAGCCTGTGCCGGCTCCTCCTCCTCCCAGCCCCCTCACTCACCCCAGCCACAGAGCGTGAACCGCGTTGTTAGGGGTGCCCTCTCTAACTCTCCTCTTTTTAGAGCCGTGTTCGCGCTTCTGGCTCTCGGGCTCTCGCAGGTCCACACACTGCAGCTTGCCCGGGGAGCGCTTTGGAGGGGGGGACCCCGAGCGCTCGGAGCAGGAGGCGCTGGAATTGGCCGGTGGTTGGTTTAAGCTCATAACCTTGCCCTGCGATTTCTCCCCGTAGTTCCCGGAGCATGTCACGAAGGCCACGCAATTGGGAGACCGCACGGCCCAAGAGCTGGCGCAGTCTTCACCCTCGTCTGAGGTTTTCTTTGTGGAGTCGCGGCTGGGGGGGCATCCCCGCTTTCCGCCCCCAGGGGGTTTGGGATAATCCACCGTGAAGGCTGTCCCTTCCCACCGCTGTGTCCTGGAAGCCGGAGCCCCGGTCTTCGGGCCCGCGTGGACTCGCCTCGCTCAGGGGGCCATGCCCGCAGCCCACAGGGCAGGCTGGTGGGGGGGCGAGGGTGGTCCAAAGCGCCCGCTGCCACCCGGCCCGGTCTCCACCGGGGCGCCCGCCGGCCACGCCACTGGCCGGCTCTCCATTGTTCGGTCACATTGCAAGGGCCCAGGACCACGCCACAGACTCCGGCTACCCGCTTCCACCCAGGCGCCTAGGAGGCCCCCAGGACCACCACGACTCCCCCAAGACCCTCAGGCGGACGAGGCGGGCTAGGCGCCCGCGACCCCAGGACCACCGGTGCACAGCTCACGCCACCCGGAGCGCAGGACTGGGGGCGGCGCCTTCCAGCAGAAGGGTGATCAAAACAAGCCACCATCCCCCGCGCCGGCGCTTTCCCAGCCTGGCGAGGGCGCGTCCCGCGGTCGCCAACCCCACCGGGTGGGGGCACCAGCGCCCGCTCCCGGCGCGAGGGAGCGGGCCGCGCCCGAGGCCGGAGCGAGCGCGAGGAGGGAGGCGGCACCGCAAGCTGGCTTACCGGGCGGCGAGCGGGACACGGCGGCCGCGAAAGCGAGGCAAGGAGGGCGAAGAGGCCAAAGTTGTGCTCACAAGTCCCGCGCTCCTCCCATGCTCCGAGCCGCGGAGGGCCGCAGCCCGCTGCCTTTATCGGCCGCCCGGCACCGCCCCCGGCGCCCTGATTGGCTCGCGGC
>NW_004955406.1:21275684-21286695 GCF_000276665.1 Chinchilla lanigera
CGGCCCTGAGGCCCCCCAGGAGCCGCCGGGTGCAGAGGTTTGCGAGGAGACCTCCCCCCCGCCCCCGGTCAGTCCAGAGCCAGAGAAACCGAATTTGTCTTTTGTGTAGAAGAGCCAGGAGAGGCGCGGGAGCCGGGGCAGCTCTGGGCAGGCGGGGCCGGGGCTGGCGCCCTCCGGGCCTGCGGAGACCTGGTCTGAGGCCTGGAAGCGCCCCCTCCCTGGCTCCCTCAGGGGGCTCGGGGAAGTGAGCAGAATTCTGGGAATTCACATTTTTAGGCGAAGCGTTTTTGTGTGTTTCTGGAATTCCGTAGAAATTATTCTGGAGGGCTGCCGAAAATCAGACTGTGTGATAATGCCTCCCCTCCTAGGTCAGGCCTACAAGTCTTTCAGCCTCTCTGCCCCCAAGTTTCCTTATCTGCAAAATAAAGCCCTTCAAGAACGACCTTCAGAGCCAAACACCAGAATTGAAATTTCTTTGTGCAAACTCAGCCCTAAGGGCAGCTAATTCCTTCAGGGCGTGCTTCCTGGCTTTACTTTCCAAGTATTGCAGCTGTGTATTGTGGCTCTTTTTTAATCTTGAAAATAAGTTTCTCTTTTTCTGTCATCCTTTCTGTAATGGTTGGGGAAATGTGTATGTGAACGCCGTCTTGAGACAAACCTGTGTCCGCATGCACAAAAATCACAACACGTATGTTGCTATCCATACTGTTTTTGTAAGCGTTGAATTTTTAGTGCCTCAGCGCTACCTGATGGTGCCTGGCCATTATTATATTTTTTCAGGAGTCCCAGTATTTGAGATTCTGAGATTTTGCTGTTTAAAGACCCAAGAATTCACTTCCAGTGCCTTTGGTAGTGGAAAGGAAGAAGTTTGTTCTTCTGGTTATGTTTTGTACCACAAATATGGAAAAGAAATGTTGCCTGTGACCTAGCACACATAACTTGGCTTCTTTGGTCAACATGTGTTTCACAGTGTAGCACTTTCAAAGGACTCAAGTAGGTAGTTGGGGTGTATTTTGGAATGGATAAGGCACCTTGCAGATTCCTTGCTAGATTTCAGTACTGCACACTTGAAGCATTGTAACATGGCTGAAGACAGGAGGTTTCTGATCAGACAACCTAGAGTCACATCTGGCCATTACTTCTGTCCGCTTTGAGTTGGCCAAATTACATACCGACATAAAGCCTCACTTTCCTTGCCTATAAAATAGGGAAAATAAAAAGAAACACAGAGAAAGTTAACAGCTACCTTAAATTTTACAGGGATTTAGTGTGACAGCCTATGCCAAAGAGGTTAGAGTGGCATCTGGAGCACAGTAAATATATAGAAAATAGTAATTCACCTACCTTGAACACACACACAGTCCTGGAGGGTCACTGCACGGAGCTGTGTCCCGGTCCTTTTTATTTTTTTATTTTGAGACAAAATCTTGCTAAATCACAAAGTTGCCCAGGTTGGTTCCTTTGTGACCCTTCTGCTTCAGCCTCCCAGGGTGCTGGGGTTACAGCAAACACCACCACGCCTAGCTAATAATGATCATTTTGATAGGCCAGAATAATTTGAAGAGATTGGAACGTTTCTTTTCCCATAGTAACTCATTACAAATATTTGTTTGACTCACTGTAATGCTCCACATGGATTGAGTGAAAGTTGACTTAGAACTGGTAACAGAACGAGCAGTCTTTTGCAGGTGGAAAGGAAGAAGTTGGTTCTTCTGGTTGTGTTTTGTACCTCAAATATGCAAAAAGACTTCTGTGAAGTCTTCAGGTCTGATGGTTGGGAGAGGAACAGAGGAGAGGAAAATGTGGATCTCCAGATGCCAGATTACCCCATGAAAACCAAAGCCATCTTCGGTCATCACCACCAGCATCTGAGATGGGCGTGGTTTTTAAGCTTACAGCATTTCTGCCAGGTGAGTGCCAACTTTCTTTGCTAGGTATGGTAAACCTCTCTGAGCATATCCATATCCGTCCGTAGTATCCAAGGTGAATGTTCAATAAATGTTTGTTGACCACACAGAAATGACAGCGGCACCATCAAGAGAACGCGTGCTTCGAGCTGCTTTTCCGAGAATGGAAATGGATTTGCTTTGATCCTTTCATGTGACCAAGGGCGGCCTTGGTGAGGGTTAGTAGGGTAAAACATGACCGCTGACTCAGCGGTGAACAGGAGGCTTTGCCTCCTTGACCCTCCTTGCATTTACTTCAACCAACCAGTGAGGAACTAGCTGCATCCAAGGACTGACCAGGGAAGGGTAAGAGTGTGCCGGGAAGAAAAAGCAGAAGCAAGTGCTTAACTGGTTTACACCCAGAAAGCCAGACTGTACTTTTTAAGACATCCGAAGGGCTTGCTTCATCCATTAGACTTCGTGCTATCTGCTGCCCTTTGTTGTTCTTCCCCTTCTTTTCCAAATTGCCAGCACCCCACTTTCTACTCGCGCCATGAAAAGAGCATTCGGACGCTGAAACCCATGAGCGTTTCAGTCTTTTGGCAGCAAAGCCAACAAGGGGTTCTGTCCCACATCCTTTGAAGTCGTATTCCGTCTCTCTGAGTGGAGTTGCTATGTCCCAGGGGTGGGTGGAGTGGGAGAGCAACATTAGAAAGACTGTGTTCCGAGCCTGAGGAAACTGCTTGAGCTAAACACTCATCTCTCCTTCCTTCCCTCTTTCTTTGCTTCCTTCTTCCTTCTTCCTGCTCTTCCTCCTGCCCTCCTCTTGCCTTTCCTCTTCCTGAAACAGCGGCTCGCCATGTTGTCCAGGCTGGCATTGATCTCAGTCTTCTTTCCTCAGCCTACCAGGCAGCTGGGATCACAGTCATGGGCCACCCCGCCCGGCTAAATGCATTTCTTCAATTCCGTCCTGCTGCCTGACATGAAGGCCTTGGCTTGGGCTGGCTTTGCTGTGAGTTCTCACAACTTCTCTCTGGAACGCCCTGTTCCATGCAGGTGTGAAGCCCTTAGTCTACATGCTGAGAATGCTTCGCCAGGGTCCGCGTGGCTGTGGTGCACTCAGACACAAAATCAGGGTAGGACTCAAATGAACCCAGTTCTTACGCCATAACCTGCTGTTTGGGAGGTGGAGTTTTCCCTATAGATGCATGATTTCATTTCAAAGTGATAACTTTAACTTAGGCTAAAGAGATACAACTGAGATTCAGGGTGAGGGAAGACCCTGGAAACCCAACACATACTATAAACTGGTTTTTTTTTTATAAAGCAGTGTCTTTCCTTTCCAAAAGAATAGACCATAATGGAATCTTAAACCCAACCCATACAAATGCATAAGAAGAGGAACAACTCGGGAAGCTTATAGCATTATTCTTAAACTGTATTTGAGGAAGAGCTATAGGTGGCCAAGTTTTCAAATTTCATTGCACACAGGGAAAGACTAAGTTATATTTCAGTTCAGCACCGAGCACGGAGGAGTTACAGTACTTAGATATCTTGATAGTTTGATACTCTTCAGTTCAGGAGAGGAAATTTGAACTTCAACTATCAGCTGTCTCTCGACTAGTTTGTGGGTTTTGGGGGATTTTTTTGGTTTTTCTGTTTTGCTTTGCAGTACAAAACAAAGGTGCACACAGGGGCTTTTACTAAACTACATCCCTAACCCTTTTTATTTTGAGACAGGGTACCACTAAATTGCTAAGTTGCCCATACTAGGCTTGAACTTGAGCTCCTCTTGCCTCAGACTCCTGAGTAGCCTGGACTATAAGCATGTACCACCACATCTGGCTTCTGATTTGAGTTGTGTTGAACACTCATTGAAATCTTTCAAACATCTTTTAAACACTCTATTTCCCAAACTCTACTTGCTGATGGAAGATTTGGGTCTGTTTGAGCTCTAGCCCATGTCTTATCTCTACTGGGAAAATGCTTGGAAAGTTTGGAAGAATCGTTTATCATCTCACAGGGAAAAATAAATTCCACTGGGAAAATTAGAGCTGTATCATTAGAATTAGATCTTCGTATTATTTTATCTTAAAGATGAATAACTGAAGCCTAGATAACTTTTATGAAGTCCTAGTGGGAGGCATTTCACAACTTAATGTGCTTGCAAGGGTTCATTCCTTTGACAGCCTTTACCTGGTTCCTGTCCTTCAGTCTCTTCGGCCTGTGAATGGAGTTCTTGGGCCATAACTTCTGAAATTGGAAAATTTTTTCCGTACCACTTAGGAAAGCATAGAGTGCAGGGATCAACCAGTTGACTTCAGAACACTATGTTATGGATCACCCAGTGACTGGTGCGTAGGGGGCTTTCAATGTATGCCTTCTGTGTGAATAAATTAGATTGCCACAAAATAAATGCTGTAAACAAATGCTGTATAGGGCCGGGGATATAGCTCAGTGGCACAGGCCCCTGCCTGGCAAGCACAAGATCCTGAGTTCGATTCCTGGTACAAAAAAAAGCTGTACAACAGATTCTCTGAGATAACTTGGCAGGGATGGGGATGCAGCTCAGTGGTCAAGCGTGGCCTTAGCACACTTAAGACCCCAAGTTTAATCCCCAGCTGCCACACCCTCCTCCCCAAATCACCAGAGTGAAGGAATCTTTGGAGGTTGTTTTGTACATAGATCGCCTCCGCCTGCTTTCTTTGTTTTGAGAAGCTGGGATTATGTTCTTTATTCTTAAAGGATACACAGATCTATCTTGGTTTTCTTGACTGGGATATTCTCAAAGCTTATTTAAAAGTTTAGCCTTGTGTGGTGGTGCATACCTGGACTTCCAGCCTTCAGTGAGGGGAGAAAGGAACTGAGGTAGGAGGATCACCAGGAGTTCAAGGCCAGCCTGAACTGCATAGTGAGATCCTGTCTCACAAAAAATATTTTTTTAAATAACAAATTTAGCATTGATCCAAAAATTATCTAGATCAGAATGTGCCCTTTAGTTAGTACTTTTCCCAAGGAAATTCTCAGCTGGATCCAGTCTTTCCCTCTGGACTTCCAACCCCAGTAGTTGATTTGGATTCCTATTTATTCCATATTCGTCTGCCAAATTGTAATGGGAAACAAACAGCTCTAGGGCATGTTTTCTGGATGCTTGGACAGGTTTTATTCTGCTTCTGTATTTTTCCTGACCTCCATTCTCCTCTCCTCCTTTTAAACTCATTCTTGGAAAACTTGTTTAGTGGGTTGGTGAACTGGACATTTGGCCGTGGTGATGGGAACATAGTGCCCTCTGGTGGAGTATTGTGAAAATTACAAGCTTCACTCAAAATTTGAAAGGGACCGCCCCCCGCCCCACACATATACAGTGGGAATTGAACTCAGGACTTCATATTGAGCTACATCATCACCCACTTTAAATTATAAATTTTGAGACGGGGGTCACACAAGTCCCTGAGTTGGCCAGGCCATTCACAATCTTTCTGCCTCAGCCCCCCAGAGTTCTGGCATTACAGGTGTGTACCACTACGCTTGAATGGTTAAGGTTCTTTTTTTGAGTGTTCTTCTTAGGGAAGGCCTTTCTGTGACATCTTACATATGATAAATTAGTAATACACAAGTGCATTGCCTACACCAGATGTTTAAGAGATATTTTGCTGGGAGTATTGCCTGATTTCTAGGCATAATTTCATCATTATAAAATTATCTTAACCTAAAATTTTATCATTATAAAATACAGCCTCAAATGCCTGGAAATGGGTAGCTGAGAGTGACTGTGCTTTTTTTTATCATCACCTCCCAGCAATATGTAAAAAGGGTAAGGAGAAAAGGAAGCCCCCCGAAGAAAGGCCACTGAGAAGAATAAAGGGAGAAGGGCAGAGATTAGAAGACCTCACAGTCTATCCTCAGTCCTTACATGGGACTGAGCCTGAAAATTTAAAAATGAGCCAAAAGTTGAGAGTTCTCCAGATTGTCATTCCCAGAAGGGATGGGAGTTTAGTGGTGGGCACAGAAGTAACAGAAACACACCCTTTGGGGGATCTAGGTTATTGATGCTGTGCCACTTTCTCCACCAGGACCTTCCAGGAGGTCTACCTTTTCCTCCCTTCCTCCCTCCCTCCCTATTTTATTTTGAGTATCACTTGCTTTTCCATTGCCATTAGTGAAGTCACTGCGACCTGGAGGACACAGTCATTGGCTTGAGTCTTACACACCTGTGCTTGACTTCCTGTCTTGCCTCATGGGTGCTGTGAGACTTGAACAAGTTAACCTGCAGCTTCCTGGAGGTTCCTTATAGAAATATGTGTGAGGATCCAAGGAAATAGCAGAGGAAACAATTAGGGAACAGCTTGCTGGATTTTAATATCTAGCAGGAATGAGGAAGAGAGAGGGCCCATTACTAAGGAGGTGACTCAGACCTTCAGACTGTTGGTACTGCCTAGAGGAACCTCCAGCCTGTTTCCCAGCGCACTTAGAAGCAGAGCTGGGGGAGATTCTAAAACAAAAATAAACCTTTAGTAAGCATTAGCTATGTCATGTAGTCAGAGCTGTACAGGAAGAATAACACGGTGGATTTAATAGGAAGAGCTCTTGGAGAAGGGTGCCTTGGGATACCCAGAAGGCTGGTGAGGGAAGTGACTTTTATTCTGGCTGCCAAATTGCACGGTAAAAACCTGATGGCGAGATGGCACAAGGACTGGAGGGGATTGAAAAGATCCGAGGATAATGTCTAATAAATTACATGCGCAAGAGCAGTAATGGTGAAATAGGTAAGCTTTGACCGGGCTCAGATAATAAAACATGATAATGGGAGAATACCAGGCATTTAGATTCTATAAAACTTGACCTATACATACTTGTCATTAAAGTATTGTTAAAGTAACCTTATGTGCAAAACTTTGAAGTGAAGCTAGTTTTTAAAAGTTACGGGTAGGTCTGGGCATGGTGACACGCCTGTAATCCCAGCACTTGGGAGGCTGAGGCAGAAGGATTGTTTCGAGTTTGAGACCAGCCTGGGCTACAAAATGAGCTCAAGGCCAGCCTGAACTGTATTGTGAGAACCTGTCTCAAAAAGACACACACACAAAAAGTTATGGGGTAGGAAGGAGGAGACAAAAAGAACATAATTTTAACCTAAGTTGATTCTGACTTGTTATGCTCCTTCTACATGGTAGCTACCACTTCAGTGAGCAGGTAAAAGCAGGTCTACCTTTTGGATGCAGGCCATAAAAGTGCCCAGATTACCAGGATGAATTTCAAATGATTCCAGTTCTGAATTGTGAGAAATCTTTATTCCCTCAGGTAAAGGCAATCACTGGTGCCTGGAGAAGCAGTGGGGACAGTGTAACTACGGGGCTCTGCCAGGCTCTCAGCAGAGACTCCTCCCTCCAAATCCCTTCGATTTCATTCTTCTGGCCTGCATCTTTGCTGGCACAGGCTTCCCCTGGTACTCTTCCTTCCCCTCTCCCCAAATCCCACCCATGGCCCTTTCTCAAGCTCTCCTGTTTCCTTGGCAATAATCAGAGGCTCAGAGAGAAAATGCACCAGTAGATGAGAACGAGCTGCTGTCCTCCTGGACCATCGCCTTCAATGGGACCAAACAGAGTGATGTGCACACGGCTGAGAGAACCCCAGGGCACGATGGTGTGTGGTATGTGTCATGCATTCTCAGCCTGGGATCAGCGTGAGCTCTTTGAAAGGAGGGGAGCCTGGTCATCCTCCTCTGGCTGCTCCGCTTCCTGCAGCAGCCTGTAGAGAGGCCCTGGCGTGCTCTCGTGACATGGAGCTTCTTTGGACCCCATCAGCTTCAAGCTGGGGCTGTAGCAGTGATACCAAAAGGAAGAGAGGCCATAGATTCCCAGCAGGAACAGAGCATTGGTCATCACATGCCAGCAGAAGAAGGTGGTGACAAACATGATGTCACTGATGTCATTATCATCCCACGGGTAGCCAGAGATTGGTTTGTATAGAATAAAGCCCCCCTGCACCAGCCAGGAGCCCATCATCAAGAGCAGCAAAGTCTCAATCAGCTGGAGGTGAATCATCTCAGGGGCCCAGAGCTCTGCGGTCAGCACCAGCATCAACAGGAACACCACCAAGATGAGCAGAGAGTGGATTTGCAGCTCCACTCCTGATGAGCCCTTAACGTGGGACACCATGAGCAGCAGAAGCTCGTAGACGCTCAGAACCAGGGTACCTTTTTCTAGAACCACAAATCTCTGTGGTAGCACGTTCTTGCTCACAACCTCTGCACAACCATTGAGGATGAGGAGGACGAACATGGTGAGGTGCTGCCACTCTTTGGGGTACATGAACCTTGGTGGCATCTCCTTGCTCATCAGTCTGATCTGTATTTCACTGAAGCTGAGGTCATTAACCATGAAGAGAATGCCAGCCGCTATCTTTGCCCAACCTCCAAAGGATATTTTCCACAGCCTGGCCCATCTCCCCTTATTCTTGGGAGGACATGAAGGATGCAGGAGCGAGTCATTGACTATCACAGCTCTGGAGATCATGATTGCCTGATAGACCCCATAGAAGAACAGAAACAGGCCTGGGTGTACATGACCGACAAAGTTTCCCATTAAGCTGCAGATCTGTCTAACGAAGCGGGAAAGTGCGAACCTCAGGCCTCTCAAGTTATACCTTCCACCTGCTTTTATTATCTCAGCCCGCCCACTGCTCCCCCACAGACAGGAAACATTTCTTGAGACAGAGCCACATGCATGGCAGAATATGGGTTCATTGTTCCATTCCACTGCGCCTGAGGACCTAACTGGCTTCTGCCAAAGACAGAAGTTGGAGAATGGCTTTCAGGGGTTCCTCTGTATAGCCCCAGAGGAGCTCCTTGTCACAGTGGTCCCTGCCTCCCACGGCTTCCTTCCTCTTACTCTGCCAGTCTTGTCTCTGTCTCAGGAGAAGGAGTGAGGGCCATGGAGTAGAGAAGGTATTGCTGTGCAATATGGAGAAATCCTGGGCATTCATAAACTCCTGCATGTCCTTTACTACTTCTCAGGCATAACTGGTGCAACTGTAATGTCAAATGTCTTATTTCTGGACACATATTTATGAATAGGATGTATCACCGAACAATCCATGCGTAGCACCTGTCTGGCTTTTCTGTTCTTCTGAGATAAACATATTTCTTAAAGCCCACCAAGAAAACTCCCTTCCGCTCTTCTCCCTAGCCCTCCGAAATACCTCAAACACTACGCCAAGAACATCACTTGAACATCTCTACTGTCCTGTACATGAGTCTGCAAAGCCACCTCTTAAAATTGATTTTAGGGGCTGTGGTGGTTTCAGTGTGCGTGTCAGCAAAACTAAACATGAACCATATTTCCCAGAATTCCTCTCCCTGTATGGCTACAAGTTGGGCTTGCCTACAAATGGAATTTGCATGAGACTCTGAAGGTAGAAATAAAACAGCAATCTAAGTCCACCCTGAGGGTGTAGGGCGTAGGACATCACAGAGCCCATGCATCCTGTTACCAGTCTGCCAGCTCACCACAAGACCTAAGCAGTAGCCAGGCGGAGAGCTCTCCCAGCTTCCCATAGTCTGAAGAACACCAGGTCACCTGCTACTGAGGTACAAGGTGGTGAGAGGCAGAAAAGGACCCCAGTTTGTCTTAGCAGGTTTCAGTCTGTCTTTGTTCTTGATTACTGTGCGAAATATGTCTCTTCCTTACTGCTGCCACATTGAACTGAAATGACATCAGGCCCAACATGTAGCACAAGGGCAACAGCTTCCTCTAAACTCCATTACCAGCTCCCCAAAATATGTAAGGTCTTCCTTTTATGAGACACCCCTGAGCCTTATCTCTCTTTCTACATTCCTCTGATTCTGTGATACATCCCTAACTGGTACAAGAAATTACCAGGGGGTTCTTAGAACATAGATACCACAGAGAGGAGCAACTCCAATGAGCTGGCACTGGCTGTTTAAATTTTAGTGTGAAGTAGCCCCTTCGCTTCATTCTCTGTTATTAGATTAGTGTCTACTGCTCCTAGGAACACAGAGTCCTACACATTGGGTAGCAGCCACTGAGCATAGGCAGAGGTGAAGGTGGAGAACAAGGAGTTGGTGGGCATACAAAAGGGCCTGGGGTCTTTGTATTTTTGTTTTTGAGATGTACTCACTATGCAGTTCAGGTTGGCCTTGGACTCACTGTGTAGCCCAGGCTGGCCTTGGACTTGCCGTGATCTTTCTGCCTCAGCTTCCAAAGTACTGGGATTACAGATGTGTGCCACCATACCTGGCTTGATTTGTGCTTTTGCATGGAATAGGAGTTTTTCTGGGTGCAATACATTTCCTGAGGGAAATGAAAGTTCCTAGTAAATTATGGATCCTGCACTTCAGTTTCTTTTTTTTGTTTGTTTGTTTTGTTTTGTTTTTCTTCCAGTACCGGGAATCGAACTCATGACCTTGCACTTGCCAGGCAGGCACTGTGCCACTGAGCTAAATCCCCAACCCCTGTGCTTCAGTTTCTTGCATAATCATCTATCCTCACTATAAACAGTGCTGCAGGGCAGAGAGGCCATACCTCTATGCTGATAATGTCCCAGAGGGAGGAGAGTTTGTACCTAGGTCACAGGACTGTCACTGAGCTGATTCTTACCCAAATATAGATTCTTCTTTTGTGACAGGGTTATGTTTTAATAAATCCATTGGTGAAAATACTGTAAGTGAAAAATGTACTTAATACCCCTAACCTACAGAACATCATAACAATACCGAGCACTGTAGGTATCATTGTCATGGCTGGAGGGAGGGGCAGCTGGGACTCCACAGATCAACTGAGAGAACTGTACAGTCTGTGACTAGCCTAGTAAATGATTAGAATTCAAAACTTGGAGTAGTTTACCAAATGTATATTGCTTTAGCCACATCTTGAAAAATCCTTGTGTAAAGCTGGGTGTGATGGTGGACACCTGTAATCCCAGCACTCTGGGAAGCCAGGGCAGGAGGATTGCAAGTTCAAGCCTAGCCTGGAGCATTCAGTGACTTGCTGGGATCCTGACTTGAAATAAAAAATGAAAGGACTGGGCAGTACTGCTGAGAAGAAAGAAAGAAAGAAAGAAAGAAAGAAAGAAAGAAAGAAAGAAAGAAAGAAAGAAAGAAAGAAAGA
>NW_004955406.1:21286803-21364201 GCF_000276665.1 Chinchilla lanigera
AGAAAGAAAGAAAAGAAAGAGAAAGAAGAAAGGGAAGGGAAGGGAAATGAAGGAAAGGGAAGAGAAGGGGAGGGAGGGGAAGGGAGAAGGAAGGAAGGGAGGGAGAAAGGAAGGAGAAATTGCAGTTTGAAACATAGAGCCTATGCGTGCTCTTTCTCAAGTCCATTTAATGCCAGAGAAATTGAACATCTCTCTCCTCCCTTAAGTATGGCAGTGATTCAAGTTGCTGCTTCCTTCTGAGAGATTTTGTGGGGCTAAAGAGTTGCATATAAAATGGGAAGAACAAAGCTTTATTCTACCTTCTGAAGGAATCTACTTATTTGACATTTAGATGTAGGTGTTTGTAGATGGTCACTGTAGAAAAGTCAGGTAAACTGTATAAGCAAAAAGAACATCAAAAACCACTTGTAGTCCTACAGCTTGGTGTGGTCATTGGCACCAGTGAAGTAGAGATAGTTTTAAGAAGAAAACAAGGAAGTGGAAAATGTAGTGATTAAATGTTGGAATTTGGAATTTAGGTACAGTTTGTTCTGGATTTGCTGAATGTCTTAGCTTTATTCAAAAGAAGAAGTTTTGTCTAGCATGCCTAAGGCCCTTGGTTTGATTCCTACCACCACAAAAGAATGCATAAGTAAGTAAATGAATAAATAAATAAATGTTGTATAGGATTTAATTTTCCTTAAAATGAAAATAAGATGACATGGTCATTGTTATGCAGAAGTGAGCATATTTATCTTCCTGTTCCTTCCTCCCCTAGGGGAATTATCAAACTACCTGGAAAGGACAATAGAGTGAAGTGCTCATGGGAGAGGTACAAAGGAAAAATCTGAGAGGGACATTTCTGAAGTTAATCATGGAGGAGAGAATGCTGGGAACACCCAGGCAGGATTTGTTGTTCCTCTGTCTCAGCAAGGCCAGACCAGGGGGTCTGTGGGCTGCAGACTTTAAGATGAGCGGCATTTGACCACCCTTCGTGTTGCTTCTAGCCTTTCAGGGTGCAGTCTGTGTGAAGTGGGAGCAGCAGAGCCTACTCCTGTTCCATACTCATTTCCTCAGTTGTTCCTGGCAGCTGTGAGCCAGGCATCAGTGATCAGAGGAGGAGGCCCAGGAGCAGCAATGATCCAGCAGCAACAGGAGGTGGAACGTGGTACATATTCAGGACAAGTAGCCCCATGTAACATCCCATGTGGGATGCTCAGGCCCCCACCTTGGCCAAACATCAAGGCTATGTGTTGTTCATTAATCCATGAGCATCTGGGTCTCAGGACTTTGAAGGTAGGAGTCACCCATCATAAACCACACACTGCCCACAGTAGCCGAGAAGGAAATCAAGCATGGTGAATGATTAGCAGTCTGTGGACACAAAGTACCTGGAAAACTCTTTCATTGGGAAAACAGCTTCGTCACAGGAGTTTCTCACAGGCTGATTGTTCTTGAGGGTCTCTCAGATGGCCACTGCCATTTTACCTGCATCATGAGATGCCAGAGCAAGCAAGGTGATCCTCAGAAATTCAGTGAATATGAATTTATTAACTACCATGGATCCCTCTGATTGTCTCACAGCATATAAAGGATGTGATACAGTTGTTATCCTCAAAGAGCTTATACTTTAGTTGAAGGCACACCTCTACACACACACCCATCTTAGAGAAATACTTAGACTAACTGCCTCATAGAAATTAAATGTTACATATTTTAAGTTTCCTAAGTCATATTAAATAGCTATAAAAAGGTTAGGTGGGCCCACTGCAGCCCTGTTGCACAGGCACCTGCCAGGGTGGGAGGCCGCGCAGGTCGGTTGCCCTCTGGAGTTGGGAGCTGGAGACCAGGAGCACCTTGCACAATACCTGGGGAGACCCCCTGGAGGTCATTCTTCCCCTGACTGTACAGGCTGAGGTGGAGGAGTAAGTGGAGCTCCGGAGAGGTCTGCACCAAGACTTCATGGATTACATGGGTGCCCAATATTCAGATTCTGTAGAACCGCCTTCATGGAGAAGGTACATGTCTAGTTACCTGCCTGGGACACTTCGCACCTGATGGTGCTGAGACTGACTGGCAGGCCGAGGACTTCATCTACATGTTCCTGCCGCCGTATTGATGGTTGGGGAGAGGACACTAAGTGGTTGCAGGGTCTCAATATGCTGGGAGACCAGGGAGAACACCCCTCTGCTTTCTTAGACAAGAGGCATTGATAAAGCATACTTCCCTGGATCCCAGTTCAGTAGAGGGACAAACTATTCTTGAGGATGGGTTTGTTGCTCAGTCAGCCCCAGATAATGGAAAGGAGCTGCAGAGGATGGCTTTTGGCCTGGATGGCTCACTTGAGATGTTGGTGGGAGTTGCCTCCTCAGTGTTCTGTGGCCCTGGCAAGGGGGAGGCCAAGGGGAAAGGGCAGAGAGACCGAGAGGGGGGCTCGTCAACTGCATTCGTCTGCTGCCACTGTCGGCGGCCAGGCCACCTAGGGAGGGACTGCCCTGGGAGGCCCCCTGAGCCATGCCCTGACTGTGGGAGTGGCCACTGGAGGTCGGGCTGCCCTCTGGAGTGGGGGCCCCAGGGCTTGGACCCCTCCTACCAGCTGGTCCAGCAGAAATGGAGGGGCCCAGGGCATACTCTGCCTTCTCCCTCTGGCTGGACTATTGTCTCCAAGGAGGAACCCCGCGAAATCATGACTATAGAGGAAAAAGTGGACGGCCCATTGCTGGACACTGGTGCTGGTCTCTCGGTCCTTCTTTTCAGTCCTGGCCTTCCTTCCAGCCATCATACCTCAGTGAGGGGAGTCACTGATGAGGAGGTAATTCCCTATTTTTTGCAACCCTTGGGCTGTAACTACTTGTTGGATCTTTCTTGCATATCTTTGTTTTCCTGAGAAGCCACTTTGAGGATGCCAGCATGTATTGCAGCAGCCAGTGATGATTTCCTACCAATCTGTCCATAGCTATGTTTGTATTGTTCCTATGCTATTTCGTAAATGGATGTATGTTTGTTACTATGTGTTTTCAACAACAACCATTGAGAATAGTCAATGATGATTTGATTGATCACTCATGTATAGCTCTATTTGTTTTCCCTAGAGACCACTTTGGAGAATCCAAGCTATAGTATACCAACCATTGATAATTTCCTGCCATTTTTGTCTGTAACTCACTATTATTTGTCTATTTGTTTTCCTGAGAAGCTATCTTGAAGATACCAATAGGTAAAATAACAACCATTGATAATGTCCTAAAAAAAAAAGTTAATCTACATTGCACCATTATGAACTAAAATATTATTTCAATAATTTATATATATAAAATCATGAATTTTATACTAAGTTTTCAAACTCCTGTGTATGTTTTACAATTATACTACATCTGAGTTAAGACAAGCCAGACTGCAAGTTCTCAGTCACCACATGTGACTAGTAGCTACCAGACTGGACTGCACATATTTAGATAACATAGAATGACACGTTCAGTGTTCTAAAGTTTTAGTGAAAAGAACAGTTCATTGTAGGGATAGAAGTTTAGTCACTAATGGTACCTTGAATGGTGCACTATAAACTTAGTGACTGTAGGATTTCAGAATGATATTTTCCCAAAGCTTATTTTAGCTCCTTTCTGTTTTTTGTTTGTTTGTTTGTTTTAGAAAGGTCTCACTGTGTAGTTCAGGCTGGCCTTCAGTTCACTATGTAGCCAAGGCTGGCCTTGAACTTGCAGTGACCCCTCTTACTAGTGCACTAGGGACCCCTCCTCCCTCAGCCTCTCATGTGCTGGAATTACAGGCATGTGCCACCATGCAGGACACCTTTCTGTTTAAGAGGGACATTACTATCCTCAAAAAATGATTGCACCTTACCATGCTGCAAGGCAGAAATATATACTAAGGGAGAGAAGGCTGGGGGCTTGAGGCTCGAGAAAGTCCCATAGAGAGTGGATTCATGGAAATCAGCACTAAGTCAGAGACAGCCCATCTGTGTTCTGAAATATTTTATTTCAAGTAAGGGTTAATAAGCCTTGGGTTTTATTGCTGACTTACTAAAACAAGGATAAAAGACATGGAAAACAACATTCTAATTTCCCAGGTCAAGAGCACTGCACCTTTGATTTTTCCTGGCATGCCAGTTCAGAATTTTCTTCTTCAAAATTTTCTATAATGTGAACTTTAGACCCCATTGTATAACCATGATTTAGGTTTCATCACTTGTAGCATTGATCTCAGGGGCTTTTCAACTGTCACTTTTCAACAGTTGCAAATTTCTTTTTCTTCTAGAAACTTTCGGCAGTGTAGAAACACCTTCTCACTCTCCTGTTAAAACAGAAAAAAATACCTCCAGCATTCAGTAAGCCCTGATAAGTTTCCGTCGCCCCAAAATGATGTCACCATCTTTTCGCCATATGTAAAATACATGAAACTGGAATGTAACTTTTTTTAAAATTTTAAAGAGAAAGAAAAAAACAAAATAAAAAAGCAAAGACAAAAACAAAACAACACAAAAACAATAAAAATGATACAGAATTAAAAAAAAATTATAGGAAATAACAATGGTTGTTGTATGACATATTGGTATCTTCAAAGAAGTTGCTCAGATTACCAGATACAGGCATGCAAGATTGATCAAACAATTAAACATTAACTGTTCCTTTCAATAAATCAATAGACATCAGCAGTACAATTATCCCAGCTATCTTGTGTATGCATATATATTTTTTTTTACTTCCTTTTTGCTTTCTTTTCTTCTTTCCCTCATCCCAGTTGTTCTTTCCTTTTGAACATTTCTTTCTCTTTCACAATATCTATTGTACCTTTCAGATTTTATTTACTCTTTCAGCTTCTTACACTAGGAAGACAATGTGATGTTTACAGAGATGAGTCTGATTTATTTCACTTATGAGTGTGATCTCTATGTGCATTCATTTACCTATAAAAGCCTTGAGCTTATCTCTTTTATAGCTGAGTAATACTCCATTCTATAAAAATACCACATATTTTTTATCCATTTCTCCATTGATGGGCATTTGCGTTGTTTTCAAGATTTAGCTATGACAAATTGCACTGCTATAAACATGGGTGCATATGTATTGCAGTGGTATGATGTTTTCAATTCTTCTAGAAAAATACCCAGGGGAATAGCTGGGTTGAATGTGACCTGTAATCCTAGTTTTTTGAGGATTATCCACACTGATTTCCACAGTGGTTGCACCAGTCTACATTCCCATCAGCAGTGGAGAAAGGTTCCTTTTCTCCACAGCCCCTCCAGCATTTGTTGTTGGTTGATTTCTTGAAGGCAGCCATTCTTTTTGGGGTGAGATGGAATCTCAGTGTTGTTTTAATTTGAATTTCTCAAATGACCAATGATGTTGAACATTTTTTCATGTATTTATTTGCCATTTATATCTCTGCATCTGAGAAGTATGTATTCATCTCAGATGCCGATTTTTGGATTGGGCCTCTGAATTGTGGGGGTGTGATTTTTAAAAATTCTTTATATGTTCTAGGTAGAAGTCCTTTGTCAGAGAGACAGTTGGCTAAAATATTTTCCCAGTTCATGGGTTTTCTTTTTACTCTGTCCTTGATTTCTTTTGGTGTGCAAAAACTTTTCAATAAGATAAAATACCAGTTGTTGATTCTTTGAAGTATTTCCCATGCAGTTTGATTCTTGTTCATGAACTCTCTGCCTACCCTTATGTCTTCAAGATTTCTACCTACTTTCTCTTCTACTAGATTTAGTGCTTCTGCTTTACCATTTAGATCTTTGATCCCTTTTGACTTTAGTGCATGGTGATAGACATGGGTCTAGTATTAGTCTTTGGCATATAGTGAGCTAGTTCTTCCAGCCCTATTTATTAAAGAGTCTATCTTCCACTGAACATATTTGGCCCATTTGTCAAAGATAAAGTAGCTGAGTGTGTTTATGGTTGTGGCTGCCTCTTCTAGTCTGTTCCATTGATCCTCAGATCTGTTTTTCTTGGCCAATCCCTTACTGATTTTATCACAGTAGCTTGGTAGTATAATTTCAAGTCAGGGATTGTGATGCCTCCTGCCTTGCCTTTGTTGCCCAGGATGGCTTTTGCTGTTCTAGGTCTCTTTTGCTTCCAGATGAATTTTAGGAATGTTTTCTCTAAATCTGTGAGGTATACTAATGGTAATTTGATCAGGGTTGCATTGAATCTGTATAACAGTATTGGGTGTATGGCTATTTGTACAGTGTTCTTCCTATCCACAAGCAGGGGATTTCTTTCCATTTTCTGAAATCCTCTTTGATCTTTTTTTCCCAAAGTACTGTAATTTTAACTGTATAGATCTTTCACTTTCTTTGTTAGACTGATTCCTAAGTATTTAATTTTTTTGGATGCTATTCTAAAGGGTGTGGTTTCCCTAATTTTCCTCTCGGTGTGTTTGTTATTTGTTGTTTGTGTACATGAATGCTGTTAATTTTTGAGTGTTGACTTTGCATCCAGCTACACCACTGAATTTGTTTATTAATTCTAGGAGTCTTTTGGTGGAGTTTTTTGGGTCTTCCATGTCATCTTCAAATAATAATTTCACTTCTTCCTTCCTTATCTTTGCTCCTTTTATTTCTCTCTCTTGTCTAATTGCTCTGGCTAATATTTCCAGAATTATTTTGAAAAGGAGTGGTGATAGGGAACATCCTTGTCTTGTTCCTGATTTTAAAGTAAAAGCTTTCAGTTTTTAATCCATTTAGTATGATGTTGGCTGTTGGTTTGTCATAGATGGTTTTTATCAGATTGAGGTAAAGTCCATCTATTCCAATTTTCTGTATGGTTTTTATCATGAATGACTGTTGGACTTTATTGAAAGCTTTTTCTTGCATCCCTGGCATACCTCCCACTTTAGAGAACGGTACTGGGGCTTGAATCAATGGTCTTCACACTGAGCTATATCCCTAGTACTTTTTACTCTGTCTTTTAAATTTTTAAGACAAGATCTCACTAAGTCACAAAGTTGCCCGGGTTGGATTTGAGCTTGTGGCACTCCTGGCTTAGCCTCCCAAGGGATGGGATTATAGGCATGCACCACCATGCCTAGCCACAAATTGTACTTGATTATGGTATATAATCATTTTTAAATGCTGTTGCATTCACTTTTCTAGGTTCTGTTGAGAATGTTTTTCATCTGTGTTCATCAGATGTATTGGTTTGTATTATTTCTTTTTTGTTACATCTTTGCCTGGTTTGAGTATTGGAGTACTGCTACCCTTATAGAATGAATTCAGAAGTGTTCCTTCCCTTTCAATACTTTGGAATGGCATCAGAAAAATTAGTGCTAGTTCTTTATAACTTTGGTAAAACTCAGCCGTGAAGCCCCTAGTCCTGAGCTTCTCTTTGTTGGGAAACTTTTCATTACTGATTTAATTGCATTCCATGTTATTGTCTGCTCATGTTTTCTATATCCTTGTGGTTCAGTTTTGATGGGGTATGTTTCCATAAGTTTATCATTTTCTTCTGGACTTCCCAATTTCATGTATAGTTATTCATGATAGTCCCTAGTAGTGTTTTGCATTTCTGTGGTATCAATTGTAAATGTCTGTTTTCAGACTAGATTTTACTTATTCAGATCTTACCTTTTTTTCTTGGTTCTGCACAATCATCTGTCTGCTCCATATAGGAAATGTTGTGTGGCCAAGAGCCAGCGTGTCTATGTGATAGTGCTCTCAGTGTACAAGAGGAAATGTTAGAGTCATGGCGCTGCCTCTGAGTCCTCACTCCCCCAAGTATCTACCCATCTCACCCAAGCATTTCCCACACCTCCATAACACAGGAGTTCTCCTTAATGCTGTAGAACACTAGACATTCAAGGTTGAAAGTGGCAGTTATCCCCCACATAACGTCCCATCTGCGATGCTCAGGCCCCCACCTTGGCTTGGTATCAAGGCTATGCGTTGTTCATTAAAACATGTACATCCGGATCTCAAGACATTGAAGATAAGAATCACCCATTATAAACTAGACTCTGCCCACAGTACCCGAGAAGGAAGCCAAGTATGGTGAATGATTAGCAGAATAGTCAGACAGCTCTAGAAAATCTGTGGACATGAGGCCCTGGAAAGCTGTTTCAATGGGGGAAATTCAGCTTGACTGTGGAAGCCTGTGGAGGTCCTTCAGGCTCCTCTGAACTGCTTGCCACACCGGAGGACCCCCTCATTCCTGGGAGTCCCCAACCACAGTCAATATCATTTGTCCTACGCTAGGAGATGCTAGAGTAAGCAAGGAGAGCCTCTAGAATTCACTCAATATGAATTTACAATGGGATACTCTTGCCTTCATGGAGGCTACAATATAGCTAAAAGTATATACACACATAATATACAAATATGCTCTAACAATTAAAGAATGTTTTAGAATTTGAGGTTATGATTTATATGTAGAATGCATTTTAGAGGATTTCAGTGGCTATAGCTGTTCATGGGAGAGAAATAATCCAGTCAGAATCAGCCCTACATATCATGCAAAACTTCAAGGGGGAGGTTTTAGTGTAAGTTTCTTTCAAAAGCACATTTTGATCTGTTTTTGTTTGGTTGCCTAGGTTGTAGGGAGGGGCAGCAAGAAAACCTCTTTCCCTCCCTTATATTGTGTGCAAACTATCCGCCCCAGGGCAGGTGTAGCACTCACACCCATAATCCCAGCATTGGATCGTAAACTCTAGAAGCCCGCCCCATGACTGCAGGAGGCTTTGCAGGGATGTCCAGGCACAAACCATAATAATCATCACCTTTGTCAGTGTTTATAACTCGTCTTGTTTTTTGTTTTTTTTTTTTAAACATTCATTTTGTTTTTGTTTTTGTTTTTGTTTTTCTCCGGTACCAGGAACCGAACTCACAACCTTGCGCTTGCCAGGAACTCATCTTGTTTTGTTGGGAAATAACTCCAGGAGAGGGCAGACAGGCTGTTTGGCCAGGAACTTACAAAGTCATAGGTGGTGTTTCTATGGGGAATCAGTGTAAGATCAAAATCTAAACCTCAACTGGCCAGACTTTTCTTCATAGTTCAAGCAGGGGTATAAAAGATATTTTGGTTTCTCCTCTAGAACCCTCTCCACCCTTATTCATCCTCCTCCACACCTCAGGAAGCTGTGTTGTACAGATGACAATAATGACCTTCTTCACTCTGTGGCTCACGATTCAGATTACTAATAAAGGCTGGTGAGCAGGGAGAGAGTGGATCCAATGTATTTATTCCTGAGTTCCCTGCCTGGGTCATGGTAGGTTGTTTCCATCATGTACAGAAGGTCATAGCTCTGTGGTAAAGCTACCTCTCCAGGTCTGGTAAATACATTCCCCTGGGCCTTCAGGTCTAGGTGTAGTTAGTAGCTCTTCGCTGTTATTAAATCTTCAGTGCTTTAGCACACTTGCTAGCATTGCTTTAAAAGGTTCCTTTAGTTAACACACTTAATAATTTTATTACATTTGAGTGTATAACTCTGGATCAATGAAGGATATAGTAACGTATCAAGAATGGTCTCAGAAGTGACCCTCAAGATGAAATTTGGGGACTAGATTGCTCATATATTTGAAAAATGCATGGATAGCTCATCAGAGAAAATGGGACATTTATTTTTTAGCATACGTTGTCATCACAGTTACCTACCCTGAAATCTTTGCATGGATTGAAGTACACATGGAAGTCAAAGGGTTGGGAGAAGTTACTTTGGTGAATTGATGATATGATGGCAATAATGATTATAAAAAATTTGGAAGGACTGGGCATGGTAGCACATGCCTATAATACCAGCACTTGGGAGGCTTAGGCAGTAAGATTGCCTCAACCTGGCCTACATGAGGAGTTCAAGGTCTGCCTGAATTACACAATGAGTCCTTGGCTTAAAGAAAGGGAAAAAAAAATTAGCGGTCAGCTGACTTCTTTTGGTTGCCATATAGCAGTGCTGCTCAGTGTGGTTGCCACTAACCATATAAGGCTGTTTACATTAAAATGAAAAGTTTTAAAAAATAAATTCAAGCCAGATATGATAGCACACACCTATAATCCCAGCACTGAGGCAGGGAGATCATGAGTTTGAGCCCAGTTTCGGCAGTTTAACCACTTAGCAATACCCTATCTCAAAATTTAAAAAAAAAAAAAAAATTAAAAAGGGCTGGGAGTGTAGCTCAGTGTGAAGGCCCTGGATTCAATCCCCATTACTGTAAGTAACAACAGTAACAACAATGATTCAATTCTTTAATCATATTCAAATGCTCAGTAGCCACATGTGGTTACTGTGTTTTAGTACAGCACAGCGGTAGAAGAACATTGCCATCATTGAAGAGACTTGTATTGAAAAATGCTGTTCAAGAAGGAGTGGAATGTGAAAAGAACAATGAAGGCCTTTAAATGCTCAACTCAAAAGAAAGGTGGAAAATGGAAAAGCATTGATGCCATTCTTAAAGGTGTTCCTGGTTTATTATAGTTGTGGGACAGTCAATGGTAAAGAATCTTGTGCTATGCTGTATGGGCTGTAGAGTGGTAGAGCCAGACAAGTAGAAGGGCTTGTCCCAGCCAGTCTCAAATGCAGGGCTTGGAGAGAATTCTCTTCCCTTCTGAGCCCACTCTGGCTGCATCCTACAGGCTTTGATATGTGGAATTATTTTCTTTTTCTTTTGAAGAATTTTTCCATTCTGTTTCTAATTTTCTCGTTAGCCCAAAAGTCGTCTAGAAGTATGCCTTTTGATTCCTAAATAATGTTTTTTCTTTTACTAGTCTTTTTACATTGACACTATCTGTCTTTTGAAAATGTTTATATTGTTTTTCTTCATAAATGTTCCTGGAGCAGTATCTTCCTATTATATTCTCACATGCCATCACTATGTCTGAGATGAATATGTTGTGTTCTTTGACAATGGTTCTGGTTTTTAAAATTCTATTTTTATTAGTACATGTTTGCAGTACGTAATGATTACATTCATCATGGAGAACTGGTACATGTGCATGACATATTTTGATTCTTTTCCATCCTTCTCTCCCTCCTTCCTCCCCACCCTTGACAATGGTTCTGGATTGTTAATTTCTTTTTTATTTCTACCAGTTTTTATCTTATGTATACATTTGAATTAGAAAAAATGTAATGCCATATGGTCAAAGCATTAAGGGCCATAACTGGTATCTTTTTGGTGAATTGAATATAATATAAAAAAGATAATATCTTTGTCCTTAATTGTTAATGTGTCTTCCCTTTAGTTTTCTTTCATCTAATGTTACCATCTTAGCATCTACATCTTTTTATTATTTTTTTCTAGCACAAATATCTATGTTTCAACTTTTTGTGACCCATTGTTTTAAGCATATGTCTTGGAAATAATATAAAGTTTGACTTTGTATTTTAAGCTATTCTGAAAATCTGTGTTATCATACCAGGGGAATTTAAGATACTTAAATTTATTCTGTCCATTATTACATTTGGACTTACTGTTGTATTTGGTACCCTAGTTCTTCCTTTAATGAAAAAATCTATAGCAACTAATAACTTGTATTTACTAGAATGAAATTTTTCTCCCAAAGGAAGATAGCTCTGTTAGAGTAGAAACTTAGAGGAACTTGAGATTAGCAGCTTATTACTTCATTTTTATGTTCTCCAACTTTCCTCACCAATTCAGCTCTAGCTGTATAAGACCTTAGAAACAAAAAATTCCACTGTATGTTAAGATTATATAACATATTACACAAGCAAAGTTGTCCTTGACTTCTCAGAACACAAATAATTTGTGTCATTATTCTTTTGTTCCACAAATAAGCAAACTTTCATGTATGAAATTTAGTAAAAACTAAGGCCTCTCCTCATTGGTACCTCTACCATCAAGTGCAGTGTTATGGCTTTAGTATCTTTTCTACCACTAAGAAACACTAGGAAATTTAGACATATTCCAAGAAGCACTATGGTGAGGTGCTTACTAGTATGGATTCAAGACCCTGATACTGTTGGACTTTCAACTTCATCACAGTTATAAGAGTTTAGCCCAATCAGTAACTTCTCCAAGTCCCATTTTGTCCTATGTAATATGGAATCAGCAATACAATCACTTCAGAGGGTTATTGTGAGAAGAGATAATCTAGGCAGGGATATAGCTCAGAGGCACAACACCTGCCTGGCAAGTGCACAGTCCTGAGTTTGATTCCCCATACCAAAAAAAAAGAGATAATTTACATAAAAACAATCAGCTGATCCTTGGCACATAGTATGAACTCTGAAGATGGTAGCTGATATTAAGAACATCACACAAGACTCTAGACATGGCTGTTTTCACACAAATTCTGGTTTCTTTACTTCCCAGGAGTAAGCTATGGAGGTGCTTGAAGACACATAAGACACACCTACTGCCCTCCAGACCCTCAGCATCACCAGCCCTGAACAGAGAGCTTGAGGTGCTATGCTCCTGGCCTCACGCTTGCAACCTTCGCCCTATTTTACCTGTTTAATCTGCAGTTGCTGCATTAGGAAGTCCTGGCCTTAATGAAATATTTAGTCCTGTATCTTTTCATGTCCCAAATTAACTTTAATGAGCAAACACGGAAAGATCAAGAGACCCGCGGCTGGGACTTGGGGGAACTTTGAAGCAGAAGCCAGGATGGGGTAGATGCCCTCTGGCAGTCAGCCAGCGTTTACTTTTGATGACAGCAAACCCTCAGATCTTGTTCGTGAGAGCTGCAAACAAGGGGCTGCAGTATCAGGATACCTGAGATTCCATCTTTTGCAATGCCTGTGTGCCTGACTCAAAAACCACGTGCTGAACACCTGCTGTGAGTGACACACTTACTCTAGTACTTGTATAAAGTGCTTTGGGAAATATCTTGTCCATAAGACACTGGCTCAGTCTTCAAGAATTAACATGCTAGGGGAGGAAACAGGGTGTGCACAAACAGCGATATTAGGAGGGAGACTGTGATAGTCTAAAAGAGACGGAAAGTTCCGTTGGTTAGAGGAAGGCACAACTTGGAGAGAAGTTAGATGGAACTGCCCTTTTAAAAATGGTGGAATCTGAGCAGGTATGTAGAGACTTTTAGGAGCACGCAGACCAGCAGACAAGCCCAGATTGTTCTGGGAACAGTAAGTTGTGCCACTTCATTCTTTTGCGTTTTTATGGGGAAAAATATCAATCAAGTCTCCATTTATTACCCCATAAGTAAAATGCAGCTAGCTCTGTCTTTATTAATAGTAGAAATCAATTGACTCATCTTATAATCTGCAGGGTGTATAGACCATTAATGTGCTTAAATAAGGATAATATCTCCTACATTTGTTTTTGATTTTGCCCTATGTTCCGTTCTCTAACCTTATGAAAAGCAGATTCCCAAGAATTCTACTAGAATATGGAGTCTTGGGGCAAAGAAGGAAATTGATATGCTGAAGTGCTGATGTTTAAATAAGGAAGTTTAGCGTTGCAACAGGAAGCTCCCAGCAGGGGTGACAGCCTTTTCTCATGAAAGGACCCCAAGGTCCTGAATAGAGTGAGTTCTGGCTTGAACAATCAGGTTTATTCTCACTGCTACTTTCCTTATTATAAATGCTGGGTTGGCATGGTTGTCTTTTGCATGTGCTATGCCACATCTACCTCTCTCATCAGCTGTGCTTTTGGATATTTAATAACCTGCTCACCTAGCCTTCTGATTGAAGACTTTCCCTGCAAGGAGCCCTAGGAATTCATCAAATGCTCCATTCTTAGCAGCACTGGTCTTCTGGACAGAGCTTAGCAGTAGTAGATCTCCTTTTTTGGAATTCTGTTGCACAGACACTGGGACAGCATCTTAGCTACTACTCTCCTCTTCTTTCAGCAGAGGCTTCCCAGGATAGCAATAAAACTGTCCATGGAATGGCCCACTGTTAATCCTGGAGGAGGCGCTAGAGTGTCTAGACTTGCAGGGCTTATGGAGGGGATGCCTCGCATCAGCGCTTCTGCTTTTGCTCATCATTCAGCTCCAGCCCAGAGAAGTTGAGGTTGCCCAGAGACTGGAGTTGGGGATTTCTCCGAAGATGGTTGTGAGTCAGTGTCCCATGCATTTCCTGTACCCTACTCCCCACCAGACAGTGGGCAAGATGAGAGATGCCTGTCTCACTCCCTTTGGCCATGTGAGCAGGGCTTCAACGGTAATATGTGGAAAGTGGCACATGCCCTCCAGAGTAGGAAGGTCAGGGCTGGGTCTGATGCTCATCTAAGACTCCAGCAGCAACAAGCTGCGTGGACAGAGGGGGAAAGGTTCATGCCCACTGACAGAAGGGCCAAGGCTACTGTGTGCAGTGTCTACACATGAACCTGTGGTTGCCGGAACTGGAGACTTCTTCAAGGGCCTTCCAGAGGCCTCCATAAGGGGGAGCAGTAAAAGAGGCATGCCACTATGCACGATCACGTGATCTCTGAGGAAATCACAGAAGTGCCTTTGGAGAAAGACAATCACTCAGAAGGTGCAGACAAACACCCCAGCCTTGCAAAACTCCTCTTTTCTCCAATCCCCTGTTCCCTGAACCAGGCTAGGAAGGGCAGCCAGAAAGTGGGCAGGAGAGAGAGAGGGAGAGGGAGAGAGGGAGGGAGCAAGAGAGAGGGAGGGAGCAAGACAGAGACAGAGAGAGTCTAAGGTGGGATAGAGGACTCCTTAATTTAGAAGTTAGATATTACATTGAACTAGGATGAATTACTTGACAGCTATACTGGACTGGGTATAGTCCAGTATAGCTGTCAAGTATTTATTATCTGAGTGGCTAAGATTTTGGTTCAGGAGTGAAGAAAATTAGTGGTTTATAGTTTCCAGAGCTGTTTTTCAGATGGAGATAGAGACAGGCTCTCATCATGTATTTCAGGTTGGCCTTGAACTCACTATGTAGCCCAGGCTGGCCTTGAATTTGTGATGGTCCTCCAGCCTCACCCTTCCAAGTGCTGAGATTACAGATATGTAATCACACCTGGCTTTCTTTTAGATTCTGTTTCACTTGGTAATTACCATAATCCATGGGAGGGGTAGGAAACTGCCTTTTGAGTCTTGCTTGACAAATGAAATGACTGGTTCGATGTTATAACATGACCCAGGAGTACAGGACTAAGAAGTGACATAACTAGGATCTGAAAGTAGGCTTACTGACTTGGGGTTTTATCTATTAGCTGTGGAGATTATGCTTATTGGTCTATTCATTCAACAAATGATTACATTTCAATGGGATGAGGTAGGTGATAAAAAGTAAGCAATGTTTACACATAATACTAGGTGCAGTAAAGGAGAGAGAGAGGGAGAGAGAGAGAGAGTATGATATACCAGGCATATGGGAGTAGGGGCTGTTACTGTGAAGCAACACCATGGGTGAGGTCTGTGTGACAATGGTGACATTGAAGCAGAGACTGATAAATGCGAGCTAGTGAAGAGCTGTTCAGAAAGATGGAACAGCAAATACCAGAGTCCTGAGGTCAGTGAATGCTTAGCATGTTTTTGAGAAATGACCAGGAGTCCAGTTTTAGATATGCTGAGTTTGAGATACCTATTAGACATCTAGATGGAAGCATTGCTGACACGTGGGTACATATCTCCTGGATTCAGAAAGAAGCCGGTGTGTTGGGAAACATCGGAGGCAGCACAGACAGAGGAGCAGAGGGGCTAAATTACCTAAGGCTCTGCAAGACATCACAGGCCTTTGCTTTTGCTTTGAGTGGGATGGGAAGTCAAGAGGGGCTTTTGAGCAAAGAAGTGACTTAAATAGACCCAAGCTTAAATAAGACCATTTTGGATGCTATGTTGAAATTAGACGTTAGCGGGTCAGGAAGGAAGCAGGGAGATCAAATGGGAGACTCTGGTAATTGCTCAGATGGGAGCTGACAGCGGCCCAAACCGGGAAGTGTGGGGTGAAGATGGTGAGAAGAGGTCAGATTGTGTATGTTTTTGAAGGTAGTGTCAGAGGATTTACTGTTCACTTAGATGTGTGAGATGTGAAAAAAGTAACATCAAAGATGACACTAAGGTTTTTAGTGTGAGGAATCAGATGAATGTACGTGTTCCTGAGATGGCAAAAGCTTCAGGAGGAATAGGATTTTAGAGAAAGACTAAGAGTTTATTTGGGGCATTTTAAGTTTCAGATGTGTGTGTGATACTTAGCTATCAATGGCAAGTGGATATCGATGTCTGGAGTTTGGAGAGAGATCAAGAAGAGAATATAGTTTTGGGAGATAACATATCGTTCTGGTAGCAAATTAGCCTCACAGAGTCTCACGTTTGGTGGCAGAAGACACAAAGCTTTTAGTTCACAGACAGAGGACTTTATTCCAGCAATAGCAATAGCCAGGGTATCTGCATTTCCCTACCCCAGGTCTCAGTCCTTCAAGGCAATATGAAAAGTTCCGGACGAGGCCTCTACACACAGTGGGTTGCAGTACGGGGCAGGAGCTGAGGGCTTAGCAAGGATCTTTTGTAAAGACCGAGGAGAATACCTACCCTTTCCTCTGAGGGCTTCACTATGGTCACGGTCCCAAACTGTGTGCTATACAAATATCCTTGAAAAAACAGTCCAGGATAAAGCCAGTCAGTGTCTCTGCTCACCAGCCATGAAGAAATGAGCTGGATCCTGGCAGAATTGTCTCCCACATGGTGTCAACCATGAAGGAGCATCGCGTTAACTCTAAGGGGTCCCTGAGGTTTCACAGTGATTGGGGATGTTACTGCCATTTCATGGTCCAGAGCCAGGGATATTAGATATTCTGAAATGTAGGAGACAGTATCAAGCACAAAGAATGGCCTCATGTCCCTCACAGACTTTCACTTAAGTAAAACACAAAACTGCCTATAATTATTGAAGCCCAGACCCTACCCTATTTTTAGTATGGCTTATGCCCTTAACATGAAACCATTTTTGAACCATTAATCTTTGGTTTGTTCAGAGTTCTATCAAAAGTTAGTCACCATTTGAGGGGAAGGGGTACACTACTAGCAGAAATACCAGTTGTTGGAACGATCACACATGTATCAGATTCTTTATGTAGCTGACGCAAGGATAATGGATTTTTTGTCGTGTGTGTGTGTATGTGTGTGTATCTTACTCAGTTTTATTTCCTAAGATCAAATATGAAGACTTTTTTTTTATTACCGTACTCCCCTTAAATATAACTTCTTCATTAAAAGAAGCTGTAATCAGATGCTCATATCAAATATTTTTGAGAGGTGTGTGAGGAGGACTGCAAATTGACTTTTAGATTTAGCAGCATGGAAATCATTACTGACCATGGAAAGAACAATCTCAGTGGAGAGGTGGGGTCAGGAGTCTGTTTGAAGTTGGTTCAAAAGAGCATGGGAGGACAGGAATTGAGACAGAAGTATAAACAGCTTCTTTGTGGGGGTATTCCGTACAGGGAGAAGGGGCGCAGGTTCGTGTGCTGAGCACCCGGTGCCAAGCACGTAGAAACGGCTCAGTAAGGGTGCCAAAGAGGAGCTTGATGACTGAGAGGGAGGCCCTCGGTAGCTGTTGGCCCACTGAAAAAGTGCTAATAAGTTTGTAGGGTTAAATCTGGGGATGTAGCTCAATAGCACAGTGCCTTCCTGGCAAGCATGAGGTTGTGAGTTCAATTCCCAGTACCCCCAAAAAAGGAGAGAACTACAATAAGTTTGCAGGGTTAGGGGCTAGTCAGGAAAGTCTCTTGGAATCTTGTTTTTTTAAATTTTATTTTAATTAATTAATTAATTTAGTCTTTTTGAGACAGGGTCTCGCTGTGTGGTTCAGGCTGGCCTTGAGCTCACTTTGTAGCCCAGGCTGGTCTCAAACTTGCAATGATTCTCCTGCCTCAGCCTCCTGAGTTGAATTTTAAAAGAAATGGTAGTTTTAGATGAACACAGAGGTGAAAAGGTGTTTCAAGCATTAGCAAGGCTCAAAGATGTGGGAGAATTTGTGGGGAAAGGAGAGCTTCTTGCTAAGTCAGGAAAACCATAAGGTGTGAATAGACTAGCTGGAGAGATAGTGTACAGACAACCTTGCATTTATGTTGGGTCCAGTGTCAGTAGGTAGCTGGGGATCTTAAGCAGTCAGGGTCACAATTAGAATGCAGCATTTGTTACACTTTTCAGACTCAGTGCTGTGCTTCTTTTCCAAGTGTTGAAGTTGGGTAGGTTATAACTCATACTCCAGACAATCAAGTGAGAAATGCCTATTATCATGCTAACTCCAACCTCCAGTCCTGGGAATAAAATTCCAGGAATAAAGATTAATGGGAAATAGAAATTTTCTTTAGATGTTTAGGTGTGGAATGGGACTGGGTCCTCCTGAGTAAGTGCATTTGGTGTTGGTCTTAAAATACAGTACTTCTAGCCAGGTGTGGTGCTCATGACTGTAATCCCAGTATTTAGGAGGCTGAGACAGGAGGAGCACCATGAGTTTGAGGCCAGCCTGGGCTACATAAGCAAGTTCAAGGCCAGCCTGCACTACAAAGTGAGCCCTGTCTCAAAAAACAAAAAAAAAAAAACAAAAAAACCAGAAAGAATACACTGCTTCTGTAGAAAGACTGGCACTGTCCTCTCATCTGGCTATGAGCAAGCTCCGGTTTTCCAGGCAAGAGATATACTTCTTGCTGACACCTCTTCCCTTTTCCCCGACCCAGAGGGAGAAAGTAGTGACCTCACGGAGTCTGTTAGAGCCAGAGCAGCTCATCTTGTCATACATAGTACTGAGTTTGCCAGCCATGGTTGTTGAAGTCGCTTTACCTGGGGACGGAGGGTTGAGGTCGGGTCCCGGAGGGAATGCAGCACAAGGGCAAGCACCCGGGCTTTGCCCCAACTGGATTTAGGTTTGAATCCCATTATTCATGTTCTGCCTCTGTGGCCTTTGACAAGTCCCAGAACTGCAGTGACTTTAACTGTCAATGGGAATGATTCTTAGTTTATTCTGAGGATAAGCTGTTTACAGTGTTTGTCGCACCAGAATATTTGTTAGTGGTATTAATTTTGTAAGTGTCCCCCAGTTCTGGCCAGTCAGTAAATGATGAGACTGGTGAAGTGCAGTGGGGAGGCAGCAAACTTAACCATTACTCCTACCACAACCCCCTTAGTCCCGGTAGGGGCCCACTCTTTGACAGTCCTGTTTTGCTCGTGGTCCAGGCCATCACAACAGTTATAACAGGAGGTTACAGTCGTTTCTGGTTGTTTAGATTATGACTCGATATCCTTTTTGATCCTGGGTATTTTGATAAAAAGAGGTTGGGCAGGTATATAGTTAGAGGGGACAAGTGGGCCAAAAAATTTATGCCCTGGTGCCTCAGGCTCTGTGAGCGGTTCATAACTACAGTTTTCTATTAGATGAACAACTGGTTTTTTATTTTCAAATAAACTTGTTTGATTTGGAATGAAATATCTAAAGCTGTACATGATTACTAAGAGTAAAAATTTTGAAGAGTTTTTTAATAGCTGAGCTATGAAGAGGCCATAGGCCCTGGGTGGGGTAACCCAGACTCCAGATGTTTCCATGGGCCGTGACCTTGCCTTCCCCTCTCCACCCACCTTGTGGAAGTTGTGATGCCAGCCACATTGGGTGGCTGTGAGGCCCACTGTGGCCCATGAGGTATGAATCTGACTCCTTCCAGAAGGTAGCAGAGTGCTGAAGACTGCAGTGTGTACCTGGAGGCCCATTCTGTTTCTGAAGTCTTACTTTGGTCTTCTTTTCCCCTAAATTACCTTCTCTTTCCCTGCCCTGTATCTCCACCCCCCCCCAAAATCCCCCAACTCTATCATCATGTGAACTCAGGGCTGAGGTCTAGAATCATTCTGCCTGAGCTTAAACTCCGATTCTAACATTTATTAGCTGCATGAACTTGGGCCAATTGCTTACCCTTCCTAAGCTTCAATTGCCTAATCCTCAAATTTAGCATTATTAGTAAATGAGGGGACAAAAGCTCATTTTCTACCACAGAGTAACTCTCAAAAACCGTCAGTAATGTAGTACAGAAAGCTTTTTCTAGAAGGACATGTGAACATGTTACGTGGGTAATGGTAATAGCACCCCCCTTTAACTCCATGCTCCCTATTAATACATGCAGACCAGGAGCAGGGGTTGCCCTGAGGTGTACACAGGGAAAGTTCTCTCTGTCTCCTCTTCCTGGGCATCAGAATTATGAACACAGCCTGTGGTAAGCAGCAGCCAACAATAACGTTTCTAGAAAATGCTTTTATGAGCATCATCATTTTCAATTTTCACACACCCTAGTTAACTAAGAAGAATTATTATTCTTTTAAAAGTAGATGATGCTTTTGAGGTTGAGATCAGCTATGTGACTTTCCAAATTTAGGAAAATTAGGAATTCAACTGGGTGGTCTAACTCTGAAAAGCCGATTTCCTTTTATTACAATACACTGCCAGCATGAATGCTTAAGTGAGGGGGGAGGGCAAGGTCAGAGGACGATGAAGTACACACAGAAAGGAGAAAAGAAAGGGTGCCCACATCCATGCTTTCGTGCATGGAGTTCATGGGAAGCAGTAGAATCTTTTGATAATAATGTACAGATACATGCCACTATCCTTTAAAGGATCATGTACAGGAAACTCTGAAAAGCAGGACAAACCTCAGTTTATAATGGTTTGGGGTTAAGTATGGACAATCACAGCTCTCAGCCTCCATCCTGCTCTCACTGTCCCTAGTGTCCCCAGATAACAGGACAGGACAAGTCAGTGAACCCTAAAACCTGAAAGTTAAACTTAATTCAAAATTTATTGTACTTTATTGTAGATGGAAGATATGTTTTAATGCATTTTAGCAATATTAATGTATAAAATGGTCTAAAAACTGAAAAAAAAAAAAAAAAAAAACCAACAACTTTATTTCCACTCCAGTTTCCTAAACAGTGTGATGGCAGATAAACAAATTTCATTGTCACTAAGAAGCGATCCATGTTTCTAAACATTATTACGCTTAGAGGACTAGCAGAAAGGTCAGATCTCAAGTCATAGTCATTCATTATCTGATATAAGACAGCGACTCATCATTCAGCTTGAATTTTATGTTTCATTGTAGCAAAAGACCCCTAGAACTCTGAACTCTGTGTGTGTGTGTGTGTGTGTGATGTGTCCCCGATGTAGTGAAAGTCTCTTTTTCATGTCTTAGAAAACAGAAAGAAACTTGTCAGGGAGGAATGAAAGGTGTTGCCCAGCTATGCTCCAAAAGTGGCAAGCAGGTGTTTACTTTTCCAAAGTCTGGATCCTCCTAAGCCCCCAGGACGGGGAGCAGCTCTCTTTGTCCTTAAATGAGAGTGCTTCCTGGTACATAGCACTCAAACTACTGAAGGAGAAGAGTCAAAATGGGCTTTATGGGGTTAAAGATTAGAAGTCCAGCCCTGGAAGAAATCCCACGAGTCAGGAAGAGCATGAGACCAAGGGTTTGGCTCAGAGGAAGTACATTCACTCGTGCTGGGCAGGACCTCAGAGGGGACAGCAGGAGCCTGATGGAACTAAGTGTGGAAGACAAGGCCCGGGGCCATGAGAGAAACATGGTATCTGCGGCTGCTCAGAGAGCAGATCTCCTTCACAAGGCTCTGCTGGCTTGAGCAGGGACTAGGCTGCAGCACCAGAGAAACGTGGAAGGGAAAATGGGGACGGGGTTGGAGGGATCATCTCCATAGCAACAGCAACCACTCAACAGATTTTATGGGGCTGCAACAGCCTTTAGCCGTGGGGCTCTGGAGGAAGTGGGGTGATGGGTCATAGCAGATGCAGAAAGGTCCAATTCCTATCTGGGGACTGAGGCTGGTTCAGTTTTCATTTCAGAAGTGAGTGACATTACATCATCCAGCTAAAGAGTTGTTTCTGTGGTAAACTGAATTGGATTGCACCCAGATACACATCTAAATGGTGGTGAGTTTTATGGTCTTAGAGAACTAAAACAAGGTTCCTGCATTAAGGCTGGATTGGAAGTTTGAAAATGTGGCCCTTGAGGTATGAGGAGACTAGACAAACACCTCAAACTCCTCCACTCACTTCAAGGAAGAGCAAGGAATTTGCTCTCTGCTCAGAGCTCAGGGTAGAAAACAAGGCTTCTATGAAAATCTGAAGCCTCTCCAATTCACAGAGCAGGAGCTAGGATGTTAAAGTAAAATTCAGTACTGAATTAGTGAAACTAGCAGATGCAAAGGAGGCTCCTCAAGGGAAAACCAAACCCAGGTGAAGTGGATTCTTGATCACATTTCTAGACCTTGCTCAAGCAGACTGTATTAGTTTCTAGAGCTTCTGGGACAAAGTACACAAACTAAGTAGCTTTAACAACAGAAATTCATTGTTCATAGTTCTACAAGCTAAGATTCTGAAAGCAAGATGTCAGCAGGATTGGCTGCTTTTGAGGGTCATGGGGAGAATCTGTTTCACGCCTCTCTCCCCACTTCTGATGGTTTGCTAGAAATCCTATGACAGCTCAGGAAACTGAATCTGAGAGAGTTTAAGGGCCTTGCCCCTTTAAGGTTGCTTGATTACATTTTTGGAGAGTTATTATTTGCTCATGTATGTCCATTGGCTGACCCTGCTGTGGATGGTCTCTGTTATGGGTTCAGCTGTAGCCCCTGCCCCAATCATACATTGATGTCTGCAGTATCTAAGTTAAAAATGAGGTCATACTGGAGAGGGTGGGCCCCTCACACAATATAACTGATATCCTAATAAAAGGAGAAAATTTGGACACAGATTCAATATAAGTAGACCATCATGTAAAAGTGAGAGCAGACATCTGGGTGAGAAATGTCAAAAATTTCCTAAATTTGGAAAGTCACATAGCTGATCTCAACCTCAAAAGCATCATCTACTTTTAAAAGAATAATAATTCTTCTTAGTTAATTAGGGTGTGTGAAAATTGAAAATAATAATACTCATAAAAGCATTTTCTACAAACATTATCATTGGCTGCTGCTTACCACAGGCTGTGTTCATAATTCTGATGCCCAGGAAGAGGAGACAGGGAGAATTTACCCCATGTACACCTCAGGCCAGACCCCGCTCCTGGTCTGCATGAATAGGGAGCATGGAAATAAAGGGGGGTGCTATTACCATTACCCAATGTAACATGTTCACATGTCCTTCTAGAAAAAGCTTTCTGTACTACCTTGCTGACAGTTATTGAGAGTTACTCTGTGATGGACAATAGCTAGGTTTTTTTCCCTCCCATTTACTAATAATGCTAAGTTTGAGAGTTAGGCAACTGAAGCTTAGGAAAGGTAAGAAATTGGCCCAAGTTCTGCAGCTAGTACCAACAATAGTCATGCAGATCAGACTAGAAAATGTAAAAGCAAGAACCCTGTAAACTATAATACAGTATAACATTCATTTTCATTTTTTTTTAGTTAATTAAAAGTGGTACTTACCATTTACTCAGGGCTATGCTAATCCAACATTATCTCATTCAATTCTTGTCATACCCTTGTGTGGTAAATATCTTCAGCTTGTGGATGAAGGAATTGCAGTTTAGGTAAATTAAGTCATTTGTCTGAAGCCACATGGCTAGTAAGTAAGTGGCAAAGGTAAAACTTTGTGAAATCTTGATGTGTCAGGATCTACAGTTTGAGCCCTTACTTATTCTGAATATTTCCTGGGTGTTACAGCTGTGGCTACATCCTGGGCATACAAAGAGAAGGAGATACCCTCTCCTGAGGAGAAAAGCCCAGTCCAATGAGAAAAAGAGATGGAGACTCCTTTAAAAAGCAAATATGCACAGTGTAAGGTATAGGGCAGTGATGGCGAACCTTTCAGAACTTTCAGTGATAACAAACAGCCAGCCGCAGCACATGTGCCATAGGTTTGCCACCATTGTTCAGAGGAGAAATAGAACCTTGAATAAGAGCCAGTGCCCAGACTGGCGGAGGCTGGGAGAAAAAATAACAGCCATGTGCATTACAGGATTCGAGGTGCAGAGGAACCTGTGGCTCCAGACTGAGGAACAGCTGGGGGATGGAGTCAGAAAAGGAGTCAGGGCTGCGGAGGTGGGGGATGCTGGGCCAGATCTGGAATGTGCCAGGGTGTGGGTTCTGCTTGGGATCCCAGCTCTCCCACTGCTCCATAAAATTTGTAGGCAGCCGTTAGTGTGGCCTGCATGAAGCTCCTGTATGAGGGCCACCACACCAAAACGATAGAGAGCTTAATCATAGTGGCTGAGTCTTAGCTGATTGCAAGGGGCCAAATAACCAACTAGCTAGGTTATGTCTTAACTGCAGTTAAGTTGCCTCTCTAGCGCACTTCCATTTTCTATAAATGCCATCAGCTCATCTTGTTGGTTTCAAGTTCTGAGAGTCTATTTGGATTCTGGGGGCTGTCAGATTCGTGACTTGTTCTTGTTTTGCTCTGCTTTGTTTTTCTTTGTTCAAGTAAACTCTGCTAAGTTTAACTGGCCTAAGGAATTTTCCTTCTAACACTTGTTTATAAGTTATATGACCTTGAAAAAAAAATAAAATGAAATAAAAATGTTTTTAAAAAAATTTATATGACCTTGAACAAGTTATTTAAATTCTCAAAATCTCAGTTTCTTAAACTGGAAAGAAGAAACATGTGTTTATGTCAAGAGCCATGTGCCTTTTATTCTTATAGAACTTCATTTTTAGTTAATTATTTTATTTTGTTTCTACCCTCCTTCCTGTCCTGTGCATCGGGGGAGGGCGGTCATGGGCCTGGGCCCCTGCCGTGCCTCCAGGGACTGAGCCCAGCCAGTCTTGTGATGCCACTTGCTGGTGACAGGCTGAGTTGGGGATGTGAAATCCAGGTCCAGTCACAGAAATGCCAGGGGTAACCTGGGGAAGGGTGTCTGGGTGAGGCCTTCCCCTAGTCTACATGAGAATATAAAGAAATATGCTGTGTATCTCTATGGATACAGCTATAGATACATGAAATAAAGCTCTCATTTCTGCCTCTGGGTATGCAAGGATGTGGGATCCGGAAGTGTGTCAACCACTGAAACTGTGATGGCTGCCAGTCTGAGGACAAAACTCATGAGAATGGCAGAGAGACAAACTAGAAACAACCTGGATCCTCAAAGACTTCATTCCACTGCTGAACTGACCACTGTGGTAGAGCTCTTATCAAATGACAGAATGATTTTTTTACTATTTAGTAAAACATCCTAAAGGATTTATTACCCCATAGATTTGTGTGGAATAAGTGAAATGGTTCCTATAAAGTGTTTAGCACTGTGAAATGTTAACAACTATTAATAGAACACTTTATTATGGCATTATACCAGTATACTGCCTTCTTCTTTACAAATGTATGTCATATTTCTCCAAATATATACCCCAGAACATTTTTTGACCAGAACCCAAACTTCTTTAGTACCCTGCTTAGTTGCCAACACAATACACAGTAGGTGTGCAACAGCTAGGATCTTGTGCCAGGCCATGTAACATAATCCTGATGGACAACACAACCCAGACTCTGCTTTTGTGATCTGGCTGGAGAACATATCCCCAAGAAAAATGTTTTATTTTGTCACCAGGAAGTAAATTCCAAGAAAATCTAAGTTGTATGAAGTTGGGGGGAGTGACACACCTTTCTAAAGCTGCGTGGAAAGTAGCGAAAGCACAAGTCATAAGTGTTGGAGAGGACACCCGGTGAGGGGCCTTGCCAGGATTCCGTCCCCCAGTCCTTTCCCACTGCTTCTCACTACTTTCCTTTTTCTAGCGTCTCCTTCCCTTGACATTGGAAAGAGGGAGAAACCTGTTTGGTCTGCCAGGAATCCATGTGAATTGGCGTATCCAGTTGTTATCAAGGTCACTCTCTAGAGTTCCTGCCAGGGACCGGATGGCCTGGCACAAGATCTGAGACTCAGCATCCTTTGCTGGCAGCAAACATCAGCCCCTCATCCCTGAGGGGTCACTGAGGGTGGGGAGCTGGGAGGAGCCCTCTCCCCATCCATGCGCTGATCAGTTCCTGCCGTGGAGGTCAGGTGACAGTGCTCACGAGGGCCTCGTCATCTAGGTCAATGCCCAGGAGAGTAAAGCACCTACATTTGGGTGGAGCTGCCCACCCCAGGGTGAGCTTTGGGAGCTCTCAAAACACTTATGTTCTGGTCTTTCTGTCTGGCCTCTTCCCTACCCTCAGCTAGAATGCTCCCACTGGCATCCACTCCCTACTCCCCAAACCACTGTCCTATTCAACTTAAATTTCAGTGTAAACATTTAATGCTTTATAAGGATTACCCTGTTGTTCCCCATTAGAAATAACTACACCCTCTTCTATGTTCTCACTGACTCTATTTATAACACCATCATAACATTTAATTTAAGGTGGCTTTAGTTGTGTCTTCTAGATCAGTGCTTTTCTAATTTAGTGTGTATACTAATGAGCTGGGGATCACAGATTCAATATAGATTCTGATTAGGTAGGTCTGTGATTTTACATTTCTCACATTCTTCCAGGTGCTACTGACACTAGTGGCCTAGGGACTACAACGAGTGACAAGGTACTGCTTCTGAGTTCCTTAAGTACAGGTGTCATGTCTTTTATCTTTGTAATACTAGCTTTTAGCACAGTGTCTGTCTGATTATGAACAGCCAAAACACGTTTTCTACACTGCAATGGAGTGGGTTAAGTTTTCTGGGATATGTGATGTGGGAAATGTTAGAATACTCTTGTATCTGAGATGGAAGAAAATGGAGTGGGAGAAGCTGTAGGCTCACAGGGGCATGGAGAAATCCCAAGAAGAACCGAGAAGGCAGCTCTACAGCTCCAGAAACTCAATTGTATTGGTGTATTTGAGGTTCAAAAGAACTGAACACTAAAATATAAACCAGAAAGCAAATTTACTTGTTAATATAAAGGATACATCTTTCCAGTGGCTGAAATATTTATGCCCGCTTAGGAAAATCCTTGTCTCCCACCCACCTGACCACCACAGAAGCTCATCTGTACCTTTGTCTTCCTTGTACCCTGGGATCAGGGCTGGGAGAGCTAAATCAAATTTATAGGAGGCCACTGGTTTGGACTGAGCTCCTGCACCAAGACTAAACCAAAATGGCTCACACACACCCAAGTTCTCTGCCTACTAAGCTGACGCGTATTCATTATCTGACTTTCCAAAAAGTCAGGAGCAAGAGATGATACCCAAACCCCTAAACAGGCTAGATTTACTTGATAAAGAAGCTTCCTCTGCTTTACGGTTTATAAGGAAAGTAACTTTAACGTAATCCACTTTTTGTTTTGTGTTTCTGCTACCTGCAGCCCTTCTCTATCAAGTCATGCTTCTCTACTGAGCTCACGGGAACCCTCCTTCTATTGTATAGAATGAAATGTTACCTGATTCTAGAACCACAAATAAGACTTTTCAGTTTGTTGTAATTCTGTCTCTTGACACTAGGAATTACACCGTTACTGTCTCTACCGACACAGAATATGGACAATAGGATGGCCTCCTGGGGAAAATACAGCAGGTAAGTTGGACAAATTGTCCCTTCTCAGAAAGATTTCATTTCTGTGATAGGGTATTTATTTTCTTCCAAGTACTTTGGTCTTTGTCCTTGGGCAGCTCTGGATTTAGCTCAGCTAAATTTTTTGTGTTTTGTGTTCTGGGCTCCATATTGACCAGCTCTCCCTTTCAGCCTTCAAAATAATGGAGTCGCTTATAGCTTGTCTGGTTGTGTTCTACCTTTAAGATACACCACAGTGCATTTTGTTGTTGTTGTTTTGATCCAGTGTCTCCCTTTGTAGCCCAGGCTGGCCTTGAGCTCACAATTCTCTGCCTCAGCCTCCCCAGTGCTGGGATTACAGCCATGCACACCATACCTGGCTTATGGTGGGCATTTTAATGGCAGGTGCATGTTCCCTTGTCCCCCAGTTCTGGCTTCTCCTCCTGATAGAACCACTGAGGGGTAGACATTGTGGCACAGAAAATCAAGATTTCAAGGTCCAGCCCATGGGGCTGCCTGAGTTCTGGGCTTCCCTGTGACTTTGGACACTGAGGGATGCGGGGCTCACTGGGAAGGAGGGTGCAGTGCCAACCTTGGTGCTCTTACATTTTCACCTTGGCTGAGTGGGAGGTGTGGTATGCTGGGTATTCTTGTACTTCTTGCTGACAGCTGGCTTGTGAGGCTCTCTCAATATGTACTTTGTTACCAACTAGCCCAGCAACCATGGAATGTTCTGTGAGCCCCCATTCTCTGGGCTTCAGATTTGTTATCTGTGAAAAAAAAGGGAATTTCAAAGAAATAAATGTCATGGTCTCATCCAGCCTTAACATTAATAACTTCAAGTATCACTTCATTTGATATATTTGTTTAAAATATACTTAATTTAATATAGCAATGTTTATATTCATCCCTTACTTTAAGGTACAATATTCCATGGAATGCCCATAATTCTGGACTTATATATGAGGAGATTAGTCTTATAGAAGATAAATGATTTGTCTTAAAATATCCACCAAGCAAATGGCCATATTAGGGCTCAAACATGGATCAGAGCCCTTGTTTTCTTACTTGCTAGCTGATACTGTCTCCAAGGCTGGACCAGGAGGACTTTTAACACAGCCCCCATGCTTTAAAGAAAAAGTGCAGCCCCTGGTTCCCTCTGCTCCCTCTTCCTTACTTCTCCCTTCTTGGGGTCTGGGCTGCTTCGATCCACTTTGGGTTTCCTCGGAACCCATGGTTCTCTTGCCTTCTCCCCATCTATGTCCTTTCCATCTCCTTCTATGTCCTTCTGAGTCTCCCCTCTCTCCTGCCTCCTTCTCTGGAGTGCCAGTATCTCTTGGTAAACATTTCTGGGTTTTCTCTTTCTGAGGATGTTGCCCACAGTGCTAGGTGATTCTGTGGGTTGGTAAGGATAGGAAGATTGTGTCCAGATGCACTTCAATGACCAGGTGGTGGTTTCCAATGCAGCACTGCAGTTTCCAAGCATCAGGTGAAGAGCAACCCAGCGGTGCTGGGAGAGGGTATGCCTCAAAAGACACTGAGGTGAGGTGAGGCTTAAAATCTGTAATTTTAAACGTTTCTCCAAGATGACTCTGATATGCAGAATCGTTCATACTCCAGTAGGGTCCATCCCTGAGGCTGAGCTGGAGAGTGGTCAGGTGCACACAGGGTTGTCAACTGGGCTACCTCAGCAAAGGCGAACATGTAGGTCACAAATGTCATTTAGGGAGCTGAGCACTTGCTCCTTCCCCATCTCAGGGGTAAGCAGTGTGTCTAGATCAATAGGTAGAACCCCTTGCTTCTGATAACATATGGGTTAACAGAGTGGTATTAAATTTTTTTAGGGAAAAGATGACAAGGACAAGCCTGCTGAATAGATCTCCTTGGGGGATGCAAAAATGAAAAAAAAAGTGTTGAGAAACCATGGGTTATGCAAGGACATCTGTGTCTCTGAGAGTTACGCCAAGTCACCATGTCCTTTCATTCCACATCTCTGGGCCCTGGGACAAAAGATTCAAAGATAAGATCAGAGCTTACATGCTATAGTTTTTCTAGCTACTAACTGAAAATGATTACATTTGCCCTGACTTCTGCAGTTACGGTGATTTCTCTCTTTTAACTCCATGGCTCTAGTCATTTACTTCACTCATTTGTCACTTCGCACTTAGCATTAGTGACTTAGCATCACGGATATCTATCTATTTAGTCTTGTAACTAGGTTATAGGGTATTTTATGGTAGAGAGAGTATGTTACCTTATAATGCATTAACTTATTCATCCTTCACACATTTAGTGAGCACCTTCAGGCATGAGCTAGACTCTAAAAAGATAGAGACTATTAAGACATGGTTTCTGACTTTAAAGACTTTTCAGTAAACAGTTAGGAAACCATGTGACAAGCATAATGATAGAGACACATACAGTCTGCACAGAGAATGGGTAAGGAACAGGAAGGCCATTCCAGGCTGAACTGGAAATCAGACCAGGCCAAAGGATGAGGGTCCTTGACGCTTTTTTTTATAGGTCTGGCTCTTATCTGGGGAGCAATGGAATGCTACTGGAGAATTTTACATTAATGAGTGACGTGGTTAGCTCTCTCTCCTCAGAGCTCTCCTGGGTGACGTGTGACAGGACAGAGGAAGATTGGAACCTCATTGAGAGCTGTTTCGGTAATGCAGAGTCCGTGATGTCTGAACAAGGGAAGTGGGTGTGGGTGAAGCAGAAGGAAGCAACTGGAAGGTTCATTTGGGAAGGACAATCCAGAGAGCCCGTTCATTTAAATGTTGTGAGTGTGAGTAAAATTAGTATCATCACTGTGAAGGAAGATTTGTCACTATCTGTTAAAACATAAAAGGGAATCATCTTTGGTATACTTTGGATTTTGAATATATTTGACCCATCTAGTGCTACTGGAAGGTGGTGGAGATTTCAAGAGGTAGGGTCCAATGGGAGGTCAGTGTGCGGCCGCCCTCCTAGGAACTGTGAACCCTGGTCTCTTCCCCTATCTCTTACACTTCTTGGTCATGTGGTAAGGGGTTTTGTCAGCCTGTGCTGCTGCCGTGATGTGCCACCTCCCAGCCCTCAACACAAAAAGCCATGGGTCCTCCTGATCATGGGCTGGAAGCTCCAAAACCCTGAGTCAAACAGACCTTTTCTCTTCATAATTTGTTTATGTCAGGTATTTTTTATAGTGATGAAAACTGACTAACAACCTATGACCCATTTATGGCCACCTACCCTATAAAGAAAATGACTTACCACAGTTCATTAAAAACAAACCAAAATATCAGATAGACTGACAAGTCTATCAGTAAAGAACCGGATAAAGAAACAACATTTAAAAATGAGAAGCACCTCTGTACAACAGCGTGAGATATGACTGAGAAGAAGAGCTCATCTTGGTCCTTAAGGGAGCTCCTTCACCACTGTGCCTTCACCTTTTTGCCTCATAGATTTGTTAGCTATTCAATCTCTCTTGCCCATGTAGTGGTACTTAGTTTCCTTATCTTGCTTATTAAAATTTTTTAATATCGGGTAAACATAAAATAACATTGATAGAATATATGTAAGCCATATAATTTTGATGTAGTCAACACTTCTGGGCTTACCACTAACTCTAAAAAAAGAAAAACATTGTCATTCTTTTCAATGTTGTTTTGGTCCCTCTCAATTATTTTTCCCCTCTCCAAGGTGAACATTTTCCTGAATTTTATAGTTCCACATACTTTTCATGTTTAGTTTTGTGTGGTTTTTGTTTGTTTGTTTGTTTTTTCCAGTACTGGGAATTGAACTCACAACCTTGCTCTTGCCAGGCAGGCGCTTTGATTTTGTTTTTGTTTTTGTTTTTGTTTTTCTTCCAATACCAGGAATTAAACTCACGACCTTGCACTTGCCAGGTAGGAACTGTGCCGGTGAGCTAAATCCCCAGCCCCGTTTTGTGTGCTTTTGAACTTTATATATGGAATCATTCAGAAGGTGATTAGTGTGATCAACACAAAATTATAGCTTCTTCTAGCAATAATAATTATGAAACAAAATAGAAGATCCTTTCATAGAAGCAACAAAAGTTAGTTTACCAACCAATAAACTGAAACAGAAATCTATACATTTCACATGGAACAAAATTTCAAACGTTCCTTGTATTTGGTTGGCTGCTCTGAAAGTAATATGGCTATTCAATACTAAACAAATCTGGATTTCTAGAGAGTAAATACTGGATGACAAACTCACACTAAGTTACTAGCTTCATAGCACACCCTTTCTCACCAGCACACCTGAAAGTTTTGGTATTCCACTGGTGTCTCACCCACAAGACACCATACCCACGTGAGAATTCCCTGGAGGTATTTATTGAAACACTTGCTGCAAACACACTACCCACAAGAAGTTCCCAATCAGTACTTCTGGGTAGATCCTATTCACCTGCATTTTAATTTGAAAAACTCTGCTGCAGCCCAAAGGAAGGAATCTCAAATGATGGCATCCTAGTTTTGTTTTGTTTTGTTTTCCCCCTGGAGATAAGAAGAGAGATTTCTCAAGGTGAATAGTTTTCTGGCAATATTCAGGCCACATCAGGATCATGGGCATTCCATGAATTTCCTTGGGGCCCTGAAGAGGATGTCTGCCTAGAGAACTGCATGTGCACCTAGGCTTGTACAAGGTTATATGGAGTCTTAAGGGATATACCCTACACTGTATGCCCTTCATGCTTTCTCTGGGTTCTTCCTTATGTTTTGTGAGTTCGGAGATGTCATGATCAGAAGTTTGTATTTCCCCAGATTCTTGCGCTGGAATTCTCACTCCTACATTGATGATATTAGAAGGTGAGGACAGTGAGAAAATGCCATGTACTCAAAAGCAAGCCCTCAGCAGACACTGAGTTGCTGACATCTTGATGTTGGACTTCCAACTTCCAAAATGATGAGAAATAAAGTTCTGCTGTGTATTAGCCACTGGTTTATGGTATTTTGTTATTGGTATTATTTATGGTATTTTGTAGTCTGAATAGACAAAGACAGGAAGGAAGAGAGCAATGGAGTCGAGAGTGGGTAGAAAGACAAAGGCGCGCTACAGCACAGGACCTGAGAACAACACGCTTAGTTTGTTGTTTGTCAATGGTTAGCTGGTTATCGATGAAGCAGAGCAGAAGACTAAAACGGAAACCATGACACCCACCCCACCATAAGTTTGGGCTTCTTCCAAAACCATTTCACTCCTGTATGTGGATGCAGTAGGCTGGATGGAGGATATAAGTATGCTGCAGGACACTCTTTCCTCACTCTAGGGCCTGAGTGAGTGGCCATTCCAGAACCTTCTGCCTCTGCTTCTGAATTCACCTACCTTCAGCTCCATGGGAGGCTTTGAAGGTCATCTGTACCCAGGGCTTTGTTTTTTCCTCTATGGACTTTATCAGGCACGACTCCTCTCCAGGGCTTTGATATGCAAGTCCCCTGTCCAGTATCCACCACGCGGTCCTTGGAACAAAGGAAGATGGGCATGGCTGTGGCAAATATACTGGATTGGCGTCCTGAAGGTACTGAGCACCTGCGTTTTAGTAGCTCAAGAGTTCCATAGCACTTCGGGACGGTTAGTACTTATCAGCAAGATATATCATCAGAGAAACTTTGTGTACCGCAAACAGTGGCAGCATCTTACTCTTTATATGTCTTTTTTTCTAAGTGGATGTTTAGATGTGGTGAGCCAGAACCTGCTGTCTCAGAGGTGTGCCGCTCTGGAGCAAGGGGCCCAAGCCCTGGGCACATTTATATGTCTGCCCCTGATGGTGTCTCACATGCAAGACACAGAAGGAGTGGAGCTGCAGGCTCACATGCTGCTCACTCAGGCCATGTTCCTGCTGACCCTTGTGGCGATCACAGAGCTCTGGGCACCCAATGAGCCACTCATCTGGATGATGAAGGCCTTTTTGTATATGCTCGCAGGCTCTTGGCTGATACAAATCGCCTTTATGCTGTACAAACCCATCTCTGGCTATAAATGGTTGGATGACGACAAAAATGACATAGAGTTCACCACTATTTTCTTCTGCTGGCATGTGTTGTTTGATGCCATTTTAATGGTCTGGATCTACAGCTTCTCTTTTGTGTGGCATCGCTACATTTTTGTTAATGCCTGAACATGGACGTACGTTCCCTGTTGCTTGCATACTCCAGAACATCTAGATGAGAAGCTCTGGGGGGTGAGCGGACAGAGAGAAGGATCTGGAATGCTGCCTTCTGAGGTACTCCCCTGGGACAGCAGACTCGGCATAGCCCCTCTCCCCTCCGGCTTTTCTTGGTCTTGTTCGCTGACTGGTGAGGCAAGACAAAAAACGAAGAGAGACAAGCAACTGTGACCTTCACCCTCAGCTCTCCAAGTGCTTCCCTCCCGTCCTCTCCTGTTCTCAACTCCAGCCACAGTGTCAGTTTGCTCTGCGCCTCTACCACATCCCACACGCCCCCACCAGAAGAATATTAAAATCAGTTACCCCACCCTGCCTTTGGGCCTTCTTAAAACAATCTCACTCCACCATATAGAATACGTAGTCCTCATCAGGTTTTGTACATGGTGGTAATGTACCCATTATAGGATCCACCACCTTATGCTCTCTAGTTTTGGGTCTCTTCAACACTCACATGAAATCAGACTGTTATCTTTACTTTGCAGCATCTATGGAACTGCTCTCAAGTTCTCTCCTTTGATTACTCTGTGTCAGAGCTTTGGAGGCAGCTGCTTCCTCTGCAGAATCTAGTAGAATAGAGCAACCCCTGTAGATACAGAGGGATCCCTCGGCTTGTTCTACCTCCAAGGCTTCCCTGAATGCAGATTCAACGCAAGAGCCATTTGAACCTCACAGTTCACAATCAAATTCCATGGAAATAGGCTTGCCTGGAGCCATTCTTTTCTGGTTCTCACATGTGATAAAATGTGATGGCTTATTTATTCCATGCACTTTTCTTTTTAATCTTCACAGCTATCCTTTATGGGTGAGTAAAACTCAAAAAGATTAGGAAAGTGGCTTATGGTAGCAGATATTTTTCTTTGTCACATAAAATTATAGCTGAGTGTCAAGGGGTGGAATTCTGAGTAGAATCAAATTATCAGAGACCCGCACATAGGAAAAGTCTATCAAAATTTTCTCTCCTGTTAGAGAATAAACATCTAATTAGGATACAGAGGGGCTGGAGCAGGGATTCTGGAGAGCCATCATCCTTATTTCCTTTTTTCTTTCTAATTCCTGGGAAAGCTAAATGTGCTCTGTGGTTCTATCTTTCCTTCCTAATTTTCTTGTTCAAAAGTTAAGAGCCAGGCATGGTGGTGTACACCTGTAATCCTGGCACTCTGGGAGACTTAGGCAGGAGGCTCACAAGTTGGCGTGACTTTGTGAGACCCTGTCTCAAAATAAGAAATAAGCAACAAAACAAAACAACAACAACAAAATCCCAGCTGGGCTCAAACTCTTGTACTGAAAAAATATTAAGGTAGATTTCAGGTTGTCAAGGACCTTTGCCTTCTGGTTTAGGGGTAGGGGTGATGTGAGCTTTCTGAGTTTTGCAGAGAGGAGGGCAGTGTTTCCCAAAATCATTTAGATGGGGCTCAACCAAGTCTTAGCACGAGCTGCATCCAAGATGTGGTCAGCACCTGTGGACAGCTCACACCTGCACCGGTGGGGTCATCGGACGGAAATGCTTCCCTCCACCAGAGATGCACAGCGGTCCCTTGCAAGGAAGTAAAATAAGCTCAGTCTCCTTGCACTCCCTTGGTCCTGAGGACTCGACTGACAGAGCTCCACAGTGCCCCCTGTGGGCTCTTCCCCCTTCCTGGTTACACTTGTAGGTCGTATCCATAGTCTCTTCCACACCTTGGATATTGCTTCTGGCCCTGGTCCAGCCTTAGTGGTCCTCTTTCCCTTGCCTAGTTGAGCGTCCTTTAGAGCCTTGGTGTTAGCGTGGTAGGGAATCTGCTTTTCCTCTGTCCTCTTTCCTATTGATCTCGGAAAACTCCGTCCACTCACTCTTCCCTTTCCAATCTGACCTCATTGTAAGGAAAAACCTTTGACTAGATAGAAGAAAGGTCATGTATGAGAGTGGAAAAGTGAGGCCCAAATATGAATATTTCAAGACATTATCTCTCTACAAATTATCTCTAAAAGTAAGAGACACTTAAGCCATTTGTTTCTCCTGAGACGTGCCATTTGTTTTTTTTTTGTTTGTTTGTTTTGTTTGTTTGTTTGTTTTTCTCTGGTACCAGGAACCGAACTCACGACCTTGTGCTTGCCAGGCAGGCGCTTTTGCCACTGAGCTAAATCCCCAGCCCCATGAGACGTGCCATTTTAAGTGTGTGTGTGTGTGTGTGTGTGTGTGTGTGTGTGTTTCAGTCTTACTGGGGATTGACTCCAGGGCCTTTGTACTGAGCTACATTCCACTCCTTTTTAAAAAAAAATTGAGACAGGGCCTCACTAAGTCACTAAATTCCCAAGGCTGAGTGTGAACCTGCAACCCTTTTGTCCGAAGTGTGTTGGGATTACACACGTGCACTACCACAATTGGTTATTTGGGGTACCTATGAAGTTCTGTTAAATATCGATAAACTCATATCTTTTAGAAAGTTAATGCCTTCAAATATTGTCAATTGTCACAACACATATCTTCTGGGTGAAGTAATAAATAGTGGGAGTGACCTATGTAGAATTAGAGCTAAGGTCTGATATAATGGTAGAACAGGTGGGCCTGCTGTTTGGATGATGAGTTTTTCTTTCCTCCCCTGTCATAATAGACATGGACATTCTGGTGGTAATCCTGATCACTTTGCGAAGTACATAAACCAACTGAAAATAAATCTGGGGGAAAACAAAAACTTCAAATTAGGCTAGCTTTGGAAAGGAGGATGTAATCTTCACTGTCTTCCACCAGAGGGCACCATCTTCACACTAGCCTGCAAAGAACTCTCCTCTCTGCAATTGAGCTAGGAATTTAAAAGGAGGGAAACCCAGTCAGGGAGGAGAGCAGGAGAAACCCCTACACAGGTGTTGTCCAAACAGCCAGTAAGAATCAAAGGGCTGTGTGTGCTGTCACACTTACATGTGTCCACATGAGGAAACACAAAATCCAACCAAAGATATAGAGATTGTGTGTGTTTGTGTTCCTCAAAAATCTCTTGGCCATTCAGTATCTGGCCACCCATTATTTTTGGGGTGAAAAATCATTGTGTGAGAGACATGGAAAGACAGTCTCCTACTATAGATGTCAGAAAGAGTGACAGTTCCTCTCCTGGCCCTGGCAATAAGGATTTGGACATGGACAGCTGTCCTAGACAGCAGTCAGACCCTCCACCCAGAGCTTTCATGTTGAAGGGGTAGCATGGAAGCTGAGGGCCAGTGATACTATGTATGTTGGTGCCTAAGACAATGAATACTCAAAAGCACTGAGCTAGCAAGACTGGCACAGCAGGGACAACCGCAAGTGCCAAAAAATATGCTGTCATTGCAAATGCACTTTGATTTCTATGGGAGATGGCATGAATCACCAAAACCAAAAATATCAGAATGATCCTACACACAGATTCCTGTGGTGGTCATCGATCATGGAATCTTTTGGGAAAAGATATTATGTGGGCACTACAGGCAGATTCCACTGGGAATATATGCTTTGCAATGGTAGGTGCTTTTTATTGTTTTATCCATTAACGGATCTCAGACATCTAGGAAAGTTTCTGTCACATGAAAATACTCACTAAATATTTGCTGCTGAATGAATTAACAAAGAGGAAGCTCAAATAAGCCATCATGCTGGAAAATCAGGACCCTTGTCCAATTTGCAGCTTTTTTTCCTGAGCTGTCATTGAACCCAGGACCTCTCATGTGGATGCAAACGCTCTACCACCAAGCTACATTCCCAGGAACTTTTAAATAAAAAGAGCACCCTTTTGTCATTAGAAAGAAGCCTGCAATATTTGTGCAAGTGTTTACTGTGAATCTTCTTCCTAGCATTTACTAAAAAGACCTGCTGTTGTTTCCATGGTAACTACACACTAGGGTGAAAGAGAGGCCCAGAGCTTTGGGAAATTATTTCAACCTGGTTCCGATCTACCACAGCAGTAGTAAAGTCAGGTCTGTCTAATTTATAAACCAATACTTCCTATATTCTCCTGATGACAATAATTATCTAGGGTACTTGCAAAATACACAAACTCTTCCCGGTACCGGAGAAAAACCAAAAAAAAAAAAAAAAAAAAAAATACACAAACTCCTGCCCACTGCAGCCCTTCTAATGAGACTTGCCATTCCCATGCCAAGGGAATGACTTGGTAATTTATGTTTTCATCAAAAGCACCATGGACTGTTTTTATCATACAAGTTGAATAGACTTCTGGTACTTTTCCTCTGGGAACTACAAGGTCTTAGAAAGGTCAGGCCCGCAGCCATCATGCATGTGAAGCATTGAGCCACTAGGCGGGGTTCTCATCCTCACCCCTGCTGGTGTGACCCTATTTATCAGTGGCTCCCACAGACAGCCTTTTTGAGGTGTGGGGAAGATGATAAGGCAGCAATAGGGCTAGAGCAGAGCTTTACACAGCTTGGTTGGAGACTGCTCTGAAAGTATACCATTTTAAGGAATAAGAGTATATACCACTACTATGTACAGCACTATTTTTGGAAGAGACTGCAATTTTATTTCTTTTGCTCAGGCTGTGATAGCCCTTTCCAAAGGAGTTGATATTCCAAGGATTAAAATGACATGGACCACCCAGACCTTTACCCTGAACTCTCTTAAGATATGCGTGTTGCGCTTACTGGTGGAATGATAACAGATTGAAGAAATACGGCAGGCTACAAGCTCATGTTAGGACACATAAAATACCCAGAAGTAAAAAAAAAATCTCTTCTCATTAAAATAATTTTAACTATCTGTTTTTCACATACAGTAAACAAAACATAGGGGTTTTTTCCACAAGTAAGTGATATTTTATTTTCAATTCACTATTAACAACATTCCTTCCAACTTCTAAAGTTCTTTCTTTCCATGGGACAAGGTTTGGGAGGTATTATAAGCTGCCAACAATCCTAGGAATTTTAAATTTTCTATATCCTCTCACTAGGTGTGACACTGGATTCATCTTTTCTCACCAATTTGGAGAATATGTTAGTCACCTTTCCAGTTCTGTGACAAAGTACCTGAGAGTAACAACTTAAAGGAGGAATGGTTCATTTTGCCTCATCATTTTACGTCTCAGTCCATGATCAGCTCCCTCCATTGCTTGTAGAGCTGTAGTGAGACAGAACTATCACAGCAGGAAACTGTGGTGGAGAAAAGCTGCTCACCCTGAAGGAGAGGGAGAGAGAGAGGGGAAGGAACCAGAGAGAGACAGAGACAAAGGAAGAAAGAGGAGAGGAGAGGAGAGGAGAGAAGAGAGAAGAGAGAAGAGAGAAAAGAGAGAAGAGAGGAGAGAGAAGAGAGAAGAGAGGAGGGAAGAGAGAGCAGACATTCAGGACAGATCTCCCCCTCAAATTGCTAACCACATGCCAGTCATCTCTGGAATAACCCTCACAGACACCCCCAGAAGTGTGATTTACTAATTTCCTAGGCATTTCTCAAACCAATCAAATTGATGATCAAGGCTGGTTGTAATGTTAGCTAAATTTTTCTGATTTACAGGGAAGATGCTCTTTTATCTTTAATATAAACTTCCTATCAGAATAGGACAAGAGAGTTCAAGAGTTGAAAGGAACAAGTGCCTGACAACCTTTCAAAGAGAGGGAAATCAATCGCTTTGGATCCTGATGTTTTAAGCAGACAGAACATTCAAGAGACAATGCTGATTAAAATTACATGAAATGTAGCTGTGCATGGTGGAGCACACCTGTAATCCCAGCTAGTCAGAAGGCTGAGGTAGGATGATTGTGAGTTCAAGGCCACGTTGTCCAATTTAGTGAGCCTCGGACTCAAAAAAAGTACATCAAATGTAATAGTTTATAATTGCCTTAGAAGCTGAGCTTAACTATGCAAAAAGTCTTCAGAAGTCAGGAAAGGAGAGAGCTTAGACACATTTAGAAAGAATGTGTCAGTGTACACAAAATAGTATGAACTAAGTATCAGATGAATCTGGTACATTCAGGAAGTCCAGGAGCTCAGATAAGGCATCTCCAGAATGAGATCTATGCCAGAGATAAGTAGACACTGCCTGTGGAATCTGGAATCCTTCACAGATGGCACTGTGTGTTCATAAGGGGTGAGTTGTTACTGACCAGAGCTTAATTCTACTCCTAACAATCACTCGGGCAGGAAAGCATGGCAATATGAGCAACGCTGGTGAGTCTCTGAGAGGGGTTTCTCCGGGGTTTGCGTGCTCAGGACAAATCACATGCCTTCCCAGACAGTGAACTGTAGTGAGCCATTTAGGGGGACCACATATGACTTTACATCATGATGTCCTTTGTTTTCACTTTCTCTTGCTTCCTCTCCCTATCTTCTGCCACCAGATCTTTAAGCATAGAACAAGACCTCATTCATAAAGCAACTAAGGCAAGTGAGAGGAAGTTGAATATAGACTGAGCCATCATGTACCTTTCCTCCCCTCAGGAGAAGGCTAGCATGGGGCTTGGGGTTACCCGATGATTTCTTTTGTTAACAAGTCCATATTACTATGATGTGGAATGAGTGCTGAAAGCCTTTCCAAATTACTAGAAAGTTTGGAGGCAGAAATGGTGGGGATGGGAAAAAACAGGAATGAAGAAATGATAAGATGGGGAAAAGAAGAAAAATGTGGCGAGCCTTGCTACCATGGTTCATTGTGATTGTCTTGCCAATGGCCAGTCCTATCGTTGTCCACTCTCCTGTTACCAGTAGTGTGCATAGAAATGGGAAACAATCAACTAGAAAGTTTCTGCTAAGCCCATTTCCTGCGCTCAGGTGGTCTCGATGATCACATTCATTCAAGAAATCCATGTCAGGCCACACCAAGTCATATAAATGACATACCAAGCCCTCAAAGATTAAAAATCATTGAAAAGAAAGCTTTGTGCTAATATCTGTTTCTTTCTTCTTTGTAAGAATATTTTTTGTCAATGTTTGTGCTCTGAGTAACTACTTTGAAGATAATGATACTCAGTGTACTAACTACTGTTATTCCCTTATTATTTTGTTATGACATTTTTCTTTTTAATAAAATAAAAAGATAATCTCTTGAAAGAAAAATTCATCTGGCATGTACAGATTTTAGAAAATTTACAAATGATTTGAGAGCTTAGGAGAAAAAAATGAAAAGGCAATGCCATCTTCTCACAGGCCTCAGTCTGGAAGGAAGGTATATACACTAAAGAAAGAAAACAATAAAATGTGTCAATTGTATTCTGAAAGATGTACAAGCTACTATAAGAGAGTAGTGAACTATCTACCATGATGGTAGATTCAACCATTCTTGGTTCACCAAGAGTATATATAAACCAGTTCCTGATAGATCACTAGTAATTTTTGAAGCCAAGTGGAGTTGGAGAATATTCCAAGCAATGGTATAAGAATGACATTAAAGGACATGAGATTGACTTAAGAGTACGCCACATGTTCCTGAAATGGAAATGCCTCAGTTTTGGCTTGGAAACGAGATAGCTTGGTATAAAGTGGCAGAAAAGCTTAGAATGCAAAACCAAATAGTGTGAAGCTTCAAAGACTATACTAGAAAATTTGGACTTTACCTTGTAAGACATTGAGGAGGTCTTTGAAGTGTTTAAACAATAACAACACCAACATATTATGAAGGTAGTGTGTGGAGGGTATTTGGAAGGTGAAAAAGACTGGAACTAGGGAGAACTTTTAAGAAGCTGATGCAGTGGTCTAGGAAAGTGATAACAGGAACCTGAAATAGAGAAACAATTGTTTCTTGGCCTCCTGGCTAAGGTCAAGTGAGTAACAGTGTGTGGACAGGAAGAGAAGACCGATTCCAGAAATACACCACAGGGGAGAAACTACATAGCATAGACCATTGCTGCATGTAGGAGGCAGCAAAGGGCGAGAGACCAAGGGAGAGAGAGTTGAATCTCAGTTCTCTAGATAAGATAATTGAATGAGAGATGTAACTGAGACTCTGACTACAAGAAAAAGAGTGTCGGGGGCCTGGAGGTGTTGAACATGTTGACATGGTAGCACTTGGTGTATGTGCATAGAGATGTCCCATGCCTCATTGGATATTTAAAATTAAAACCAAAATACGAAGTCTATGCTGAAAACACAGGTTTGGGACTTATTTATGTGTCACAAATTAATTAGGTAAGGGAATACTTGTAAAAAGAGAAGCAGAGGGCTGGAGAGGGATACAGAAAACACACACACACACACACACACACACACACACACACACGGAAATTTTCAACACCAGACTAGAAGAAAAACAGTGTCTGTGGAACAGAAGACAAGAATGACATTAGCTCTGCTTTCACAGTAGTGTTTTTGTTTTTGTTTCTACTTCTATTATTATTATTTTTTATTTTAAAGAGTAAAAGAAGGATAATGTAATAATGGGGGGGCTTACCAAATTACAGACAAAGTGGTAGGAAATTATCAATGGTTACTGTTTTACATATTGTTATCTACAAGATAGTTTCTCAGGAAAACAAATAGACAACTAACAGTGAGTTACAGACAAAAGAGGTAGGAGATTATCAATAGTTGTTGTACTATACTTTGGTATCTTCAAAGTGGCTTCTAAAGAAAATAAATAGAGCTATACATGAGTGACCTATTGAAAAATCATTAACTATTGTCAATGGTTGTTGTAGGAAACACATAATAATAAACATGCATCCATTTAGGAAATAGGGTAAGAACAATACAAACATTATAGAGTTATGGATAGATAGTAGGAAAATATCAATGTCTACTTCTGTTATTAAAGAAAAATAACCAACTGGTGTTACCAGGAAATGTGATAAAAAGCATTGTTTTCTTACTTTATCAAAATGGTGCACTAGTGATGGTGAGTGATACTCACTGTCCTTATCAGGCACTTGACTAGGCCAAGAGACAGTCCTAGTAAGCAAAATTTAGGCTCCTCTTATAGTAATTTATTGTAAACTTTGGGTATGATGGAGAAATGTTGGGTAATTGGATAGTCAGCTTATTATTCACTAGTTTAATATTGTGCTTTGGACAGCATAGACAGTGAATTGGAGTAAATTCAGAGGGTCACCTGATACACCTGAGGCTCTTTTTCTGGCTTTCTGACCTTCCACATTTATATTTGCCAATTAATTTGGGTAAAACAATGATCAAGCCTGAGAGGAGTAATAAATACTTTGCATGATTGGATCAATATCCAAGAAAGCTCTTGCCAGGCTGTAACGTTGGTGCCAAACTAAGCTGTTCAAATTTGGCAGGAGTACATAAAAATTTCTGCCCTTGATTCCTGAAAGGTACCACATAAAGTATGGGGGAGTTAATGGTAAGAGAGCCTCCAGAGCTAAGTCCATTTCAGGTCACACTAATAGAGTGCAGTTTTGATAACATAAGAAAACTAAATAATGCTCTCCTTCACTCTTCCTGAAGATGCCAGATGGTTAATGTAGTTTAATAATAGAACATGCAATATAGGCAATAGTTCTCTGGTGCTCTGCCCTGGGAAGCATTTGCAATGCTTAGGTTGTGGGTGCCCCTCTGGCTAATGAGAGAGGAACCAGATGGAAGGAAAGCTATATAAAGAACAGCTGATGTGTTGCTTAGTGACCAGCCAGAGAGGTTGGACGGAAGTAGAAAACTGACAGTGCAATGGCAAGCAGAAATACCTAAATGACACCCAGGATTTGGAGGCAGATTTATTTACATCAGTGGGCACTGATAGGGATCATTCCCAAAATATCAGGCCCTGATCTCTGGTGGTCTAGGGTTTATATGGGATAAGCAAGCAGGAAGTACAGAGGCAGAATGGCTTGTCCATTGGGGATTGGTTTTTGTAATATGCATCATAGTGACCAGCGATGCACTGGAGTGAAAAGCCATGCATTACAGTGACCAGCCGTTTCTAGGAGACGGAATCATCTGGAATTGCAACAGGAACTATTACTTGGGCAACTAAGAAAGTGAAGTATCCTGGCTGAGGGGGCATGTCCTGTTACATTTCCCCCCTTTTTTAATTTCCCTGATAAATCTTGGCTGGGCATATTACATGTGATTTTTTTTGAGATAAGGCCCAACTAAAAACAGTAACATTAGGGTTGTTGATGGTAATGTTTTATTACAAAGCTTTTGCTTAAGTTGCTTTTAGGAAGAGACAACGTTAGGCCTGTTTGTTTTATAGCATTACTCTGTCAAGATAGTGGTGGAGTTAATCTGATCTAAGAGAATGTCCAGTGTGTGTTAGATGCTCATCAAATCTTGGCTAAGTGTTTGACTGATTTATTTTCTTGGAGCAACTGGTCATAGAGTTAAGGCAAAAAAACCCACAGCTAATAGGGGGTGTGGAAACAAGGACTGGGGTAAGAAGAAAAGACACAAAAATTAAGGGAAATGTGTGTAGAGCAATCCTGTGAATGATGTTCTCAGGCTTCAGCTGTACGTAGACTAGTAAGCACCCGAAGTGACCAGAGCAGGGCTTTGAGTGTGTCATCTCTTTAAAGTGAGCTGTCTGGTCCAGGTAAATTCTTCACAACTCTGGAGTGGCAGCTGTAAAGCTGGATTTCTGGAACTCATAGAGGTAGTTAATATGCACCTAGGTTATATGTGTATGAAGAAGTGCCTACAGGTATAGCTGGTCTTTTAGCTAGATTTTTATGGAGATTGTTAAGAGCTGTTAACTTGTATAATTTTTTACAGCAGGACCCTACAAACTTCGTTATAGGGAATATCTTGGGTCCATCTCAGTAGATGTAGATGACCACTAACAGATATTTGTAACCCTTGTAAGGCTTTACTTTTGTGAAATCTATTGTATATCTTTAAATGGAGAGAGTCCATTATGTTGTATGAAGTGAGGGCCAGTGGCACAGACACTGAAGTCTGAGCTGGTTGCAGGCATATGGGTACCAGTGCTGTGGCTTGAGCTTGCAGAACAAATGGTGGGTGCAGGTCTGGCTCTGATCTTTTGGGAGTACCAGGTAAAATTTTTCTGGCTAGGGTTGATGTTTCAGTCAATTGGATCCCTGAAGGCGGGGCTTAGGTCTCTGCACCAAACTACTTTGTGTTGGTAGGAGGTTTCCAAACAGCAGCAGGAAGCAGTAGCATGAGAGGTTTGGCCAAAATAGCTTTGTCCAAGGTGACCACAGCATTACAGCATGTGGCACCTGGACAGCTAGGTTTTGGCCTAAGGTAAGCTTGTCAGTTTTCTTGAGCAAAAGAACAGTGGCTATTAGAGCATGGAAGCAAAGTGGGGGAGGCAGCCCTTAGTGACTGCATCTAAACAGTTGCACAGGTAGGCCATTGGGCACTCCTAGGGGCTGACAGTCTGAGTAAATATCACTGCTTTTTGTGAACTCAAGGATTTAGATTTTATACAGCTAGAAGTCACAAGAAATTTATGGAGTTGCTTTCTTTTAATCAGTTTTTGCCAGATATCACAGCAGAGCTTTTGTGTCTTTTCAGCAGGCAGCTTGGGTGTCATTAATCAGAAGTGCAGTGAAACTAGCAAGGTCAGCTGTGCGGGCTTTTCCAAAGAGCGTAAACAAGTTTCTGAACCTCTGAAAGGTTGAGTCCAAGTCAGTTAACCTTTGAGTTCAAAACTGGGGGATCTTTATGAAAAGGGGCTGGCTGAAGGAGCCAATGGGAAGCAGAAGAAGTCATTCTTTAGGTACAGGTAGGTGTACCAGCAGGCTGTGGGTGGCAGAAGACTGAGGCAACATATATGGAGGGCAATTGCAGTGGCATGGGCAGCTCAGAGATCTTGAACTGGCCTTACAGACAGGAGATGTGTACCTTAGCAGTTTGACAGCCTATAGACATTTTGCAGTTTTGAAGCTTCATTTTTTTTTCTTTCTTGCAACTTCAGGATTGTGGTTATCTGTCTCAGGCTAATGCAGGTGTCATCTTCCTCTTAGGGAACAGTCAGGGTTAAACCATGATGGAGCTCGAAGAGACAGAGAAACAGGCTGTTCTGGAGCCAACTCTGTTGCTAGGGCCTCCCTGAAAATAGTGGGAGAGTTCCCAAACCCAAATGGCAATTGAGTAACAGTCCAAAAAGGATGTATGGGTTGGGAACTGCAGAATGAAAGGGAGTGGCTGTGTTGATGGCACAGAGGTCTCGCCCAAAGATTAACAGTCTATCAGGCTGATGTGTGGATGAATGACTGTTCGTGCTTCTCATGATACCTGATAGTGATGGGGTCATAGTGAGGTGGCATGATGATGGCCAGGCCCAGAGGATAGTCTGTAGTTCATACCTCTGGGAAGAGAATCTTCAGAACTTCAGGACTGTGGTTATCTCTCTCAGGCTGATGCAGGTGTCATCTTCCTCTCAGGGAACAGTCAGGGTTAAATGAGAGGGAGGCTGACTGGCTTGGTGCAAAGGAGATGGTTGCTTCTTACTTGAAGTGGAGGTCTTTTCCAAGAAGCAGTATGAGGACTGGCTTATACAGGAATTCATGTTTGGTGAGATGTCCTCCCAGGCTGAAAATTTATGCCTGGCAGAAGGGACAAGAGCCAAGAGTCCTAGTCACCCTAATAATTGTACTATGGGCTCCTGGTAGCCCAGCTGAAGAAGGGAGCCTGATCTGGCCTAGTCTGAGTCCATCAAACTGATGAAAGGGTTGTCATCTGATGCAGGTTAAAGCTTTTGAAAGTTCTTATCTTATAATCTGAGTGGGTATTTTCTTTTTAGTGTCCATAGTCCTTATGTAAGGCTTCTGAGTAATAGCAGTAACTTTTGACATATTGTTGGGCTTTTTGCCCCTCTTTTTTATGTCTTTGAAAAGCACTGGACTAGATTATTTCTAGGGAAGGTGACCTTTGGAAAGGCCATGGGAACTCATTTGTCAGGGCTGACAGTCCAATTTTTCCTCAGTAAGAATATGGAACTTAGAAGGAATTGCTGACAGTCATCTCAGGTGGGTGCTAGATGACACCATCTGACCAGGATAGGAAGCAGAAGGCTCTGGAGGGAGAGTCTCTGTGGTTGAATACAGGCAATAGCTAGCTGGAACCAGTTCAACTGACTGGAAGTAGACTGGTTGGAAGCAGGGAGCAAAGCTATAGATGTTGACAGCAACTGCAGCAGCCAATGAAAGTGCCAAGGCAAAATTCATTCAGATGACTGCCTGGCCATGCCTTTCTTGGGGACTCAGGCACAACTTAGCTAAGGAAGGTGCAAAGCCTCTGTTACACTATATTTCGATTGCCATGGAACTGCAGGTGAGGGTTCAATCAGCCACTGTGACAAGTGCTTCCCAGTCTTGATGCACAGACAGAGAAGCCTATTGCTTATGCTGTCTGTTCCATTCATACATTCATTCAGCAGGTTCTTAAACATTCCAACCCTCTTCCCTTGAGGTTGGTCCTAACGAGAGTTGATCAGACTTGCTTTCTGCTCAAGCTGAGCTGGATAGACTAACTGGGGTGCCCACAGGAGTCTTACCAGAGTCAGGTAGACAGACAGACAGACAGACAGACAGACAGACTGAGTCTTCCTCCCTTTGTGGTTTGATGTGAACTGCTTTAGCAGACAGCCAGAAATCCTCCTCCAGACCTCCAAGGGGATTCAAGAAACCTCAAGGGCACGCCTTCCCATCAACATGTGGAGAGGTCCTTGATCCATCTGTGAGTGGCCAGTCTTCCTGGCTGACACACAAGATGCAACGACAAACAGAAATACTGAAATGACACCCAAGATTTGGAGGCAGATTTATTTCACATGGACAGGCACTGATTGGGATCATTCCCAAAATATCAGACCCATTCCCAAAATATCAGGCCCTGATCTGTGGAGGTCTAGGGCTTATATGGGATAAGAAAGAGGTACAGAGGCAGAATGGCTTGTCAATTGGGGATTGGTTTTTATACACCATAGTGACCAGCTATGCATTACAGTGACCAGCCATTTCTAGGAGACAGAATCAACTAGAACTGCAACAGGAACTATTATCTGGACAACTAAGAAACTGAGTTATACTGGCTGGGGGGCATTTGCTGTTACAATATCTTTGTAAATATTGGAAGCACTCTTATGTAAGAGAATTTAGAGGAAGTCTGTGAAACATCAGAGTGAAGAATTTCTAAAAATAGAAAGGCAGTAGAGAGTTCATAGGAAGAAATAAAACTTTCTAATGATTTTATCTCTTCATAAAAGGAATAGGCAGTCCTATGAGGCAATGAGATCCCCATACCTGGGAGTGTTTAACCACAGTGGTATTGAAAAAGAGAGGCTGGGGAAGGGGATTGGGTTGGATGACCCTAAAGACCATCATCATGCTCTGGGAAATGATCAGTTAAATCACTTCATTTTCTCAACCTGAATGCAATTCTGCTCATAGGTGTTTTTGTTTACTTTATTTTGTGTTTTTCTCCCCATATAGAGATCATTGGTTCAACAAATCTTATAATTCTCCTAGAGAATGAAATCTTTGCTGATTTTTTCAACACATTTCTTTCTCTTCCGGTAAGCATTCTCAAATTTAAATCCAAATGCTTTATTAACAACAGAGTAATGATTCTCACTGGGCTCAGGGCCCTTTTCTGGTTTTTTTATGTTTGTGTTTTCTTTTTTACTAAATTCCTTTTTGAACAAAAAAATTGTGTTAATTTGGGTAAATAGATATGAATCAGAACCACCTCTAAAATCTCCAGGATCTTCCTATTGTTAATACAGTTAAACCCTAACTCCCTACCTTCATTAGATGCTTCTGCCTGTCCACCAGTTATTTCCTGTTACACTGTCTGTTGACACCCAGTGCTGTGGTGACGGCAACTCCACCGTCACTGATACACCTGCCATTCTGCCACCTGCCTCTCGAACAGCTCTTCAGGCTTTCTATTTTCTGTCTGGATTGCCTTCCCCATAATTCCACCTGCCAGTCTTAATCATTCTTTAAATATTTGCTCAAAATTCTTTTGTTCTTAAGGAATTCTTAGTTGTTCACAATTGAAACCTTCTAATTGGAACCTCTTACCTCTGTGCCTCTTGGCATTTCTCTCTCTCTCTCTCTCTCTCTCTCTCTCTCTCTTTCTCTCTCTCTCTCTCATGTGTGTCTCACTGGATTGTGAAATTGCAAATTCTTGTGGAACAAGGGATTAGATTATTTATTTTGTTCTCCTTCTTTTACCAGGTGTTAGCACATAGCAGTTATTAAGCTGTTAACTGGAACAAAATCTATGCACATATTAAGGCTACCACCCCTTTCCTTGAGGAACTCCTGGTCTAATGTGAAAGACTAATGCTTAATGGGTAGCATGATGGAAGTTTTTAGGAGGCAATGATAGTGCAGTACTCTGGGGAAGAGGTCATTCCTTCTGGGAAGAGTCAGAAGAAGCTGACACAAGCCAAATCTTAAAAGAGTAGAAGATATGAGAGAACTATCTAAGCAGGAAGTGTGCAGGGAAGAATGGGTAAAAACAAGTAGAAGGAAATGATGAGTTTGAATACAAGAAAAGCAAACCCTTATATACACACAGGTTAGAGAAAGTAAAGTGCTGCCAGCCCACAGGATTTTTTTTTATGTTAAAGAAAAAAAACTATAAACAACGATACAAAATTTCAAAACAAGATAATAGGAGAGAAATAAGAGTTAATACACTTATTGTTATCTTCAAACTCTTTGCTCAGATTACAAGATATAGACATGAAAATTGATCAAACAATATCAGCACAAACCTTTCTTTTCAGTGAACTGATAGCAGTCAGTAGTGTAGCTAGCTTAGACATATATATTTCCTTTAGTTTTCCTTTCCCCTTCCTTCTTTCCTCCTTTTCTTCCAGTTTCTCTTCTTTCCTTTTGAACAGTTTCTCCCAATTTCCCAATATCTATTGTATATTTTGGATCTTATTTACTCTTTCAACTTCTTATACTAGGGAGGCAATATGATATTTACACATGCGAGTTTGATTTATTTCCCTTATGAGCAGGGTCTCAAATTGCATCCACTTACCTATAAAAGTCTCAAGTTTATCCTTCTTTATAGCTGAGTAGTACCCCATTGTATAAAAATCCCACATCTTTTTATCCATTCCTTGGTTGATGAGCATTTGGGTGGTTTCCAAGATTTAGCTATTACAAATTATGCTGCTATAAACATGGGTGCACATATATTGCTATGGTATGATGTCTTTAACTTTTCTGGAAATTTAAAACAGCTGGGTTAAATAGGACCTCTAATTCTAGGGGTTTTTTATTTTAATCCTAGCTTTTTGAGGAATCTCCACACTGATTTCCACAGTGGTTGCATCAACCTACATTCACACCAACAGTGGTGAAAAGTTTCTTTTTCCCCACAGCCTCTCTAGCATTTGTTATTATTTGGTTTCTTCATGACAGCCAGTCATTCTGGAATGAGATGGCATCTCATTGTTGTTTTATTTGCATTTCTCAAATGACCAATGATGTTGAACATTTTTCATGTATTTATTTGGTATCTGTATTTCTTCATCTGAGAAGTGCATATTCATCTCAGATGCCTATTTTTGGACTGGGTCTTTAAATTTGGGGGTCTGATTAGTTTCAGTTCTTTATATGTTCAAGATATAGGTTCTGTGTCTGCAGTACTGGCTAACAGGATTTTTTTTGTTTGTTTTGTTTTTGTTATTTTCCTGTACCGGGAATCGAACCTCGCACTTGCCAGGCAGGCGCTGTGCTGCTGAGCTAAATCCCCAGCCCAAAACAGGATTTTTAAAAGAAAGAAAAATTAGCTATCAACTTTTGATCTTCTTAAATCCTCCACATGTAATTTGTACCCAATTCATTATTTTCAGTCCTTGGTACTTTCAAAGTTGTGTAAACCCTAAGAAATTTCTTATTAGGAAAAAGTTTTAGACTTTTGTTTTAATTCTCTCAGTCCATTGGGAAAGTGAATAAAGCAATTCACAAAGTAACTACATTATAATATCAATAATTTTGTCCTTTGCACACAAGATAACTCCCAGGTGTAGGCAGAGTGGAGCCAAAATTTAAGTGAATCTTGTAATTCAGTCTATTTGGAATAATTCTGTACAGGGAAAATCGATTTGGTGGAATAAATTTTTATTACAGAAATGTTTACATGCATAATGGTTACACTGATGGAATAAATTTGGGAATGTCCCTTGAAACAGAAAAGTAGTGGAACTTTTCTTGTTGGCTGCAGGTGTACTATAATAAGTGCACGAAGAGCAACTCTTCTTCCTTGGCTGTTTTCTTTTGCAGGTCTTTGGTCAGACACCATGCTATACTGTTGAAAACTCACAGTGGAGCTTGTGGCCAGAAATACCTTATAACTTGGTGAGTAGGATTCTTGAATGACGGGTGGCTTGAGGAGGAGAAAGAGGGAGTTAAATTTGAGGCATGAACTGAGAAAGGGAAAAGAAAACCGAGCCCAAAGAAACTACAGGAAAGAAACTATAAAGCAGTTGAGTAGAACAACAGCATAAACTAGGTAGGCATTTTTTTACATTTTTACCTTGGGCAAAAAATTGTTGTTGAATTATTTCCTTTAAATCTAGCCGTAGTTAGCACAGGGAATTCATTCCTGATGTCTACGGTGATTACTGGATAGTAGATATGTACTTGGGGTACATTGCTGAGAAGAAATGTGAGACCCATCTAACCAGGAAAGTCTGAAATCTGATTTACAGTGCATGCCATGGGTGTAAGATAGCAAATGGTAGCACAGGGGCCACATAGTTATGATCAGATACGTACTATCAAACATAGGTCAAGGTAAGATGCCACTCTTCAATTTTTGATGATGAGTTTACCATTCTCTTCCAGAGGCATGTATTTCTTTTAATCTCTTTTTATATGTTTCTTTTCCTTTTGTTTGTTGATTGTCTTTTTTTCTCCTTTTTGCCCCTTTGCTGTTTGTCTTAGCGTTTTCATTGCTGAGACAAATTACCAGACACCCAAAGTTAAACCAGGAAAGGTTCATTTTAGCTTACAGTTTGTAGAAGTTTCAGTCCATAGTCAGCTGGCTCCAAGGCGGGGTAGTGGAGCAGAGGGACATTGCAGAGGACAAATAGTTCATGGTGGGCAGAAGGTAGCAAGTGGCAAAGCAGCGTGACCCTGCCCTTTTTTTTTTTTTTTTTTTTTTTTGGTCTTTTTTGAGACAGGGTCTCACTATGCAGTTCAGGCTGGCCTTGAGCTCATTTTGTAGCCAAGGATGATCTTGAATTCACAATGATCCTCCTGCCTCAGCCTCCCAAGTGCTGGGATTACAGGCATATGCCACCATACCCGGCAAACTGCCCTTCCCTTTTATCCCATCAGGCTATCTACATTTTGGGTGGTGCCACCCAGAACTATGCTAATTCTAGTCAGTGGACTAATATAGTGCCACACACACTTAATCCCAATACCATACATCCACGATCCAACCAGCTTTGAAAAGCTCCACATATGACTGTATAAGGCTTTAGGGGGACATCTAGACACAAGCCATAACACTGTTCTCACTTTTCCACTTGGTAGACCTTAGACCTGCCTATGGCTTCCATGTGCCCTTCCACTGGTATGTGATCACTCTATGCCATGATTACAATAAGATTTCATTTTTCTCTGAGTCCTAGGGAGCTAACAAAAGATACAAAAGATACCCTATTTTTTACGTCTGATTTCCCTAAGGTAGCTCTGAAACGTCATGTTTTTAGTTTTTTTTTTTCTCCTTTCTCTTATGGCTTGGTTTCTCTGGGGTCCAACTTATTCTCTAAATAATAGTATGTGTCTTTTTCAGGTTGCACCATTGATATAGGTTGGGAGCTTGTGAAAATTTATGTGTATTTAAAAAGAAGCAAGTTGAATAAAGTTATGACCTGACACCACAGACCATAAACTTTTCTGTTTCTCTTCTGTTAGGCAAAACTTTAATCTTTTCTTAAACAAATTCACCCAGGAATAAGGAAGAATTTTCAAAAAAGACCAAGATTTTTTCTTCCTACCAGTCCATTTGCTTCATTGGGAGGCTTATTTAAAATCCCTACTCTCCTTAGATACTATTGTTAATCAACACACTTCTCCTTCCAGCCAGACAATACAAGTGTGAGATTATTTACTGCCATTACTAAATTGCATTTCTCAACAGTTCAGTTCAATCTATCTCTGTGGTTTTCTTTTTTTTTTTTTTGAACCCTAGATTTCCAAATACAAAGGATTGCTGACCTGGTTGGAAAAATATCGATTACCTTTCTTCTGTAAAACAAATTTGTGTTTCCATTACATCCTTTGTCAGGAACTCGTCAGCTTTGCTAGGTCTCCAGAAGGAGGTAAACGTGTGTGTGTGTGTGTGTGTGTGTGTGTGTGTAGAAAAATGGAAAACCATACTGCATAATGATCTTATCAGTACTACAGGAAGATACAGATAGTAGTTCCATTTGTAGATATATGAGTGGCTCAGCCCATGTTGCAGCAATTTTTCTGAGGATGGAAAATTGGTTCCTGACGCAATAATTAGGAATCAGGTGGTGTACACCATTTATCTCACTGGGGCCAGAAATTATAGAATTAAGTGTAGTCACAAGGCGTGGTAAAAGTTGCCTAATATATCCTGAGAATCAAGCACATTTTGCCACCTTCATTATTACCATTTGGCCTAAACTACCACTTCTTACCTGGGTGCTGAAATCTCTTAATTAGTTTCCTAGACTAATTAGACATTAGTCTCCTCTTGTTTTCCTGCTCACAGCAGCCAGAGAGAGCCTTTAAAACATAATTGGGATTGGGTCTTATTAAATTTAAAAGCTTCTACAGAGCAAAGGAAATGACTAACAGAGTGAAGAGATAGCCTACAGAATGGAGAAAAAATTTTGCCAGGTATTCCTCAGACAGAGGAGTAAAAGCTAGAATATATAAAGAGCTAAAAAAAATTGGACTCCCCAAATTAAAAAAAAATCAAAGAATGGGCAACTGGAAAGAAATACAAATGGCCAATAAATATATGAAAAAAATGTTCAATATCTTTGGCCACTAAAGAAATACAAATTAAAGCAACACTGACATTCAGTCTCACTCCAGAAAGAATGGCTGTCATCAAGAAATCAATAACAAAATAATAAATGCTGGCGAGGCCTCTGGGAAAAGGAAACCCTTCTATATTGTTGGTGGGAATGCAAGCTAGTACAACCACTATGAAAATCAATATGAAGAGTCCTCCAAAAACTAAAAGCAAAAATTCCATTTGACCTAGCTACTTCCATTCTAGATATCTCCCTGAAAGAGTTAAAGACATCATATTACAGTGATACAGACATACTCATGTTTATAGCAGCACAACCCACAACAGCTAAATCTTGAAAGCAGCCTATATATGCCAATCAACAAATGAATGGATAAAGAAAATGTGGTATTTATACACAGTGAAGTACTACTCTGTGAAAAAGGATAAACTTGAGTCATTTGTAGGAAAATGTACCCACTGTGAGGCCATAATGTTAAGCAAAATAAATCAGACACACATCTTAAATATTACATGGTTTCTCTTATATGACAAACCTAAAATAAATAAAGAGCAAAATAAAAGATAGATAGTAGGAAACAGGTGAACAGATCTTCTTCAAAAAGGAAAGAGACCAAGGGGAGAGGGGATGAAAAAATAATTAAGATGTGTTCTGCGCATGTAAGAATTCCTCATGAGGAATGTAATCATGATGTACTTCAAATGTGTACCAATAAAAATAAAACATTTTTAAACAGAACAAAACCAAAAAACATAATTGGGAGAGAGGGGAATTCTAGGAAGACAGTAGAATAGAAAGTGTCAGGAATTTGTTTCATACCTAGGTAGAAATTGCATTAGCAAAATCCTTATGATGTAACTGTTTTTGGAATTCTAGAGTCTCTTGAGGTTTTTAACTTTCTAGGAAGGTTTGGACAGTAGGTTATAGTTGTTTTGATCCAACTTCAGCTTTTTGCACAACTGTAGCTATCTATCCTCCAACCTCACCCCTAGTAGGCAACTGTCACAGTCCCAGACCCGGGAACATCTTGCACACAGCTTGTGGGAGCCAGAGTGATCAAAGAGGACCTTGTCCTCCAAATATCAGGGACCTGGGCTCTTAATTTCTAGTTGTTGTTTCTGATAACAGAGGCACAGACAGGAAGTAGGTGGCCATTTTTGTTGTAGCTCTCCATCGTTGTAAGGATGTAAAAGTCTGGGATCATTTCCCCTTTACTTTATACTTTTTCCCTTTTGAGAGAAACAGACTAAGAACTAGTGTAATCAAAAGCAACTACACATAGGGACAAACCTAGACTGTGACTATGCATACACAGGGAAAAGTACAAGCTGAGAAAAAAACCTGAGATAGACATAAATTTATGCCTCAGGCTGAGCCTTAGCACAGAGGCAGTAGACAACAATTAAAAAACTAATAAAATGAATAATAATAATCAGAAAATTCTGGGTAAGAGGGAGAATCTGATTTCCATAGTTACCCTATTATTAAATTCAAATATCCAGTTTTTAACAGAAAGTCACAAAACATATAAAGAAACAGGAAACTATGCTTGTTTAAGAAAAAAAAAACTGTCCCTGAAAAAGACCTGACAGCATATCTACCAGATAAAGATTTTAAAACAATTGTCTAAGATATTCCAAGAACTAAAAGACAACGGGGTTGAAGGGAGGGGAGGGGAATGGGAAAAAAAAGGCAAGATATACCATGTACAGGTACAAACTCCCTATGATGAATGTTATCATTACATATATCTAAAATGTACCAATAAAAAAGATGATGGGGAAAATTCAAGAATATTATATACAAATAAAATGGAAATATCAATGAGAAGATAGAAAACCTAAAAAGAAACCAGAAAAGAAAGTCTGAAGTTGAAAATTGTAACAGAAATTAAAATAGAAGGATTCAGAGGCAGTTTAGAGCAGCCAGAAGATAGGTCAGAGGGGATTATCAAGTCTGAGGAACAGAAGAAAAAAAGGTATTTAAAAATAATAGTGTCTAAGGAACCTGTGAGATATAGTCTAGCAAATCAGCATGCACATCGGTAGTGTTCTAGAAGGCAGAAGAGAGAAAAGGGCAGAGGCAATATTTGAGGAAATATTCTTGACTAAAAACTTCCAAATTTGACGAAAAACAGGAATCCAAATGCCCGAGAAGCTCAGTCATCTACAAGAAAGATGAACTCTGAGAGACTCCATAAGACACATTACAAACAAACCTTTCAAAGACAGGGAGAGAATATGGAAAGCAGTAAGAAAGAAGTAACTTGTCAATTACAAGGGAGTCCCATAATATTATCATCAAATTTGCAATTAGAAACTTCAGAGTCCAGAAGCCAGTGAGCTTAAATATTCACATTCCAAAAGGAAAAATACAATATCCAGAATTCTGTATCCAACAAAATTGCCCTTCAAAAGTGAGGTTGAAATGAAGATATTCCCAGATAAACAAAAGCAGAGGAGGATGACCTGCCAGGAGCCCCTGTAGGGTGAAATCAAAGGTCTCTAGATGGTAAACTGAGCCCATATGGAAAGGTAAAGATCTCAGTAAAGATAAATAAATGCTAGTATAATTATAACACGAGTTTGTAACTGGTATTCTATAAATGAAATGAGATGGATACATTTCTTAAATAAAATAATTATTAGTCTAAAAGCTAGTATTATTATAACTTTGGCCTGTAACTACATATCACATTTTGTTTCCTATAATTTAAAAGACTAATTTCTATTAACAGCCTAATGCATGCCACTAAATTATCAGTAAATATTTTGAGGGCACACAGTGTATACTTTGTTTAATTTTATATCATCAACAACCCAAAGGGAGGGAGATGGAACTATTAAAGGAGTACAGTTATTGCATGTTATTGAAGTCTGGTTGGTACAAATTCAAATTAGAATGTTATAAATTTAGGATGTTAAATCTAATCCCCACAGTAACTGTAAAAGAAGTAAAAAGATCACAAGAGTACTATCAACAGTTGTACACCCATAAACTGTATAACCTAGAAAAAAATGAATTAATTTCTAAGAACACAAAACCCACCAGTACCAAATCAAGAAGAAAAAGAAAATATGAATAAACTTATAAAGAATAGGGAGATTTAAACTGTAATCAAAAATTTTATGAAAAGGACCTGGACTTTATGCCTTCTCTGGTGAATTCTGCTAAACATTTAACAACAAACACAAATCCCTCTGTGACTTTTCTGAAATGCTGAAGAGCAGGAATACTTCCTAACTCATTCTATGAAGCCAGAATTACCCTGATATCAAAGCCATACAAAGGCACTATAACAAAAGCAAACAACAGCTTAGTATCTTTCATCAATATTGATGCAAAAAATTGCCACAAAATATTAGCAAATGGAATTTAGCAGCATATTAAAAAGATTGTACACATGATTAAATGGGAGTTATTCCTGGAATGCAAGAATGGTTTGATATATAAATATTGTTCAATTTAACACACCACACTTACAAAAAAAAAGGAAAAAGCCCACATGATTATCTCAGTAGATGCAGGAAGAGCATTTGACAAAATCCAACATACTTTTGTGATGAATGAATGCATTTATCAAAGTAGGAATAGAGGGAAAACACCTCAATGTAATAAAAGCCACATTTAAAAACTCATGGCCAACCTCATGCCCAGTGGTAAAATGCTGAAAGCTTTTCCTCTAAGGTTAGGCATAAAGCAAGAGTACCAACGTTCACCACTGCTATTGAATAGCAACAGATACATACACCACCACCACCACCACTGCCACCACCAATGGCTTCTACCTCAGCACAAAATACAACATCTCTCCACTAACCTGCAATGTTTTGGACCTGGATCCCCTTCATCTCCCTCTAGTCTCCCAACCTATTCCCATCTTTCCAGCCACATTGATTTCCTTGCAGTTGATCAGACACGCTGGACACTTTACACACAGATGCTTCACACCAGACATTTCCTCTACTTGAAATGTTTTTCCTCCATATATCTTCATTATTCCTTCTTTCTCCTCCTGAAATGTAAGTGCAGATATTATCTCCTCAATGAAAGCTACTATAATTATTCTATTTAATACTATATCCTCCCCATTCGTCCAATCTGTACCCCCAGCACTCACAATTTCCTTTACCAAGCTTTACTTTTTTATGTAGTGCTTATAACCTTCAATCTTACTGGATAATGTATTTATTTATTGTACTTATTACTTACTGTTTATCTGTCACAAGAATATAAGCTCCTTAGAGACAGAGATTTTTGTTCTGTTTGTTGATATATCCCAAGAACCTAGAACAGTACTTGGCACTTAGTAGGCATGTAATCAATATTTGTTGAAAGATGAATAAATAAAATTTCTATCTAGAGTTGAATTGGTAAGTTTTGTCTCATTAACCAAAGGAAACTAAGTATATTCTACCAGGGCAAAGCTAAGGTTCAGAAAGATGGAGTGAAATGTAATAGATCCTCCTAATATACTATTCTCAATGACCTCATCAATATATACATATATTGGTAAAACTGGATTAAAATGCACACTAAGGGCAAAATCACTGTCAGGTGGGGACTCCAGAGGGGAAGGTGCCTGGGGTTGGAGGGTGTTTTTGAGGTGCAGATATCACTGGATGGCTCAGCGCCAAAGTCCAAAAACACCACATAGTGAGGACCCGCTCATCTCACTGGCCAACATTTTCCCTCACTTATACTGAGCAAATGGAGATCTGGCTGTGTGCAAGGCTGAGAAAGGGCTGGGGGAAAGAGCTCATGCTCTCTCTGATCATGGACTTTTCCTGGCAGCCAAGATGATGAGATGGAAAAAGGCAGACGAATGGCTACTCGAGAAATGCATTGGCGGTGTCAGAGGGATGTGGCGCTTCTGTTCCTACCTCAAGGGCAGTGCAGGTGGGTTCTTGGAGTTCTTCTTGGGGCCTCTGCAAGTTTCTAGGTTCTGTGGAGCCCCATGACAGCTCAGTAACATTGTTTTCTTTGAGGACTGTCTCAGGTTTTGAGGCGGAAGCCCCGGGTCTTCTCCTTGCAGGTAAAGGAGAGTTGGACAGATGATGTCTTTTAGTTTGCCATTCAAAAATTTGGCCCTGGAACAATTGTACAACAGGGAATGTAGCCTTTGGCATCTTTTGGCTCCAGACCCCTGAGGACTCCTCAAGGTCTATGATTTTCTCCCTTCATCTTCATTTTTCTGAGCAAAGCTTACATATCTCATAATTTATACTCAGAGTCTTGCGTGTTCCCCTAAGTGACAGCTTTTCTAACAACTGAAACAACAACAAAAAAGGCACAAAAAGCCTTTATCCACTAAGCCTCTCATGCCTCCCTTCTCATCCTCCCCTACATTACAATTGTTCCAGAAATGATGTCTTAACCCAAAGGCTCGACTAACAATGATGTTTGACACAACAGGGCAGACTGGTGGGAGGTATGAGTAACTTCACACAGACACAACCACCAAGGGGGCAAGATAAGGGTGCAACTCTGTGCCTATCCTGTCTAATATATAGGTGAAGAATTGGTGGATTTCTGGGTCCTTGCTGAGAAGATCCTGAGCATAGATGAGATGGACCTGGAAGTAAGAAACTACTACCTGTCCCTCCTTCTCGTGCTGAAGGCCACCCATCTGCAGGAGGGCTCCAGGGTGGTAACTCTCTGCAACATGAACATCAGTAAGGATCATAGAGCATATATGAAGGAAATATATATAACCAAAAAGTCAATGTAGTATCCGATTAACTCCAATCTTTTGCTTTTCAGATTGCTGCCCACTCCATCTACTAGGTAATAGGGAAGCCAATGAGAATCCCAGTTCTTAACCAGAGAAAGGTTGTAAGAGACCAGATCTTTAGGCTGGTACTTGCCTCCTCCTGAGATATTACCTGCCAATGAAGATTGGCTGGAAGGGCTAAAGAGGAATTAAAGACAAGATAACTGAACATATCTGAACCTGCACTGCTTTATCATTACAAAACTGGGATTCTATAGTACAAATCACAGCCCAAGGGGCAAATGCAGTACATAAAGATTTTTTAAAAAAGAAAGCTATAAACAGAAATAATATGACTCACAACACCTAAGTTATTTATTTACACAAAATTTTGTTGGCCTCTCCTCTAGAACATTGCATTCATTCAAGTTTGTTTGCTAAATGAGGTGGCATTTCAAACCCATATTTGAATTTGTTCCAGAATATCTGCTTTGGGGATTAGACACATTCCTTTTTATTGATATGAATAATTGAGGAATGATAACTTAAAAATCTTGGCTGTTAAGGATTGACTTCTATGTGAAAGTTTTGACTCCTTCCAGTTGTTCAGTCCAAACCCCATCCCTTGGTCATTTGTAGCCCTGAAGAATCCTATTCCTGTGTATGTCTTTCTTGTTCTTAGTCACCTTTTCTTGTACTTTTTGCTTTCCTTTAAAGTAACATCCAATAGCCTGAAAAATATTCAAAGAATCCAATCAAATGCTTTCTTTCTATAAGGAAAGAGGATGATCAGAGAAAAGGATTAGTGTACACTAAACAAACCCTGAAACACTATCTCCATGTGCTTTACCTGTGCACTTCCCATAGCTATATGAAGAACTAGTGAAATAAATTACACACAGAGACATTTGGGGAGGTTTAAAAGTATGTCTCGTCATAATTGCAATCATCATATCATTTTGACTCTTCTCTCTTGTTTTTCCCAGAATCCCTTCTGAACCTCTCCATCTGGCATCCCAACCAGTCAACCACCAGGAGGGAGACTCTAAGCCACATGCAGAAAGTGGCTCTGTTCAAACTCCAGAGCTATTGGCTCCCCAACTTTTATACCCATGCCAAGATGGTCATGGCCACTGAGGATGCATGCCATGCTCTGATGCAAGAATATGAGACTCGCCTATGCAGTTTTTGCTATACCCACAATGCAGGGCTTCCTCTGAACATGAGTATCCAGCATTCCCTCCACTCTCAAAAGCAGTACTCAAGCAAGAAGGCCAAGAGGAAGATATGGCAACTGGCAGATCACACCTCTTGGTCTCTGGAATTGGACTTCATTCCAGGTAACTGTACCTCACAGGAGGCAAGTCCTCAGGAGAAGGTGGCTTCTTCAAAAGAGAGAATAACCAAGTCCCTGGAAAAGGATAGTCACTGTGTCAAGAAATCTCAAATGAAGAAGAAGTCTAAGAGCTACCTCCAAATGGAGGGCCTCTTTGAGGCAAAGTTCTCCACCCACCTGAGAACTTCCACCCCCATTATTAATCAGTCCTCGCAGATGATAATCAAGAAGGCTATCAAGCAAAGCTTCTCCCTGGTGTATACCCACTGGGCCTTGTGTGCTGATGCTTGTGCAGGGAGTCCCTTCCGGGACTACCTGAAGAAGCTGAATTTGAAAGTGGAGATCCAACTCTTGGACCTTTGGCAGGACCTACACCATTTCCTCAGTGTTCTGATGAATAACAGGAAGAATGGGAATGCACTCTTTCGTCACCTGCTGGGTGATAGAATCTGTGAGCTCTACTTGAATGAGAAGATTGGTCCACGTCTACCTCTCAAATGTCAAATCATTCAGGGCCTGAAAGAGATGTTGCCTTCAGGGAATGCAAACCCTTGGATTCCCAAAGCCCAGAAGGAAATCTGCAAGGTAGGCCACGCCTCAGAGAAATGCATTAGTATCTGGCAGATTTCGTAAAGACTGACTAAAAGTCTTGTCTGGCCATCTATACTTCTAAGATAATGGTATAATGATCCACATAAATCTTCACATATTGAAGTGCTAGTCTCTTGAGGCTCAAATTCTATAATTTCCCATGTACCAGCCTGAACTACAAAATAGAATGGAATGAGGAGAGATCAGTAGCCACCTTCTTCACTTCCTTTTATTTATTTAGTCTCCCCAAATCAAAAAACCCAGAATGTTTTATTGAGGGAAGTTTCAAGAACTTTGTTATAAGCATTATGAATTGAAAAGCGAGCCATCAGAAAAATGGCCATTTTCTAGCTATCAGAAAAATGGCCAGTAGCAAAGGATTTATTACTGTCTCAAAACATTAAATAAATGCAAGACAATAGCCTGAATATAAGAAGTAACGCCCACAAAGTAACTGTTGTGTTATAATAAGCTTGGCAGAAAACAAATGGCAGAGTTAAGGTGGATAACGAATGAGAGTCAAATAAAAGGTGCTATGTACAAAGAAAGGGATGGCACTGGGGGAATCACAAGAATAGTATAACACCTACCACAGAGCTACTAAAAGTGGGGCACGTTTTTCATTCCTAGGCCTGGAAAACTGAAAAGAGGAATCATTTACTAGAATCAGCAAGAAAGAACTGTATGGAGTGAGACACTGAGTAGGAAATATAACCACCAGGAGATATACCCAGCCCACAGTGATTTAGCTAGGAGGGCCCAGGGGAATAGATACTCCTGGTTCATTCTCCTTCTATTTTCCCATGCCTGCCAAGACACCTAATTTAATGAACCCACTCAAAGGACAAGAGAACCTTTTGATGTGCTCTATACAGGTTAATCTTCCAAGGCATAGCAAAGTAAAGCAAGGTAGACAGTAGATCATGAATACTGGCAGCAAATCATTTAGTTCATTTTCATGCATTTACCTTAGAAATAACATTCACACATACCATCTCATTTATCCTTAGAAACTCCAAAAGGCAGAGTTATGTTGCTGTCTTTGTTGTACAAATGAGGAAAATGAGACCAGAAAGAGTAAGTGAATTGTCTCAAAGGCACATAGTCAGTTAGTAGAGGTGCCAGGGTCAGAATCTAGGAGTTCTTTGTTCTAAGTCCTCAATGGTTTTCAAAGCATTGTAATTATCCAGGGACATACATCAGGTAGAGCTAGACCAGATCAATCCAGTGGATCCACAGCCATGACTTTTCTTTGCATAATTCTTGATGAATGAAAACCCAGAGATTTCCTTTTATGGAGGCGTTTGGATGTTTGCTAATGATTATAAAGAAGCAAGTACACATGACACCACCAATGGAGAGTAATAAAGTTCCAGCTACTGACTCTAAGGAAGTAGAGATCCACAGACTCCTTGGTCAACAAAGAACTTCAAAACAATCATCTTAAAGAAATGCAGTGAGTTACAGGAGAACAAAGACAAACAGCTAAATAACATCATGAAAACAATATATAAAGAAAATATAAAGTTCAATAAAGAAATAAAATCTTTAAAACAACCAAATAGAAATTCTAGAGATGAAAAATATAATTACTGAACTGGAAAAATTCAACAAACTTCAGTAGCAGGTTTGATCAAGAAGAAGAGTTAGTGAACTCAAAGATAAGACATTTAAAATTATCTGGTTGGCATAAGAAAGCCTACTGGCCTTATAGGACACTTGTCAAGTAGACCAATATATGCATTTATGGAAGTCTCAGAAGAAGAAAGAGAGAAAAGTATGGAAAGTGTATTTAAAGAAATAATGGTTGAAAACCTTATGAATCTAGGAAGAGAAATGCAAATTCATATCAAAAACCCTAAAACAGATTAACACCAAAGAGATTTACACCAAGACAAGCTATAATTAAATTGCCAAAAGTCAAAGATGAAGAAAGAACTTGGAAAGAGGCAAACATGACCTGTTACACTTAAACTTCATAAGCCTACCAGAGGACTTCTCAGCAGAAATCTTGCCAACCAGAAAGAGTAGGATGATATATTCACATACTAAAAGAAAAAATAAACTGTAACCAAGAATATTTTATCTGCAAAACTATCATTTATATTGAAGAAATGCCAAAAATTTTCTCAAACAGATAAAAACTGAGGGAGTTTGTCGTTGCTAGACTTGCCTTACAAGAAGTACTAAAGAGAATTCTTCATAATGAAATGAAAAGATGCTAAACAATACAAAAGCATATGAAAATATAAATCTCTCTACTAAACATAAACATTAAAACAATATTATAAAGTTGAAATAAAGGGACATAAATCCCTGTTAATATCAATGTATAAGCTAAAATTAGTAGGAATAACTACAATTACAAAAGCTAATTTGTAAAGCTAATTAGTGGAAGCACACTATAGAAGTCTTACATCAATAACATAAACCGTATGTGTTGGGAATAAAGTGTAGAGTCTTTATATGTGACTGATGCTAAGTTGTCATCAGTTTAAAACAGATTTACTCCTATATGATGTTCATTGTGAGCTCGTGGCAGCCACGATAATACGTACAGTAGAAACACAAAGGGAAAGAGAAAGAATTAAAGTACATCAAGAAATCAAATAGCAAAGGGAAAACAAAAGAGAGGAAGAAGAGAACTACAAAAAAGATGAAAAGCAACAAAATGGTAATAGCAAGTCTATAGATATAAATAATTAATTTACATGTAAATGTTCTGAACTCCTAAATCAAAAGATACAGAAAACATTAGTAGATTTAAGAAACAACGTGTGGGCTGGGGGTATAGTTCAGTGGCATCGCGCCTGCCTGGAAAACACAAGGTCCTGAGTTTGATTCCCAGTACCAAAAAAAAAAAAAAAGAAAGAAAGAAAGAAAGAAATGAAACTATGTACCACCTACAAGATTTTGTAGTTAAGGACACATAGGCTGAAAGTAAAGGGTTTAGGAAGATACTCCTAGAAAATCCTCATATTCTCTCTCTCTCTCTCTCTCTCTCTCTCTCTCTCTCTCTCTCTCTCTCTCTCTCTCTCTCCTTTGTGGTACTGGGGATTGAGCAACCGAAGGACCTTTACACTGAGCTATACCCTCTGCCTTCCCCTTTTTTGAGACAGGGTCTCAGTCACTGAGTTGCCAATAATAATTTTTTTTAAAAAAGCAGAGGTGCTATCTTTATGTACTTCAGACAAAATAGATTTTAAGTCACAAACTACCAAGAAATAAAGAAGATTTTAATAAAATACTTAAAAAGTCAATTCAAAGGGAAGGAATAAAATTATACATATGTATGTTCCCTAAATCAAATCACCTAAAGATATAAAGCAAACATTGATAATCTGAAGGGAAAAATAGAAAATAGTATAATAATAGTAGAAGTTTTCAATACTCTCCCTTGCTTGACCTCTTCCCACTGCCTGGAACATTTTTTTATTCCACTGCCCTCTGATAAGCTCCTACTTATCCTGCCAGGTTCACATTGTGGTTTAGATCTCTTTGCCTGTATGAATTCTTCCTGAATTTCCTTGACTTGCTCAGAAACAACTGTTCCCATTTTTCTGTTCCCAGAGAATTTTGTTCTTATGTCTGTCACAGCAGGTATCATAAAGTTGCTCGCCCTTCAGTAGACTTTTAGAGCTCTTTGTTATAAAAAGGCTTATAGCATGCTGAACTTTAAATCCCCAACAATTTGTACACTGCTGGCACATAGTAGTATTCAGAAAATGTTTGTCAAATAAATAAATAAATAAATGAAAGAAAATGAGAATATGAATAAATAAATGTAGCTAAGTACTAGCTCTTATTTGTTCTCCTGTAATGAAGTGTTATTCACAAGTATGTAAGGTCTTCCAGTGGGAGATTTGGGTGATACACGGAAAAGTGTTGCTTTATTTTCAGAGCTATTATGAGAATGAAATAAGACAGTACTTTGGAAAGGAACCAAGTAGTATGCAGAAGTTATGTAATTGTTCTGTAAGTTATTTTTGTATATATACATCTACTCTTTGAGATTTAGAGATAGTTATGTGAGTGGCTATCTTCAGAAAAATAGAAGAATCCTTACTGGTTGGTCATAGCTGATGCTTGTGGTTCCATTAGATACCCAATTTAGAGAACCCAGATCTTCAGCCTACTCTGCTCCAAGGTGGATGCAAGCTGAGACAGGCAGCAGGCTGAGCCCCCACCTTATGATGTTTATGTTGTGTTTGGATTGCAGATGCTCAGCTCCTGGTATAATAAGTTCCTGGATGAAGAGGACTACTGGTTTCTCATTTTTACAGTAGGAGAGACTTTGGGCTGGAGAGGGGTCAGAGACATTAGGGAAGAAGAGAGTACTGCTCTTTTAGAAGGCATGCTTACTGATATAAATGAAATCATGACATTTTTCCTGGAGGAAACTGGAGATCAACTTGGTCCCAATGTTCTCAACATAAATCTCTTAGGAAGAAGACTCAATGCATAAACTGACTTTGTAGAAATTCAACCTTAGAAAAAATGAATTTGCTTAGAAAAGTAGAGCAGGGGGTAGAGTTTGCAAAGGAGCAATGTCGCTTAACAATTTAGAAAACCAGCCTAAATCTATATGAAAGGGAGGTGTGGTGGGCTGAATTATTATGAAACTTATTTCTGATCGAATCCCTGCAGCAAATACTGTCTCTCCTCACACCTTTCTCTTAGACTCAGTCCCGGTTCATCAAAAGCCAGTGGCAGAAAGGAGAATCTTCAGACAAAAATGACAACCTTCTTATCTACAAGAGGATTCAGGAATCTCTGAAGTTAAGCCAGGCTTTGGCCAACATGGAGGAAATGGAATCTATCCAGTGGGAAAAGATAGCTACTGAAGACCTGAGACAGGGTGGTTCTCTCCAGGTAGAACTGACATCTCCAGTGTTCCTGGAAGGTAAGAGCAGTCACTCTAATTTTTTGACTCTTACACCAAGGCAACTAGGAAAAATATAAATCAACATTTAGGAATTATTTACTCTTTGTCAGCACTGTGCAACACAGAGATAACTTCATTTGATCTTCAAACCTTCAAACCTTAACCTATGAGGCAAGTACTTAGTAACTGAGGTGCAGAAAAAATAGGTCCTCCTCAGGGTCACACTGTAAGTGGCAAAGCCAGGATTTGAATCCAGCCACTGCAGCACGGAGTGGCTATCTTCAGAAAAATAGGAAGCCAGAGCACTCAAATTTGGGCAGACTCCTACCCACCGAAGCATTGCCACCGTTAACCATGAACACTTCACTTTGTGCCTCTGGTATTCCACTCACCACACCTCTTCCAGAATCTGGTCCAAGGGTGTTTCTGGGAAATATTTTTAACAGCCACTGTCTTTTCCTAACATAAAACCAGCCCACCCAGGAGTGGTGAGAATCAGTTAGGAGTACAAGGCTGTTTTGTCTCAGGGGGCTGGGGTTATATCCTACCCCTACTCTCAACTGTGTATACTTGAGCTTGTATACTTGGTTAAATAATACATTGAACCTCTGTTTAAACCCCAGCTTTCTCATCTGTAAAGTGGGAATAATAAGGTGTGGGGCTGGGGATTTAGCTCAGCGGCAAAGCACCTGCCTGGCAAGCGCAAGGTCATGAGTTCGGTTCCCAGTACCGGAGAAAAACCAAAAAAAAAAAAAAAAAAAAAGGTGTGTTGTAAAAGTAACCCAAGATCACCTATGAAAGCTTTCACCCCAATGTTTGTTAATAGTAAGAGTCCAATAAATGTTAACCATTATTATTTAAATTCAAATAAATTTTAGTATTTAATTATTTGTGCTAAGGCAGTTGGAGAACTGCAGTATTTAGTTTCAATCCACACTAAATACATTTGACCTCACGATTCCTTAAATTTGCCTCTGTATATGTATGTATACACATGCTAAAGGAATATTCGGCCTTATTACACAAGGTGATGTGCTCTAACATTCTGTTTTCTTTTCATCTTATGTTGTAAAAGTTACCAATGACTCCACTTATCTTTTGCCAGTGAGTTACAATCTCTACTTTGAAAAACAATGTTAAATTAGATATAACAAAAGCTTTGAAAGCCCCACTCTTGTGATCAAATTCCTTCATCTCTCTGGTGCTCATTTCCTACTTTGTAGTTAGGAGATAGTGGCTTGTGGATTTTACGGTCACTGAGAAGATTAGGGGTAGTATTTTACACAACAAACAGTTGCTCACTAAATGGTTCTTGTGAGATTATCAAAAAAATGTAACATCCAACCCTTTTTAAAGACTTTGATGTGCACGTGCATGTACAAAACAAGATTTCCTCTGTGACTGCCCTTTAGAGCCGTGCTTGGGCTTGAGTTATTTAAGTTGAGCATGAGGAGGCTTTTCTGTTTGCTTTTTTTTTTTAATCAGAAAGGGTCCACCTTCTTTCTAAAACCTTAATATTCCACAACTTGTCCCAAGAATTGTATTGAAATGAAAGAGAAAGAAAGAAAGAAAGAAAGAAAGAAAGAAAGAAAGAAAGAAAGAAAGAAAGAAAGAAAGAAGGAAAAGAACAGAACAGAACAGAAAATAAAAGAAAAGAAAAGGTGAAAAAATTAAGGAAGGTAGGAGAGAGAGGAAGGAAGAAGTAGAAGGAAGGAGAGAAGGAATGAAGGAATGAATGAAAGAGGGAAAGAAGGGAGGGAGGAGAAAGAGCAGGCTGGTGAATCTTGCCACACACCTGCTGGACAATGGCATAACTCTGGAGCTATGGAGTGTGAGGGGTGAGAGGAGGTGAGAGGAGGTGAGAGGAGGAGTGAGAACCATCCTCCACAGACTCCCATCCCCCCATCCCCCCATGCCCCCCCCCCCCGCACACACACATTACTTCCTCCACCCTGCTCTCTGGGAGCACAATTCTGGCCTGATAAATGGCCTCCTTTACATTTACCCAAGCTGGGGCCTTGGCTCCCAGATAAACTGATGCCCTAATTCAGGCTGCACTGTAAACTCACAGAGCACCAGAGCTATGATTTTTAATACTCTCATTTTTTGTGTGTGGGACAACCAAGTCTCAGAAAGTTGAAGACTGCTCAGTAAGGGAGGAACTGACTGAGCACTTTCAACCTGGATCCAGGGCAAAACCAATCTGCTGCTCTTAACACAGCTGGAATCTCCTGGCCATTCTCCTTGCAGATGATGTTGATGGTTATGTTAGTCAGCTTTCCTATCTCCAGAAAAAAATACTCAACACCCACAATTTCAAAGTGGAGAGGCTCCTTTCGGTTCACATTTCAGAGGATCCAGTCCATGGGTGGCTGACTCCAAGGCAGAAGCAGCACTACAGAGGGGCATGGTGGAGGGAAGCTGCTCAGCCCATGGCAGTCAGAGAAAGAGGAGGAGCCAGGGGATTGATGGATGAGTCCACTGACAAGGATGGACCCCTATGATCCAATCACCTTCTAACACACATGAGACTTTGATAGGACACTTTAGACTTAAACAAAACCATAGTGATAGCAACAATGATGCTACGTAAGAGTAACTGACATCTACAGGTCCACACTGCAGGATTCCTTCCACACACCAACAATAGTCTTGAAAGTAGTGGATGGCGTAGAGAGGTCCGGGAGACCTCTGTGCAGTTAGATGTACTCCAAGCACCAGAACTCAGCACAAATGGGCATTGTCATTTTGCTGAAAGGCAAGGTGCTGTTTTTCTTCTTCCATTGCCCAGAATATCGCTAACCCTCCTCTTCCCAGCTCAGCCTTATCAACCCACAACATTTTGGATGCAAAAAGATATTTTTGTATCAAAAATATCAGTTCACCACATGTTACTAGCAACGATGTTTGGCCATTTCTAGCAAGAATAATCCATTATCGAAGAACAATGATTTGTAATTATTGATGTTATTCAAACATATGTTCTGTCAAATCTGAAATTAATTCCCAAAGTCAAAGCCAAAAGGAGAATGGTATTAACATATTCACCATTCATTACCCTTAAGTACCTCCAATTTTTGAAGTACTGGTGGGATATTCAAAGTTCATTTCCAGCTCCTCTTTACAAAAGATGGTTGCTTTGAAGGAGTCACAATTAATTTGAATGAGGTACCTCGTGTATATGAATTAATAATTAGTAGCTCTTTCTCAGTACACTGGCATTCTTCAGGCAGAAAATCGCCACAGGCCCGGCTTCCCGGAGAAAAAAGGAATGTTCACATTCTGGAACAGAAGCAAGGGTGTGTTTCATGCTCCTAATTTGGCTTAGAAATCTTGTATTCTTCATGTAAGCATTCCATTAAAACTCCCTTGTCCGGGGCTGGGGGTTTAGCTCAGCGGCAAAGCGCCTGCCTGGCAAGTGCAAGGTCGTGAGTTCGGTTCCTGGTACCGGAGAAAAACCAAAACCAAAAAAAAAAAAAAACTCCCTTGTCCTATTTAAGTAACATATTTAAGTCAGTACCTTCAAGACACGTGAATGAATCTTTGAACCTGGAGTGAATAACTGGACTCATCTCTGTGTCTCCTTACTTCACAGACATCAGCAAAATGACCTTTGAAGAACTCTGCTTTAAGAATCCAAAGTTGGCCATAGAAAAGATCAGTGATGACTACAAAGTATATTGCGAGAAAGCACCTAACATAGGCAAGTGTTTAAACTTAGGGATAGATTTGAGTGAGGCAAAACCTGAGAATTTTCTGATGAAAGGGACATTAACCAAAAAAGAACCAAATTTTGTTTGCAGTAGAGATATGGTCAAGAGGTAACAACTATGTTTTTTTTTTTCTCCTAAAAAGCCATAGACAAGTATCACAAGAATAAGATGTAATTAGAAATCATCATGATGGTGATTAAGATGGTTCATTCCTACTTTGTTATATAGTAGGGATTTTGAACAATACAGAATCATCTTCTGCTGAGTTTTCTGGAGTCAGAAATTTGTAGAAGGTTGTTTGTTAGGGGATGCTCTTGGGATAACATGTGGGAAGGTGTGAAGAAGGTAGCACTGGGCAGAGGTAGGTGCTCAGCTATGAGCAGTCACACCAGGCCTTGGTGGATACTATAGCAGCCTCTAAATCTAAGATGGCCCTGCAGAATTGTCCCTCACTGAATCACATGACCTGGCCTTTTGTACTTCCACGTTGACCCAAATGTGATGTGGAAACCCCTGAGGAGGATCCTTTGGCCAGGGCAATTGCCAGGGGACCCTCAGCTGTGGGCAGTCAGCAGCCAACATCCAGGCAGCTAGAGGAATGAGTGCTTTGGTCCTAAAAGGAGGCTCTATGTAGCACCAAGTAGCAGCACAACTGTCCATTTGCTTTGTAAAGCACTTCCTTTCTTTGAGTATCTTCTCCAGGAATCAAGGTAGTCTATTTTCCTGGGCAACTTATTCTGGAAAGGCTTCTTCTACTGCTACAACTTGTGCAGGACCGAAACTGAGACCTCGGGAGATCTTTTGTCACTCCTTTGCTCCCCATCCCAGAGTCTGCTCTTTCTTAGCTGATATCACTGCTGGTCCTGGCAGGACTTACAAGGCAAGATGACCTGGACTCCCATCTCTGATGTCTCTGAGCTCCTAGTCATCAGGACTCAGGCTGCGACTGCTTCCTTGTCAATTTGTCATCAGGATTGAGCTAGGGAGAACCAAGAGTGACTAGCAAATTCTCCCCTTCCACTAACACCTTCAATTCAGTCCAACACCACTGGGTTCATTCGAGTTTTCTCGCTTTCTGTTTCTAGCTCTCTTCTTTGGCAATGAAAAACCTGACTTCTGCTCTCGTACATTTTTCTACATATTTGCTTAACCCTCTCCCTGTAACTCATCTTCTGTCTCCACCACATTACCTCACAGATGCCTTTCTCCCCTTACCGGGGCTCCAGTGCCTTATACCAGCACCTCCAGCCAATCTCCTCACTTTGCTTGAATTGCACTTCATCCATCCAGGCTGCTGTCTTGTATGGAAACCTTCCTCACTGTGGTCCCTCTGATAACCTGTGTCAGGCCACCTCTACATGTGGTGACTCTCTTCACGTCACGTAGGCTCTGACTCCCTGTAACTGGCCATCCTTTCATGGGGACACCTTCCTTACCCTGCTCAGGTGCTAACTCCCCACACCAAGCATTATTCATTTCCTGTATGGGTTTTCTTTCCATCTTGCTTGAACCCTATTATCCCACAGCAGGCAACCCCTTAACAGTGGTATCTTTGACCTACTTGTGTTCTAATACCCCATGTTCTATACCTCATGAGATTGTCCTTCCCATTTGCCCAGGCTCCAAAACTCCATGTTGGCTTCCTCCCTGTTCTCCAGCCTGAATCTCCTTCTCCCCCTACTTGGACTACTCACACTGCACCAGCCTTTGTCATGATGTCTTCTTTGTCCTGCTGCAGTTCTGAATTCTGTGAACTAGGTTACCTTTCATGTGAATACCCTCCTCACCCTGGCTAGGCTTCAGAATGCAGTCAAGGAAATCCTGTGGGAAATTTCTTCTTACCCTACCTGGGGTCCTGACATCCCACTGTGTCCGTATAGCCCATTTCTTCTTTTAGTGCTATCACTTACCTTGTTCTCCCCTAACTCATGATTTTAGAACTTAATTGTTTTTTTTATATGAACCCATCATATAAGGTTTTTTTTAAGAGTGGCAATGGGAGATCTGATCTGCAGAATCGTTCATGGCTGCGTACTAACATGGTGAACTCAGTGTAGGCAAGGGAAAAACTTTCACGTCTTCACTGAGTGTTTCTGCAAGTCCCACTCCCACACATATAATTTATATAATTTTAGCTCTGTTCATAGCAGAACATCCTCTTAGTATGATCTTCTGACCTGACTCAATTAGCACCTCCCACCCCAGTATCTCAAACCATCCTCCCTGATAGAAGGAAATAAAGAGTTAAGACCTCATAATTGTTTCCCCAATGCAGTACTCTAAAAAATTTACTTCAAATCACCCAGCCTCAGTTCTCCTTTCACTTCTTAACCCCTTTTCCTAATAATTATGAGAGCAAGAAAAGGAAGAGTATGCTTAATCAACTGTTCTATTAAACAAATACAACTTTTGTTCTACCTCTTAATTACTAATCCTTTCTTCCTTTCCAAAGATAATGGTAATGTAGTTCTAGCTGGGTTTTCTTAATTTGCTCAATATTCTTGAAACATATAATTTGAATCGAGCATCATGCATTTTTTAGTGCATGGCTTGTGTAACTCACCATTACGTGTGTGAGTTCAGCTCACTTGTTGAATGCAGCAACTGTCGACTTATTTTCAGTAAGGCAGAACAGTTGCACAACAATCACCTCAATTTTCTTATTGCCCCCCTTTAAGGGGCCTCTTTGGGCAGGAAATTTTAATACAAAAAATACTGTTTATCTGTATATATAGCTGCAATATATAAAAAGAACAAGATTGGTTATAACACCTAAGAAAAAATTATCAACCTCTTTGACAATAACATCCTATTTGAGGTTGCATGCTACGCTATAGAGTACCCAAAGTATAAATATACTGTATTTTTAATCTGTTCAAAATTGATGGGCATTTGGGTCATCTAGTTTTTGGATACTCTGCACGGTCACGCAGTGCATAACATCAACAATAGACCACATAAACTATGGTTGGTATCATATAGTGTGTAGTAGGCTCTACCATCTAAGTTTGTGTAAATATACTCTATGATATTTCCACAATACCTGGGGCACCTAATAATGTATTTCTCAGAAGGTATTGCCACATGACTATATACCTATCCTATGAACATTTTTCTACATGCTATTTGATGTTCATATGAGCACATTTCTCTCAAATGTATATCAAGTTTATATTTCATAAAATACACATATATTAAATATTAATAAACAGTTCCCAATAAATTTGAAGTGTTTGCACAAATTTATATTCCCATCAGCAGAATATGGGACATCTAGTTACTCTATAAATCCATAAATATTTGATGTGCCAGATTTTTATGTTTAGCTTTCCTTCCCCCCTACTTTGTGGCATCATTTCTGTCACCAAACAGGTGTCCCTATCTGTGTGGGTTTGTTTCTGGACCCTTTAGTTGGCCTATTTGTATTTTCTTGCACAGATGTAACACTATTAGTTATGATAAATTTATAACAAGTGTTGAGAATTGGTTAATTAGCTTCTCTTCTTTGATTTGCATTTTTAAGAATAGCTTTCCTTAACCTTTTGTATTTCTGTATAAATATTAGAATCAGCTTGTAAATTCCTATCAAAACTATCCCTATAGAAGTTTGACACAGAGCTGATATCTTAATATTTTGGTACATTTTTTTCTTTTATTGAAGCAAAATTCATATAGGGTAAAATTAATAATTAAACAAATTAAAGTATACTATTCACTAGCATCAATGTATTCACAGTGTTGTACATCTCACACCTCTGTCACAGTCTAAACATTTCCTCATCTAAAAGGAAACCCCGTGCCCATTAAGCAACCACTCCCCACTCTCCCATCTTGAAAACCCCTGGCAGCCACAAATCTGTTTCTGTTATTATCAATTTACCTAGTTCTGAATATGTCATATAGCTAGAATCCTGCAATATGTGATCTTTTGTGTCTGATTTCTTTCACATAGTATGATGCTTTTGAAGTTTATGCATATTTTAACATATATCAGTTCATCTCTTTTATGACTGAATAACATTCCACTGTGAGGATATACCACATTTTGTTTATTGACTCATCAGTGGATCAAAATTTGGATTTTTGCATGTTTTGGCAATTATAAGTGGTGCTTCTATGAACACTCATGTACAAATTCTTGTCTGAATACTTGTTTCAATTCTCTTGGTTGTAAATCTAAGATTACAGTTGCTAGGTCATGAGCTAATTCTGTGTTTAAATATTTCAGGGCCATCATATCAGTTTCCGTGCATTTCACCGTTTTGCATTTCTACTAGCAATGTGCAGGGGTTCTAATTTCTGTTTATTCCCCAACTGGCTATTTTTTACCTTAAAAAAGTATAGCCATCTTAATGAGTATGAAGTAATATCTCAATGTAGTTTGATTTGCATTTCCCTAATGATTAATGATATTGAGTAACTTTCATGTGCTTATAGGTCATTTCAAATCTTAGGAACATTTCTATTCAAGTCCTTTGTTCATTTTTAAGCTGGTTTGTTTCCTCTTCCCATTCTTGAATTGTATCTATAATCTTGGACAGAACTTTCTAACATAGTATTGAATATAAATGGTAAAATAAAGTGTCTTGGTTACTTTTCTCTCCTTGCTGAGACAAAATACCCAATGCCCAAAATTAAGGAAGGAAAGGTTCATTTAGCTCACAGTCCCTGGAGGTTTTAGTCCATAATCAGCTGGCTCCAGGGCAGGGTGGCACGCCACAGGGACACCAACTTCAAGGCAGCACAAGACAGCAAAAGCAGCAAGAGCCAAAAGGAGAAAGCATGACTCTTCTCCTCCCTTACATTGTATGCCGGCACATACAAATTTTCTGCCCACACCATCTCAGTGCCTTCCTCTTGCACAGGCTCAGGATGAATACAAAGTAAGGACCCTGGCTCCCTGCAGAGTCACAGAGTTAACCTAAACTTCTCAAGCTGACACAATGAACAACATCCTAGAACAGGAAGGGCATGTCCTTTCCGCCTCAAGATGTAGAACAGCTGAGTTATTTAGGTAAGCTTCTAGACTCCTCAAGTTGACACAGTGTGTTCACCATAACAGAAGGCATCCTTGTCTTATTCCTTTTTAAATTTTTATTAGTATATAGTCCCAGTACATAATTCACTGTGGGGTATTAATATATGTATACAATACATCTCAATTCTTTTTTTCCCTTCCCCTCCACCCTTTCTTTTTAAAAATAATTTGCCAGCATCAGGCTCATTTATTTATCTTATAAGTCCTTATCAAGCTAATTATCATAAATACAGATTTTCAGTCAGACTAACAGAACAAAAAACATAAGAACACATAAGACAAGTATATTCCTTGTCTTGTTCTTTATGATAGCTAAAATTCTTTCAGTCTTTCACCACTGAGTATAATGTTGGCTATGGTTTTGGCCTTATTTTTTGTGGGGGGGGATTTTGGCCTTAATCATGTCAAGAGTTTCTTCAGTTTCTAGCTTGTTAGATCATTTTTGCATGAAAAGGTGTTGGATTTTGTGAAGTGCTTTTGCTGTATCAATTGAGGTTATTGGTTTTTTGTCATTATTTTAACATGGTATATTAGGTTGATTTATTTTCATATGTTGAAACACCCTTGCATTCCTGTGCTAAATCCCACTTGATTATTGTTTGCAAACACTTCACACAGGCCAAGATAAAGGCAGTCCTTCCAGGAAGTAGCAGACAACTTGAGATCAAAGTAAACATGACAGTTCTTTGAAAATAAGATCTGCACTGCTCCTTCCAGTGTTAGCATCCTGCATGTAGAGTGTAGTCTGCTGTCATCAAGGCCATCACTGGGGTGGGCTGGGGAACAGAGTGTGAACAGTTTCAAATACTATTGGTATTGTAGAGTTTTGTAACTATTTTGCTGACATCCTTAGTTGCTTCTGAAAAGTCTACGAAAAGTTTTGTTAAATTTCTCTGTAGAAATGTACATAATTGCTCAGTACCTTAAGAGTGGAAGCCATGCTGAAAGTTTTGGCCTTTTTAAAAACTCTGTGGCTTTGTTTGGTATTTCTGTTTGTTTTTGTTGTTGTTGTTGTTTTGTTTTTGTTTTTCTCCGGTACCAGGAACCGAACTCACAACCTTGCGCTTGCCAGGCAGGCGCTTTGCCACTGAGCTAAATCCCCAGCCCCTTATTTGGTATTTCACTCTGGCTTCCACACTACAAATCCCTGTAGAGCAGCTATGGTCTCACTTCCTTTTCTGGTTGTTAGCATTCTCTTTTGCACTAATCTCTGTTTTAATTTTGTTTTGCTTTAATTTCTTATAAGTTTATTGATGACTTTAAATATTATTTTTTACAGCATTTCTATGTCTTAGGGGGTGTTTGTTTCATTTTGGAGAGATCTTGTGGTTTTTGTTGTTCTCTTAATATTTATTCTTCCATATTATGAATTTCATTTTTCTACTATTCAAATTGCATTTATTTTTTCCAGTATGTTTTCATATTGCTTTCAATCTTTTTTATATGCTATCATGGAAAGAAAGTATTACTACACCAAATTTCCTACATGTGCATATTATATTTAATAAACACGTCAAAGCATTGACTGCATAACAAAGTCACATCATCACTTTGGGTTGTGAGAACCTTCCCCTTGATAAATTCGTAATCCATGTTTTCTTCTACAAAATAAACTACAAAGAATTCTTATAAAACTGAAGGCCAGTGGAACCTATTATAATTTTAAAATGATGTTTTAATATATTTCTTGTAATAATTGTTTCTAAATGACACTGGAGAACCAGACACCCACTCTGCATTCTGTATAGTATACCGGAATAGCCTTGCAGTGGAAGCAGTGTCCTTGGGAAGAAAAAGATCTTAGTTAAAGCAAGAAGGTGGTAGGAATGCTGAAAGATGAAGTCCTGTAAGTTTGCTGTTTACAAAATGAGTTTCAGAGGGCAAGTGGAAGAGGTTTAGATGGCACATCTGGGGTTTTAGGGAAGATAGAATGTTATGTGGCATGTAGTTCAGTAAAACCGGCTGGTTATGGAAGGGATGACATTTGGTGTTCACAAATGTAATGAGGAAAGTACAGTGGACCTGTCTCTCTGGGGAAGGTGGGCTCCAGGCTGATGCCCAACATATTTAGCAAATGTAGCTAGACTGAGCTCAGTGTCAGGGATGTAAATCATCCTAGGTTTGTGCTCGGCACAAATGGCCTGAGATGGCAACAGTGGTGAGGACAATGGTGTTTCCACATGCATTTAATGTCTGATAAATGTCCTTGCTCTGTTTCCCCTTCGGATCCTTTGCAATGTTTCCTTATAAAATGGAGTTATCAATGTTATGATTTTTTTTCTTAGATATTGCAGTAGAAATGATGAAGGAACAGAAGAAAATTGGATCCTCCGCCAGAAAAATATCTTTCTTGAAAAAACTAGGTCTACGGAAGCCCTCAGGGAGACCTAGGTAAGGTGTAGGACCTGGCTACAGCAACATTTCCAAGCATAACCATTCCTTCTATGTGTAGGTATCTTGACCTCTTTCCATGTAGTGTATATATATGAACAAAAGTACTTTGAATTCTAAATTATTGTTTGTTTTCTGAAATTGCTACCATGCAGTATATTTTTTTATTTTGAGAAGGACAAAGTAAAACAATTTCAAAACAAGATAACAGTAACAATAGTTAATACAATGTGTATTGTTATCTTCAGAGTTGTTACCCAGAGTATAAGATATAAGTATGAGATATTGTAGAATGTCAGCACAAACCTTTCTTTTCAGTGAACTAAGAGAAACTAGCAGTATTGTTATCTTAACTATTTTGTTTATCTATATTTTTTTCCTTT
>NW_004955406.1:21367826-21369131 GCF_000276665.1 Chinchilla lanigera
CGTATTGATGATCTTCTGGATTTCTGTAGGATCTGTCATAATTTACCCCTTTTCATTCCTAATTGCTTGAACTTATGTTTTTTCTTTCCTCTTTTTGATGAGGTTGGGTGACGGATCATTTTTGTCTATTCTTTCAAAGACCCAACTTTTCAATTCATTGATTCTTTGTATTTTCTTAGTCTCAGCTGCATTAATTTCTGCTCTTATCTTTATAATTTCCTGCCTTGTATAAGCTCTGGGTTTGATTTGTTCTTCTTTTTTCTAGAAGTTTGAGGTTCAATATTAGGTTCTTTATTTGAGCTTGTACTGTTTTCCTGATGTGAGAATTCATCACTGTAAATATCCCATGTAGGACTGCTTTCAGTATGTTGTACTGGAATTATCATTTAATTGTAGATACTATTTAATTTCATCCTTAGTTTCCTGTGACCCATTGGTTGTTCAGAAAGGTGTTGTTTAATTTCCATGTGTTTATGTAGTTTTTGTGATTTCTTCTGCCATTGATTTCCAGTTTCATTGCACTATTCTCAGTAGTATGCATGGGATGATTTCAATTCCTCTACATTTATTTAAGCATGTTTACAAGCTAATGTGTGGCTCACATTGGAGAATGTCCCATGTGCAGTTGAGAAGAATGTGTTCTGATGTTTTGGGGTAGAACACTCTGTAGACATCTATAAAGTCCATTTGTTCACAGGCTTGGTTTAATTCTGATATTTCTTGCTGATTTTTTTGTCTAGTTGATCTATCTATTTCTGAGAATGTGAGTATTAAGGTCCCCCACTACAATTGTGTTAGTACTTATTTGATTTTTCATGTCTGTTAATATTTGTTTTATGCAGTTGGGTGCACCAGTATTTGGTGCATATACATTTATGGTTATCTCCTCCTCTTGGAGTTTTACTTTAACAAGTATGTTACTGACTTTCTTTGCCTCTTTTAATCAATTTTGGCTTAATATTTACATTGTCTGCAAGTAGAATAGCTATACCAGCTTTTTTCTGGGTCCCTGTGGCATGGAATATTGTTTTCCATCCTTTGACATTTAATCTATGAATTTTTTTGTGTTAAATGTGTTTCTTGAATGCAGTATATTGTTGCTTCTTGATTCTTAATCCATTCTGCCAGTCTGTTCCTTTGATTGGTGAATTGAGATCATTTACATTGATAGTTATAACAGATATGTATTGGCTTATCTTTTTCATGTTATTTTTCTGTTGTTGATTCCTTGTCTTTGTCCTCCGTCTAATTGCTTGCCCTGCCTGGTAGCTTCTTTCTATTGGTGTTCATGTATTTGTGGTCTTC
>NW_004955406.1:21369501-21384345 GCF_000276665.1 Chinchilla lanigera
GTTTTTCTCCGGTACCGGGAACCGAACTCACGACCTTGCGCTTGCCAGGCAGGCGCTTTTGCCGCTGAGCTAAATCCCCAGCCCCCTTCTGCCCTTATTTCTGTGAAGAGGTTTTTAACGGCTTTTGTGCTGTCTCCAGCTTTTTCACTGACTCCTGTCAATCTTATGTTGTTCTTCTCTGCATCATCTTGTAGCTGTTGGCTGGCCTTTTCATAGTCTCTTGTTATTTTTAAGATATCTTTCTTTTTGTGGTCACTAATTGTAATCCTGTCTTTGAGGTCTGGTCTTTGCCTTCATTAAATCTGTTGCGTACATTTTCAGTAGAATTTTTAATCTCCTGGATTTCTGTTTGGATCTGCTTCATTGATTCCCTTTCTCTTCTATGTTGAGCATTTGTGGTTTTCATAGTTTTTCTAAGCTCTTCAATTTTTTATCTGTTTCTGCTTTAATATCTTTCCTTTTGACCATCATTTCTTTTTGTACCTTAGAGATTATTTTTTCTCTAGCCTTTTCTGTTTGTTTTGTAACTTCTGCTGCTATCATTTCAGAGAGTTCCAGTGGTTGGCTTTCAATTTCCTCTATCTCTTTGTCCAATGTGGGCTGGGAGTTTGGTGATGCATTTTGCTTCTTCATCTTGTCATTTTTTGTTTTCTATTTTTTGTTTTGTTTTCTATGTTAATGCTTAAGGAAAAAAAATGCTTATGGATTTCTTATGTTATATATGCTTTTTCCTTGATGTTGAGGTTTCCCCTAGGAGATGTCTGTTCCTTAGGATGTCTTCTAGATGTAGGTGGTTCTTGGTCTTTATGTCTACCCCAAGAACCTACCTTCCCAATATATTAAGAATGTGAAGTTGGCTCAAGACCTAGTCCTTTGCTACTGGACTACGGTGATAATTATGACCCCTTAGAATTGCAGTGCTGTCATACAGGGGAGAAAAATTGATTATAACAGGTATGACATCCCAGTTGAAGTAGTACAGTTAGCAATCCAATAGACTCAAGCACAGCCTGGCTGCTGAGAAACTATGGTAACTATTAACCTTATACCTTTAACCATAGGAGCAATTTCTACGGTTATATGAAATAATCCAATATGTACCAGGAGTGTGCAAGCAACGATTTTCCACTTATTAGAATGATTTTATCCTGTTGTGGGGAGGAATTAAGAGAGATAGGGGGTAAGATGGAGAGATAAATGAGGTTAAATATATTAGGAGCTAGGCGAGAGAGCAAAGGATGATCATCCAAATTTTGGGTAATTGTAAGACACAAGAGGTACGTGTGGGAAGAGAAAACCTAGAAGTATTGTTGTGGATTTTAAGGAGAAGAGACAGTGTTTACTTGCATGAAAGTAGCATAAAATCAAGTGCAGTAGTTGATGAGAGGGAAGAAGAGAATGAATAGAAGCAAACCAAAAGAAAAGTTAGAGATCTAAGTCATGAAAGAAAAAGATGAAAAAGAAGAAAAAGAAAAAACAGAAAACAAAAATAATCACACACTGAAAAAATGAACAAACAAACATATAGAAAGAAAAGCAAAGCAGGACAAAATAGAACTGGGAGAAACAAAACAAAACCCAAAAAACAAAAACAAACAAAAGTAACCAACCCAGCCTGATACAAAGAGGAAACCCAGATGGAGAAACGTATAAGTAGCAAAATTCCTCTAGTGTCTGCAGTTCTGTGGTAGATCCAAGTCAGACCCAGAAATGTGTACTCTAGCCAAGTTTGCAGGTGGATTTGTGCTTGGTATGAGTCTGATCTTGGAATTGGATTTGGAGGATGGGCTTAGTCTTCTGTGGCTGGAGTTCTCTCCAGCCCTTTAGGGAAGGAAAAAAAAGGCGGCCCTACCCATCTGCTTCTATTCCACATGTCTTCATGCCCAAGCACTATGCTGGCTTACCTAAGTCACCAACTGTTGGCTCATATTATTACTGCTGCTTCAGACTCTTCCAAGCTGCTCTTCCCACTTCCCCATCTTGTGTGCTCCAGCCAGGGCCCTACTGTGTCACTGGTGATCTCTCTGGCCTATCCAGACTCTCTGGATGGAGCTCATGCAATATATATTATACAGTAACTTTTTAATTTAAACTACCTTGGACCTCTTTTTACATCAATTTTTATAGATCTGCTTCTTTCCATAGTGTGATTTATTTAGTCATACCCTTTTTTATCACATTGTCATTTTCATTGCTATAAGTGGTACCACAATAAACATTTTTGTACATGTGTCTTCACCCATTTGTGCTTTTCTATATCTATGATATAGAAATTAGAAAATGTATAGCTATCACTTCTCTGCATTTTGGCTAAGCTCAAATGTAGAAAAGGTCTAACTAAGGGAAATTTATCTGAGGAGTGCAAAGTTGGCTTAACACCCAATGCCCAATTAAAATAATAGACCATATTAATCAAATCTGGAGAAGAAGATGATTAAATGAAAAAACTTACTAGATAGGATCAACAGCAGATTCAAGTTGGCAGAAGAACCAATGAACTTGAAGATCATTCAGTAAACATTGTTTCATCTAAAGGAAAAAGGCAAAAGAAAAAAAATTAAACAGAACCTCAGAGACCCAAGGGATACCATCAAGCACACTGACATGTAAGTAATGGAAGTCTCAGAAGAGGAGAGAGGAAAAGGGACAGAAAAAGACCTGACTATATAATGGTTAGAAAGTTTTCAAATTTGATTAGAACAATTAATTATGACATATATATTGCATAATAAATTTCATGGAGATAACCTCCAGGAGACTTACACCTAAATACATCATAATCAAAATGTTGAAAGATAAAGCAAAGAAAGAAATCTTGAGTGCTGTGGGGGAAAAAAGCACTCAGCATATTCAGGGGAACTATAAAAAGATTAAAGTTTACACCAGAAACACAAGAGACTAAAAGTGGTAGAATAATATATTCAAATTAAACTCAATTGACATTAATAATAAATACTGAGCTATAAATAAATGAAAGAAAGAAAATAGAGAAAGTCAATGTAAAGAAGTTTGGGGGCATTTTTGTAAATCTCAATGGAAGGGCCAAACTGTTAGTTACACTGACCAAGGGAAAAAGAGAGAGAAAACAGAAAAAGGAAAGAGAGAGAGATCATCAAAATCAGATTGAAAGAAGAGACTACTAAAATTAATAAGGTTGTAAGGAAATGCAAGGAATGAGTTAGACAACTTGAATGCAAGAAATAAGTTAATGAACCTGAATCAAGGAGTAGAAAAATGTGAATAAATCTATAACAAAAAGCTGAAATATCAAACTATTTCTTGACATAAAGTCTGGTCTCCTTATTTACAAGTTGATCAAATCAGATATCTTTAGTCTTTAAAAATTGTCTCACATAGTAAACCTTATTTACAAGTTGATCAAATCAGATATCTTTAGTCTTTAAAAAAAAGGCTTCATTAGAGAATTCTATAAAATATTTAAATGATACTAATATTCCACAAGGAATATAATTCTTAAATAGAGTGAGAAGGAACACTTCTCAACTTATTTTATGAAGTTAGTATTATCTTGATCCCCAAACTAAACAAAACAATCATAAGAAAAGAAAACCATGAGCTAATACCACCTCTTGAATCTAAATATAAAGCTTGTCAACAAAATATTGGCTAATCAGCAATATGTAAAAAATGTAAAACCAAAGGAAATTTGTCTAAGGAATGCAAGGTTGGCTTAACACACAAACCCCATTTCTAATAATAGATCATATTAATAAAATAGAAGGGGTAACTTACATTATCTAAATTGATGCAGACAAAAAACTTTTACAATCCCTAGCACTCATTCATGCTAAAAACTATCAGTAAAAGTAGAATAGAAAGGAAATATGTCTTCTTCATAAAGTTCATCTATAAAAAAACCTGATACTATAAACAATTGAGATGTGTTATGTACATGTAACAACTTACCACAAAGAATGTAATCATGTACTATAAGCACATATTAATAAAAAATAAAAGCTGAAAGCCCTAATACTATCATATATATCATCAATAACCTAGAAAATATCATATATAATGTAATAGGCACATAATGGAAGAAGAACAAACTGGTCAACACATGGATATGTGTAGAGAGGCTGAAATAATAACTATGACATATAGATGAGGTTCAGCAGGCAGTTAAAATTTGGAAGTGGAGCTTGTGGGAACATAGTTTTACACTGTCAAGGAAAACTGAAATGATAGAAGCACAGGTTACCCAGGAAAAACTATCAGGCAAAAGAAAAAGAATTGTGGGTGAAATAACAGAGTCACCTTTTTTGAAGAAGAAGAAATCACCAAACAAAATTTATAAGTAACTACGTATCAGTCATTCTGTGCCTCATAGAAATTACTGTACCAAATGGGAATTGCTTTAAATCCTTAATGTAAAAGGAGAGTTTCTTTAAAAAAAATTACCCCCCTTTAAGGTATTCCCCCTCCTTTTTCTTTCAGGTTATCAAATGATTTGAATGAAGTATAGGAAGGAGAGATAAAAGTTCAAGTTCAATGCCAAGGGAGTAGACATTTGTAACCAATTCCCGTCTAAGAAACCCTTTCCCATTCCTTTATCAGAACAGAATCCAGGATCATTGGCCCCTTTCTCCACCAATGATACTGTCTTATTTTCCAGGAACTTGGCAGAAGTCCTCTTAAGTGCGCAGCACCTGCAGTTCTTCAGGGAGTTCCTTAAACAACGGAAAGCTGAAAACCCATTGCAATTCCTGATTGCGGTACAGAAGATCAGTCTGGAGACCAATGAGAAGATATACAAGTCTTCTTTGGAAAATATACTCAAGACTTACTTCCGTAGCAAACAGCCTCCTGGTATAATCCTTTCCTCCTGGCCCTGTTTCCTTCTCCCTGTAATGTCTAGGGAGGTATCTGTGAAGTAGTCTTTCTCAAATGAGCCCCCAGAGAGAGCAGAAGAGAATAGTGGTCACATGGGGGCAATATTCAGACCAAGAGTAAGAGGGATATTGAAAACAGAAAACAATAATAAATTCAAAGGCACACTACTAAGCAGTCAAATGCAAGACATTTTCACTTCTATCCTCTCATTTAATTTTATTTATCCTGAGAAAAAGAATTTTCAAGATTCTATCCTGAAAGGTAGGAATAATTGGTGAAACACAGTGAAGTCAACTACTTTTTCTAATTAGTGGAACTTGAATTCAAATATGAGGTTTTGCATCATTAAATCAAGAGCCGGTACAAAGGCAAGAGCTAGCTGTTTGCAAAGCTAGAGTGTCCGCCCTCTGTGGACTGTGAAGAGATTTGTACTGGGAAGGAGAACTGTCTGCCTGAAAATGCTTCACAAATTTTGTCTTATTTTGTCTTATTTTCTTGCCTAAGGTAGAAAGGGAAATCGGGCCCATGTACATCTAGCTTGGCCAAAAGCAGAGGTTACAAATAAAGTATTAACTTGTAATTCAAACAAAGAGTGAGCATAATCCTGTACTGGAGGTAAACCAGTCTGTAGCAAAGCAGTGTAGATAGATCTTCCTTGTTTGTCATGGTTGAATGGAGTTTTTGTGTGGTTTTGCTTGCAGTTAACCAAGATAAGGGCATAAATATTAAACTAAAAAACATAAAATTGTCCAGTCTATTTGTAAGAAATATTTATGTGTTAAGTTGCATGATGTTGAGTTCTGTAAATTATTTTGAAGGAGTTAGAGGAGAAGTGAGGTGCCCCGAGCCTGTCTTTGACGCTGCCCTTATGACTACTGATACCCTTGGATTCCCCAGCTGTCCCAGTAATTTCACTTTAGTCCTTTTCCTCTTATGCTCTTTTCCTAAACCAAAAACTTCAAACCAGCTGCAGAAATGAGTCCTTGACAAGTTTATTTTTTTTAAGCACTCATCTTCCAAATATGAATGGAATTAAACCAGTAGCGTATCTTCTGTATAAATACCCTTACACATAACATTCCAAATATGCTTTGAAGATTTTCAAGCAAAGTGTGGACATCTCAGTCAAGACAGATTGCGAAGGCAGAGCTGTGAGAGACTCTAAGATGAAAACAATACCAGCGACCTCAGAAATGGTAGAGGGTGACGGGGGCCTTCTCACTCTCTCCTGTATGTTTTCAGAAGAAATGCTGCAGTGCAACGCCCCTCTTATCAGAGAAGTTGTTCACATGCACTACATTGGCACAACCACACTGCTGATGCTCCAGAGCTACGTCATGAAGTCTCTGGAAGAAAAATGGTGAGTGTGCCCTGTGAAGGCAAGGATATTTTCTGGATTTTCTCACTGGCTTTTGAAAGCCACCTGAATCAAAGGTCTCATAATTCATTCTCATTGCCAGAGACCCCCTACAAAGGATAAGATCAAACTCATATTAAATCTTCCTGCTGCTCATGTCTCTCTCTCTCTCCTCTCTCTCTCTCTCTCTCTCTCTCTCTCTCTCTCTCACACACACACACACACACACACACGCACACACATTCTGCTTCCTTGCTTTAAGGTCTTAACAAGATACCACCCAGTAGTGAATAGAAAAGATCATTAACAAAGCATTGAAAGAGTATTTTTAAGTATTTTACCATCCTCCAATTTCTACCGCAACGTCCTCCAAAAACTGAGCTAAATTTCCCTTCTATGTGCCATGTTTTTGCCTTTTTTAAAGATATTTTTGGTCTCCCTTCTGGCAGGTTTAAAGAATATCAGGACCTGTTCCCACAGCATCCTCCAGAAGGCGAAACAGAAGTGCAGACTTCACAAAGGAAGCCTTCAAAGACAGCAGTAGCCCTGCAGGAATTCCAGGTCAGTGAGGAAGACAGTGAATACAAGACACTAGTGTCAAGAAAGCCACTGCCCAGGCATTGTTTGCTGTTCAAAAGATTATCTCTATTACCATAGTCACCAAAACCATTACTCTTTGGGGATTTTTTCTTTTTTTTTTAGACAGGGTCTCACTAGGTAGTTCAGACTGGCCTTGAATTCACTATGTAGCCTAAACTGGCCTCAAACTCATGAAGATCCTCATGCCGATCCTCATGCCTCAGCCTCCCAAGTGCTGGGATTATAGGCATGTGCCACCACGCCTAGAATGGAGGTGGGTTTTTAAAGCCCTGTTTTACAAGGGGAGATCGGAGGCTCAGAGAAATTGTCGCACTGAATTTAAAGAAGTCTCTCTCTTCTCTGCCTGTGTTTACAGCCAAATGAGTGATAGGCATAGGGGTTGAAGCCAGAATGTTGCATCTACCAGCTACTTAATCTTAAGCCCCCGACCTGTGTTTCCTGACCTTTTCATTGGAGCTAACAATTAGTCCTTCATAAAGATGTTGTGAGGATTAAATGTAATGAATGCCAAGTTCCTGGTACACTGTAAACTCTTAGTGAGTAGCAGCTAGAGTAACAAATATACCATGACTCTTTTTCTTTCCTTAGAAAAAAGGTTGGCTGAAAATGGTCTGCTTTATCAAGAGCTTTTGCAGCTACCGAAGATTTATAACAAATCCCAGAAAGTGCCAGGAATTTATTGATTATCTTCACCTTGAAATGCACAACAAAGAGAGTAAGTCACCTTTTCCTGCTGGTACTCTAGCCATATGGGTTAGCCAAGGTCATTGCTTTGGGTCAGGCATGTGAGCTAGAGTCTAGCAAGATCCCCTGTCCTGGGGACCAAGCCAGTCCAAGCAGGTCGAGACGGTGGCTTCTCCTCAGGGAGCCAGCAAGAGTGCTGAGTGAGTCATCTAAGGCATTGTGAGGTCTCACGCTTTGCAAAACAATTTTATTATAATGTTTAATTTGATCCTTTAAATATCTTTAATTTTTTCTGCTTACAATTAATAAAGGATAATATAGAGATAATATAAATTGAAGGAATATATAGTGCACAAGTGAAAATCCCTCAAGAGATAACATTGTAAACCTACAAGTCTAAGAAAGGAAAATTGTGAGATAATATGACAGGGACCTGATGTCATATTTAGTATGGTAACCCCAGGAAACCACAGGATCTGGGACAAGTGCTTACATGTTTGTAAAGTTTTGTAGTTACTTTCCCATCCTATACGTAACAGGGCACCAGAGAGATCCCCATTTCTAGCAGGGGGAGCACCATACCTACATCAGTCCCTCCTGGATTAGACTCTCAAATGAACAATTTCCAGGAAGATTAGTACACTCTAGATCTGAATTAAACAATTTTTAAATCCCAGCCAGGGACCTAGCCAGGTTATACTTGTTAGATCCAACCCCAAGCAGTTCTCTTTTCAGATATGAATCCCTGTGGATGGATTTCTTTGACTAAATCCCAGCCAGGGACCTTCTAAAATACGTGTTTTATTTTTCTTACATACAATCTCAATCTTGTAGAACTTCCATGCTTTTTTTTTCACTTCCTTGCATCTCTTTTCTTACTCTTTCTACTATCAACTTTTAAATTAAAATTTTTGTGTTTGACTTTATTTTTGTATTGCTTTTCCAATTTATTCCTAAATTACTTCCCTGATAAACTTTTGTTTGTTTGTTTTATTTTTGTGGTATTGGGAATTGAACCCAGGCCCTATACATCGAGCTACATCCCAGCACCTTTTTTTTTAATTTTGCATTTTGAAACAAGGTCTCCCTAAATCACTAAAGTGCCCAGTAGGCTTGAACTTGTGATCCTCCTGCCTCAGTCTGTCAGAGCTGGGATTACAGGCCTGTGCCACACACCCTACTTTCCCTGGTAAACCTTGAATAACAATCACCAGAACCACTGTCTTAATCACTTCCCTGTCGCTAGAACAAAATACCTGATATCAACAACTTAAAGAATACAGGTTTACTTTGAATCACAGACTGCAGAGGTTTTAGTCAGTCTACTGTCAGCTGACCAGCAGGCGCCAAGACAGAGGCATGAGGGAAGGGCCTGGGCAGAGGAAAGATGCTTACCTGATGACATCCAGGATGCAGATAGAGAAAGGCGGGGAGCTAGGAAGGGATACAGACCCTTCCATTCCGCCCCACTGTGACCCACCTCCTCTGACCACACTCTGCCTCCCAACATGCCATTGAGCTATTACTCACCAGTGGAATAATCGCTGATGATTATCACGCCCCACAGTCAAGTCACCTCCCAAAGCCCCAGCTATGAGCACATGAGGCTTTAGCACACATCTAGATATAAATCATAACAACCACACTGTCTATTTAGAAGGTCACATCAGCAATTTTCATAGTCCCTGCAGAAACCTCAGGGTATACCTTGTGTGATTTTGTTTGTATTAGACAAATACCATGCAAATATCCTTCAGTGTCAGCTTACAGGTTACTTCTTGTTGTTGTTAGTGTGCTAAGCAGACCTTTTCCAGCAATCTGCTAAGTCTAAGTAGGAGGCTGCACCCCGTGGTAGGACATGACCCTTCAATAGGCTGAAAGGATAGGTGTACAGTGTCCTTTCTTCATTGTAGTTATGCCAGGTTGAGGTGATGCCCAGGCTTAAGAGTAACTTGATCAAACCAGACTGTCATTATTTCTTTCTTCTCCAGATTTCTCCACATCACCCACTGTATCAGGACGTCAAACTCCACAGTCCACAAATGTCAGGGGTGGAGATCAGGAAAAGGAAGAAATAGCCCTTGTAAAACGTCGTATATATGGCCAGAGGATCATTGTCATCAATTTTGCAGTTAATGATTTATATTTCTTTTCTGAGATGGAGAAGTAAGTTTACCCTCTTTCCTTCCACTCATGGCTTTCCTTCCTTAAGCCAGCCTAGTGAAGCTTGGCTGGACCTGTAAGAGGCACAGTGATTTCAGTGTGATTTCCTGTGAATTTTTCCTGTGAAATTTTACAGTGATTTCCTGCCAAGTGGGACTCTCCTGACAATCTCAGTGACTGTGGTAACTCCCTCAAATTCTACCATGCTTTTCTCTAAGTTTCTAAAGGCTCTTCAGTATTCTGGAGTTTCCAATGTTGAAAGGCTCTTACCTATTCCCATTTTTCTTCATTATTTATGAACATGAAAGACGCCTTCTTATGTAATACCATTGGACCAATAGCTCCTCAGTTAAAGCCAGGAATTATCATAATACAAATTGTGTGTGTGACATTAAACAGATTTTTTTTTAAAGTTTAAACATACTAATAATGTTCATTCATTTAGTTGTGAAACTTTTACGTAAAATCAAAGTCAACCCACCAATAAAAATCCACAGCTTTTGTATAAACTCTAAACTATACCTAACATTCTCTCAACTAACTCTAGTTAAGATTGTTTTAAAGTAAAACAAGAATTGAAAGTTTACTGCAAACAATTTAGTCCTTTTGAACATTTATTGGTTGGTTGATTGATTGATTGTTGTGCTGGAGGTAGAACCAAGGACCTCATGTATGCTGGTTAAACACTCTTCCACTAAGCTATATCCTACCCCAGTCCCTCTGAATTTTTATATGTTTTTCAATACTTTAAATTTTCTTTGCCACACCTAACTCAACAGGAATATTTTTTAAAAATCTATTTGCCTTTGTAGGAACATTTCAAACATTCAAATTTGTTCTCATCAAAATGACAAATATTTTTTCTTTTTATGTTCGTATTTTGTTATTTTTCATGAATCATAAATTAAGAGTAATAACTATAACAGGTAAAAATATTTGGGAAGAAACATGAGCAATTCCTGATAAACATCTGCCTCAAGTAGCTGGAGAAGTGGGAGCAGGTACTAAAGATGGTCTACCAGTCCATGCTCGGCTTTCCAGTGGCACAGATCAGTGGGGTTTTCAGAAATGTAGAGCACCCAGTAAATTGTATTCCCGTTTGGCTACGAGATCTTTCACTGCACCCTCATGAGGGATTTAGTTTAGTTCCAAAAATGCCTATTGGTTGCTTAGTCTCTACTGAGCTCAGGATTTGGCATTTTAGGTCCAACAATATAAGACATGTTCTCTCTAAGGCCCCACACACTAAGGGGAATGGCAGTCGAGACACAAAAGTTAAGTGTCTTGGGATGGTAAGTGTTAGGTAGGGTCTGACACAGCAAGTGCCTGGAAGTAATTTTGAGTCCTTGGGTGTGGTCTTTTTGAACACAGGTCACCTAGGCTGAATTGTGAAGCATGAGGAAGGGTAAGTCAGATACCAAGTTGTAATGGGGAGGCAGTAGGGTGCAAAGAGCTGCCTGTCAGAGTGGTCAATGCTGCTGTTACACACACACACACACACACACACACACACACACAGAGTCTCTGCTCCCTTTCTCACCCTATGTAAGCCAGAGTAGCCTATTAAAATGCATAAAATCAGGGTATATCATTCTCCTACCTCAAATTCTCCAATGGCTTCACATTACTACTGGAATGAAATCCAAATGTTCCACTGCCTGAAGTACTCTGCATGAGTGGGACCCACCTGTATCTCAGAGCTTATCTCATGCTGCACAGAAAAAAGTAAGCTGGCTCCTGCTACAGGATCAGAAGGGGTAAAGCATAAAGAGTGGGATTAAAAAGGGGGGGGTTGTGTTGAAGAAATGCACTTGAAGAAGCACTTACTTTGTTATCTGACATATGGTCTGTGCCCAATCTGTATTTTCTACACCCTGAATTGAACCAAACAAATGAAGTCACAGTTGGGTGTACATTTGGCCCTATGATTTTCAGGCCAGACATAGGCTTGACATAGGCCAAATGCTTTACCTGGTTACTGATTTCATGTTCTCCATGCTGATTTCTTGCTTATTGCATCTTTTTAATAGGTTTAATGATTTGGTGAGTTCAGCTCAAATGCTGCAGGCAAACCGGATGTACAACGAGAATGATGTGATCCTAATGCAGTCCAAAATTAACATTATCTTCAGGCTCTTCTTACATGCTGAAGTTCCTCCAAGGCTGAGGGTAAGGAGGACTCCCACTGCACTTTGGCCTTTTGCCAAGAAACACCCCCCTCCCCCTATAAATACCCTGAAAGCTAATTGCAAGACACTCCCTAAGTCTTCGGCCAACTAACTCTCTTTCCTAGCAAACCCACAAAAAGTTCTAGCCTCCGGAGAGAGAGTGGTCTTGAGGACCCTGGGGGCCAAGAGAGGTTGTCTGCTTTGCCTGGAGCCTCTGCCAGTGACCAGCTCTCACTCTGTGGATAGGTGAACATCACTGAGTCCCAGAAGGATGCCATCCTTGCTTCCATTGCAGAGGGCCACCTCGACCGGAGCATGTTCCATGGAGCTATCATGTCTGTCTTTCCAGTCATTATGTACTTCTGGAAAAGGTAACTAGCTCCCCTTATCTGACAACTTCCAGGTCAAAAGAAAGAAAAAAATATATTTCTGTCTTCCTCCAGGTCTTAGCTTCATAGTTTCCTGCTTCATGGCAAGTATGATGATGGGTGTTCATATCCTATATTCCACACTTCACACGCCATCTCTCACACTGCACACTGATTCAGAGGTTGGAAGACAGAGACTGAGAACCAGAATGCTGGGTTCTTCACCTCTCCTCTTCCTTTGCTTGCCTGGATCAAGGCTGTGAGGTTTCCTTAGGCCTATTTTTCTCACCTAAAGGTGAGGTGGACTACATTTTCTTAGTGAGAAATTCTGTCAAGGTCACAAAACTGCTTATGTCTAGGAACCCCATGGAGGGAGTAAGCCTGAAGTGCTTTAATATTATATCCAAATCCCATCATCACTACTGAGGGTACAAAGTTGCTAGATGCTCCAAAGAAATACAAAACTCTCAGTTCAAGATAAGCAATTAGCCTTCCAAATAGCAATTGCTATCTAGCACCTAATTTTAGTTCTCCTAACCAGGACTAAATAAAAACTCATCGTGAGACTCTGAGGGACCAGAAACTTCTAGAAGACATATGTTTCTCCCGGGTTGGCTGAGCATTCTGCTCCCTCCACATATACTGTGTTTAGAAAGACAGGCTGCTTCCAGGAGGATTTGACTCCTTGATTTTCATATACTTTGAAGGGTTTGAGTCCCTGATTTTCATATACTTCTCCATAGACTTTATACAGAGATTTACACATGTGTATTATGCAAGCTGTGTTCATGTTTGTTAACCCAAAGGAAGTCCTCAACAATGCTGTGAAATCAATGGAGAAAAATAGTATTATCCCTATTTTACAGCTGAGGAAATTGAGATTCAGAGTAGTTAAGGGACTTGCCTCAGATCACTTGGTAAATGGTAAAACCAGGATTAGAAGTCAGGCCTCTTGGGCTCTTACCACCATAATGTATCGGTGGCATATTGAGAAGTCCGTGAGGGAGGCATGATTTAGTGAGATTTAGTGTGATTTTAGTGTGATTTTAGTGTGATTTAGTGAGGAGAAAGTGTTCCTGTGATAAAATAGCCTGCTCCTTGGGGAAGGAGGAGGAAGGGAGCAGGAAAGACCACCAGAGCCAAGGAAGCATGAAGATAAACTTAGTCTTAGCCAGGACTCACCAAAGGGTCCACTGCCGGGGCTGGATGAAGTGGGAATTTCAAGGGAAGAAGTGTTGTGAGATTTCTAGGAAGCAACAGTTCTCAGGCTACCATAAGCATATAGGTGGAAGAAGTCAAGGTCTATTCCAGGGAAAATCCATAGAAGGTGAGGGGCAGCAAGGCTCTTAGGAAGGAGCTGATGGAAGCCAGTCAGACACTTTGCCTGTGTCAGGAGGGTTAGAATGGAGATTTCGTAGTCTGATGCTTAAGCAAGTACCACAGGCCTGAGCACAGCAGATTCTTCACAGACTCATTTACTGTAGTTCCAGAAGGATGTCCCTACCCACAGCTCAAGCCAGCCCCCTCTCCCCTAGAACAGGTTTAGATAAAGAGGAGGCCCCAGAAGTGGGACTTCCAACAGGCAGCCCCCCAAGGCCAGAAGGCCACCTCTTCTCTGCTGGATACCGCATGCCCTTGGTGAGGAATGGCTCTCCAGGCATGCCCTGTCCTCTTTGTTGCAGTCCCCTCTGCTGATAGTCTTCTCCCTGTGACCAGAAGCCATTCTTCCCATAGGTTTTGTTCCTGGAAGGCGTTCCACGCTTATTTAAAATATGTAGGGAAGAAGTCCAAGGATAAAAAAGTTCCTCCTAAACCGATAAACAAGAACCCCCCGGGCAGTTCAGGTAAGCGCTACCAGGACCACAGCACCACTCTCTAGCAACCCAGACTTGTGAAGAGAAAGCCAGGGCCTGAAGGGCCAAGCATGAGACCTCACAGGGCACCAGGGGTGTTTGTGGAAACAGCAGATAGCTCCACAACATGGGCCTTGCGGAAACAGTAGGACTCAGAGAGAAAGGTCTTACCTGGGGCTGGCAGTGCTGGTGAGGGGAAGCCTCACCATGTACCACTCCCAGCAGTGGAGCTGAGGATGCCTGTGGGAGCACCTGTCACATTCTGCATGGCAGGCACCTGGAGGTGGTGACCTGCGTCACCCTTGTTTAGGAGACTGCTTGCTCCAACCAGCTCTTCAACCCTGCCATTTGAAAAGTAATTGTTTTATAGAGTTAAGTGGAAAAAATAATTAAAAACTAGATACATGGGATAGTTTTAATGTGATAGTATCTTTATATGTTGTCTTAGTTATTTTTCTCATTGTTGAGAAAAAATATCAGACACCTAAGTTAAAGCAGGAAAGGTTTATGTAGCTCACAGTTTGTAGAGGTTTCAGTCCATAACTGACTGGCTCCAAGGCAGGGTGGCTTGGCAGAGGGGCAACAGTTCATGGCAGCAGAAGACAGCAAAAGCAACAAAGAAAGGAAGAAAGGGGATGGAGGGAAGGAGAGGGAGAGGGAGGGAGGGAGAGAGAGAAGCCACTTTCTCTCCTGTTATAGTTGATACATTATGTGAACCTGAGAAGTTTAGTAGGTTAACTATGTGACTCAGCAGGGATCCAGGGTCTTTTTTTTTTTTTTTTTTTTTTGGTTTTTCTCCG
>NW_004955406.1:21384445-21389485 GCF_000276665.1 Chinchilla lanigera
TTTTTTTTTTGGTTTTTCTCCGGTACCAGGAACTGAACTCACGACCTTGTGCTTGCCAGGCAGGTGCTTTGCCGCTGAGCTAAATCCCCAGCCCCCAGGGTCTTTACTTTGTATTCATCCTGAGCCTCAAAAGAGGAGGGTCTGGAGATGGTATGGGCGTGGGGGGATAGCCAACATACAATATAAAGGAAGCAAAGAGGCTTGCTTCCTCCCCATTTTGTTCTTGGGGCTTTTGCTGTCTTGAGCCACCTTGAAGTGTTGCCCCTGTGCCCTGCAACCCTGCCTGGCAACCAGCTGATTATAGACTGAAACCTCCACAAACTGTAAGCTAAATAACCCTTTCCTTTCTTAATTTGGGGTGTTGGATATTTTGTCTCAGCAGTGAGAGAAAAGTAACTAAGACAGCTCCCGTGTATTTTATCCAGTCTGTGGGGATTAGGGTGGTGCCAGTCCAACCAATGGACTGATCCAGCAATCACCCACCCTTAATCCCAGCACCCTTAATCTCAGCACTGCACTGCAAGTCAATAACTCATCTAGATTCAGCCACTTCTGAAAAAGCCCTAACCACATGAGGCTTTTGGGGGACATCTAGACACAAACCATAACATTGCATCTTTAGCCCCCCAAAAACTCATGCACAATCCTGTATGAAAAAGGCATTTAATTATCTCCAAGAGTTGCCAAAGTCTTAACAGTTTCAGTATTGCTGAAAAGTCTCTGATATTTAAGACAAACTTTTAGGGGCTGTGCGCCCCTTCACAAATGAAAAGAAAGTTACACACTTCCAACATTCAATGGCACAAGATAGATATTTCCATTCCAAAAGTTACAAACAGTGGGATACAAGGAAGGAGACCAAAGCAAGTCCAAAGTCCAGCAGAGCAAGCATTAAGTCCTATAGTTCCTTGTGCAGCATCCAAGGCAATCTATGGCAAGATGTGAACTCCAAAGTGCTTCTGGTGGTTGTAGCTCCTGTGGCTTCTCTCATGGGCCCACTCTGCTCCTTTCTTGCAGTTTTTTCTTCAGATGATCCACATTTCTGGCTTCTCCAAACTTCCTCCTTCTGAAATTGGGGTGGAAGCTTTCCTGACCCCACAACTCTTGCATTCTGCTTGCACCTAAAACCAGTGCCACATGGAAGTTGCCAAGATCTGCCACCAGCTAGAGCAGTAGCTGTAGGGGTTGAGAGCCTGGATTGAGGGGCACTCTGAATCCAATTCTGAGAAACAAATTATCTATGCTGCCCTGTTCTGGAACGTGGTGTTCTAGGGCTCTCTTTCCAAAGTAAAGTCTTTCATTTTTGCAATTTTGAGGCTGCAAAGGGTGGAGTCCTGCTGCTTCTTGTGATGCCCTCAAGCCATCTTTTCTATTCTCCCATTCCTTCTCACCAATCAAGATCTCTTCTGCTCTTTCTTTGCAGTGCACAGCTTTACTGGAGCTTCCTTTCTGGCCAAACTCACAACATTTTAAATCATCTTGCTGGGCTTTTTGCTCTTGATTCTCAACACAGATTTGGCTACAAGCCCCCAATAATAACCATGCCACTCTCTCAACATTCAACTGCTTTGAAATTTTTTTTGCCAGGTAATTAGTCTGCTACCCTTAATCTCAGTCTCAGGCAAATTCTCTTCACATAAGCAAAATGCTGACAAATATTCTCTCAAGCCATAACATACATCATCTGGAGTCTAACAGTCAATGCCATTCTTCCCAGCAGAAACCTCCCAAGCCTGGTCTTTACCTGCGGGATTTCTATCAGCCTTCTGGTCTCCCTAGTTCTAAACAGAGTCTCCCATACAGAACAGCCTAAGATATCCCAGCTCTACTTTTTCAGCCAATATCTCTGAACCATTCCAAACACTTCCCACAAGCCATTCCCAAAGGCTCCTGACTACATGGTCAGTTATAGTCACAGCAAGGACTCCACTTCTCTGGTACCAAATTCTGTCTTGGTTACTTTTCTTCTTGCTGAGACAAAATACCTGACATCCAAAGTTAAAGAAGAAAAGGTTTATTTAGCTCACAATTTGTCGAGGTTTCAGTCCATAGTCAGCTGGCTCCAAGGCAGGTTGGCATTTGGCAGAGAAACAAATGTTAATGGTGGCCAAAGACAGCAAAAGCAACAAGGGAAGGAAGGCAGGAGAGAAGAGAGGGGGAGAGTGAGAGAGGGGGAGAGGAAGAGGAGAGAGGGGGAGAAGGAGAGAAAGGGAAGTGGAAAGAGATGGAAAGGGGGAGAGAAGGAGAAAGGGGAGTGGGGAAGGGGGAAAGAGATGAAGAGAGGGAGAGGAGGGGGGAGACAGAGGAGAGAAGGGGACAGGGGAGAGGGGGAGACAAATGGAGAGAGAGGGAGAGGGGGAGAGGAGAAAGAGCGAGAGGAGAGAGGGTGAGAGGGGAGAGATGGAAGAGAGGGAGAGAGAAAGAATTAGAGGGAGAGAGGCCTCTTTCTCTCCTTTATATTATATTATATATTATATCTAGTCTATGGGGATTAGGGCAGTACCAATCCAATCAGTGGACTGATCCAGCAATCACCCACTCTTAATCCCAGCATTGCACTATGAATTAATTGTACATAGTAGATTCGGCCACCTCCAAAAATACTCTATGATCACATGAGGCTTTGGGGGGACATCTAGACACAAACCATAACATACATATACATATAATTTTATAAAAGCATAAAAATACTTAGAAATAAAAATAAAAGGATCAATAAGGTTACTTTTGGTTAGTGTGATTACAAAGGATTTATATATTTATGATTAATATAATTTATATGCCACATAATTGTGTATTATGTGTATATTAAAAGAGAAGTAAATATGTACATATACATTCATCTGTCTCTCTTTCTTTCTTTCTTTCTTTCTTTCTTTCTTGGCACAGAGCCATTAGACCTAGTCTCTTTCCTGATACTGAGACACAGCTGAGATTACTACCTGGGTAAAGGGAATTTTAAAGAGGGAAAGCAGAGTGGACAAGGCATTGTCTCATGAGGGCAAGGCTGGGTCTCTGCCTGTGGAACATTCTGCAAATCAAAGAGAATAGGTCTATGAATCTGGGGACATGACCAGCACCAGAACAAAACACAGAGGTAGGACAGGAATTTTAAAGACAGGAACTAACTCCTCCATGTATGATGGAGCTGAACATTCCCTTAATGCATGTATGTACATTCCACCCCACTCATAGTGCAAACAAGGGCCCCTGAGCCCTCAATCCATGAATATCCCCAGAGCCAACTTTGGCTGGCTATAAAGCCTTACTCCTGCCCCTTGTAAGAAAAAAGGTCATCTACCTCGCATCTAAAGCGATGCTCTGTGAACAGTTTTCATTTTCCTTGTCTTTGCTTTGCAAAATGTTACATCAGCAGCCAGAAACAGCAATCTCTTTAATACCTTACAGCAGGATATGCTTATGAGTTTGATATTCTTATGAGTTTGATATCATATTCTTTTGATATTCTCAGAGCTTATTTAGAATGGGGGCAGGGATGGAGGTTGAAGAAAGGAATAGTAAGGAAAAAGGGAGAGTAGCAGGTAGGTACGGCAGGCACACACCACTCATACAGAGGAGGGAGACCATGCCCCTTACTGGGAGCTGAAGAGCTCCCTGCCTTTGGTTTATTTCCTGTAGCTGCCTTTCAAGTAAATAGGTCCCCAAATATCACCTGGTGTCAAAAGAATGAAGAGGGTAACTCTGAATTAAGCAGGAAGAGGGCAGTGGGATACCCTAGATTAAAGGGTCAGGATCCTAGGCCTGGAGTATCTCTTATGAATTTAAGAGGTTTTCAAATTTGATTTCCATGCTTACCCTTGATTTCAGATACAAAGGACTGGATTTAGATAATATTCTTTTAACACCCTGTAAACTGAGAACTTTTAGGCAAGAGCCTTCTTGCTTATGTGGGAAGAGTTCTTTTATCAGGCATTGTCATAAGGGCTTTTAATAGGCTCCCTCTTTTATTTCCAGGTGACCACAATGTCTTAAGGTTTACCTTGCTCAGAGGTATGGAGTGGTTGCGGTCTCAACAGCGGGATGTACCAGCAAGTTCACTTCCAAATTGTGAGTTGGAAACCCACTGCTTGCAAAACTTTACTACTCAAGTAAAGGATAATCTCAGGCCAACTTGGCAAACTCCCTTATTGACCAGGAGACCCCAAAGCAAAAAGTGACTTGCTGAAGGCCACACAACTTGTGAGTGGGAGAGATGCAGTACAAAGTGGTTCTGCTGGCCTCCTTCCACAGCACTCATTTGAATAATCGTGTCTTCTTGATTCTATTAAAAAGTCCCTTAAGGCAGCTTCTCCCTAAGCCTGCTGACTCCTCTGCCCATTTTAGGCATGTGCGATCTTTACTGAGAGACCACCTTAATGTGCCAGTAGTTACTTTCCCTTCCACTGAGACTACCTGCAGGCTTGCACAGTGCCTGTTCCATACCTCTGCTTCCTAGGAGCTCCTAGTGCTGAACTTCTCATCTCTGCAACTGACCATGCTCCCTGCCTCCTACACTGAGGACAGAGTATATTTTTTCCTTCTCTGTCTTCAGCCTCAACAAGTTAATCCCATTCCAAGGCACTAAACGTGCCTTTGTTTCCATGTAGCCTCTCCCAATAAAACTTTCCTTTCTGTCCAAATTATTAGATTTTTTTATTTGGAGAAGTTGCATATGAGCTCTTCTTCTTATGGCATAAACTGCCAGGTGGAAGGAGCTGCACTGTTGTATGTTTCCAGGACTGAATGGAAGAGGTCACGATGGAACACTGCCATGATCCATGGGGCTTCAAACAGCCCTGGCCTAATCTCCTTATTTTACTTCCCTGGGTTTGTTTGGCATCACACCTTTTACATCCTGGTGAAATGTCTCCTGGGACAAAAGGATATTACAGCATGCAAATGCAACCAGGTCTCAGAAACATCCCCAGAGCATTATGTCGTTATTGTTGCCTTCCTAACCCCTTCCTCCTTTTTTTTTTTTTTTTGGTTTTTTTGGTTTTTGGTTTTTCTCCGGTACCAGGAACCGAACTCACGACCTTG
>NW_004955406.1:21389585-21427256 GCF_000276665.1 Chinchilla lanigera
GCTTGCCAGGCAGGCGCTTTTGCCGCTGAGCTAAATCCCCAGCCCCCCTTCCTCCTAATATAGCCTTTTGCCAGCTGCAGGTTCTCCAGTGCTGGTGTCTGTGTCATAAGTTCTGACTCTGTTTTTCTGTTTATTTGTCTCTAGCTTCATCTAGCAACCTCACCCAGTCAAGAGTTGCATTGTCTACCATGCAGCTGTATCCTGCCCGGGGGTAGGCAAGAGCCGGAAGTCCTCTTCTTCTGTTCAGAGCTACTATGTCCAAGCATACAATGGGAGAGGGGGCAGCTCCCCATTCTGATATTCCTCTTCGGAGAGAACCAAGTTGAGCTTGTTGTTTCTGCAGGGGTCTGAAGTCAGGGCACTTAGGGAACAATTTCTCTTTGGGGCTTCTTGCTCTCTTCCAGGTAGAACAGGTATTTTTTGGGGGGGGGGGCAGTTTCCTCCGGTACCGGGAACCGAACTCACGACCTTGCGCTTGCCAGGCAGGTGCTTTTTGCCGCTGAGCTAAATCCCCAGCCCCTAGAACAGGTATTTTTAAGAAGTTGAAATCCCTGATCTATCTTCCAGCAGAACACTGTTGCCAGAGGAAGAATGTTCTAGATGATCTTTTTGTGCCAACTTCTCAGCTCTTTAGGGTTAGATGAATCATGCAGGAAAGAAAAAAGCGACATGATATTGGCAGTAACAACAGAAAGGATTGGAACCTGCCAAAATCTAGTTCAGCCTACTCATTTCTGTGCAGGCATCAAAGTGAAATTGATGTTGATTAGGCCTCAGAGAGGTTATAGTAACTGGAAACCACAGAAAGCACAGCTGAAGAGTACCAACAAGGTACTAGAAGGTCAGAGTTATACATAAGAGCCTCTGAATGGCAGGCCTGGTTTCCTTGCCAACCGTTCTACCTTCTTTGGCTTGGTTCCAGACTTGTCCTTCCAGTAAGGACATGGAGCTGTCCAGGGATCTTTTGCCAGAGATGATGCCTGGGAATTAAACCAGGTGACTTTGGTGCTCTTCATACCAGCAAGGCAGTATGTGGTCTCAGAGCTCTCAAACCATTGACAAAGAAGGTGAGAATGAGAACGTGAGAAGCCCTGTGCTGAAGCCAAAAGGTTTGCATTCAGGACATTGCCATTTCTAAAGACAACAAACCAGCAGACAGTGCAACTCCAGCTCCCTCTTTGCCATTATGATAACTAGCTATTCTTTTTTCTTCTTTTAGACAAAAACTACCCCACACCAAAAAGGAAAAGAAATAATCAAGTCAGGGCCCCAGCAGAGACAAATCATTCTCTCAGAGGTCTCCAGTAACAGAACTTTTTCTGGTCAGAAATGAAATGCCCTGGCACCATCTGCCCCTGGGAAGATCAAGAAGGAGGTTGACCACTTGATATGGCGGCGCCAGGCTGCAGTGGGTGAGATGCGAGCAGACAGTGTGGGAGTCCGCTGGTGGAGGTCTTTTACAGTGGTTGGGTTGGCAGACTTGGGTTCTGGGTTTCACTCTGCACCTGCCTGGTCTGTGCCAATCAGAGATTGTGGAAGAATCCCTTGATGAGTGGATGGGGATGTCACTGGACACTATAGGAAGCAAGCTGTTCTTATTATCAGCAGAAACAGAAGGGGCCTTTTATGGCTTGGATCTTGCATTTGTACAGTGCTCAGTATCTACTGTCTCAGTAAACAGCTCTGTGAGCAACCATGTCAGAAATCATTTATTTTTAAATAGATGAAGAAATTAATACATGAGTAGGTAAGAGACCATCCCAAGATTACTAGGTGATAAATATCAGAGCCAGAACTAAAATATACCAGTTATTCTATTTCCTATTCTCATTCTATGGTAACCATCTGGACAACTTTTCATGCCCGAATTGATCTTCCTTACAGTTCTATTTACTTGCCAACAGATAGAGAGATTCTTTGTAAAGATTTTGACCTAAACTGTTGCCATAATTTTATAGTAACTAACTCATTTTCTGTCCTTTAAAAAAAAATCAGGAGTAAAATGACAGTATTTCCATAACAACCCTTCAACTGAGATAACTGAGAAGAGTTTGGTTCAACACAAACTACAGAATACAGGAAGCCTGGAGAGTTTGCCAGAGAACCCTTTGCAATGAGAACCCTCATTGGCTCCCAGCCAATGAGTCCTGCTATGCAGATGTCCCTTACTTCCTAGTTTTCCAATGGATGAAAAAGGTTGTGTTGTCAGACTGAGGCTCAGGAACTCTAGGACTGAGATCATCTGCTGGGATTGTGATTGTAGGAGATCCATGAAGTCTGTAGGTAGACTTGACTACACAGGAGGTCTGGGGTAGGCAAGACATATGTGAAATGCCTCAAGGGCCCAGGAGAAGGCCAGCTGGGCAATACCCAAAAGAAGGGGCTTCAGAACAAGACTTCAATTAATAGAAACAGAATCTAAATTCCTAAAAATTAGGCAAAAACTAAGGTAAGATCCCAGGAAGAAAATGGAGAAAACTGTAATTAAGGTACCAAGAAGGAGCTTGATCAAAAAGAACAAGTTGGGCTGGGGATATAGCTCAGTGACACAGCACCTGCCTGGCAAGCGCAATGTCCTGAGTTGGATCCCTGGTACCAAAAAAAAAAAAAAAAAGAACAAGTGAAGAGCTCTGTGCATGAAGCCAGAGAGGATATTAGACCGGCAACAAGGTGATGACAATGCAGTAGTAAAATACTGACTCCAGGTCACAGATGTAAATAACTTTGGGTATTGGACTGGGACAGGGCTGAACCTACATGTTGACTTCAGACGAGAAGTTCAACTGACTCTTTTGAACCTGAGATCTTTGCCTTGACTTCCCATTTCTTAGTAACTTCCCCATCCATCTTCACTCATACTCAGGTGCAAGCATCAAAACACACACACATCATGTTATTTAAAAGGCCTAATGACATTTACTAGATCCATAATGAATAGGAAAGCCATCTGCTCATTCTTTAAGTCTTGCTGATTTGCTTCCTTGGACTTCTTATGCCCTTCTTCCAGAGGTCCCAGTTCACATGTTCTAGTCCAGCTCCAGGCTGGTGTCACAGGGCAATCACCTGGAGGATGCAGGCAGATAACATACATGTGTAAAGCAACCCATGGGAGCCAATCAGGAGTTGTAGAAACTGTAGTAAACTTCAGAACATGTCTCCAAAGCAGTGACACCCAGCTCCAACCAGCCAACCAAGTGTTGTTAAAAGTCCTACTTAGGAGGAGGGAAGAAACACAGAAAGAAAAGGAGGGGAGGGAGGAAAAGACAGAGGGACACTGAGAAGAAAAATAAAAAGACTAAGAAATTCAAAATTCTTGTAACACTGCAAGTCAAACAAAAGTTCACTTGGGGCAAGATTGGCCCACAACTCAACACATTGTAATCTTTGCTTTAGCTTTTCCTTTCCTCTTGAAATTAGATTTAGGTGCTGGGTCTGGTTTGATCAGAAAACATGAGATGGAAGAGAAGCCCCACAGTAGAGCCACAGGGGCCCCTGAAACCTAAGAAAAAGGCCAACGAAGGGAAGCCAGGTTAAAAAAAAAAAATCTGGTGGTCTCTTACTAGTTTTTTATTGCTAGTATAACAAGTTACCAGAAAGTTAGCAGCTTAAAACAATGCAAAATTATTATTTTACAATTGTGTAGATCAGAAGACTGACTTGGAACTCACTAGGCTACTGTCAAGGCATCAGAAGGGCTGTGTTCCCTCCTAGAGGTTCGAGGGAGGGACTCGTGTCCTAGTTCATTCAGATTGTTGACAAAATTGTCCCTGCAGAGGTAGTGGTGACATCTTCTTTCCTTGCTGGCCTCAGGATACCCCGTTCTGAGCTGCTCAGAGGCCACCTGTATGTCTTGGCTCACTGCATTCTTCTGCCTTCATCTTTCATGTCAGCAGTGGTGGGTCAGGTCCTTCTCCTACTTTCAATTTCTCTTGCTTCTCCAAGCATCACATCTCTCTGGTCCCCTCATTTGCCTCCAAAATCCCCTTTAAAGAGCATACCTGGGTAATGTAGCATCATCTCTCTTTTAAGGTCCGTACACTTGATTCCATGTGCAAAATTCCTTTTACCATGTAAGGTAACATCATCACAGGTTCCAGGGATCAGGGTATAAGTATCTTTGGGTGACCAGCACTAAGACTTCTACTGTGGTCCTTAAACCAGCTTCCCTAGAAAAGAAAATATAAACTCAGAATCCTGCCTCTGAGTACCTTCCGAACTCCATTTTCTTTTATCTCATGCCTTATATTTCTGATTACCCTTTCTCAGTCTTAACTCTTCCCTTATTCTTCCATAAATGTCAGTGGTTCCATGGCTCTGCAGTTGTTTTTACCTTCTTACAACACACACCCTCCCCTTGGATTGGAACACATAGTGTTAGCTACTTCCTAACTATCATATTTCAAATAACGTCACGGGACACTCCCAAGCCAGCTCCCATTCTTTATTCCCTTTGGAGCTATTTGCTCATGTACATGTCTCACTTACTAGACTATATATTGCTTGTTAGAAAGTGTTTATTGCATTGCACTGGTTTTCAATCATAGTTGCACATTAGAGTCACTTGAGGACTCTTGAAAAACTTTTTTTTTTATGTAACTATAGATGCAATCACAGGAAACAAACAGTATAGCAAATTCTCCCAAACCCTTCACCAAGTGATTTCTAATATTAATATCTTAAGCAACCCTGGTACAATAGCACAATCTAGAAACTGATATTGATACAAACCTCCAATCTCTTTCAACCTGAGAACTTTAAAAAACTGCACAGACCCCAGCCCAGACCAACTGAATCTCTGAGCCTGGAGCCCATGTGTCAGAATTTTTTAAAGATCTTGACAGGCTCACTGAATACCTAAAATCAGTATTCAGCAGTGTGAAAATTAATTCCAATAGAAAAGTTCTCATGTAGAATTAAGTATAGCCATGCACTAGTTTTGAATTAAGAAAGAGAAATGGAACTATATCCTTGCTCCTGAACTATATCCTTGTAATGAAATAAATAACTTGAATATTGTAGATTAGGATTTTTTTTAAATCACATAACTCAGAACTTCAGGGTTAATCCTTCAGTCTGAGACTAACTAGATAAGAAACCTGTGCACAAGGAAAAAATAATAAAATAATGGTTTAATTTTGGTAGCAGAGTAGAAAGTGTGACTTACATTAAAAATTCAGTTTCCATTAACAGGGAGATAAACAGTGATCTCATAGTCGTAGATAACATAGTTCTGCAGGGCAAAGACTACGTTCTGTTTTTCTTTGTACCTGCAGTACCTAACAATGGCATGTGGATAATAGTTGCCCCACAAATGTGTATTGGATGCATGAGGGAAAGAATTGTGCTAAGAGCTAGAAATGTAGTAGTTTACAACTTCTCTGACCTTAGCACTACAGTATTATCCAAAATCAAATCAACAGTCCCATGTAAATATGACTGGTACAACAAAGAGGAAAAATCAAATGTTGTTTTCTTAATGAACTTTTTTTTGTCATTGCAATAATTCTTTTTTTTTTTTTTTTTTTTTTGTGTGTGTGTGTGTGTGTGTGTACCAGGAATCGAATTCAGGATCTCAAGTGCCATGCTGTTGAGCTATACTCTTGGCACACACTCCAGTAATTCTTGATGCTTTAAGAACTTTTCATTTTTTTAAGAAACTCAGGCAATTCATTCAGACTAAAGAGTGATAGAGGCAAAGGAAAGAAGAAAGAGCAAGAGACTGAGCGCTCTATCTTCAGACACACGCATCAGAGAGCACCATGAAACCTCCTGTCTTTCTACAGCAGTATGGAAAGACATCTGTCCCTCATCTGAGCGCCTCCAACTGATCCCAGTGCCTTCCCAGAAGAGGGAATGATCATTGTGTACAGCACTGCAAATGCCAGTCTTCACCCCTACGCCTCAACCAGGGCTGCAGGCCGTTAGCCAGAATAAAGGGTGCCACATTCACCGCTGAGCCTGCAATCCTCTTCCGAAGGCAAAGGGCACAGGGAAAACAATGTCACTCTCTGGGGAGTTCCCCGGGATATTCGCAATCTGAGAGGTGTTATGGGCTAACATTTCCCCCCTGGACCAAGAGCACTGGCCAGCCGGTCTTATTTAGTGGCTTTCCCACATGGGCTTTCCCCTGATTCACAGCCTCAGAGCAGGCCTGCTGCCACTGCTTTACAGCTCAGGGTTTTGCCACGAGGCAGGCCGGTTCCAAATCCCATCCTGACTCCTGAGTCACCTTGTGATCATTGGGAAACCACTGAACTCACCCTCATTGGGTCCCGATACACAAGGGAGTTGATATTATGTATCTCACAGGGTGGTTTGAGGAGAAACTCGAGATAACGTAAGTCGTGTACACAGCTCCAGGCCAGGCCCATGGTTGGGACCTGGGGACATTAGTTGTTGACTCCTTTCCCACTTTCCCCTAAACTTTTCAAAACCATGAGGACACAGTTGCCCAGGAATGATACTGTTTATTTCTATGTAATTCCAAGTGTATTTTCTCCAACAAGTGCTGTGGAAGTAGAGCAGTCAGGACACTACAAAATATAATTCCTAATACATATGTGGTCCTCTGCAAGGTTTCCATCCATTGTATGTTTACTATTACTAGGAAAGAGACTTCCTCTGGTGCTCTCTCCATGTTCTCTCTGAGCTCCAGCAGATACTTCTAAATATTAACAGTCCTTTATTGAATATCTACTACATGTCGGCAGGGATAGAAATCATAACCCTCACCCTACAGAGGAGGTAATGGAGGCAAAGAGGCATCAGGAGGCAACCAAAAATACACATCTCGTAAGCAGCTGCAAAATCTATGGTACTGCCTGGCAAGAGACAACATATGTGAATGTAGCAAGAAACCAGGCATCTAATCAGTCGTTTCTCTTCATGAGTCATGTTTGTGCTGAATGTGGGTTTGCAGATGTTGAGAGGCCAGACAAAAGGCTGAAGAGTTCTCATAAGACTGATAGTTTTAGCAAATGAAAATACAGGCCACCTCCATCGCTTGATGAATACATAGAGATGAATACATAGATGAAGACATAGAGGAAACGTGGCATCTATACACAATGGAATATGATTCGGTCATGTAGAAAAAGAATGAAATCCTGTCACTTGCAACTATGTGATTTAGCCTAGAGGATGTTATGGTAACTCAAAGAAGTCAGGCCCAGGAAAGCAGAAGTCTCTCTCATATTCTCATTTGTACATGAACCTAAAGAAATTGTTCTCATAGAAGGTGTAAACTACTGGTTAGCAGGGAAGGAGGAATGTGGGTGTGGACAGAGGACAGTTAGTGGGTGCAAGGGTGCAGTTGGGTACGAGGAATAATTTCTAATTCTGCAGCACAGTAGGGTAACTATGATGACATTAATTATATATTTCCAGATAGCTAGTAGGAAGATTTTTATGTTTCCAACAAAAAGAAACAATAAATATTTGAGGCCACAGACATCCCAATTACCCGATCTGATCATTACAGATATATACCTGTATTGAAATATCACTCTGTACCCCACAAATATATGCAATCATTGTGTCAATTCAATAAATAAAAAGAAGTTAAATGTCAATTTCACATAAGCAATGAATTATTTTTTAGCATAAGTACATCCAAATAATGCATAAAAGATACTCACACTAGAAAAAGTCTTTAGTTACTTGACATTCAAATGTAATTCTGTGTCATACCTTGGATCTAGCAAGCTTCCAAACATAAAATGGATCTGGACATTTTTAATATCTAACACTGGGGCTGGGATCTGGTTGGGGAAGGGAGTCCTATGAGGCATGAGAAGAGGAGCTACTTTGGTGGGGGGGTTACCCGTCTCCCACCCCTCAGATCCTCCCCCGGATCTTGTAAGAGTGCAGGAGAACTACAAATGCTCGGTCCCTGCGGGCAAACCAGGGACAAACTCCAAGGGGCTCCAAGGTGGAGGGATGGAATGGGAGCCACAAATCATCTGGGCACCTTGGAGCGAGGAAATCTGTGTACAAAACTTGTTGTTTCAGTTACCACTGCTCTAAATGGGCATGTATAGCCCCATCTGAAAAAATCCAAGGCCAATGGTCATATGTGACATTATGATCCTACTTCCAGCTACCATCTATCAAAGAAATTTGGAAATTAAATCCATTTATATTCGAGAACTAGCAATTTTTATGGTGCCACAGACAGAGGCCACACAGAAGCACACAGAAGGTGCTTCTTGGAGGAAACAGCTGGCACTCTCAATTTAGGATGATCTGAGGTTGGCTTAGTAACAGGACCATTTACAAAGGCATAGGAGGGTGTAGGGAGGGCAAAGGGAGGAAGCAGTCACAGATCAGCTCCAAAACCAGCTCACGGCCCAGAGAATGAGCCTGGTAGTCAATCCAAGATGGAGAGTATCCTGAAAATAAGATTTCTGTGCTAGGACCTTCACAGCCCCAGGAGACCTTGAAGGGAGGAAACTGAAGAAGTAAATACCCAAGTCTTGTCCTGTTCCCTTCTAATTTCCTACTGAGGATCCCTATTGGTTGAACTCATTCCTCAGTCAGAGAAAGAGGAGGTTCATTGACACAGCCCATCCAGGTCAGTTGGGACAGGCAGCAAGATGGGGAAGAGTGAGGGCTGGGTCTAGAGCAGCCACATAGAAGATGAATCACAAGTATATACAATCCACACTGAGGTCAGGAAGTCTTTCCTCAGGGTTCAGGCCTGAGTCAAAGTAGGAAGGAGGAATAACAGCCTGACACATCAGGGAGGGAGCTGGGTATGCTAAAAGATGATTGAGGCCATAGGAACAGCATATTCAATGTCTACAAATAAGAGGGAGCCCAACATGTTCCCAGAAGCATAGGAAGTTACTCAGTCCCACAAAAATAAGATGGAAAGCAAGTGACTAGGGCGATAACCAACATTTCTTGAGCACTTGCTATGTGCAAGACAAGTGCCAACACTTTATACAGGTTGTCTTATTTCATCTTCCCAATAAAGTTATAAAGTAAATTCCATATGTTATGGATAAGAAAATTACAGTTTAGAAAATTTAAGTAAGCATCAAGATGGCACAGCTGGTAAGTGAAGCTCTGGGATTTGGTTCCCCAGAAGCTGATCTCCAAAGTTCACACTACCAACCATGACTCTTTTGCTTCTTGTCAACAGCTGTGTATAACTGTGCTCTCCCAACCTGGTGGTACATTGGAATCCATAGGAAAGTTTTGCTTTGTTTGGATACAGTAGATTCTTAGAGAGTAGTTTTAGGTTCACACACACCAAAAGTAAGCAGGAAGTACAGAGAATACTCAGATACTTCCTGTCTCAAGGGGGTAAGCTGCTCCCTATAGACAACCTACACCAAAGTGTTACATTTACTATAACCTATGAATGTACACTAGCCCATTGCTTCCACCCAGGGGCAAGGCTTGCACTGCAGGTCCCTCTGGGTGCTATATTTTTTATGGGTTTGGACAAATGTGTCATGATCTATAGCCTCAATTATAGTGTCATACACAGCAGTTTCATTGCCCTAACAAACCTCTATGCCCCACCTTTTCACCCTTTATCTCACTGCCTAATCCGGGAAACCTTTGATTTTTTTTTTTTACCATCTTCATAATTGCACTTTTCCCAGAATGTCGTATTGTTGGAATTATACAGTATATACCCTTCTCACATTGGCATCTTTCACATAGGAATATACATTTAAACTTCCTCTATGTCTTTACATAGCTTGATAGCTCATTTCTTTTTAGTGCTAAACAATATTCCATTGTCTGAATGCATGACAGTTTTTAATCCATTTGTCTACTGAATGACATCTTACTTCCAAGCCTTAGCAATTATGAATAAACCTGCTATAAATATTCATATGAAGGATATTGCATAAATATAAGTTTCTGACTCCTTTGGGTAAACTGCTGAACCATATGGTAAGAGTATATTTAAATCAGTTAGAAACTACCAAACTGTCTTCCAAAGCAACTGGTCCTACTAGCAGTGAATAAGAGTTCCTGTTGCTTCATATTTTCACTAGAATTTTGGTATTATCAGTGCTTTGGACTTGTCCGTTCTAATAGGTGTGTATTAGTGTTTCATTATTGTTTTAATTTCCAGTTCTCTGATGACATATGATGTTAAGCATCTTTTTGGTGGGGTTTTCACTTCTGCAGGTTGATCATTTGTCCACCAATGTCCAGCTGGCTACAGTTAAAACAATAAAGAAATTAGAAAAAAGGGTTACAATTTGAAACAGATCTGCCTCTCTCTGCCTCTCTCTTAGCCTATAGCCTGCTTGAGAAAGTGGAAGACTCAAGACACGATGCTGGGAACCCTGGCTTGTCACTTTGTGTGGCTGGAAGCAAGGCCTAAAAGATAAAACAGGTGAGAGTGGTTAGCTCATGATCAGAATCAGAGGTGAAGAACTGGAATCCCTGGGAGAGGGAGATTGAAGTGATAGAATAAGGGACTCCTGCCTGTGACCTTACTTCTCTGCCTGACCATCAGTACAAAGCAAAGCAAGGGCACAGACTTTCAGACACAGAATATGAAACTACAACTGTTTGGGATTACACTGCTGCAGAATGGATAGATATTGCACCAGCTTTTGTTTTTTTTGAGACCGGGTCTCACTATGTAGTTCAGGCTGACTTGAACTACTAGGCCAGGTTGGTTTTGAACTCACAGCAATTCTCCTGCCTCAACCTATCGAGTTGCCACCATGCCTGGAAGATCTTGCACAAGCTTTTAAATTACTACCCCTGAGAGTCTGAGTGCCTGGATGGTGAGACTGAGACATGGGGGGTGGGAGGGTGGAATTTGGTGGGAAATGAAACTGAGAAAATCAGTAATATTACCACTCTTCCAGCCTGGAGGCAATTCTCATATAATGCTTGCTAGATGTAAGGAAACCATGCTCTGTTAGATTGGATCATTTAGGGCATGAGAGAGGCACAGTCAAACTAAGGGAATCTTCCAGGACAAGTAGTCCATGGAAAAGCATTAAGAAAGCCCAAGGTATTCTTTGGGAATACGACAGGCAAGAAACCATTTATACCCAAGTGTTTCAAGGACCCAATAAAACCATTTTTAAAATAGTTGGAAAGAAAAACATTCTCTCCCTGCTCAGCCCAGTTGTTGTACTGAATATTTACAATGTAAGAGAAGCTGTTGCTGACCTTGGACAGACCAAATGTGGTCAGGAAAGGGTGTCCTGTTAGCAAGTCTGATAAGAAAAAGGGATACATAAAAATGAGGAGGAAAAATAGGGTCCTTATGAAAACAAGGAAGAAGATAGGCATGGTTTGCTTCATGCCAGAATCTCAGAGAGAACACTGATAACCAACCTAAAGCAATCTTAGTAGCCTTGTGGAAGGAATTTAAGCCTGAATAATTCTAACCTTCTTCCTCTTCTACCCTACAGAAGGGGTTGAGTAATTTTTACATTCTGGCATTGCTGACTATGCTGGGTTGGTTTCCTCCCCACTCCCTGTGATAACAGAGCCAGTCACCCCAAAATAAGGGCAATAGGGTTTGATCAGAGGCCATATGTAGAACTCACCATTTACTTGCTCCCAAGAACAAGGAGGACACTACAGATTAAAACAAGTATTGCTCCATGTAAGAAGAGAAGATTCCCCCACTCCATGTTTGTTATTAATCTCCTTGAAAACATGCCAGAAATGGGTATTTGTAGAGACTCATCGGTCTCTAGGTGTACCCCAGGGAGGAACGGTGGCAGGTGTGAGAAAAAGGTTCAAAAGCTGGGGTCAGGTGGAGTGGCCTCTTACCTGATGGGCAAGAGGACTGATTAATAACAGTAAGGGCATTTATTTATACCCTTGCAAAGTTAGTATCATGAGAGGCAAGTTTGCCTAGCAACTAATGACTGAAATTGCCCAGGCAGGATGTTTTTCTCAAGGCTGATGTAGCTTGACTGCTTGAGTCACTTTGGCTCTGTCCTGCCCTCACACATATGACCAATTTCCAGCTCCACCTGCTCCCAACAGATATTCTATTAGCAAAGGTGTTACAGACCTTGGTGGTGGGATTTAGACTTCAAATTCTGGTAGTAAAGCTGGTACTGAGGGGAAAGAAAAATGGAACCCTGTTAATTTCATATACTGAGGAAGGCAGTAAATACTAGGCAATATAAGCTGCAAGATAGACATACTAGACTGGAGATGCCATGAAAGAATTAGAGCAGATGGGGATTTTACAACCTACCCACAGTACCTTTAATAACCCTATCTGGCTGATTAAAAAAAAAGAAAAGAAGAATAGAACTTGGCCAATGAATGCAGGCTTGTAAAACTAGGTTATCATCACTTGGGAGGGTAAGCAATGAACATTCCAGGTATTGCCTCAGGGACATAGTCCTACTATCTATCACAGCATAGTGGCTTGGATCAGGACCATATTTTCCCTTATTCTCTATTGATGTTACCAACAAACTGCTGAAGACCATTCTGTCCTTCAGGACATGTTAGAATGACTATGTATTCACCTACACGGAAGAAGACAGCTGTCAACTCCTGTCAGATTTAAGGCCCTGGCCCATATATGGAGTCTGTAGGGGTGGTCTGCTAGGGTAAGACCACTTGATTCCAGGCATAGTAAAGTAAAAACCTCATCCCTCAGGTGACAAACAATATACAGCATTCTATAGTGCTTCTAGGCTATTGGTGGGCTTTCATTATTCATCTACCTCAATGTCTACACCCATTATGTTGGCTGATTATGAATGAATCTATATGGAACTGGGATGTCCTCCAGAAAGAATCATTTGCAAAGAAAAGTTTTGGTGATCTGGGCGCCCCCCTCCTTGGCATGCCAGTGCAGTTAGATGTCACCAGTATAGTGGATGGCTTGAGTTGGACTCTTTGGCAAGAACAACAATGACAAAAGTTACCTCTAAGATTTTGGTCACAGATCTGGAATGAAGATGAAGCTAGAAAAACTCTTTAGAATAGAATTTTCTAGCAGTGTACAATATCCTACTACAGGTTAAGCCACTGACTGAGACTGCCAATCACAGTGTGAACTGGCTACCAATAGGTGTGGGAGGAACGGCCTACTTCACTGGTCTGGTCTCCTATGGCACGGACCCCTATTCTCAATTAGTGACATACATATTTACAACAGTGTTGTCTCCAATATTTTGTTGACCCCTGTGTTGGTTGCTTTTCTCTCATTGCTGAGACAAAATACCCGACACTCAGAATTAAGGAAGGAAAGGTTTATTTAGCTCACAGTTTGTGAAGGTTTCAGTCCATATTTGGCTGGCTCCAAGGCAGAGTGGCACATGGCAGAGAGCAACTATTCATGGCAGTGGAAAACAGCAAAAGCAACAAGAGCATAAAAAGGAGGAGCAGAAAGAACAAGCCTCTTTCCCTCCCCTATATTGCATTCAGGCTCCCCACCCCAAGGCGGGTGTAGCACTCACACCCATAATGCCGGCATTGGACTGTGAATCAATCACAAACTCTAGAAGCCTGCCCCATGCCTGCATGAGGCTTTGGGGGGACATCTAGACACAAACCATAAGAACCCCTTGGCTTAACAGTGCCTAAGCCTCTGTGGTGGATTAACTAGTGGTCAGCTTGTGACACCCAGCTGAACTAAATCAGTGTGGTGCTGGGTATGCAGGGCCCCCCCTGAGGATTGTTGCAAACAGTACAAAAGCAGAACTGGAGGGGGAGATGGTAAGCTGTTGACCCTCCTGGAGAAGCTTATCAGGCTGGCTTTCCTGATGTGAACTTGGCTATTCTCATCATCAAAGTAGCTCGAGTCCTCGCTGTTGCAGAGAATGGCAGTGGTTCTTTCCTGTTCTCTCTGTGCTTGTGCCAGAAATGAGGGAAGTAAATAGTTTTAGATTTTGCCTTAGGTGCTTTCCTAAATATCACTCAACACTTCCATGCTTTCAAAGACAATGCAAGTTTCCATCCATTTCTTTAGTCTCTGGAAGCATGACAGCAAGTTACTTTACAAACTTCTTAAAAATAAACATGATGATTTCTTTCTCCCAAGGAAATGTGCTTGTAATCTTTCTGTCACATGTGCATAGTCCCTCAGTTTAGCACAATGTGTGGTGTTTTACTTAGACTATTATAGCATCACCAGTAAATTTAGAACATTTTTTTCTATGATCTCACCTTTCCCCAATTTTTTTCTTAAAAGGAAAAAGAAAACACTGTTTTAACAGGTACTCCCTGAACTGAAGTATATATGCAGTGTCACATTTTATTTTTTAAAACTTTTAACTACTTTATTGAAGTACAATTAATCTACCATAGAATCCATCCATTTAAGTTATACGGTCCAGTGTTTTTAAGGTATATTCACAAGGTTGTATAGTTACCAATACAATCTATCGGGTTAAGTAACCCTTAGTTATTGAGGGCTGATCTGGCCCACAATCTCCCAAGGGAGTGGACAGCAAAGGCTTAAGTAAATGAGACAGTGGAAATGATTTCAGGGCTCCAGGAGGGTCTCACTCTCTTACAGCTTTGATATTCTCTGAGTTTAGACCAAGACTTCTCTGGGCAGCCTGTGTTTATTTGGTTTTCAAACAAAGGAGGAGGATACCCGAGAAAATGCGAGAATCTCACAGGACCTTAGGAGAATTTTCCCAAGTAGTAAATTATGTCAATCAGGAGAACTACCTTTTCTTTAGGTTGATATTTACTTAGGAGTGTGGGTCCTGCAGCTGCAGTCTCCTTGTAGTTAGTTGGGGTTGGAGCCAAATGTCCTCAGCTGTGGCCTTATCGTGTCCTTTGAGGAGTCACAGCTTCACAGGCCAATACAGGCCTCAGGGTGACCAGGGACTCACAGAGGTTTACTTACTGTGAGTCCACTGCCTATCTTCAGACAAGGTGCCTAAGCTTCAGACAACTCACAAGTAAACACAGAAAGCCAATTGGTTAATATTAAATCCAGCTCAGAGCCACTTTGTAATGATCTCCAACACAACCTAATCTTAGAACATTTTTGTTTGGTTCCCACCAAAAGCCCATCTTTACTAGCAGTCATTCCCCAGTTTTTCTCATGAACCTTCCCAGCCCTGTGTGACCACTAAACTATATCTCCACGTATCAGCCTATTCTAGGCTCTTCACATAGATGGAATCATACAATATGCGGTCTTTTGTGACTGGCTTCTTCCACCTAACAGGATGGTTTTCTTAACAGACCATTCACTTAACAGAATGTTTACATAAATTGTAACATATCAACATTTCAGTCCTTTTTATTGTTGAATGATATCCCATTGTGTGGTTACACCATTCTATCTGTTCATCAGCTGAGAGACATTTGAATCTCTTTCACTTTTTTGTCTGTCATGGGTGTAGATGCATGTTTTTATGTTCCCTGCGTATGTACCCAGGAATAGAACTTCTGGAGTGTATGATAAGTCTATGTTTAATATTTTGAGAAACTGTAAAATTGTTTTCCATAATAACTGTACTATTTAACATTCCCACCGGCATGTATAAGAATTTTAATTTCTCACAAGCTCTACAAGGTTAGTCATTGTCAATCTTTTTCATTATACACATCCTAGTGAATGTGATGTGTCTCACTGTGGTTTGATTTGCATTTGACCGCGTGGCTAACTTTCTGCTTGAAAATTGGCTGTTTGTACATCTTCTTTAATGAACTGTCTATTCAAATCCTTTGCCTATTTTTAATTGGAATATTTTTGTCTTTTTGTCCTTAGGTTATAGTTGTTCTATATATAATCTAGACAGAAGCCTCTTATTGACTATGTGATTTGCAAATACTTTTTCCCTTTCTGTGAGTTGTGTTCACAATTTCTTTATGCCATTGTTTGAAACACAAAAGTTTTTAATTTTGATAAGTCAACTTTTTCTATGATTTCTTCTTCAATTGTACAAATGATTTTGTAACTAAACAAAACAAAAACAATGTTTACTCTAAAATGGAGAGGCTTTTATCTAAAAGTTTCTCAGTTTTTTCTAAAATGTCATAGCAGGGGATGATAGTGCATACCTGTAATCTCAGCACTTGGGAGGCTGAGGCAAGAGCATTTCCATGAACATGAGGCCAGCCTTGGCTAGATAGTGAGTTCAAAAAGCCTAAATAATTAAATAAATACATACATTTTAAAATTAAAAAAATTTCCTAGTTTTAGCTCCTATATTTGGGTTTATGATCAAGTTTGAATTAATTTTTGTACAGGGTATGAGGCAGGGGCTTTAATTTCATTCTTTTAAGGAGAAATTTTGTATATATGTATACACAGGATAGTTAACATGGTTGTTCTTCTGTCTTCTATTTCTCTGCTGAAAGAAACTGTCAATGAGCCTTTGGTTGATCAGTATTGCATTTCTATATCTGTTTTCATGAGAAGCCACTTTGAAGATATCAATATGTAATACAACAACCATTGTTAATTCCTTACCACTTTGTTTGTAACTCTGTATTGTCTGTACTGTTCTTTTGCTATGTTGTAAAATGTTGTCTGTCTGTTAATGTTTTTCCTCCTTTTATTTTTAAAATAAAAATAAATAAATAATTTCATTCTTTTATGTGTGACCATCTAGTTGTACCACCTCTTTTTATTGAAAAGACTATTCTTTCTCCCATTCCGTTACCTTGGCACACCTGGCAAAAGGAAACTTACACTAAATATACAGATTTATTTCTGTTTCATTCCACTGATCTGTAAATCCATTCCTACACCAGTGTTTTACTGCTTTAACTACCCTAGGTGTTGAAATCAGGAGCAGAACTACCCCGACTTCTTGTTTCTCAAGATTGCTCAGCTGAGCTGGGTCCCTTGAATTTCCATGTGGGTTTGAAGGTCAGCGGCAGTGCAAATCTGCTGCAGGTCCTTTGCCTAACAGCAGTGATAAAGGTGGCATCTCGATTTTACTTAGAATCTTTTGAGCCAGAAGCTTATTGTAAGCCAGGACAGCACAGAGGGTCTTCCTCACACAGCCACCTGGTGACATCTGTCTGCCTTCCCGTCACAGCAGCTTCCAGGGCCGTGATCCTCCACTTTGTCTCACATCCATATCATCCTGCCTCCGCTTCTCAAACTCAACCTCTCACTCGGCAATGCCAGGTGAAGAGGACTCACCAACATGGCCTCACGTATCAGCATCCCTCCCCACCCGAGCCCACAGGAACTGGACAACTGACGCACTGCTGTCATGGGCCAGGGCAGTCTAGTTCAAGGTGCCGCTGATGTCCACTCTGGCCTCTTTTTTGTCCTGTGTCCTCTTTACCATTGCTAGCAGGTCATTGCTGGCTGCACGCATGAAAGCCATACATGCCTTTTTCCCATTTTGTGCTTTCCTTTGGGCCATCGGCTGCAGCTTCAATGAATACCATGAAGTCTTTCTGATCATCCCCATTTGAGTCTGCAAGAAGAAATAGCTCCAGTAGGACCATGCTCCGGTGATGACAGAACTGATAAAGGAGGTGGTGCCATTGTTCCTGACATGCAAAAGTCAGTGCCTTCCTCAGGAGCAATTTCACAATGTCTTCTCTGCTGGGCAGCTGAAGCAAAGGGAGGCCAGCTGAATGTCATGTAGTGTTGTCCTCCTCCCTGAGTCTGAAAGGTCTTAGGTATTTTGTTGGTCACCTTGCAGGAGGTAGTGACCAAGAGATCCCGAGCAGCCTTGCTGGGGACTCTGCTCAGGTCTGAGCCTCTCCTCTGCATGAAGTATGAGTGGCCGTTTGGTAGAAGTCATGCTTTTCAGACCAGGAGTACAGGTGGAGACTGAGAGGCTGCTCTACGTGACGTTGCTCCCGAGCAAGCATAGAGAAAGAAAGAACTCAGATCAAATCAAGGCTTACAAAGGTACGATTAACAAACACAGTGAATGTTTACATTTTTAAAAAATCATTACAAAAAAAGACAAATTGCCATTAAAGACCTGCAAAACATGCCTCCTCACACACACACACACACACACACACACACACACACCTGAAACACATTTACCTCATCATTCTTGTCATTCTTGAAGCAAGTCTGGAAGTCCCTTTCGTAAGGGTCTTTAGTCATTCTGTCATGGTTGCCTCGATGTCCTGAACCAATTCAAAACATTTATTTTTCATGGTCATTTTGACTTTGAGGAAGAGCCAGAAGTTACACGGTGCCCGGTCTGGTGAATAGTGTAGAGAAGACACACCACAATGTGAAATGATCTAAAACTACGGTGAATGTGTAAATAAAAAATGTATTACAGTAAAAGACTCATTGCCACTAATCCCCCTCCATATACTGCACTTCCCCTTTCTTTGAACATACTGATCCAACTATTCCTGGCAATATGTGTTTTACTGTAATAAGTTTTTTGTACTTAAACATTAACTGTGTTTTTTGATCAGCCAGTGTATGATCCCCACAGAAGTCCTATGCTATTTTATCTTCCATAAGCTTTGAGGAAAATAGCCACGAGGACTCTGTTTCCTGCCTCCTCTGTTCACTGCCCCCGCTGGTCTCCCCTGCGCAGGAGCGATAGTACCACTTCCATGCTGAAAGACCTTCTGTGATTGTTCCCGTTGTCTCCAGGTGAAATCTAAAATCTCTAGGGCAGCATTCAGGCCCAACTTGACCTTGCCTCGCCTCCCACAGTAATCTTGCTGGTCCCCCACATACCTTGGACTCTCCAGTTGGCCTAGGCCCTGGACCTTCAACCCAGCATATCTCCCATCTCCAAGGCCCTCCCTGCACTGCACACAGGGGAATTTTACTCTTCTTCAGGCATTACTCTTCCTCTGATGCCTTTCTACTGCTGCCACCCCAGCAGACAGGTTCTCTACCTTCTTTCTGTCCCTGCAATATGTTCCACTGTGACCATGCCTACCAGGCTGAATTGCCAGGGTCCAGGCTGCCTCCCTCAGTGGTTGGTGAACTTCCTGAGTACAGGTACTGTGTGTCCTTCACCCCTGTCTGCTGAGAGCCCAGCACTCAACCTGTGCTCCTCCCTACCAGTGAGGTGAGCCCAGTACGAACATCTGCTTAACCATAAGCTGGCCATTTCCATGTAAATAGGGGCAATTTCTCCTTTTAGAATGTGTTTGCCAGGCTATCATGTCTCTTCATGATAGCCCACCCTACACTGTAGGATGTATTTTTTATTTACTTTTTCCTCCCTTCTCCCTTTGACCCAAACTCACTCTGCAGAGCCTGTTCTTGCCTCCTCTATATCCCTTCTTCTCTTGCTTTTTGTTTTGTTTTGTGTTTTGAGGCAGGGCCTCCCTACATGGTTCAGGCTGGCCTTGAACTCACTATGTAGTCCAGGCTGGCCTGGAACTCCCAATAGCCTTGTGTGTCAGCCTCCCGAGTGCTGGGATTACAGACTACAGGCAGTGCTGCCACACCCAGCCTTCGCTTGCTTTTAGAAGTAAAACGCCCACATTTTAGCAGGGCTTGCCCAAGTGTAACTTCATTACTGCCTCCTTTGAGGTGAGGTGGGGACAGAAAACTAAGTCTTGCCAAAAGTACGTGAGCAGAAGGGACACAGTTCATTACTTCCTTTTCTTTGCTTCTTCCTCTTTCTCTTTTCAACTCAGGTCATCACCAGCTGACTCACAAATTTATCCCTGGGCAACCTCTCCCTGAACTCCTGATGCCCACACCTAACCCCATACGGCATCCCCGTGGAAGGGTCTGATAAAGGAATTGCATTTGGCATGTCCAAAGTGGAACCCCTGATCTTCCTCTGAACCTGCTCCTCCGAGAACCTTTCCATCTCTGTTAACAGCAGCCTCCTGTTGCTCAGGACAATATGTTTGCAGCTGTCCCAGGTTCCCCTCTTTCCCCAGGACCCTCACTCTGTCCGCCAATGCTGTGACTCACCCTTCAAGGCAACTTGAAACCAACATCCCTGTTCTCACCCCACCGATGCAATAAATCTTTCACATGAACTACTTCACAGTCTCCTAACTTTGTACCTGGCTTAACTCTGACCCTCTGCCATCTGTTCGCAGAGAAGCCAGAGGGATTCTTGTCAAAGCTGAATAACATCATGCCAGTCCTGGCTCATAGTCTGCTAATGGCTTCCTGTCTCTCTCGGTAAAACCCAAAGCCTGTGCTCGCCTGGAGCACTCCCTCGCTGGCTTCCTCTTCCCTTTCCTTCCCCGCTCCTGCACCCTCTCTTCTATGACATACCATACTTTTTTAAAGCACGTGTTTGTAGTACTCAGTGTTTACATTCCCTACACGAAGTTGGTACCTGTACATGGCACATCTTCACTCCTTTTCTCATCCCCTATCCCTCTCTCCCTCCTCCTTCCATTCATCTCTTGATCCTCTTCCTTTTTTTTTTTTGTACATGTCTGCAATATACAGTGTTTACATTCCTTCCGTGGGGTCACTACACTTACATAACTTCATTCCTTTTTTCCTTTTTCTTCCCTTCCCTCCACCCTCCCTCCATCTCTTGATCCCCTTCCCTTCTGAGAAGGATCTATCTCCCCACTTCCTTTTATCTGTCTTTTATTTTGCTCTTCATTTATGCTTTAGGTTTCTTGTAAAAGGGAAACCCTGCAATATTTAAGCATCTGTGTCTGACTTAGCATTATGACATCAGAGGTAGGATAAGATGATAAATAAGGCAACATCACTGCTACCAGAGAACTTGTTCTCATTATGATGGGACATATAGACATATTTTTAAAGAATACCTAAGTTTAATAATTTCATGTAGTGATTAGTGCTATGGTGTCACTAAAAAATGAAAGTTGGGGAAAACTGGATAGGAAAGGCTCATATAGGGGAGAAACATTGTCTCTGAGACATACAAGGGAAAAGATGCTGGCATGCAAAATCTGCCAATCTAAAACTCTAGGCAGAGGAAACCATGAATCCCTCTGCCCGCCTCTTTCTCAGGGGACCCCGCATCCTTGAGGAACACAGATCAGGTCTGTCTGGGTGGAGTTTAAATCTGCATGGTGAGAAAGTAAAAGGTAACGTCACAGAGTTGTGTACCCTGCCGGCCCACGGATGTAACCATAAACAGTTCAGGTTTTCTCCTACTTGCAGTGGGAAGCCACCCCAGCACTTTAAGCATGGAAGTGTTCTATCTGATTTACACTTTTATTTTTTAGTTTTTTGAGACAGGGTCTCACTATGCAGCTCAGGTTGGCCTTGAACTCACTGTGGAGGTCAGCCTGACCTTGAATTTGTGGCAATCCTCCTGCCTCAGTCTCCAGAGTGTTGGGATTACAGGTGTTCTGCCAGTAGACCTGCCTTGATTTACATTTTTTAAAGACCATTTTCTGGGGAACTGATTTTGGGGGAGTAAGTGTGGGAGCGGAAGGGTAGGCACCAGGCCTATACTTCAGTACAAATGAGAATGGTGGTGATTTGAGCCAGGCAGTGGAGACAAAGGGTTATGAAGCAACTTGAAGCCTATTCTAGTGGTGAACCAACTGGACTTGTTAATAGATTGGATATGGGAGGAGTGGTGACAACAAATCCAACAAGACTGGAAATTTAGGACCAGTTAGGTGGATGGTGGTAGTACCAAGAGGTGGAGGTTAAACTCTGAAGCCTGGATATCACCTGCCTATCTATGGTAATATTAGTCCTATCACCCAAAGAGCTCATCTAAGGAGAAATGGCAAAAAGTTAATTCTCAAAGATTAGGTTAGGAGCGCTCAGTGTTTAGCAGTTGAGCAGAGGATGTCTAGGAAAGGACACTGGAGAAGGAAGCAGTGGGGAGGGAAAACAGGTGAGTGTAGCATTGAAGACGCAAAGGAAGACTCCTTCAAAGGCAGCAGAGTAGCCAGACACTCAAACCACAGCCATGCACTTAATGGAAACAGGGGCGTGGCCTAATGCATTCAGCACGGTGAAGATCACTGGAGACCTTGAGCTCCTGTGTTTCCAGGAAGAGAAACAGGCAAAAGCCCTTGTACTTCTGAACGGTGACCATTCCTGCTGCCTGACTCACCGCCTTTGACACTCCGGAAAGACCACTCCTGTGGACTCACTGACCTGGGTTTGCACCTGATGTTTCTGTTTGCCAGCTGTGTGAACTTTAACATCCTAACAATCCTTTCTGAGCAATTGTTTCTTCTATAAAATGAGAATAACCACATCTTGTAATACAGTCATGGACACAGATATTATACGGAAAAGCATTAGGCAGCAGAAAACAGTCAGTGCTCAGTAAATTGTAGCTCTGTCATTTTTATCAGGATCATCTCACCTATGTTGCTTGTCTAATGTGTCTTGGTGTATAATCCTTTCTCTGAGTAACTGGTCTCCCTGCTTGGCAAGCCCAGGCCCAGAATTATCTTGCCCCATACAGTGCCTAAGATGAGCTACATGCTGAATAAAATGTTTATAATAACGACAATCGAATGGGAAATACTTGCAAAGTAGAAGATCTCAGAATGTAAACAGAAGGTAAAATAGATTCCTTCCCTCTGCAAAGATACCCAGGGCCCATATACCAGAATTGCTGGAGGGCAGAAACTAGAACCCTTTTCATACTTTTAAAGATGAGGCAGTCCTTTCTTAAAACTTACCCTTGAATTTCTCATTGAGTATTTCCTATTGTACATATCACTAATCTCTAAAGTGGAACTGTCATTCAAAGACAATCAGATTTATAAGATGAATCAAAATTTTATTGAGTACATTTCCCCAGTGGGCATTTTGATTGACATATCCAGGTATTCCCTACAAATCGAACAACCAAAGCTTAATTTTAAAGACTAAAGCAATCTTGCTGTTCATTAAGCCTTTTTTAAAGCCTTCAGTTCATTTCTTTCAGTACATCTTAATTTCATCCAGTGACACCCAATTATCCATTACTAGACATTTCATTTTGAAAAAGAACCTTAGGTACTATTTTGTTCCTACTCCAAAGCTGGGTTATTCACCATGAGAAATGGAAACATCAGACTAAGCATGAGAAAAATCTGTTCAAATCAAGATAGTGACACTTGGGCTGGGGATTTAGCTCAGCGGCAAAGTGCCTGCCTGGCAAGCTCAAGGTCGTGAGTTTGATTCCTGGTACAGAAAAAAAAAAAAAATAGTGACACTTCCTAGCTATATAAACTAAATCAAAATATTCCTAATCTTATTTTCTTCATCACCAAAATGAGAATCAGCATGCTCACCTTACAGGATTGTTTTGAAAAGAAAATGATATAAAAATATGCAGATGCAATGTATAAATCACAAAGCACCACAAAAATGCAAGGTGGGATTATCCACAAACGATGATGATGACTCATTCAATATTCAGTGGGTACTTATGCAACATGACCACAAGGCAGACACTTTGCTGAGCAATAAAGACATAAATCTAAAATTAGAAAATGGCCTTACAAAGCTTCAATACTAATGGAGAAACCACAGTTACAAGGTGGTATGCAGATGTGGCTCTTGGCGTCAGAATGGAGTATGGAAGTGAGGACGGAGAACTTCCTGAGTTGCTGACACTAGAAGGAGCTAACAAATCACATACTGAGCAGCAACAAAATAAATCCGAGTCACTGCTCTGTGGAGTGGTCCACATGCTTCACAGTCCTGGGCCCAAGCAAAAGTGTCCCAGCCTCTCAAAACAGGCTTTCTCAAGCGAGCACCAGTGGTATTTTGGTCTGGATAACTTTGTGTGGTGGGGCTACCTAGTTCATCACAGAATAACTCTGCCTCCTTAATGCCAGCAGGGTCTGCCTCTATCCAACTGTGACACCAGAAACTTCTTCAGACACTGCCATATGCCCTCCGAGGAACTAAATTGCCCCCAGGTCAGAACTTCTGCTTCAAGATCATGGAAAACCAATGTAGGTGCTTCTGCAAGAAATGAAATTCATGCAACTAGTATGTAGACTTACACTGGTGCCCAACAAACATTGAATGAATGAATGAATGAATGAGCCTCCTGGAACCCTTTGGCATATTCTCCTGCGTCTTATCCAGAAGAGCTCCGGGCTGCTAATTAAGTTTTACAAGTGCCCAAGCGAGAGGTAACAATAACACAAACACCCATTTATACAGTGCTTGGTACAAGCTGTACGATCTTGGGCAAGTAGCTCAAACTCTCTGAGCCTCGGACTCTTAAGGGGAGATGATAAATTCTATTTTACAAGGTCACTGGCAAAGTCTAATGAGATAATTACCAGTAAAACATACTGGCTTAGAGGCTTAGCACTCTTTTAGTGTAACTGAGAAGGAGAATCTTAACAGAGTGCTTCCCACTTCCTGCCAAAACATTTTACCCACTAAAATGAACTAAAGCAGTTTAGGGATATACTGCTTTTGTCTCAAATGAGTGGAGTGCACCATGAAAGAAACTGACATATCAGGTGTCCACTTCATTCCACATGAGCAGTGGGTCAGTTAAGTGGCCCAGAGAGCTGTGACTTCCTAAGAACCACACATCTAACAAAGTGGCAGTGTAAACATGAAAGGCTCAGTCAGCACTCAGGTCTGGCCAACAGGCCGGCCTGGGTGTACTGGTTGCAGTGAGGCTTGGCTGCGTTGTAGGGCTGCGGAAAGTGCTTTTTGTATTCTGTGTTCTGCAGCTTTCTGTAGACATAGATCACCAAATCTGGAAATGTCTTCTGAAAATAACGGGAAGGTTCTCCAATTCTTTCCTTCATCCTGAAACGAAAACGCAAATGGTTTGGCATATTTGCCCCAAGCACTTCCTCTCCTCACAGAATATGACTCAAGGGCTCACACTGCTCTCTTGATTTCTAGTGCAAAATGCATAAGGGCTTTGGAGTCAGATCGAGCAAGACCCTTCTTCCAATTCTTTAGTCACTCTGCGAACAGTGGCCACTTAATTTTTCTAAACCTCAGATTTTTCATTAATAAAACAGAGGTAATATAATGCTATAATCTTTTACGTACAAACCTCAAATTCAAAAGAACCCTGAACCAAAAAGCTTTGTATATGTGTGTTTACAGCTATCATTGTTTGGCAGCAAAAACTGATTTTTACCAGCAGAGGGCTGTTTGGCTTTTGTTAATGCAGCGTTTATTTTACCCAGCTGTCCAATCTCCTGGACTACTCACATAAGAAATTGCTAGCTTCTGGTTCGGTGGTCCCTGCAAAAAGGAAAAAAGGAAGACAAGAGCCTGCCGGATTGGTCCATAATTAATCATAAGGCCAGAGTGATACACCTTTTTCTCAGCAGAGAAGGGGAGCTGTTCTTCTTTTATCAAAATAACTTCTCTTCTCTCTGTGCAGATATGCATTTGGAATTGGATTTTTAAATTGTTCTCATTTTACATATGGTTTATAAAAATGAAAACAATATTTACCATTTGTTTTTTTCCTCATCAATGTGTTCTCCTATGTTCCGGATGAACTTCAGCAGGTCACCCACACCTTCCTTGTAAAATTTGCTTCCTTTTTTATAGTAGCTGTTCATTTCTTTCATAATGGATTCATCAATCTAAGAAACAAAACGTTTCCCATAAATGTGGTGATAACAAAGTAAATCTGATGACATATTAATACCAAAAGGCAAGATGCGAATTTGAATACATGCTGCTCTCTACTAATAACTAACAAAGATTAATCAAAAGAATGAAAATAAATGCAACCCTGAGCCGTGGTGGCCACCCTAGCACACCCTGGAAAACTTGCATCATGTACCTGTGCTGCCAAAACCAAACCGCTGGACACAAAAATGGGCACGTCACTCAAATCAATAGAAAAACACAGTCTACAATGGATGTTAAGAGGTAAGGCTTGAAGTCAGTCAAAACTCAATATAAATCAGTGAAATTTAGAGAGGGAAATATAATGAATTGGGAAATAAAAGAACAGTTTTTGGGTTTTTTTCCCAGCACTGTTAATCTCTGGCTGCCTTACCCAGAGTACTTAAGGCATCATCTCTGAGCCTCAGTTTCCTCAGGGACTAAGTAAGTTGGTGGAGTTAGCATTGTGGCTTTTGTGGTGACAGTGGCCTAAGCACATGGCCTCTGCAGCTTTCCTCCCAGCTTCAAGTCCTGCCACACCCCTTTCTGGCTCTATGCCTTTAGAAAATTTACTAATCTGTGCCTCAGTTTACCTATCCACAAACATAGGTGATTACCTCAGAGGCTGTCTGAGGCACCTCTTTATAGCGGCAGCACTATAAAGTCCTCAGAACTATGACTGCCACTTAGCACTACAGAATCTCTATCTGGCACCATCTGCTCTAGCTTCAAGTTTCTCTTTCCAAAGTGTGAGCTGAAGTTTTATAGACAGTGATGGAACTTGCAGGCTAGCAAAGAAAACAGACATTAAACCAGCATCATGAGGTGTAGTCTAGAAACCAGCTAGGGAAGGAAATAATCCAAGAGCCAGAAACAAAGGGGTTTTGGAGAAGAGGCCTAGGATAGGGAAGCTGTTGGTTGCAGTCAAAAACCTGAAGTTGTGGATCCTTCCCTAGTGCTTTGTACATGGCCTCAGGGTGCCCCGCATGCATCACAGAGCATCGTTTTGTGGGTCTCTCAGCCACACAGACACTACGCATTTTCTGCTTATACATCCAGGCCCTCACATTGGCCAACCTCATAACTGACATTTGGTAGATGTTTTTAAATTAATAACAGTGAAAGTTCTGATACTAAAGCTAGAGATACAGATTAATGGTAAAGAGTTTCACCATACTCAGGTCAAGTTAGGTGAAAATTTTCTTGAAAAAAAACTTCTGTGAAAGATCATCTTTTCTTTAAGGTGTTTTCTCAAGGTGTGATACAGGTAGGCATGTGGATCCTTAGAGCTGTTGATGCACAAGTGGCAGAGGCAGCCTGACTCCCACAGCTGAGGTGTTGCACAGTGGAGCACCTCCCTTGGGCTAGGTTCTGTTTAGTCCCATCTGCTGGTCACAATGGCTAGGCTTGAAGGAAAGCCGCATGGGTTGCATGGAGGCCTTCTTAAGTAGGAGCCTGCACAAGAGCCTTATCAGGAGTCTTGGGTCTGGGGGAAATGCAAGGGCCTGAAAGGAAGCCCAGAGACCCAAAAAAGCTAAGAGGGTCTGGGATAAAGAGGAAGAGAAGGAAAATTATCTCTTCACCTTCCTAGCTCGAACAGGTCAATGGTATAAAAAAAAGTTAGAAAAACTAGCATAAAACATTACACAAACTCACTTCTGGAATAACTGCTAGGCCATAGGAATTGTCCATACCTTATCTGTCCACTTAACAAAACTGCTGGAACATTCAGATGACCCAGGTTGTAGTAGCTTAAGGATCTCACTACCAGATTTTCTCACTTTGATATCAGATTCATTTCCTATATTCCGAAGTGTCCTATATTTCCTTAAAATGAAAATATTATCACGGTTATTTTGTTCTTCCCACTCTTTGCAGAAACAGAAAACTGATAGATTTTCTTTTTTGCGGGGGAGGGTACCAGGAATTCAGGACCTTGAGCTTGCCAGGCAGGCACTGATTTTATTTTCTAAGAAAAGTACTAAAGCTCTTCAAAAATTCTGCCTTACAGAAGAGGCATATGATGTTTCTTCCTTCCTGTTCTTCAGAAGAGGAAGCCAGAACTAGGACGCTAAATTACCTCTCCCAGGACACACAGCCAGAGTATGCTGGATTGAAAGAAAATCATGGATTGGCTGATTCCCAGCCCTACCCTCACCCTCACTACCTCACCCTCTCACCCTCTCCTTCTGGAGCCCTGTGATATATATTCAGGTTTTACTTACATCTCCCAAGTCCAAAAGAAGGGATGACCCAGAAGTTGGTTTAGACAGTCCCTTACGTTTTCCTCAGTGCAGAACAAGTGATGAATGAGGTCTTTGGTTTCCTCATCTGGAGAAAGTTGAAGCACTTGTTCCTTACTTTGAGCCTTCAGCTCCTCAAAAGGGATCTGTCCTTTCTTTACCACATACAGGGCTAGCCGTCCAAGAGCCTGTGCAAGGGCCACAAAACAGCCAAAGGTGATTATGAGTCTCCTTCCTATTTGGGTAACCTTGGAAAATGTGGTACAAGATGTATGCATATGGAGCATGGGAGTCCCAAGCAGTCCTCAGGCTTGGTAGGAAGAGAAGGCACAGACCTGTGCATAGAGAGCTCTTCAAAGCAATATGTGGTCCACATGTGGTCCTTCAAATTTATGAAGAGCAAAAGGTAACGCTGGGCCAGAGTGGTCGGGGCAGACTACTTGGAGGAAGAGGGATTTGAACTGGGCCTTGAAGATATTGATAGAAGATAGATGAATCAGGGAAAGTGAGAATGTTTTGAACAAGATCAATCCTGACAGCCTGGCCGGGAAGTGGGAGTTCAGGTCTGGGGCTGTGGCAGGCTTCAGATATAACAGTCAGTTGAGGTTTGGAGGGTCAGAGGGTATCTCTTCCTTAAGGGAGATCTTTTCCCCTCCCAGGTAATCATGTAGCTTTCCTCTAACACACCTACACAGCATTTTGCACTTTTTGCTAACATTTCTAAAGCTGCAATTATTTTCATGTAGATTCGCATAATCATTCATTTACTATTCGTGAGCTTGGTTGCCAGCCAAGGAGTTAGGCCATAACAGGGAGGAAAACAGAGAAAGAGGGCATCACAGGATGCCATCTTCATCCCAGTCAGGGATGGAGCTGAAATCTAGATCCAGACCAAGGGACTGGGAGAGAACTGCCCAACAGTTTTGGGTCCTAATAGCCCAGGAGCTTTGGGCTGCAGGGCCAGGTCCCACATGCTCTCTAGAGCAACATCTGTTTTGAGATTCTAACCTTTTTAGCTCAGCTTGGTGTCTTTTGAGCTGGGGGTGACCCCACTCCTCCCAGTTCTCTGAAGGCTTCAGTATCTGGCCTTCTTCAGAGCTTAGCACAAGGCTTTGAACAGAGTGGGAAAAGAAATCGCTTCTACTTTATCTTTAGGCAGAAAATGTCTTCTGGAGGAATGTTGGTGATACTTGGGAAAACCTCCTGGAAGTGTGTGCAGAGAGGTACAACACACTCAGTTCATTACTTATTTGCTAGTGGAAGAAGGAGGAGATCCAAAGAGACATGGAAAAGGGTCACAGAAATGGCCAGGTCCATGTCACCCAGCACACTACCTTCTCTTCCGTATGCTAAAAGCCAAGCAATTGTTCTGTGTGTTGAAACTCTTCCGTGGGGGAGTTAGTAGATGCCTTTGTTGGCATAGGCCTGAGGGCAGTGACAAGGTAGGGGCAAAGTTGAACGTTCTTTCCTTCCTAGTTCAGATACAAATATCTTGTATTTGGCCAAAGGAACTAGGGTCATGAACCAATAAGGAAACTGAGAGAAGAAAAAGCGAACTGCGTTGTAGACGTTACCTCTAGATCACTCTTGATTTCCCGAGGATCTCCAGTCCACTGGATGCTCTCATCAAAATCTCCCAGGCGAATGGCATTCTTGGAATCTAAGGGACAGTTTACAGGGGGCACAAGAGATGCTCATTGTCCCTCTTGTGATACTCAGTAGGTACATACCATGATGCACAACCCATCATCTCTGAAGAGAGTGAGTAATAGTCCTGCTGACTCCCCAGAAACTGTCACATACACAGTTTTATTTGGTCTGTGAGGTCTCTACCAAGATCAGGACATACGTCTTATTTTTTCCAGACCAGAGAGTAGGAAAGGATGAAGATAAATTTAACCAGCTCCTCTTTCATGTAGCTCTTGGAGCAAACAGCACAGGTTTGCAAAGGAGCTCCTGATGGGAGTTGAGCTTACACCGAAGCATCAGTTAGCCAATAAGGTACTAAATTCAAGACTGTCATGGCACAGCAGTCCACTAAATAGAGCCGAAGAGCCACAGCCCACTCTGACATTTTGGATAGTGATCAGGCATTGGTGATGCACTTGTAAAGAGTCCTTACTTCCTTGCCCCCTTCAGATTCTTTTTCCCTGGAAATAAGCCACAGAGCTCACAGAAAGAGGGATGGGAAGATGTGAGAGATCAGGACTTAGATGAATGCAGGGCAAGTCTACAATTCATCCTTCAAGAGGTGGCCCCTGGGTCTGGCTCCAAGTGTGTTCTGAGAAGAAGAAAGACTGGATAACTCCGATAGGATCAGCCAGTGCAGCTGAGTGCATCTGGATTCCAAATGCAAACATTAAAGTTGAGCAAGAACCCACAGGCTAACAAAAAATGAATCCATTAAATTATTTGGCAAGTGTTTATTGAAAGACAGAACAAAGGGTGAAGGAAAACCCAGCTCACGAATAGTAAATGAATGACTATGCGAATCTACATGAAAATAATTGCAGCTTTAGAAATGTTAGCAAAAAGTGCAAAATGCTGTGTAGGTGTGTTATAGGAAAGCTACATGATTACCTGGGAGGGGAAAAGGTCTCCCTTAAGGAAGAGATACTTAGACTGAAAAGCTAAGTAGAATTCAGGACGAAAAGTAGAGGCAGGAAGAGAAGAGGGAACTTCAGAGGAATTCCTAAGGCTGAAAGGAATGAAGACTTCCAGCCTGGAGTGTCCAGAGAGCAGAGATGAAATCACAAAGTGGCCTCTAACCAGGCCTGATCTCGTTACTCAAACCAATAATTTTCTTTCAGAATTTAAGCCACTTTGGGTGAAGTTTCCTGCCACTTAAATCTGAAGGTGCCTAAATGGAATATTCCACTACCCTTCTAACATGCAATTTTTGTGCTTTTAAAAACTCCAACATTCTACTACTACATTCAACAGATATTGTTAATAGGCTCTGAATTTTTGAAACACTTACACTTAGCTTCTGCACTGATAGTCAAGGGAGGTTAGAAATAAATCTACCTCCACCCCGTTGCCCACAAGCCCGCACCTCAGTCCTCTAATGTCTCTGGCCCATTTTAAAATCAGATTCTTCTATTTTCTTATCATTGAGTTTTAAGAGTTCTTTACATATTTGGGGTAACAATCCTTTGTCTGACATGTCTTTTGCAAATATTCTTCTCCCACACTACGCCTTGCCTTTTCACTCTCTCAGCCTTGTCTTTTGCAGAGCAGAAATTTTTTATTGTAGTGAAGACCATTATTATTGCTTATCAGCTTTTCCTTCATAGATTGTACCTTCGGTATTGCATCTAAAAAGTCATCACCAAACCCAAGATCCTCTAGATTTTCTTCTATGTTATCTTCCAGGGAATTTCATAGTTTATGGCTCCTGTTGAGAGCCAGGACTTTTAATGGTAGATTCAGCCAGGAGAACTCTGCCTTAATGAACAAGAAAATGCCACTGTCAAAGGAATGGGTTTCTTACCCTGAGAGTGGGTTTATTATCAAAGCAAATTGGACCGCCTCTTGCTCTTGTATGCCCTTGTCTTTCTGCTTACTGTCATGGCACATCATCCTCACTAGATGCCAGTACCTTGATCTTGGAACCTACTTTATAGCTTTCAGAACTATAAGAAAGAAATCGTTTTTGTTTTTAACTAGATTGCCTCGTCTGTTGCAGTCTATCATAGCAACATAAAAAAAGACTAGGGACTCACTTATTAAGATGTTTCCTGGCTGCAAATCCCGATGAATATATTCATGCAAGTGTAATTCTTGGACAGCTTTAAATACAGATGCTAGAACATGTCGGCCAAATGTATCTTCCTCGTCCTCCACAGCTTCCCCTCTGTGCTTATTCAAGTGCTCTTCCAGAGATTCTTCACAGAGGGCCACACACACGTACAAGCAGCCCTCCTCACTCTCACTCCCATAGAAGGTCAGCAAATTACAGTGCTCCCGGAAGTGGCGCAGGCAGGCTACTTCCCTACGCGCATGCTCGCTGTCCTCACGGAACACCTTCACAGCCACCTCTCGCTTCTCGTAGAGACCCAGATAGATGCCCCCTTTAGAAGTGCTGGCAATTTTGTAGTCTTCATCCCTAAAGATCTTGAGCTTGCCGATGTTACGGTGGTACAATCTATAGAGTTTTTTCAGGCCTTCTCCCCAACGTGAACTCAGAGGCTTCCAGTCTTCAGCAGGGGTTTGGAAACAGTCTTTGGCTCCATAAGAACGGAGAAGCTTTTCAAGGTCATTGTCATGATGTTTACGCTTCGCTATCCTGACAAGATCTCCGCAATCTGTGCTGGCTCCCTTCTGGCACAGCAGCTTGACAATCTCCTTCAGGTTGAGCTCAACAGCGACCCCCAGTGCTGTTCGGCCTTCACTATCTTTTGCCTCGATCTCCACGTGCTCTTGTTCCAGAAGCATCTGCACCAAACCAGCGTGCCTCTTTTCCACTGCCAGGATCAGGACCGTCTTCCCCTTTTCTCCTCTCACGCAGACATCAGCCCCATGGTCCAGCAGAAGGCGGGTGACCTCCTCCACCTTTTCATCAGGACAGCCCTGAATACCACGGACCAAGGCATTTCTGCCCATATTGTCACGGGCGTGGACTGCTGCCCCCATCTCTTCCAGTAGAATCCTCAAGACATCACTGCGGCCCTTTCTAGCAGCATCCATGAGAGCTGTGCCCCCTCCTTTCCCAAGGCGCTTTTGATCATCCTTTGTCTCTCGACGCAAATTCACATTGGCTCCATTCTCATAGAGGAATCGTAAGGCTTCAACGTTACCATGCCAAGCAGCTTCCATAAAAGCTGTGAAGCCATTAGCATCATACTCATTGACATCTGCTCCCTTGGAAAGGAAAAATCTGAGCAGTTCCACGTATCCCTCAATCCCAGCGATGATTAAACAGGTGGCCCCGTTCTTCTTCCTCTGACGAGGGTCAGCACCATAATGAAGCAGCATTTCCACGATGTCCTTGCGGCCACGTTGTACCGCATTATGCAAAGGTGTCCAGCCCCCTTGCTCTTCTTGGACATTGACATCGGTCCCTGTTTCCAGCAATTGCTTTATCTGGCTGACATCTTCATTCTCAACAGCATTTATTAATGGATGATTGTTTTCCATTGTAGCACTGCTACTGTTGGAGGACATGAGTCCTTCCTGGGGATTGTTAGAACCTTTACTCTCCATGATGGTAGATGCCGCTGGCTGTGTTTTGCTTTTTCCTTGAGAAAATACAACTTAGCTCCTTGGGACTTGACTAGAGTTATGGAGTATAAATTGAGATTACTTGGCTACAGCCAGCAGTATGAGGTAGAACAATATTCTTAGTCTTCCGAGATTCCCCCTGGAAACAAGAGAGATAATGGATAATTTCAGAATAGAGAGAAAGCATTTGAATCACAGAATTCACTTTTACTAGTAACCTTTTCCAAAGACATGGACTTACTCAGTACAGAACTTTTAAGCTGTAGATATTATAAATGTATATGAATTAAAAACAAGAAAATTATTACTTGATAGTGCCACTGCCAAGAAGCAGCCACTAATAAGTATTTCATTATATTTCTATAGATTTTTTTAAATAGCTGGTATCTTGTTGTGTGTCTCAGTTTTGTATCCCACTTCCTTCCATTCAATGCCATACAATAAATAATTCCCTATACTGTACTATCAAAAAGTCTTTTAAACATTTTAATGGTCCCATAATATACCATCATATGGTTGTTCAATTTCTCTATTACTGAGAGTTTTATAAAATAATTTTTAAGAAGATTTTTAAAATTCAAGATTTCTAAACAATTCTAAATGATGTTCATTCAGTTTAGTTTCTTATGATGAGTCTCTTAAAGTCATAACCTTTGATTGTCAAAGTTGTAATTATGTTTAGTATTTTCAGCCTCTACTGTATTAACCACTTTTTTAAATGTTTATATAAATATATTATTACCAACAATAAATAGATTCTTTTTTAAAAAACTCATTTAATATTAACCACTTTCTTCCATGTTATAGAAATATACTTTTTTCAGCAATAGGTTCTTTTTTTGCCAGAGATATAGCTCAGCGGCACAGCACCTGCCTGGCAAGTGCGAGGTCATGAGTTCGATTCCTGGTACCAAAAAAAAAAGAAAAGAAAAGAAAAGAAAACGAGCAATATTCTTTTTTTAAAAAGAAACTCATTTACTATTAACCACTTTTTTCAATGTTATATAAATATGCTCTTTTTCAATGTTATATAAATATACTCTTACCAACTATAGATTCTTTCTTTAAAAACTCATTTGGTATTAACCACTTTTTTCAACATTATATACTCTTCTCAGCAATAAATACATTCTTTTTTTAAAAAAAAAAAAAACTTATTTTATAGGTAAAGTATATTTCATGGCTTTTGTCCAGTGGCATGTGTTACATCACTAGCAAGACAGTTCAGTCTCCGACTCTTGTGTATGTCCTTTTGAACTACTGTGTGCTTCTCTTTAAAGTCAGAATGGCAAGAGTTGGGTTTTTGACCTGAATAAATGAACCTCGAGTCTGAGCCCCCCGCTTATATCATTTTTCTTGACTGTTACTTCCTGACTGAGTCATTTAGATTTGTGGAGTTTTGATTTTCTGTTTTCTCAAATGGGACTAAAATAAATCAGAGGGCACTGAAGTACACTGTGTAGCAAATACTGAGGAATGGTGGAACTAATTATGCCACTCTACGAAAAAAAAACAGTTTCAAAGAATCCTATTCTCCCCACCCATGTGCAATTAAATTGTACACAAACAAGGAAGGTGGGCACCAGTTTAGCCCAAGCACCCTCAATGAACTCGCACCACTTGAGAGCCAATTCAATCACTGGACAGCCCCACGCTGTTACATGATCACTGAATAGCTGCATCTGCTGCAAAATTCACAAACCGCCCTTTCCGAGGATTAATCAATTGAGCAACCTAAGCACCGTCGTCACTGGGCAGTGAAATCTTTGAGCGCAGTGTTTGGATAGGTGGTCTTGGTTACAAACAGATACGTGGCTCCCAGTATCAGTGAGAACAGAGAAGGAAGGAAAGACCAGGGACGCCTGTGGAGCGCACACCAAAGGACAGAGAATAAAGCCCCGGAAAGCAAGCAAGCCCGGCTTTCACTTTCATTTTCTGTAGGAGACCAGACAACCGGAGAAACGGGACTTAAATAAACAACGTGTAGGTTTCCACAGAAACTTGGGGAGAGGGCTCCTGTGGGACGGCCAGCAGGTTCTGAGCCTTCCCTCCTCGCCTTGTGTCCTCCGGTCCCCGCCATCTCCCGTCCCAGAGCCCCCGGGCTCTCCGAAGAAGAATTTCTCAAGCGTGCCCAGCTCTCTTCCTCCCAGCCAGCCTACCTTCCAGACGCAGGCTCTGTCTCAGGCATTCCTCTGCAGCAACTGAGCTCGAGGAAGACAGTTCCAGCAGGATCAACACTTCCTCCTTGTGTGTCTCTGAGCCACCAGGGAGGGGCCGGAAAAGGAATGAAGAGCAATGGGCAGAGCGAGCGCTGACACACTCTTACCCGAGGCAGCACACCTGAGAAAAACGCTTTCTCACCCTGCGGAGGAAAGCGATGCCACTCACCCTTCAGCCTCTCCACCGTTAGCTTGCTGCATCAGGCTCCATCCAACAGACTTGTATCTTTTCCACGTTGTGGAAAATGCCTGCTTGAGGGGCTGGGGATTTAGCTCAGCGGCAAAGCCCCTGCCTGGCAAGCGCAAGATCGTGAGTTCGGTTCCCAGTACCGGAGGAAAAAAAAAAAAAAAGAAAAAAGAAAATGCCTGCTTGGGGGAAAAGAATGGAAAATAAACATTTAACCCATTACACAATTAACCCTTATTAAGTGCTGTGTTGCCAGTGGCTATTATGAACACAGGCTATGGTGGTTTGCCCAAGCCTGATTTGCACACAGACTCATGGACTTCTTTGTGGACTTTGCATCTCACTAGCTCATATGTAGTTGAACAAAACTCAACACCTAGTAGGGCTTCAAGTTGAGATGTCACGGATATAATCCCTGACTGTCCCTGCTCCTGTGAGCATCCTGGCTGCTATCATCCAGTTTCCCCAACACGTCATACTCCCTGCATCTATGTCTCTGTACGTGTCACTCTACTACCTGAGCACATAACAGCAGTAAGAATGATAATGGTGGTGATATTAATAACAGTAGACATTTGCATAGCTCTTTAATGTGCTCCAGGAACTGTTCTGACCACTTTATACATAGCAACTCACACGATCTGAAACTTCTTGAGGTAGCTACTATTTTTATCCTAATTTTGCAGATGAAGAAACCAATACAAAAAATGATTATGTAACTTGCTCTGTTCTTGAGATTTGACTAAATCACTGAGTAATGCAAAACAATACATTCTCAGTGAAGCAGACAATCAACAAAATGAGTAAATCAGTATATTTTAGGGTGAAAAATCTACAGCGAATAAGTAGAAAAAGGGGGATTGAAAGTACCAGGATAGGAACTGGAATTTTCCAACACAGGATAGTTGGGTAAGGCCTCATTCTATTGGTGACATTTGAGCAAAAACTCAAGGAAAATATAGAAACACGCTGAGAAAATTTCTGGGGCAAGAGCATAGATATCAGAGTGAAGCTGCAAGTGCAACGGCCCTGAGACAGGAGCATGCATGATGTGACCAAGGGGCAACGTGGAGGCCAGTGAGGCTGCCATGGAGTGAGTTGAGGGGAATGAAAAGGGAAGGTAAGGGCTCTCAGGACCACTGTAAAAACTTCAGCTTTGACACGGAGCAAAATGTCAGCCACTGGAGAGATGCAGAAGAGGAGTAACATAGCCTGCATTATAGTTTTAGAGATTAATTTTTAATGCTGGAGCTTGGAGGCAGAGGTAGAAAGCAGAAAGTCAGTTAGGAGTTGTACTAAACTTGGGCTGAGGATACCTCCATACTTGAGTCCTTACATAATAAACTACAGCCTAATTTAGTACATATAAACTAACTGAAAGCCTAACTTACAAGCATGCTTTTTTTTTCTTTTTTTTATTTTAAAGAAAATGGTACAGAAAAACAAACAAAAAGAACAATAATAAAATACAGACAACACAAAGCAAGGACATTAAAAATGATACAGGGTTTCAAACCAAATGATAGAGATTAACAGTGGTTGTTATATTACATATTGTTATCTTCAGCGAAGTTGCTCAGATTGCCAGATGTAAAAATAGAAGATTGATTAAATCAAAAGGAATAAGAAAAGAATAATTTAAAAGAACATTAGAGACAATACATAGTGTCACTGGGCAGTTTTGTAGGGATTCACCAATGGATATTACACTGCAATTTGTTGTCATCACATAAATTGCTCAGATTAACAGATACAAACATGCAAAACTGGTCAAAATATTAAAAAAAAAACCTTTTAAACATTAACTGTTCCCCTCAACAAGCCATTAGACACCAACAGTACAGTTATGCCACTGATCCATAATATATAAAATGCCTTAGTACTTTCTTTTTCTTCTTTCCCTCATCCCAGTTGTTCCTTCCTTTGAGCAATTTCTTTCCCTTTCTTATTATCTATTGTACACTTTGGGTTTTATTTACTTTTTCATGTTCTTATACCAGAGAGACAATATGATCTTTACATATGTGGGCCTGATTTATTTACTTGTGAGTATAGTCTCTAGTGGCATCCATTTACATATAAAAGCCTCAAGTTTATCTTTTTTATAGCTGAGTAATACTCCATTGTATAGAAATACCACAGCTTTTTTATCCATACCACAGTTGATGGGTTGTTTCCAAGATTTAGCTATGACAAATTGCACTGCTATAAACATGGGTGCACATATATTGCTGTGGTATGATGTTTTTAATTCTTCTGGAAAAATACTCAGAAGGGGAATAGCTAGGTTAAGTGGGACTTCTGATCCTAGTTTTGTGAGGAATCTCCAGGCTGATGTTCACAGTGGTTTCACCAATTGACACTCCCACCAGCAGTGGAGAAGTGTTCCTT
>NW_004955406.1:21430129-21490502 GCF_000276665.1 Chinchilla lanigera
TGTTGCTGCTTATTTTGTTTTTCTCGTCTGTTAAAATTTGTCTTATATACTTGGGTACTCCTATGTTTGGTGCATAGATGTTTATGATTGTTATCTCTTCCTCTTGAAGCTTCCCCCTCACAAGTATGTAGTGACCTTCTTTATCTCTTTTAATTGTTCTTTGCTTGAAGTTCCCATTGTCTGCAAACGGAATAGCGACACTTGCTTTTTTCTGGGTACCTGTCATATGGCATATTGTTTTCCATTCTTTAATTTTAATTTTCAGTCTATGAATTTCCTTTTGAGTTAAATGTGTCTCTTGTATACAGCATATTGTTGGATTTTGTTTCTTGATCCAAGCTGCCAGTCTACTTCTTTTGGTTGGTGAACTGAGTCCATTTACATTGATGGTAATAACTGATATGTACTGGCTTATCTGTGTCATATTGTTTTCCTGCTTTTGGTTCCTCTTGTTTCCCTCTGTTTAATTGCTTGCTCTGCTTGATGTTTCTTTTCTGTTGTTCTTAAAGTTGTGGTCTTTTTTGTCTTTCTCTAGAATATCTTTTAGAACTCTTTGTAGGGTTGGTTTGGTGCTCATGAAGTTCTTCAGTTGATCTTTATCGTGGAAATACTTTACTTCTCCATTAATTTTGAAGAATAGTTTTGCAGGTTACATTAATCTGGGTTGGAAGTTGTTTTCTCTCAGGACCTGAAATATTTCACTCCAAGCTCTTCTTGACTTGATGGTTTGTGTTGAGAAATCTGCTGTGATTCTGATAGGCTTTTCTTTATAGGTGATCTGTTTCTTTTCTCTAACAGCTTTTAATATTCTGTTCTTTTGTTGAATATCTGGGATCTTGATCACTATATGTTTGGGTGTAGATTTATTTTGGGTATGGCTAGTTGGAGTTCTATATGCTTCACTTACCCTGTTGTCCATTTCTTTTTCCATGCTTGGTAAATTTTCTATTACTTCTGCAAGTAGTCTTTTTATGTCATTTGTACTGACACCTTCTGTTTCACTGATACCTATTAATCTTACATTCTTTTTCTTTACTTCATTTTTCAGCTGTTGAATTATTATTTCTTGGTTTCTTGTTATTTTTAAGAGATCCTTCCTTTCATGGTCATTAACAGCAATGCTGTCTTCAAGGTCTGAAAATCTATCTTCTGCTTTGTTCAAATGGTTTTGCCAGCTTTTGATGGAAGTTTTAATTTCCTGGATATCTGTTTGAATCTGTTTTTTGGATTCCCACTCTTTCCTATATTGTTCATTCAAGGTTTCAATTAATTTACTATGCTCCTTTATTTTTTTTCTATGTCTTCTTTAGATGTGCTAAGCAATTCTTTCATTATTATTGTCATTTCTTTTTTTTACCTAAGAGATTATTTCCGATCGGATGTCTTCCATGGCCTGATGGAGTTGTTTCTTTACTTCAGCTGCTATCATTTTAGAAATTTCAGGTGTTTGACTGCCAAGCTCATCTGTGTTGATATCTCTTGGACTTGTTCTGGGTTGGGTAGAGGTATGAGATTGCATTTTGCTCTTTCCTTTTGTCATTTTCAGAGATGCAGAGGTTCTCTGGAGCTCAGCCTCACTCCCAGGATGATGTTGTAGTAGTGAGGCAAGGACCCAAATGTCCCCAGTGCTCGGTGTGACTCCCTCAATGATGTGTGTGTGCAGGTAGGGTACAATTTCCAATGCTTCCATAGCTATCTGTGGCTCAGCTTGGCTCCCACTTAGGGGTTCCCAGAACTGTCCATGCTTCAGCCCTGTTTCCACTGGGGTATGTGTGAGTCATGGCCACCATGTCTCTATACACTGCCACTATCACACCCGGTTCACACACAAATGTTGGGGGGGGTAAGTGTACAGTCACTGAGGCCCCTGAAGCTGTCTGAGTTTCACCTTAGCTACACTGAGGGTGTGGGGTGGGGGCAGGGAGGAGCACCCAAGGCCCTTGAGGTTGTCTGGGGCTCCCCTTGGCTCCCGAGCTGATGGGTAGAGGTGGAGCAAGCTCACCAGAGTTCTTGAAGCTTTCTGAGGTGCAGCTCAGCTCCGATGGGGGGGGAGAGAGGGGAAGAGTGGGGAGTGGACCTGGTCCCAAGCTCATGTGTGGGGCCAGCAGCAGCTCACTGGAGTTCCAAAAGCTGTCTGAGGTACAGCTCCACAAGCATGCTTTTGTAAGATTGCTGAGCCTCAGCCAATCAGCAGCAAGGCTTCTGCCAATGGCAGGTAGCCAACAAACTAGACCATGTCCAAATAAGGAAGAGGCCAAGCTGTAACCAAGCAAGATGTCTCTGTGCCTGTCTGTAAATGCTGCCTGACCAGCTTGCAGGCTGGAGTTGTCTAAAGCTATTCTGGTTTTGAGGGCTGTCCAACTCATAAAACATTCTTGGTTCAGTTAAATCCTGTTAAGTTGAATGTGTTTAAAGATTTTCCTTTCATAGAAGCTATTGTAATAATCCAACTGAGAGACTGGGTATAGTGATGCACACCTATAATTCCAGCACTTGTGAGGCTGAAGCAGAAAGACTGCCACGAGTTCAAGGCCAATCTGGGCTACATAGTAAGACCCTGTCTCAAAAAAACCGCAAACAAACAACAACACTGAGAGCCAGCTGTAGTTTAAGACCAGGATGATAGCTAGTGGTAACAGTGGCTGTTACTTTGTCTTGAACAAGAGAACTGGCCAAGACTCCTGGAGAATGGGGACATGTGTGGAAGCCCCATGACAAGGAGCACACCTGTAGTGCAACACAATTGAGTGTAATAACCAGCTGCCACCAGGAAGAACTCACCCCAGGGTCTGCAGAGCATCTCAGGAAGAGAAAATCACAGGCTCATCACCGACTTGTACAGGGTTTGGGCTGTGTCAGGTGATTTGGGGCTGAAGGAAATAGGGATTTGTTCCCAGCTGGGTGCCACTGGGAAATAGAGGCAACTAAATGATTGGTGCCCTGATTGAAAATAACTAGAAATCAGAAGGAACCAGGTGGAGCTGGAGTTGTCACTGATGCAGAAGCAGAGGCCACTCACATTAGCAGGTGAAGGAGGACATCCAGCTGCTTTTGTGGCTGCAGAGCATCCTGACCATCTCATATTCAATCCTCATTAAGAAGCGGCTCATTTTGGTCTTGTTCCACGTGGTCATGGGGTTATCGCCTCTAATTGTTGTTTATGTTCAGTGGAAGCGTTACATACAGCTGGCTGTTAGCTGCCAGCTGCTTAGGCATTTTTCTCATGTTTGTTTACTTATTTTCTCTTTTCTCATATTTAGAGTTCAGCCATAGTTCCAAAATAGATATTGGTTTTATATAATGGAAAATAAGTTCCATTAGCATAAAAACCCAATTGATCTGAATGGATCATTTTGGAAAATTAAATAGTTTCCCTCCCTGACACTTCTTTCCTAGTGTCAGTTAGGGTCCACTCGAAGAACAGGTTTAGTATATGTGGTATTGTTGAGGACCACTACAAAGTGGCTTTGAGCAGGATTTAATATTAACCAATTGGCTTTCCTTGTTTACTTGTGAGTTGTCTGAAGCTTAGGCACCTTTCCAACAAGATAAGGCCACAGCTGAAGAGTTTGGCTCCAACTCCAGTTAACTACCAGGAGACTGCAGCTGCAGGCCCCACACTCCTACAATAAATACCAACCTAAAGATAAGATATTTCTCCTGATTGACATAATTTACTACTTGGGAAAATTCCCCCAAGGTCCTGCAAAATTCCCGTGTTTTCTTGAGTAACTTCTCCCTTTGTTTGAAAACCAAATAAATACGGGCTGCCCAGAGCAGTCTTTGGCTAATTTAGAGAATACTGAAACTGTGAGGGAGTTAGTCCCTCCTGGTGCCCTGAAATCATTATATTGTCTCATTTATGTAAGCCTTCAATGTCCACTCACTTGGGAGATTGTAGGCCTGATCATCCTACAATAACTTAGAGTTATTTAACCCAGTTTTTGATACAGTATAAAGGATTTACAAGGTAGGCTTACCACAGCCACCTGCAGAGTCAGGGATGGAAGGATGCAATAGGGCTGTCTGGATTCTGGAGAGCTGGAGGGTCGTCATAAGTTGAAGGCCTGGAGCTCACTACAGAGCCCCATGTGAGTCCCTATCAGGTAGTCAAAGAGTCTGCATTGGAAGCCTAAGAGTCTGCACTGGAAGCCTGGAGACAGACAGCAGAAGCAATGGCGAAGACTGGAGCGCCTCTGAAGAAGCAAAAGTAAGATTTCCTTCTTCGTTCCCTTTTTATTCCATCCAGACTACAAGCCTATTGGTTGGTGCCGCCCACACCCAGGGCGGGTCTTCCCTCCTCAATAACTCCATCATCCAGACACACCCAGAACTGTACTAAACTAATCTGCCAAGTGTTTTCTGTTTAAGTTTTTACCACTATAATTATCACAGGATTTGAAGTGACTTATAGGAAGAAGCACAAATACAGTAAATGCCTAAGCTATTAACACAAGGATAAGAAAGGCATGAATAATAGAGGAGGATAACTATCATGATTCAATAGAAAACTTAACTCTGAATCAAAGCCAAAGGAGAGATGGCTAAAACTCACCTCCCCATAAAAGAAAACACGATTTATTGGTTCAAAACGTGGTGTGCTGTGGCCAGTTACAGTTGTTATACCACAAGAGCAGGGAAGATCAGGATGGTACCTGGCACCATCTAGCCCTCTGGGGGAAAGCTGGGTGCTGGGTCTGTGTGGACACTAAGGAGGATCAGTCTGATTGGGGCCAGGAGGTAGAAGCCAGGAATATCCCCAGACCATCTTGGGCCAGGAGAACCAAGGAGGAGGGAACCGAGTTGGCAGAGTCTGACCACCGTCCTGGCAAGAAGAGAGATCAGTCTGTCCACCGAGAGCCCCAGTCACTGGGCTGGGTTCAGAGGTCCAGACTGTGAAGAAGGAATCATGAACTGCAAAGGAGAGCAGGCCCAGGAGCAAATGGAGAACGTGGCTAGAGACAGAGAAAGCAAGCCCAAGGAGAAATGTAAAGACATGCGGCTTCCGCCTTCCCCTACTCAAGACTCTCAAGAATTAGAATTGAGCAGTCTTTCTTTCCTTTGACCAAAGAAACCCTTTAGACTGTGGAAATTGGCTCTACGCTTAAGAATGAACAGCATTTAACTTACCAAAATCTTGCTCTTTGGATCTTCGTGATAAGACGATAGGGTCAAGAGGAATCAAATAGAATACTAACGTCCTCACATCAGTAATGCAAGAATGGTCTGGGATGGTTTGAACCCTATGATAAATGCTTTTCATGAATTTTTTCATTCTGCCATCACAAAAACTCTTTGGAGCTAATATGATTGTCATTCGTATTCTACGGTAAAGAAGGAGGTTCTAGGAATTTGAATAATTTGCTATATTGTTCAGCTAATAAACAGCAAACATGGGCTGGGTTCAGCCATCTAACTCTGAACCTGGTGTCTAAATCACCTACATGTTGTCTGTGAAGTTGATTATACTTCAGCACAGAGCTGTCCCCGAAGTGAGATCTCATTATGAAAAGATTAATCCACACATTTTTGTTTTGCTCGAAGTTTAAATTAAATCATTATACAGGTGAGTAATCACAACTTGGAAATCACCAACATTGTAAGTCCAAAGATATCTTTTCTGAATGATAAGGACTCAAACTTCATTTTCTAGTACCTAACTGCCTTATTCCTCCTACCCTTAGGATCATAGCTGTTATTTAATTTTCAATTTTTTTTTCTTCCTTAAGGCAATTTGAATTACTGGACCAATTTAAAGCTTTCAGTGACAGTGAACTACCTTGGGATCAGCACTTAATAGACCCTGAACATCTTTTCCCTTTCCTTAGAGCTTCAATTTTAAAGTTAATTTCAGCCCTGTGGACTAAAGAAATCTTGGTTTAACTCCTATACCTGCTGTGCTGTATTGTCAGCTATGTTAACAATTCTAATTTCACTAAAATTCATGTTTATTAAAATGAATACGTTAACAGAGCTATACTAAAACAAATCACAAATTAGATATAATCTCAAAGGAAGACGTTAGCCTTTAAAACTGACGAAAATCAAATAAATACCCCAAAAGCATGCATTGTCTAGCATGACCAGAAGGAGGCAGCAGAGGGTAACAGGTGAATGGGCCTTCTGCAGTCAGAGAAGCAATTGGCATCTCTTTCAAAATAGCGCAAACTGACCCGCTTTGAGGGACTCTGGTGTTCCCTGTATTACACGGGCTTGCTAATGCCTCCAACCTTACACTTCCTCATCTGAGACTTGGGATGCTCTTAATATCACATATTGTACAATATTGTGCTGAGATAGGTGCACTAGAAGGAAAAGTTGAGTTAGAATCCTGGATTCAAATCTTAGTTCTGCTATTTTATCCAAAAGTTAATAAATGGTGCCTGACTCATTTTTCTTGTAGAAGACCCTGTGCTAAGGACTGGGAACCAGGCAAAAGTAAAAGCTAATAGTGTATTCGTGGGGCACGAATATAGTGCATTCTTGTGCTCGCTGTACAGATGAGGTACTGAAACTTGGGCTTAAATTACATCCCAAGGTGAAAAGGCCAGGTCCCCAGCCCCAATACCTTGACTCCCAGCCACCTTTCTGTGCTCTGCTGCGCATATAGGGGCCGTGACCACGAAGAGCCCAGCCACATCCTCCATGCTACAATCAAGATAAGAGCAGGCAGAGACACAAACAACAGGGAGACTGAGCCTGTGAGCAAAGGCCCTCTGGACAGGAGATGAGTCTGGAGACGCTCAGCTCAGAGAGCCCTGCCGGCGGGGTAAGGGTTGGACTTCATCTTCTGGTCAAAAGTGAGTCACTGAAGGGCTTTAATGCAGCCCCAAAGTGCTCAGATTTGTGCTTTACCTGGGAGACAGGTGCAGCCGGGGGAAATGAGCTGGAGCAGGCAGCAGCTGGGGTGGGGCCAGCAGGTGGGAAGTCGTCGTTATGGCCCAGGATGGTGAGGAGAGACGTGTCTATAGAAGTCTAAGGGAGGCTGGGGAGGAGAAGTTGGGCCCAACTTATCTGGGTTTGATGGGGATCCACATGACAGAGCGCAGAGGCAGAGGAGCCTGATCTGGGTCCAGTGCCTCTGAGCACCAGGGCCAGGGACTCAAAAGGCTGAGGGTACCCAAGGAGGAGCAGGAGGGCCTTGTTTTTGAATGTTCCCTATTGCGGGTCTGTGGGATGTCCAGGAAGACAAGTCTGGGAGGAGAGTGAGAATAATACCCTCACTTTTCTCTCTGGATTTTAAACTAATCCTTAACTAGAGACCTGTTCAGTAAGCACTTATCGTGTGCTAGAGCCTGGGACTAGAAAACTGGAAAAGAGGTCAGGCCTAACCCCAGAAATCTGCAGTCTGGTAAAGCTGGGCCGTGATCATTGGAGGCATTGACTCTTATTTGGGTGAGCGTCGGCAGCACTGGGACATGAGGAGTGGCTCCATCACTGGACTCAAAGGGCCCCCGAAGCTGCCCCAGAAAGACCCTGGCAAGATGGCTTAAAGGGTGCGTGCCTAGGTGGCGAAGAAGGTGTGGGGTCGTAAGAGCGGGAAGACATGACAGGGAGGTGGTCCCGGTTGCAAAAGCAGGGTGAATCTGGGAAATGCTAAAGGTTTGCTTTGAAGGGCAGGGCAGCAGGCCTGAGAGGCTCTGGGGAGGCTGCTGGAGAGCCCTGCTGGCCGTTAAGCCAGTGCTGAACGGGGAAGAGACAGAGCCTGTGAGTCTAAGGCTACAAGAGCTCACGATCCAGCTGAGAGCTCCCATCAGTCACTCGACCTCTCTCAGGTCCAGGCAGCACAGGGTTATTTGGAGCGTGACACTCAGGAACTGTAAGGATCAGTGAAGAGTTGATCTTCTTTATCTCTAATGTTCATCTGCCATCTTCAGGCCGCAACACTGACCCCAAGACCCACTGTGGAAAGGTAGACTAGCAGAATGGGAGCCATTCCCTGGGCCTGAGCCTGGAGATGGTCCAGCTGGACAGAGACATGACCACCAGCCCTTCATGGCTCTCCATCGGGCCTGTTTATTCCTCTCACTCATGGTTACACCATCCTTTTCCTACTGGCACTCATGTCACTTCAGGAGACACACAGTGTGCCCCTGTCTAAGCTTACAACAAACCCCCTTCTCCCATTAAATGGGGCCACTTGCTGCTGATGGTGTGGTGACCATTTCTGGTTAGGTACACAGGAGGTACTCAATAAGTGCGTGTTAAAGGCAAAAGAGGGAAGGAACGCAGTAAAAGAAACAGAGAGAGAGAGAGAGGGTATCCTGAGGTGCCCTGTCTTTCTTCCCTGCTCAGTCATCACCCTATGCCCATCTCAAGCATGTCAGCTGCCCCTTGCGGTGTAACAGAGCTCCCACCTTCCTTCCCAGGCCCGTAGTGTCACAATCCCTCCTGATGTCACCCAGAGAATCACTCTAGATCTGGGTTTACGGTGCAGTTCTATGGGGTTTCTGTGGTAAGTACTTAAACACTTACCTCTTTTCTCAAACTAATACTAGGGGAGAAATGAGAGTCGACATAAGGTCCAGTTCCGTACATAAACTGATAGCTCAGCATACAGAAGAATCTTTTTTAATTGTGGTAGGATAAGCACAGCTAAGCAGTTGGCACACAAGAAGATTGTGATCCTTGCAAACCTCTCCTCAAATTCTTTCAAGCCCACATCAATCCTCCCCAGGCCCTTAGCCATGGGTGAAACAGCCTTGTAGATAGAGTGCACTCATATACATCATCACAGATGTCTATGACATTGCAGAAGGGCAATAATCCCTTGAATTTCAGGGAAGTTAGAAAAGAACTCTAATGCCATCCGGTAGTTTGAGTGATGTAGTTGAAGATAACAATATGTAACATAACAACCACTGTTAATTCCCGTCATTTTGTTATGAAACCCTGTATCACTTTTAATGCTTTGTTTTGTTTATGTTTGTGATGTTGGTATGCTGCTATTTTTTTTTACTACTCTCTTTAAAATAAAATTTAAAAAAGAACCCTAATGCAAATTGAACATAGCCCAAAGTGATAAGCTACAAAAGTCACCACCTACTTGATGATGTCCAGCTCTTTGACCAAAGGGTAGCTGTTAACCCTTGTGCTGTGACAGGCAGTGTAGGGAATGGCTTGTGTCGAGTCCCAGTCAGGTGGGCAAAGGACACAGACTGAAAGGACAGCACACTGAGCCAACCCAATCTACAGAAAGCCCGGCACAAGTTGAGCTGTTATCAGCTAAAGCAAGTCACCCACCTTGGGGGCCACCCTGAGTACGCATCTACCCCCTGCCCTCTGATTCTTCCAGTTACAGGTGGACAGGTGTTCAGTGTGCAGTGGGAGCTTGCCCGCCTGTCCAGTACCCCACTACACTTCTTGAGTCCATCTGCCCACCCACACAACCCTTGGAGACAAGACACTTCATTTGAGTTTTGCTTTTATTTTATAAGAATATAACATGCTGACAGAGACTGCACACATCACCCACACCAAGGAACCCAGTTCCCTTGGTCAACAATAAATAAATATTTAAACAGTGATGCCTTCCTGACAGGCCCTAAGTGGCTCCCAGCACGCTCAGAGGTAGAGTCTGGTGGGTGGGGGGGAAAGTCAGGCAGCAACTCCTGCTGAAATTCTCCAGGGGAGAAACTGGAACATAGTAATAAATAACAAGGACAATAAGGGTCACCAAACATACATAATTACAATCAACAATGGTAACAAAAGTAATACATGACTCTCGGCATACCGCCAACACATTATACTTAAATAGTTTTCCCCTAGAGGAGTTCAAGTGCACAGAGGGCAGTGTTGGCTCTCCCGGGGCAAGAGGGGGCTGCCCAGGTGAATTCGTCTCCCTGTCCCAGCTCTGGAGCAGGGAGTCTCACCTTGGAATGTTCATCTGGTGCAGCCTGAGGTGGCAGCTGGTTCTGGCTCTCGTAGCCTGGCCCTTCCCAACAGCCACGCTCCCCAGCTTCCATCCCAGCCTCTACATTGTGTCCTGGGCCATTCGTGGTCCCCGCCCCATCCCTCCCAGTGCTCCAGGGTGCATCTCACATCCATAGCAAAGAAACTCGAGACTCCCCTTTCAGCCTGGGGCACCTCTTTACCCCTTCCCGTGCCTGCAGAAAATGCTGGTTTGTTTTCTGTGGGACTTTTGGAGGTCCTGCCAAGAGATTTGTTTCTTATGATCCCTTCCCCCTCATTCCCTGCTGCCCCTGAGGTGTCCACCTCACTCCCCCTGAGCCCCACTTCCAAGGGCACACAGGGCTCAACAGTCCATTCATGGGTGGAACTGCTGCACACACAGGGCGGGCCACCTGCATGAGGCCACCAGGAGCACCAGGCTGCATTTACACACGCAAGGTGGCAGCTTTTCAGGGTTCACGGGTCAGTCAGTCCTTGAGGTATACAAATGTCATTCTGGGCAAGAATCACATGGACTTGTTGACTTTGAAAAGACTGCAAGGAGGGGCATGGGGTGGGCACTGAAAAGCAGAAGCCAAGGTGCCCTGGGGTAACCAGGGACGGGGACAGGTGAACAGGGCAGAACAGGAGATTCCACGACTGGGCCCCTTCTGAGCCCAGTCAGGGAACTAGGAAAGCAAGATGTGAGCAAAGTCAACTGATCCACAGGCAAAGTTCTTCCTCCTCTCTTTCCTTTTCAAGTTTCCCTGGAATCTGTCATTGCCCCAGTGCGAAGGTTGGGTGAGAGCCAGGGCTAACTGCTGTAGCCCCATGGTTGTCCCCAAAGAGCCCTTGGCCACAGGTCCTGGACGTGGGGTTGTTCTCACACATGGCACCCAGCCCACAGTATCTGGAGGAGCGGGTGGTCCAGCAGGCTGCTGGGCCGCTCCCCCTGCACTGTCCTCTCGCACTTGCTGGGCTGAACCTGCCTCCCCAACAGGGGCAGCCGCCTCAGGGATGGGTGACTCCACCTCTCCTCCCGCTGGCTTCCCCACTGCCCTGGAGGTTCAGGTGTGTGAGGGCTCAGCCGGGCTGCAGCTGGACGCAGAGGCAGAGGTGGCAGAGGCTTGGGCAGCCAGGTCCCGGTAGGCAGGCGACTTCAGGAAGCGCGGGTAGGAGTCCTTCTCCATGAGGGTGCGCGTCTTTCCCTGTGCCACGTCAAAGCACATGGCTGTGGCCACCTGCAGGTTCGTCTTTGTCAGCTCCCGAGTCTCATGGTCTATGTTCACCTGTGGAAAGGGGCAGTCATAGGGTCAGAGGTGCAGAAGGGGCCAAGACAGGGGCCTAGTAGGCTGCAGACCGGCCAGCAGGCAGGTGGGGCCGCGGAAGGAGCACAGGAGCTGGTAGTCTCCTGTGGCCAGGACCAGCTCTTGGGCTCCAGGACCATCCTGACAGCAGATTTCGTGTCTGTCTTCCGGTCCCCCAAATCATGTGAGGATGTTCTAAGGGTGTGTGCAAACCCGGCCTGCTTTTGCCTGGTCTTCTGTTACAGCCCTGGTTCAAGTCAGCACCATCTCTCTTAGGTGATCTCCAGGGCTCCCTACTGGGCTCCTTCTGCTTCCCTCACCCACTTGGTCTGCCTGACTTGGCAGCTCGGGGGAGCCTTTTAAAGCCCGCTCTGCCTGGTCAGGCCTTTGCACTTGCTCCTTCCTTGCTAGCACCTACTTCCCTCCCACGCTTCTTCATCTCTCCCCTCATATGACACCTGACGAACAGCCCGCTCCTGACATCCCTCTGACCATGGGAGACCTGGCCTCCACTCACCCTGCCGCAGCCTGCGGTGCTCCTGGTCTTTCATGGCCAGCGTCAGCTGTACCAGAGCATAACTCATCTGACCTGGCTTGTTCATTTAACTGGTTATTGGTATTTTCCATTAGAATATAAGTTCCATCAGCGGAGGGACTTTGTTTTGTTCATTACTACATTCCCTGAGACTATAACAACACCTTGCATGTAACTTCTGTTCAGTAAACCTTTATGGAATAACATAAAATAGTACATAAAAGCAGTCGGAAAACAATAGATACAAAAGTAAGAGTAAGGCATTCCTCTAATTTGTCCACTAGGGGGCTCCATGTTTTTATCAAACTCAAAACCCAGGCAGAGGAAGCCAGAGAAGGAAGGTATGCAGAACAAAAGTCCACAGACCACAGGTCAGCCAGGAGACTGGTCAGGCTACACAAGGTCCCCAGAATGACCTTGTCTCCAGTTGTTAAGTATGCTCAGGGTCTAAAAATAACTTTGTAAAAATAATTTACAAAGGTGTGTCTGGACAGGAGTCAAAAATCCTTCTGACCCATCCCACTCCACTGCGTCTGAGGGTGATGTCCAGCAATAGCACTGCCCTAGCTTTTCTAGTCTCTGGCCACAGGAGCCCAGTCTCCCTGTGAATAGCCCACTCAGCTTCAAACCCCACCCCTTCACGTGCCAGCCCCCCACCTCCTGGGCTCTCCGTGGGGCAGGGGAAAGATGGTCTGAAGGATTCGTGGGCCGTGTTGGGGCACTGACCTCTTTAGGGGCTTCGCTGCGAATGAACTCATCAAAGATGCAGTGAGCCCTGGAGGCCAGTTTGGCAGCCGATCGGATCTTCTTGAACTCCTCACAGGCCAGCCAGAACTCCAGGTTCTCCTCACTGAACTCCGTCTTCAGGAAGGCGTGGAAGGCGGACACTCCATCTGAGGGGGGAGGGGAGAGAGAGGGGAGACAGGTCAGACTGGGGGACAGCTGGGGATAAAAGAAGAAAAGATAGCAATTGCAGTTAATGGCTCTATTTTTAGATATAATCTTCTCGAACAAGAGCCCGCCTTTGTACTTTGCATAGAGGCTGGCGCACCAGAGGATCATTATTATTATTGCTATTGTGAGTTTTCTGCCCGTGTTTTCAGCCTCCCTGGCTCTAAAGCACACGAGTATGCACGTGCCAGCCACAGACCGACACAACTGAGCTCTACTCACTTCTGCTGCTCAGCAAGGAGTCGAAGGACTCTCTCCACCTCAGCACGTCTTCCGCGATGCACCTGCTAAACAATAAAAAAGCAAGATTAAAAACATGTTTTAAGTCTACACACCAAATCACAGCACAAAGTCTATCTAGAACTCTGATGAGAAGCTGCATAATTTACACAAAGACTTGCTCAGTCGTTGCTGAAGCTGACTCCTCAAAATTAGGAGAGTTTAGCTCTGGGTGTAGGGTAAGTGGGGGTGTTTTCTAAAGGACAAACCAGCAACCAGACGCTGAAGCTGGGGACCCTTTTGGCCGCAGTCAGTATCTCTAAGAGTGTCTCTTCTCTGTCTAAAATCACTTCTATTTGCCTGACTCTTCAACCTGTGTCTTGTACACCTCCCTAAGGAAAGATGGGCCTCAAAAGAGGACACCATCGCCCCAGGGCAGCCCTGATGGTAGCACGAAAGGGATCTCGGCAAGGTGCATGCGCCGATGGAAGCAGAGTTGTTAATAACAGCCTCAAGTGGTCTTGGATGCCGTGCTGTGACACCTCCAAATGCGAGGGTCTGGTAAGCGGGCATTCATGCCCGTGGTGCAGTTGTCTGTTGGTGGACTTAGAACCCTGAAGCCACCTATCCACTCACCCCTGAGCCAAATAGCCATAGCAACAAAAGCCCCAGTGAAGGATTGCCCAGGTCCACCTAGCATGTCCTAGTTCCTCCTGGTATTTTCTTCCTCGGGCTCCCTCCCTCCTGGGGGCCCTTGGCCGGACAGAACTTACCCTTCTTTGTTGGGTTTACTGCCCCACTCAAACTTGCCAACACCGCCAGTATCAGAGCCCAGGTCTGACTTGTGAAGAAAGATCCCAAGACGTGTCTTGAACACTTTGGCTCTGAAAGACAAATCATAAGCATGGAGGGATTCTGCTCAGCCACAGCAACCCTCTGGCTGTTCCCAGGGCCAAACGTGTGCTTTTCTTGTTTCCATGATCAAGCCTGAAGCAACAAAAGCAAGTATGAGCTGTACCTTGGGTGGCGTTACACTTTTAAGGTTACAGCGCTGTATGTATATATCGGCTTTTCCTGTTTAAATCGCAGTGATCTATCTTTGTGCCTCTTGATAGCAGCTCAGCATCCCTCAGGCTTGTCAGGATATTTCTGGATCTGTGTGGACACTGATCCCTGCCTTCATCTTTACCTCTCCCTCCCAGCCGCTAGCTTCAGTAAGGGTTACACACTGCTGAATAGCTCCCTGGAAAGTTTGCACATCCCTCACAGGTGGGACACGGGATGGATCCTCCTGCTTCCCCGGGGCAAAGGAGGCCAAGCCCCTAGCTCGGGCCGTGGGATGAAAACTAAGCACTTAAGGAACGAGGAGAGCCTCGGTTTTGCCTGGAGGTGCCAAAAGACTCATCCTGCGGCAGGGTCTTCAGCAGAACTGAGAAGTGCCCTTTGTCACAGGATGGGAACGGCAGCAAGCAGCGGAGCTCGGCTTCCCTCACCTTTCCTTTTCCCTCCTGGCATCATGGTGCTCTCTGCCCCACTACTCAGGTCACTAGCGAGCCACTCCCCCTCCCGCCCAAGTCCCCAAGCCTGCAGCTCCACTCCCTAACAGTTGGTGGGGCTTGGACTTTTTCCTCAGAGGAGCTGAACTGCTCTTACCTCTCCAGGCAGGTGGTGGGGAAGGTGGCCAGGGTGCGGCACATGGTTGCGGGCTCAGGGCAGCACGTAGTGGTAAGGATGGTGACCGGCTCCAGTGGGCTCGCGGCTGGTAGCTGCTGCCACAAGTGCGGATTGGAGCTGCACGCGCCGGGTAGACGCTACCGAGCCTTTTATCCCCTCGGAGCGGCGGGGCGGGGCGGGGCTGGGCGCCGCTGACCAATCGGAGAGCCCGCGCTGGTGAAGGCGGGGCCGCAGCCCGAAGGGGTGGGGCGCAATTGGCAGTGGAGTGCCCGCGGCGGGGGCTGCCCCCTCCTCCTCCGAGAAGCTGCAGAGATGAACCTCGCGCACCAGCTTGGTAGGAAAAAACCCGCCGACCTCTAGTAAAATCAGGAAACCAACGCAAAGGTGTCGGGAGGGTTTGCGTGGAGGTGGCAGGTCAGGGAGGCACACACGGAGGCGATCACAGGAAAATCTGAGTCTCTCGGGTCTTGAGGGACAGGAGCATGGGGTGCAGCCTGGGCAAAACCGCATCATGCTTATACCGATAATTACCGTGTCCTGCTTTCCTACCCCGATGGCCACCGGGCTGAGGAAGCTCTTCATCACTATCATCATCACCATTTCCATTTTCTAATCCAAGAAACTGAGAGCTGAAGAGTAGAGACTTGCCCAAGGACAGAGTTGGAAGCAGCAGACATATAGGGAGGGTGAGGTTTATTGAACCCCTATTATGTGCCAGGCACTTTCAGAGAGACTGAGAATTAACAGATTGCTGTAAGTGGTGCCAGAGTTTAGTTTTCAGATATGAGCTAACCATGCTTTTCCCAATGCAAAATAAATAAATAAGAATCCCACTACACCCTAACTGGTCAGTGATGGGGAACAATCAGTCTCGTGCTGGTCTCCTCATCTCTGAGGTGAAGGCACTAAATACCCCGCCTCTCCTCGTCCTCCCACGAAGGTATTACAGCCGCGCCCATTGCCCCTCAGTTCTCTTTAGGGCTGCTAATTTTTTTTTTCTTTTTCCTATACAGGGTCTTGCTAAGTCAGTCAGGCTGAGCTTAGACCGACACTGCCCCTGCCTCAGCCTCCAAGGGTGCTGGGGTTACAGATGTGTGCCACTGTGCCCAGTTTGGAATTGCTATTAAGCAGCTGTGAGTGAGGTTAAGACTGCAGGGTTTAGAACAGGACTTCCAGATTTCAAGCCATAGCTCTGCCATTGACGAATGGGGTACCTCGGGCAAACTTCCTCACCTGTCCATACCCTTGTTTCCCTGTCTCTAAGACATCAATGCACTCATTTTGCAAGGTGGTTGAGAGGCCTGAATACGTTCCTTCTTCATCTGAGTTCCCCAGGAAATGCATTGCGAGGCAGAAGGTTGCGTGCGGGAGGTTTGCAGGGGAGAGGGAGGGAAGAAAGCAGGGCTGGGCGGGCGGAGGAGTGGATGCTGTGCAGGTGGAGGAGCCCCCAGCTGCCTCAGGACAGGCTCTGGAGTTCCGGGGTCCATTCAAAACTACCACTGAGACAAAGGGGCTGCGCCTCAGTACACCACAGAAACGCTCTCAGATGTGGCTACCCCAAGAAGACCGCCTGGTTTTCAGCAAAGTGCACCCTCCGCCAAGAACAACTCCCAGACAGAGCCTACAGCAGACACCTCTCAGGAAGGGAGGCCTCTGACCCCAGGAGGGGACCCGGGGACATATTAAGGCTGTGACAGGGCTCAGCATGCAGGCAACTCTTGATAAATGTTAGTTTTCAGTTTTACTTAGGAATACTGGGATCCTAGGCAGTAAGGAAGAATAGCAAGTATGCTTGAGCCTCTTGGTTTTTATTTCATAAGGGCCATCTAAGGGTTGCTTTCCTCAGAAGGCATGCCCTGTGTTCCTGGAACTAGGGGTCAGAGAAGAGAGACAGAGGGAGAAGACATCCTATCTGTGAGCTCCTCAACAAGGCTGAGATGAGGGGAAGAAAAGGTAAAATCATCTTGGGGGAGAAAAAAGGGGAGGCCTATGAGTTAGTGGCTAAGTCTTCTGGGGCAACAGAGGCCAACATCAGAACACGGTGGGATTGTTTGTTGGAGCAGGTGCCCTCCTTGAGCCAGAGCCTGTGGAAGATGACCCAGTTAGTCACACAGCACACTCTGAATTGCCAGTCACGGCCCTCCACAAATGTCCTGGTTCCTTTGTGAAGAACAAAGCCGGCAGGACAGCAGCAGCCTCATACAGAGCAGTCCCATCTGGTCTCGGACACCAGCATCCCACCGTGTTCCTGTCCTGCCAGCCCAGCGCGTCTCCCTTCCTCACAGGCCCAGGCACGGCCCAGTGCAGGGCCGTGGTGTGCGGCCATGAGTGGGAGGGTGCTGTGGACGTCAGTGTTTCTCAGTGGTCCTTTGTCTCCAGGGCGAAGCAGCCCTCCCAACCCTGTCCCGTCAGCAGGACACTGCGGGCGGAGCTGGTCAGCTGAAGGTTCATGCTTCACCTGGTGCTGCCCGTGCCCCGAGTCACGCTTTTATTCTGCAGCTGCCAGGCGAAGATGTGGGTGTTGTCTGTGAGGCAGCTGTTCTCCAGGCAACAAAAATGAGTGTATGGATGGGTCAAGCCCATGTTTAAATCAGCCTGGACATGGCTGCACAACAACAATAATACTGCTTGTGCGGAGACTCCCCTCAAACCTTCAAGTCCTTTCTGCGTCCCTATGAATAGACCAGAGGAGGTTTTAAATTTCCACTTTCCAGACAACAAAGCAGCAGCGCCTGAGGTGCCTTTAAGCCAGCGCCCTGGAACTGGGAACAGCTGAAACCAGGGCCCCATCGCCAGATTCCTGAGCTCGTACTTTCTGCTGTTCAACAAAGAATGCGAAGAGACAAAGGGATTAAGAGACTGGCAAATCTGCGAGCACAAAGCTCCCCGCTGAAGATGAAGAGCCCTCTCTGCCTTCAACCTGCCTCCCGGTTGCCATGGTTACCTCTTCAGTTTCCAGGCAGAAACTTTGTGAAGTTCTCAATTTATCCCAAATTCTCTTCCCAGCAGGTAGGTTTGTATCTGCAGTTTCAGTAATGCGGATGCCTCGCCGGTTGCTGTAAATCCCGCCATTAAACTCACTTTAGAACCTGACCTCATTTCTGTCCAGGACTCAGTGCAGCTGTGATCTCTTTAATGGAGGGTGTGGGGGCTCAGCTCTGCAGCCTGGGTCATCTGGGATCAGCAGTGTGGGCAAAGCCGGAGTCAGGATTAAACTTCCCGCCGTATCCCGGGTACCCCGCCCTTTATGTCCGTCAGCCCCTCTGACGCCCACCCCCAGAACACCCTCTCCAGAGAAGCAGAAGTCTAGACAGGATCTTTGTCTACTGAAAACGGGTAGAGGAAATGAAAACACTCAATTTCTGGTTCCACACAGATGATTCCTACTGGCGCCTCCACATTTAGTCATCAATCTACCAATAAATATTCATTAAGAAGTTACCATAGTCCCAAATTGGTAGGGAGACTGCTCATAAGGCTCTTCCCTGACTCAAGGACCTTACAATCCAGCCTAGAAAACATATCTCCGCGTGGGGAGGGGAAGGTGAAAGGACCTATTGTCTGCTGTCTGAAACAGATGTGGAGGGAGAAGGCTGACCTGAGGATCAGCGGTATTAAAAAGAGAGGGTGGGGCTGGGGATTTAGCTCAGTGGCAAAGCGCCTGCCTGGCAAGCGCAAGGTCGTGAGTTCGGTTCCCGGTACCGGAAAAAAAACAAAAAATAATAATAATAATAATAATAATAAAATAAAATAAAATAAAATAAAATAAAATAAAATAAAAAGAGAGGGAGCAGGCTTGGGCGGCCAAGGCAGGTGGTGAGGGTTAGAGGCAGGACAGGTGGAAGGGAGCCTGCTCTGAGTTGAAGAAGCAGCTAAGAAAAGGTTGCTGAGGTTTGGGGTTAGGGTGTAGACACAGAAGGATGCAGGAGTTCCTCAGATACCGGCATGTGGGGCGTAATAGGATATTACTTTTAGGTTTGGGAGGATGAAACCAGCAGGGACAGCTTGTGTCCTGAAGCAGCTGGATAAGGAGCAGCAGTCACTTCTAGCAGATGTGAAACAGTCCCTGGGGATTTCCCCATCAGGTCATGACAAAAGCTTTGGGGCCCCTCCACTCCCAGGGAGGAGAAGGTGCCCGAGTGCAGCCTGGGTGTAGGAAATGACTGCTTTCCCCGACTGCCCTTTAGGGCAGAGGGTGCAGTTCACTTTGCTGCCCTATTGGTCCTTCTGGTTTCTTCTCCTCTTCCCTCGCTCGCCCTCCGGCTTAGAGGATGATGTCTAGACGTCTCGGTGTGGCATTTAAGGCTCTAGCTCCCCGGTCTCATGTCCTTTGCCTCACACCCTAAAGTCCAGCCAAACTGGAGCACCATGCCACAAGCTGCTGAGCACTAGGTCTCTGGGTGCGAGGATCCCAGTGCACTCGCCCCCCACTGCCAGGCCCTGCACCCTTATGACTCACTGGCAAAGTACTTCTCAGTAAACTTATTTTGTCTATGAATTGAGACATCGTTCACATAAGATGCACATATCATGGGTGCAGAGCTTGATGAGTTTTGACTAATGTGTGCACCCGTGTGTCCCATACCCAGTCAAGCTGCAGGATAATTTCATCACGCTAGAAATTTCCCTTGTGCCCCTCCCAGCCAATCCCACCCACAAACAGACATGACCCCTGATCTGAGTCCTGGAACCATAGACGTGTTGATTCCTTTTGGCTTTTCCACTTTTTTTTAAGGGAGGTATAAGGATTAGATCCAGGACCTTCCCATTGAGCTATACCCCCAGAACTTCTCTGTTTTTTATTTTGGAAAGGGTCTTGCTAAGTTGCTTATCTGCCCAGGCTAGCGCTAAACTTGTGATCCTCCTGCCTCAGCTTCCCAGAGTGTTCTACCCAACTGGCTTTTCTACCTAGTTTTTGAGACCTAGCTCAAAATACCTCTTTCTCCCCTAACCCTCCCTATCTCCCCACCTCACCCCATCTCCGAGCAGAGCTGACCAGGTTCTCCGAGCTGTGCCTGTGCCCTGGTCATTCTCTTGCCCCATCCTCACTCACAGAATTGGTCTGCAGTTTCCTCGATGAGCTCCTGAAGGCGGGGACCACTGCATTCCCCATCTCTGTGTCTTTATCCTTTGACACCATGTCCATTTAGCACATGGCCCATAAGTATTGGCTGGGTAGACGGCTTATGATTCAACACAAATAAAACAAGTTAACATTTACTGGACACTTGTCATGCATCAGCCTCTGTTCTGCATGCTTTGACCTGAATTGTCTCTCAGGTCTCACAATCAGCGCAGGACAACACATTTACACTTGAGTAAGTTGCAGTAGAGATGGGGAAAGTAACTCACCTATGGTCACAAAGCTAGGAGGCAGTGGAGCTGGGTTTTGATCTCAGATAGTCTAACTCCAGAGCCTGTGCTCCTAAGCCACACTGTGTCGGCTTGCTGTGTGGTGTTTTCTACAGCTCAGCCTGGGCTCGCTTGGAGAAGAAAGAAGCACGTCTTTGGGGAACAGTGGCAGGATGCTATAACTCGTCCCTCTGTGTTCTGTAGTAGCTGTAGGATACGAGTTTGCTTGTGTCTTCCCCCTATCCTTCTTCCTGGCTCACTCCACTTCCCCTCCCTACTCACTTTCCCACATTCTCTTCCGCTTAGCTGTGGTGTCATCTCTGACCCTGGGTTTTCCTGCATCCTCACTTCCCAGTCCCTTGAGTATGCAATTCCCTTGTGTGGCAATGGAAAGCCCCTTTCTCTGCTAAGTCCCTTGGTCAACATCTGAGCCCTGCATTCCCCCAGCCACCCTTTCCCATCTCTCTTTACTCCTGGTGGACCCTGGTTTCCACTTGGAAGAGATTCCGGGGCAGCTCCTTGAGAGGCAGACCTTCCACTCCCAAAGTCTCTGGATGTGTTGGGCCTGGAGACCTCTGCTCCTCCCTGTCCTTCTGGGCTCCTCCCTGCTCATAGTTGGAGCCTGGCTCCCCGGGTTTCGGTCTTCTTGGTTCTTCTTGCTGTCTCAGTCCCTCACATGCCCTGAGCTTGGGTTGTGTTTGGATGCATATAGCCTTGGTGGTCTGGCTGTGACATCCGCTTTACTCTATGCTGTAGTGTGACTGTCGCCTGCCTCCAGACCCCTGAGTTTCCCCTGGCTGCCGGTGCCCAGGTTCCAGCCTCTCTACCCCATGCTTACCTCGGCTCTTGCACGCCTGCCCACCCCCTCTGCCCTGTGTCAGTACGTTCCCTAAAGGACTAACTAAATAGGCAAAAATGGGCCCCACTGCACCCTAATACTGCCATTTCCAAAGTGGAGAGTTACCTAAGAATTCTGGGTTTCTGAATGTCTTCCTCTTTCTCACAGGATCTCCTTGTCCCCTTCTTCACCTTTGTCACGAATGTCATTTTTCTGAGAGCATCTCAATTCTATTCACCGAGACTTAGAAACAAAGTTTTTCAAACTCTGGGTTTTTCTCATTTAGAAATTTTCCAAGACCCGGACAGGCCATTCAGAATGAAAGACTGGAGGGGAGGAAAAGTGAGGCCTGACGTTGGAAAATGACTGAAAGGTGGTTCTTACGTTTCCGTTTCCCTATTCCTTTGCAGACAGAAGATGAAGCGTTTTCTTTTCTTTTCATCTCAGGCAAGCAGGTACTGTACCCAGGACTGTGCCTGTGTCACCAGGCAGGAAACGTATATTGGGGGACCCCAAAGATGCCACCCCAGGCCGGAGCACAGGAACTCTGACCATCACCTCCCACCGTAGTCTCCAGCCAGTTACCAGCCAGGGCTGATGCGTGACCCGGGCGAGGAGAAAGCACAGCACACAGCCTCACTGTTGTGTCGAGAACAGGTCTGCAGAACAGGTGGGAAGGAAGTGTGTTTTACTCTCAAATTCTGTGTGTGGCGGGCAAGGAATGGAAGGATCCTCACCAGGAAAACCTCCCTGAGGAGCTGTTTTTGTCCCAGCCCACCTACTCTCCTTTCTTGGGAAACAGTAAGTCAGACAATGCTCAGTCCCAAAGGCACTCAGGGCAGCCTCCTCTGTTCCAAGTTGCCTTGGAGATGTGGATGTTACTTAGGTGACTCTAAAATGGCCTCAGGAAGACCCGCCAGCCCAAATCTTGGCCAGGAACCCCAGAATCTGACACACTATTCATTAAATACTGAACAAATAAATAAAAGAATTCAACATTAAGCGCAGTAAATGTCCTTGGAGTGTCGTCGTCAACCCTGCCGCCCTAGGGTCTGTATACTGCAAGCATTCTCAGCTGAACTTTTCGCAGACGGCTTTCTGGAAATGGGTTCCCAGACAGGCTGGCTTATGTGGTGAAACCTACCGTTACGAGTCTCCGTGACACGGCGCAGTGTTGTGGCTTGTGGAGTCTCCGCAAGCAGCGCAAACTGAAGCAAAGGAGAGAAGGGCTGAGCAGATATCGTGGTCTCCAGATCGGGGGGTGGAAACAGGCCACCAAATGCTCCAGTATCTATGCCAACTCTCCCTTCTCTCAGTCCTGGGTGCCAAATGCCCTGGGCACACCTTCCTGCCTTTGTCCCTGGCCTCCTAGAGATGCTCACACCAGGGAGACGCTGCGGGACAAACTGAATCCTGTCTGGAAGGAAGGAGATTTCAGGTGGCCCAGGCTAACACCTGTCCTTGCTCTAGGTGCTGCCTTTAAAAAGAGAAATTACCTCACCTGGTAAACGGGGGCACCAGGACCAGAACCGGCCTCTGAGCAGCCCCCCCGGGAGGCCCTAGCTGCCGGTTCTGGCTGTTTCTCCACCGTCCTAAGGAACTTGTAGGTGCTCACCTAGGCCCCTCAGGAGGCAAAAAGGCCCCAGCATGCGAACATCACAGGCAAAGGCCTTTGGGTCTCCTGGGAGCTAGGAGCCGGCCCTCTGTGCAGGCCACTTGCTCTCCCTGACTCACCTTCCCGGGGCCCCGTGTTAACAGGAGAGCAGGCTGTGGGGGCGGGGAGGGCTGGTGCAGATGCACAGAAGAAAAGCAGTTTCACAGGAAAACAGGGGCAGCTCCACAAAGCATCAGCCCGGCTGTGATGTGGCGACAAGTTGTATGGAAACGTGCCTCTCACAATGAGCCCACAGCACCTGAGCAGAGGGAGAGAGAAACGTGGTTTGGTGTGTGAGCAGCAGGCAGCGGCCGGCAGTGGAGTCGGGGGAGTGACAGGAACAGGTGGTCCTTTCACGAGCTCCTGGCCATCCGCCCCTGACACAGCAGCTGTCCTAGAAACAAGTCCAGGTGGACAGAGGGAGGAGCACAGTGGGGGGGCGCATGATGTTTTGCAGAGAAAGAAATGAGCTCTCCCTCATGGGCCCCACACATCTGCGCAGGGGGAGACACGCGGGGAGCTGTGTGACTGAGTCAGCCCCCCACACACACCAGCATCTGTCTGTGCTGCTCCAAGTATGGCCAGCGGGGAGTTTTCAGGATCCAAACCCCCAGGCTCCCAGCCCATCTGGCTGCAGGAATAGCAAAGACGCTTGTGACCCGTGTGTGTGGTGGGCAGCTCCTCAGGGCTCTTCATCAGTGATTACCGTAGCCCTCCTCTCGTGTAACCCTCCCCCAACTCTGAAAACGGCACTCTGATTGTGCTTTCACAGGTGGGGAAACTGAGGCCTGGGTTAACAAGGAAGACACAGAAGGGTGGAGCCATGACTTGATCCTGGGTCACTGATGCAGACTCCATTCCGTCGACTCCTCTCGCTGCACAGCTCCCCACCCCCACCGCCCAGAGTGGCCGACGGTTCTTTCCGGTCCTGGGCTCCCAGAGGACTTGTGAGAAGACCAAGCTCCTTCTCCTATAGTTCAGTCTGGTCTCCACGTCTTGGGAGCTGCCGGAGGAAGCAGTCTTCCAGACCCCCTACGTGCAGTTTTCATCTCTCTCAGAAGCTTTGGGCCCAGGAATGCTTCACTTGGAGCAGTGGTAGAGAACCTATGGCACGCGTGCCACAGTGGGCTGTTGGTATCATTGAAAGCTCTGAAAGGTTCGCATCCCTAATCTAGAGCATCCATCTGCTCTGACCATGGGCTGTTCCACTTGTCCAGCAGTGAGGAGGCCCTAGGTTGGAGTTTAGGATTTCGTACCTGTGTGCTCATGGAACGCCGACCAAGACTCCACCAGGCCCGCTGGCCACACTGGCTCTTCTTCCACCACCAGGCAACTCTTCTCTGTCTCCCATCTGTGCCCTCTGTGTGATGCTGCCTGGCTGTGTGATCTGGACTCTTCTGCTCCTACAGCCTCCGTCAGGGTCACTGCTGTTACTTCAACCACAGTCCGTATGCAGAGGACCCCACCACCACTACCAAGCCTATCTCTCCGGCCCCTGTGTAGCATCCCCATCATACTTCCACCTGCGAAGTAGGTTTCTTCAGACCTGTCCAAAATGGATTTAGTGTCTTGTACATACCACCACACTTCCCTGGCTTAGTAACATTAATTAATGACATCAATGCAACCATTCGGTTGCTTTTGAAAGAAACCTCACTCTCCAGTGATGGTGCTGCCCTTCTCTCCCTCTGACCTCAGTCACATCCTAACCCATCTTCCCCGTTCTACCCATTCTGGGGCCAAATAAACACGAATCAGAGCTTGTCATCCCCTCCTTCAAAGCCTCCAGCATCCCCCCACCCCAGGTCACACCTCGTCAGAACAGTCCAGTTCCTTCACTGTCTGGGTACAATCAGTTGCTTATGTCTCTTCTTCCAGCTGTTTCCTAACCATGTCTCCTCTTACTCAACACATTTTCCCCCAAATACTCCATGCCACTCATACATTGTTGCCCTTTCCTGGAGGAGGCTTCCCCTTTTGTCCAATAAACTTTTCACCTGACAAGACCCAACTCAGAATTCACTTTTTGACTAACCTTATTCCTAAAATGTTCAGGAGGGAAGCCCATGATATTCCTCACTTCTTTCCAAATGCCTTAGCTGTAAGTCTACATATATGTGTACCTTCCTATGTGTCCATATCTACTTACCTATACATCAAGAGAGACAAAGGCAATAGGACAAATACTAATGGTGATTGAATCTAAGTGGTAACCACTGTACCCACCTGTCAATTCTTCAGAATGCTTGACTTTTTGTTTAATAATAAAATGTTAGAGGGTGGAAAAGGGACCAAGAGATGGTAGGAAGGGGCAGGGAGGGGAGAGGAAGGGGATGAAAAAAGAATTAAGATGTGCTATATACATGTACCAACTTCCCACCATGAATGTAATCATTATGTACTGCAAGCATGTACTAACAAACATGTTCAATTTTTAAATAAATAAATAAATATAGCTACAGAAAACAAAAACCAAACAAAAGCGGTGGGGAAGGCTCCCTCATCACCCTCAACAAGGCAAATTGCCTCTTTCTTAATGTTGTGTATTTGCCAGCAGTTTTATCACACCTTATCATAATTATGTGCTTGGAAGCCTTCTCCTGTCGACAGTGCAGAGCACAGCGGCAGCACACAGTGGGTGCTCAGTAACTGTTGGTTTGCATGAGTGAATATCCTCTCTTACGAGGGCAAGGAAGCCACAGGAATAGCAAGCCACGTACCATACAGCAGCCCTTCTCTGCTTCACTCTCCGCAATACAGATGCTCAGGAGCACAAGAAAGGCCTCGTGGCATGGAGGAAAGACAGTGAATGACTGTTCGCTGAAGAAATTTGAGGCTCAGGAGATCTGGCTGTGTGATTAACCAGCTATGTGACCACGTGCAGTCACGACTCTCAGTGGCTCAGTTTTCTGAATGGCAAACAGAGTTATAATAATACCTGTCTCGCTCAACAAGTGGGAGAAAGTGTTTGAAAGTGCTCTGAGGAGTCTAAAATGCTATACAGTGAGCGCTCCTTATTTTGTTATTAAAACAAGCAAGGCTTGGCCCTGACCAGTGAAGAATTCTTAGTCACTCAGTGGTGGCCTGTAGCGGGGGGATGTATTTTGCTTCCATGAAGGATGGGAAATTCCACCCAGCTGGAAGTACTGCACCCCCGCCGCTTGGGCCTCATTGACCCCACCTCCGCTCTCCCTTTCCTCTGACCAAGGGCCAATTGCTAGGAAACAGACAATGCTGGGATTCTTAAAATAGAGCAGCAAATATCTACAGCGCAGAGCCCCAGGCTCTGTTGCACCACCGCCTCAGTCAGCTTGCGCAGTATACACACACACAGTTGGCTCATGTGGCCTTTAGCCCTCTGCTCCGGAAAAGCTGAGGTCGTGGAAAAAGTAACGCTTGCCGTCCAGGGAAGAGCCGGCACCAGCAATGCAGTGTTTGGGTTGGCAGCCCATCTGCTGGCTGAGATGCTATGAAATTCCTGTGCACTCAGAGTCCTGGGCTCCCTGAAGGAGCAGCCTTCCAGGAAGCAGTGTGGGTGCACTGGCCCCAGCAGACAGGGAGACAACAAGAGGCCATAGAGAGGGGGGAAGGGCATGACTCAAGTGTTTCAGAGAAACCTGACTCCCAGGCTCTGAGGATCAGACTTGGGGTGCTTATGTAACAAAATGTGGATGGCAGAAAATACACTGAAGTGGAGTGCCACCTTGAAGACCGGACCCAACAGTTCCAACACCCCAACCTGGCACACTTTCAGCCTGCCCATAGAGAAAGGGCCACTATCAAAGTGTGGGAAGGAGGTGATAGATCAAATCTCTTCAAATCCTGAAAAATAACTGTTATTCTCATCTGAACTTCTAAGCCCACTCATTCAGAATCATGTGCCGGGAAGTCCTATATTAGTTTGTTTAATTCTCACAACTGTGTAGTACATAGGGACTGCTATTATCCCCCCTTTCCTGATGGCAAAACTGAGGCACAGGGAGGTCCACAGCCCCACAGTGGCAGAGCCAGGGTCCCAACAACCAGTCCAGCCACAGCCCCAGGGGGTTAACAACCACAATGTGACAAGCAGCTTTGAGGGGCTGCCAGTGCGGGGGCATGGTGAGGAGGGCCAGTGTGGCCCCTCAGGGGGCTCACATTCTGTGAGGAAAGACAGACAATGAGCAAGTATCAAACTGGCAAAACACTGTTAACCATGGTTAATGCCATAATGGAAACAGAGTGAAAAGGAGAATGACTTTGAGTAAGGCGGCTGGGGAGGGTACTAATCAAGTTCCTTTCGGTACGGACAGAAATGGAAAAACACCTACTATAAAGGAGTTTGGGGGAGTCCAAAGAATCTCCGGGGTATTTCAGAATACAGACAGGAACAAAAGGAAACTTGGCAGCCAAAACCACTCCACAAAGCCACTGTGACGAGAGCCCAGCAGGTGCCACGGCTGACTGCTAGACACTTCAGCCTACTTCCAACCAGCATGGGAACTCCCCAGCCAGCCCTGCAGGTTCTGCTGCCCCAGGAAACCGGATGTGGCAGCCACTGCTGACCCCAAAGCGGATTCTACACCTCCCCATTGCTGTGCATCACTGTCTCCTGAGTCAGAGTCCCGGAGGGAGGGAGGTGTGTGTCTGATGCCACCCTGGGCTTCTGATGCAAAGTTCCAAACAGCTGTTCAGGCACGCAGCTGCTGGCATTGTTCCCTATCTGCTGAGCATGGGACCTGAGGGCAGAGCAGGGTGGGGTAGGGGGAACTGACAGTCCATCCACTGTTCCTTGAAGGACAACCCCCTATCCCAAAACACACACACACACACACACACACACACACACACACACACAGAGTTTGGCTGATGCCAGTTTTTTCTTTCTCCCTGACAGAATTTCAAGTTTTTTCCCGGTAAAAATAATAACTGCTAATTTTAAGTGCAAATCCATCATAAATATCATATCTGCCCTCTTGTATGGAAGTTAATGACTCCATTTTCCAACCCAAAATTTTAGGCTCATGAAGACTAAGAACCTCAGCCCTGCTCTCGGAACAAAGTGACGGAAACTAAATTTGAACTCAGATTTGTTGTGCTCACAGAGCACCTCCTCCCTCAAGAGCTGGCCAGCAAAGGCGGGTAAATTATCAGCACAGAACTGATCCCTAGAATCCTGACCGTGACACGCAGGAGGAAAAGATAGTACACTCCACCTGGCTTCAGGGCTACAGACTGTACAGGCCTTGACCCAGGCAGTCACCTCCTGATACCGTGACCATTGCAGCTGTCCAGGGCAGGTGGACTCCAAAAGCCAGGCAGGCCCCTCCTCCCATACAGCCTGCACCCATGAAGTCCTTGTAAAAACCTTTTGGGACTCTACACTTCTGGGTGCACACTGCTACAGGCAGGGCTGGATCCAAACTGCATGTGACCCCAGACGCTGCGGGATTGGGCATGGGGTCTACACTTGTGGGCTTAGCCCTTCATTCCAGAAATTGTAGTTAAGATCCACCTGCTCTTTAGCTTTCATTAACAACTGGGCACTTCTGCATAAAGTTTCATAGCTTCCCCTTTCCTTACTTTCCTCAGCAAGCAAAAATCTATAAGCCAATATTTAAATGTATTGAGGAGGCTCACCATTAATGACTCCCAGAGGAAATCATTTTATAAAGTGAAAGAATCGCTGCTTGATAAGAAAGAATATTTCCTAAAACATTTATATTGTGATTTCAATTTTTTTCCTTCTTGGTTCTTGTAGTGGACTGATAACTGGTGGTCAACTTATAACCCCCAGCTGAACTGAGTAACTGTGGTGCTGGGTGTGGGAGGCCCACCTGAGGACTGTTGCCAGCAGCATAAAAGGCAGACCTGAAGAAGAAGAAGGAGGCTGTTGGGAGCTGAGAGAGGCTGTGGGGAGCTGGCTTCGTTGATGAACTTGGCTGTTTTCATCCTCCGAGGAGCTCGGGACCTTGCTGGCACTGAGAATGGCTTGGTTCTTTGAGCACAGCTTCCTAGTTCCAGAGGGGAAGATGGTGCACTGCTGGCCTCCGGAAAAGCTTGCTGCATTGGCTTCCCTGATGGGAACTCGGCGATCCTGATCATCAGAGGAGCTTGGGACCTCACTGTTGCCGAGGGTGGCTGTGGTACCTTTTGGGGGAGCTCTGGTTCTTCTGAGCATCACTTCCTGGCTCCAGTGCAGATCCCTCAGCCTGCTAGCACAAGTCCCTCATCCTGCTGGCACAGACTTTGTAGTTTCCACCACTGACCTTTGGGCCTTCCCAGCAGATCTGTGAAACAGGTCTGCATGAGATGTTGTCATGGGTTCTGGGCCTCTAGTTGGATTCATGGGAGGCATTGTTACGAGCTCTGGGTATTCAGCTCAATTCATGTAGGACATTGTGGTGGGATCCAGGCCCTCAGCTGGATTCCTTTGTCTTAGTGTGTGGACAGATTTCCTGCACTCTTTTGTATACTGTTCTTTGGGTGACTATTACAAATAATCATATAAAGTGTGTGTCCTGTATTATATTGTTCCCCTTGCAAAATAAGCCCCAAACCAACACAGTTATTAATCAGGTTGCAAGGACAGACCTAGCCTTCTAGTAATCAATCAACACTTTAAAATGGGTAATTTGACCCAAGGGAATGGAGAGAAAAAGAACCTATGAAAATGAAAATGAACTTCTCCATCTTCCTTTTACTGGGTAGTCATAGGTTACCCAACCAACCTTCTAGGATTCAGTTTCTCTCTTTGTAATATAAAGCAGAGAGGTTTTTGTAGACTTCATGGTGCTGCCATAACATTTTTTTTTTTTGAGACAGGGTCTTATTATGTAGCTCAAGCTGACCTTGAACTTGCTATGTAGCCCAGGCTGGCCTCAAATTCACAGCAATCCTCCTGCCTCAGCCTCCCAAGGGCTGGGATTAAAGACATATGCTACCATGCCTGGCTGCCATGAGATTTTCATGCAGCTGTCTGTTTAAGGCCCTTTAAGATCAGCACAAGGTATTATTAGAATGCAATCTGCATACACCTGTGAAGAAAGCACACTCTCACTTTTGGTATGATGCAAGGTTGGGGCCACCACCTGCTAGATGCCCTCCCCTGGGCAGGTTGCTATCTTCCCAAAATGACAGTGCCTGAGTCACTCCCAGAAAGGAGGGCTGACATTACATCATTCACATTTTCTCCGAGGCCCAATCAAGACAAGTGAAGTGGCTATGAGGCTCAAGACTAGATCCCAGGCTGCTGCTAGAAATATATGCAGAAGTGTTTCCCTTGGCGGCAGACAGCTGCCGTGTTAGGTGTGAATCAAATATGCAAACCTCTGGAGATTTGTCTTTTGCTTCTCTAAGGCACAATTTAACAGAACTGCTGAAAATATGGTGACACATTGCCTTCAGCACTGGGGCTCTGGGGGAGCGGGAGGAAGGGAGGGGAGATGCTCTCACCAGGGCTCAGGAGAGTGTCCAGTGCTGTCGGTGTTCCGCTGTGTGCCTCCCCACCCTGACTCCACCTCTTTCCCACCCCACCTCTCTGGGGCTGTCAGACTCCTATCCCAGACACCTGTTTAGGACTGTGATTACATCTCCAGAAGCACTGGGGCTCAGAGACCCCTGGGAAGCTCTCAGGCTGGAATTAAGCTCGGTTCCTCCATCTCTCCCCACTCTTCTCAAGGTCACTTCAGTCGGAAACCCAGGCCATGTGGGCATGCATGTGCACACGTGTCCCCACATGTGTTATTCCTAAACTGAATGACTAACGTTCTCTCCGGAGGTGTCAGCAATCTCAGCTGCAATTGTTTGACTTCCCGGTTGGAAAGTTGGTGATTCCCTAATGATGTGGGACTTCAATGGGTAGAAACATTCCACAGCCTCTTCCAGTGGTGGAGAATAGAAACCGTGGGCTGCGGGCAGAAGCCTACCTAGACTCCTTGTGCAGGGCCAAGGAATTTCTTTTATGTTATTGTTATTTGATTCTCTTGGCCTTACTTCATCTGCAAATGTGTATATGCCAGTTATGAATCTCAGTCCACAAACTACTGTTTTCTCTAGCTACCTTAGCAGACCATAACTTCTCATACAGACCGAAAAAAAATAAATAAATAAATCAGACCTGAAGATCTCTGTTCATGAGTGGCATCAGATTTTACACAATGTCAAGGCACTGAGGAGTAGGTTTAGGTTTCTGCTGAGACAGCCAATCCCTGTCTACACATCTGTCAGGTCCAGCATCTTCACTATTTCACTATTTCTCTTGGTCTGTGGGAGGCTTTTGCCCTCCCTAGGGCTTTGCTGGTCCCCTAAGGCTCATGTATGGAAAATAGATTCCAGGTTCCTCTACTTTGATGACCAAATTATTCCTTCCTGCCCCAGCCCCAGAGGAATCTCTTTCCAATGAAGAAGCCAAATCATTCCAGAAAGGAGATTTACAGATGATGACTTTTGGCATGGCCCATACAAAAACAACCAGTTTTTCTTAAAGACCTGTTTATTTGCAAGGAGTTCTCAGCCACGGTGTTAGTGCTGTGCTCTTAAATTTGAGTGAACCATCAAGGGTCACCAGATCACAAACAATGTAGGGAAATCAGGACATCATAAGCCTTTCCGAGAACAACAGTGAAAGCAGAAGTAAACACATAATAACACTATCGAGTTCTAAGTGAAAACTGTTTCAATCTGGGACCTTGTACCACCCAAATCAAGAGCAAACAAGGAATGAAGTCTCACAAAATCATCTCCCATGTACTTCTCTTAGAAGGTTACACTGGAAATATATATATGTTCTGTTAAGATAAGCCCACAAAACAAGAACAAAGATGAAGTAGAAGAGAAGATTCAGGAGAAAAGAGAGCGATGAAAGGAATTCTTAGAAGACAGCAAAGGAAAAGGCAGGAAAACAGCTAGACAGCAACCAATCCTGAATATGGGATCCATTAGAGCAACCAGTCCTGAACATACACTAGTCAGGAAGACTGTGTCAGAATTATTGAGCAGTATTTCACAGAGCCAAGGGGATCTGTTGGAGGACTTAGATGTTGATTTAAAAAACTAAACAAATAAAAAGAAGGCAATTACTAACTCCAGGATAAACAAAAACGTACAAGGATGGATATGTAACTACAATGTACTACTTAGTTTAGTAGTAAACAGTACTTATTTAATCATTTTTCCAGGGGGAAAAAAAAGGCACAGGAGAACCAGCTGGCATAAAGAAAGATAAACTTGAGTCATTGTAGGAAAATGATGTACCTTAAGACCATAATAGTAAGTGAAGTAAATCAGATACACAAACTTAAATATTGCATGGTTTATATGAGAAACCCAAATTATAAATAAAAAGCAAAATACAAGATAGATGATAGGAAGTAGGGAAATAGATCTTTTTCATATGGGAAGAAAATCAAGCAATGCAGGGAGAAAGATGGGGGAGGGAAAGGGGATAAAAAAAGAAACCAAGGTGTGTTGTGTACTTGTACCAACTCCACACAAGGAAAATAAACATGGTGTACTGTCCACATGTGCTAATAAAAATAAAAAAAAGAAAGAGGCAAACAATTCCAGGCTTGTACAAGTGCAGTTTATTAAGGATTTATAGACAGAAGCCTGTCCTGGGCAGCAGCAAAACAGGAGGATCCACACACCCAAAGACGGAAGGGGGTTTATATGCTAAGCAAGACAAACCCAGATCACAGCCAACCAGAATGTACCTGGGCTGTCTCAAAAACTGTGAGGATGTCAAACATCAGTTTACAAAGTCTGAGTATCTTGGCTTGCACAGAATGTTCAGCTTTCTTAATGACTTTGTCCTGTAGGGTGTGGAATGTGTGCCAGTCACCTGGCAGACAAGATAGCAGTTATAACCAAGAGGGTTATACTCATAGTAGACTGGATCTCTATGACCACAACAAAAGCTTTATTAACCAGAAATGGGAAGGGGAGTGGATTAGAAGTGAAGGAAGGAGTGCATATGTGTTTCAAATTCTCTTCACTGTGGTAGGAATTCAAAACCTAATGTCTAAGTTGAATCAAGAGTGAGCTGCATGCTCTGTGAATTAGAACACAGTAGAAATACTCCATGAATAACTAACTGTCAAGTGGAAAGTAGTTTTCTCTGGAGGAAGATGAGATTGGGGAGAAGGGCGTGAGAGCTAATTTTCATTATTTTTATACATGTCCTGCCTGACAATACTTTCATTCAAAACAAAAGTACATTAAGTATATTTAAAAAGAACTCTATTGGCTATGTATATGAGTGAATTATAGTGAATTAAAGAATTACCTGTGGACAGGTAAGATGTGGGCATCGCAAATTCTGCCTAAGGAATAAGGGCCAGGTATATCCTGACTCCTCTTTCCCCTCCTTATCTAAGGATGTTGTCACCAGTGTGGGCGTCCAGATGTGGCTCCCTGGAATAATCCCGGGAAACAAGACAGCCACTTGCCAAGAAGATGGAGAGGAGAAAAACTGTATAAGCCAGGAGCCTGGACTTGAATTTAGACACCTGGGGCTGAATGCAGGCTCTGTTATCTATCAGCTCTGTGATTTTGGACAAGTCAGTACCAGCCTTGATCTCCTCATGGAATTCTACCTCAGAGGGTTATTTAAAGGATTAAAGGAGTTAACATGTAATAGGCCCAGAACAATCCCAGGTACATGTAGGTGGTATATTCTCTCAGGAAACACAAGGTAAGAAGGAGGAAGTAGGGAATTGCCTGATTGCAGGCACTGGCTAAGCATGGCAGATACAAACGAGTCTAAGCCTGTCCCTACTCTTCAGGCCTTAAGCAGGGGTAGGGATCGGGGCAGCAGGTACACCTATGAATGGGCAGGTAGTTATATTTAGTGCACTATACCAGCAATACTGTCCAGGTGGGTGGATGCAGAATGGGGAGATACCACTTTCCCAGAGGGGTGGTCATCTGTATGTGCCGCATGCAACAGCCTGGGAGATACCTTAAGGATTGTGGACTCAGTCGCCTTATTTTAGGAATCTCTCATCCTTGTCCTGCATCTGAAAGCTGTTTCCCTGATCAGCTGACCTTACCTTCTTGACCCTGAGTACATCCAAATGAAGCTGGATCAGCTGGGGAGTTTGGGACCTGAGACTGAGGGATAGAGTGGTCTCCCTCCCATTGTCTTAGGATTAAGACTGCTATGGGTGTAAACATGGCAGCTACTGGCCCTGTTCTGTCATGTGAGCTGGGAAATAGAAATAGTCTGCAAGGGAAAAGAGTGTAGCATGTGCACAGAGGGAAACAGAGAAGGGGAGAGTGACAAGGCTTCTGGGCACCTTAGGGCTCTGCTCGCTCTTTCTAGTCCCAGCAGGGCTGAATCTCTGTTTAGTTCCCATGGAACATTATACTGGCCAAAATCTCCTTTCAGTAATGATCATTTGAGTTGAACTTTGGAGCAAAATCAAATTTCTCTGTCCGTAGAAGAGGCTTCCTCAACTTCTTGTTCCAATACACCAGGAAAAGAAAAGATCTGACCTTGTTCCCTTGTCATTGGCATTGGTTAGTCTAAGCCTGGAAACACCCAAAGAGTTCCCTAAAGTTGCATTAAAGTATAATCTGGCTCTGGGTGCAGGAGAGAGAGGCTTCAACTTGCTGTGGATGGGCTGGCACACCTGTGAGGCGGAACGAAAAAGGATGGACTTCAAAGGCTGAGAGCCTGGATTACGGCGGAGGTGAGAGCATCTGTGATGGGGGCTCATTCAAGCTTCAGGTGCAGAAGCTGTGACAGGAGGTCAGAATGGAGGGGACAGTAGCCATGGTGACAGAAAAGTGTTCCTTTGTCACAGAGGCAAAGATGAATTGGGGACAGAGGAAGCCAAGCAAAATGCAAACACAGGCCAAGCAAGCAGTGGTCTTTGTTATCCGCTGTGCTCTTTCCTGCCTATTGTAAGCTTGGCATAAAAAGGTTTAAGTGAAGGAATAAAAGATTTGCTTTTCAGGGGCCCAAATATGGAGGTAAGTCACAGAATCCCAGTGTATGTCCATTGTTCTCTTGTGGATAGGTGTGGCTGAATCCCCAGTGAGCAGGTGAAAGCATCATGTAGTAGGTGAAAGGCTATGACTGCAATACTCCAGCAAGCAAGTGTCAGAGATCACACTTGGCTGGGACACTTGAGAAGACTCTGTGGAAGCCAGGAACCTTAAAAGATGGAGAGGATTTAGACATTTAAAGGCCAAACTTGCCGTATCCATAGCTAGGTATCAGTCCTCGCTCAAGCTCTCAGTGCTAACCCAGCAGATGCAGAAGAATTTTGGCTTAATTAGATTGGATTCCAGGTGCAGGGAATACATAAGTGAAGACAAAGGATGAGAAAGGGGATGAAGTGTGCAGATAGAGTGTACAGGTAGTGACCGTATTTGTGGAGAATAGAAGGCACAAAATGAATCAATCAGTGAAATGTGCTGGAAAAGAAAGTTGAGGCCAGAGTTGTCCTTTAGATGTAGTTGGTGACTCCTTGAGCTCCCAAGGACAGGGCCGTGACTTTACCCTCACCTGCCTAGTGACAGACTGAGGCAGAGTCAGGCAGAGTAGGTATGTGGAAATCTCTAAATGAATGGAAAAAATGTAGAAAGTTATCTCGTTAACAAAAAGTTCACCATTGGGTTTCTTTACTTTTAATATTTTTATTAGTATAGATTAATTTTATAAACTGTTAGGCTGTGGTGCATTTTCATACACGCATATAACATATTTTGATTATATTCATCACCTTATTACCTTCTCATACACCTCCTGTTACCATCCCCTTTCTTCCTTTCTTCTCGCTTAAGAAGAGTCACCCCTCTACTTTTATGTCATCTTTATCTTTTAAGATTCTACATGTTAGGGAAAATATATGATATTTATCTGTTTGTGTCTAGCTTATTTTGTCTAGCGTGATGATCTTCAGTTTCATTCATTTCCTGCAAATGACATAATTTCCTTCTTCTTTATGTCTGAATAATACTCACTGTACATATATATCACATTTTCTTTATCCATTCATCTGCTGATGGGCAACCACTGGGTTTCTTTAAATCAAATATGCCTTAGCCATTTAATTCAGGACACAGTGTACAGAACTGACTTTGCACTGAGCTTTTAGAATGAAGCTCACTGAGGTATTATCCCATGTGAACCTGGGTCTGAATCCCACCTGACTTGGGGGAACACTTCTTTCTGTTTCCTGGGTTTTCATGTAAAGGACTACCCTAAGGTTGCATCTCACCCCAACTTGCTCTCCAAATTTAGGCATCCCCACTCACTGGAAGTAACAACTTCCTGGTTATGAGTTTAGAAAACAGAACAGGACATGCCCACTTCTCCTTGGGAGTGACCTGACCCCAGGAAGCCCACAATTTCCACTCCCACAAGGGCTTCAGGGAAAGCCTGCATTTTGAGACTTAAATTCAATTCAGGAGAACTTATTAGCAGACCGAGTTGGCAGCACTTAGTTCTCAGCCAAGCCCTCCAAAGCAGCTTTTATTAGTAAGGAAGCTGACTTTTGCATGACCAAGTGTCTGACTCCTATGTCTAAGGGTATAGAACTCAGGAAGCCAGCGAGAAAAAGATGTCAGTTATTGGCTCCTTCAAACACCAATTATCACTGGCTTGAGAAATTCCTTACTAGAAAAATGGATTTGGTGATAATATCCATCACATAAGGTTTAGTGAAGATCACAAAAGGTAACATGTTAGACCCTTGGTAAATGTTTACTCTCTTGATTTCCATTTTTTGAAGTCCTCTCCTTTAAGCAAGTCCCCGCAAAGGCAAGCTCTACGTCACTTTGTATGCCTAGCACCTAGATGGAAGTTCCATAAAAGTTAAAAAAGCAGAAATGACTACTGCGTGAACTTCCAACAACAGATTCATTTCTTCCCATATATTGTTAAATAGCTTTACTAAGGGCTAATCACTATATAATGAAAGATACATGAATAAAGCAGACGATTTGATATGTCTTGACATAAGTAAACACAGTGAAGTCACCACTTTCAAAATATTGAGCACTATCCTTACCAGAAAGTCTCTAGTGCCTTTTTATAATCCCTGCTTCCTGCCTCCCTCCTGCTCATCCCCAGGTCGCCAGTGATCTATTGGTCTGCTTCTCATCGCTATGGATTAATTTACACTTTTTAGCATATAAATAGAATCATACATTGTCTCTATCTCTCTCTCTCTCTGTCTCTCTCTCTCTCTCTGTCTCTGTCAGCTCATGTTTTTACAGAACAGTAAGCAATCATTGAATAGTAGGAGAACAATGCTTTTGGAATGTAAAGACTAGGGTCATTGTCCTGGTAAACAGTAACCTTGGACAGGTTCTATCACCCTTTGTGTCTCGGTTTCTCTTATGAAGCAGATAGGGAATAATAGTGTTAGCACTACCTCACAGATTCTTTTACAGTGGAAATAATGCATTAGGTATAATACTAGAAGATGTAAAATATGCATGCATGTGTAAGCAGTTAGATATTTGGAAATATTAACCTTTATTTCCTACCTAATTTTTTTTCTCTGTTTAAGCAAATACACAGTTAACTCTGTACCTTATTTTGTCAGGGAAGTGTTATTAAGTGGAAAAACAAAAGCAGCCTGTGGATCCCCTTGGCTTTCTGATTTTCCAGGCCCTAGGCCTTTAGAAGGGCTCAGATTTGTAGAAAGGTAAATGCGGAAGGGGTGTGTGGGTTCATACAGATCATGTCTTAGGAGAGTAGAGGGGCGGGTGACTCCAGCGCTCCTCGGCAGGCTCTCTAAAGTCCTATGTCCACAGCCCCCTAGCCCACCCTCTTGCCAGTCCTCCAGGATCTGAGTCTTTCTGAGATTCCCCAGGCAACTGAACCTGCCTCTTGTCAATCATCCGATCCCCTCACCCACTGGGGTGCTCGAGGTTGGCTTCCGTCCTCTCTGGGAAGTCATTTGTCATGGCTCCATCTGCTCTCTGTCTCCACATGGCCTTGTGGGTTACAGATGTTATCTAGTTTCACTGAGCAAGCATTTATCTTTCTATATCTTCTACTAGCTATTTGTGGATTGTTTTTGAGAAAAGGGTTCAAAAAGGTCTTGACTCTGCCTTCTTGAAAATAGAAACTCATGATTTATTAGCCTCACATTTTCATTAGACTTTTTTCTTAGAACTGTTTTAGAGTCACAGTAAAACTGAGCAGAAGGTTCAGAGGTTTCTCATATGCCCTGATGCACAGCCTCAACCGTTATCAACACCCCATGAGAGTGGCTTGCTTCAGTTGACAACCTACTTTCACCTGTCATTATTACCCAACGTCCACAGCGGACATAAGGGTCCACTCTTGGTGTTGTGCACTGTATGGGTTTGGGCACTACCTAATGACATGTGGTCACCATTATAGTACCATATACAGTAGTTTCCTAGCCCTAATCATCTGCTGTGTTCTGCCCATTTGTCTTTCCCTTCTCCCAATCCCTGAAAGCTGATGATCCTTTCATGGTTTTGCCTTTCCGGAGTGTCACTGCCTAACGCATTGTATTGAGATACAACTGACATACAGCAAAATGGTGCGATCTTAGCAGTTTTAGTTCAAGAACTCCCGACAAACACATCAACCCTCAGTTCCCATCACCCCAGGGGACTTCCTTGTGCCCCTCCCCAGTTTCCTGCTGTCGTCCCACACCATTCCACTCCAAACAGCCATCTACTTTCCTGAATTTTTTAAATCATAGATTAGTTTGCCTGATCTAGCATTTCACAAAAATGGAATCATTCAGAAACTAGCCTTTCATGTCTGGCTTCTTTCACTCAGCATACTTTATATTCAGCCATGTGTGTTTACCCATCATCTTGCCTATTGGGGTCATTTCAAGTTCTCTCCTGTGGTGACTAAAGCTGCTATAAACATGTGCACAAATGTTTTTGGGGGATGTATGTTTTCAGACCTGTGAGTGGAGTAGCTGGGTCAGAGTGTAGATGTATATTTAGCCTTATGGGAACATGCCAAGCTGCCTTGAGAAGTGCTTTACACCACTTTGCATTCACACCAGGACTGTATGAGGATTTCAGACAGGCCACATCTTGGCCAGCCCTTTTTGTGATGAGTGTGTTCATTTTACACATCCTAATGGGTTTATAAAGAAATCTCACTGAGGGTTTTGGCATTATTTTTCAAAATGTTCTCTAGTCCCTGAGAGAGCTTCTTAGAACTCTGCTCAGGGGTCTCTTAGCAGTCTTTTCAGGTGTCATTTATACTTCACAAATGCAGCTGTTTATGGGCAGGAGAGAACCACTATGGTACAATGCTAAGAGAAATTTGGGTTTGAGTGTTGGCAGAGAAGAGTAACTCCAGCCCTCTGGGAGACTGCTCCCCAGTAAAGAGAACTATTAATGCGTCATTTGTGAACTTAGAAAAGAGGTCCCTATGGCCAGCAGTGGAAAATTACATAATCATTGACATCTATGGAAATCTAGCTGTATTCTCATAGCTTTGGTGCCACAGATAAAAATAATGTGGAGGCAGAGAAGGAGTGTGAGAAAAAGTCTTATAATTAATGAAGAATGCACTTGGATATTGCTATGGTTTGGCTAAGTCTCCCCGATAGTTCTCCGTGTTAAATGCTTGGTTTACTTTGTGGCACTACTGCAGAGTGGGGAAATCTTTGAGGGTTGGGACTTAGTGGGAGGTGCTTTGGTCAGGGGAACCTTAAAGGAGATTGCAGACACTAGTCTCCGTCTCTCTGCTTTTCTTGCTGGCTTGTGATATAAGTAGATTTTACCACCACGCACTCCAGTCAGGATGTGCTACCCTCACCAGGGGTCTTCAAGAATGGTTCTTGGACTGCACCCTCCAGAACCATGAGCCAAAAGAAATCTTTTGTCTGTAGAAGTTAATTGTCTTGAGTATTTATTTATAGTAATGAAACAGCAACTACGCATGGATCCATAGCACTAACTGATAAGAGCATAAGTCTGTATCAAACTCTGGCACCACTATTTGTAGGACAAGGTATTGGCAAATTATTTGATTTGCACCTCCCTCATGTTACTGACTAGTTTTTAAAATTTGGCTTATTGGTTACTGATGTACATTGTTTAATGGATTGCTTGTTTAAGTCTTTTGAGCAACATTTTAAATTGCTTTCTGTTTGTTTTCTATTGTTTGTTGTAGAAGTTCTGGGTCTATGTATGCCGAATATCTTTCTTCCAATCTGGCTTCCCTATTTAAGATGTCATTTAATGAGCAGAAGTTTCACATTATGGTGTAACCTAATTTATCTTTCTTTTTTCCTTGTATGCTTAGTATTTTTATATGCTCAGAGGACTTTGCCCACTCTTGAGACAGGAAAGTATTCTCCTATGTTCTGGAAGCCTTATGAAGATCATTGCTTTTTGAATTGGTCTCTGAAAAACCCTACAAGGTCCTCAAGAAGGAAGGATGAGGCCCAGCACACGGGACCATAAATCTCCTCTTTCTTTTCCACTTTTCTGCTTCTTCTCTTCTATCTCCATCTTGATTAAAGCAACCGCTCCTGAATTTTATGTAGTGGGTTTTAACTAAAATTTTAAAAGACTTCCATGTTTTTTTTTAGCATTCTACTGAACTTTAAATTCCCTGAAGACAGGAACCACGGATATCTTACTCTCCTGGATATCTTTAGCTATGCACAATGCCCGGGCATGTAGTGAACACTTGGTAAAAAATTTTAATTGAAATAAACCACATCAAATTTGGACTGGGAAAGAAGGACTGGATTCAATTTAGCCAAATCTTATGTAAGCTGTCCTCCAGGGTGTCCAATGTGGGTCAGGCTTAGCGAAAGGAGAGAGGCTCCCAGTGGGAATGAGATCAAAACCTTTACCTGCAGCCGCCGCAGAGGAAGGCGTCATCCAGGCATCACCTTACACTTATGTAACCTTTACTATTTATAAAACACTTTCATATGTCTTTTAAAAGCCTCCCACAAATAACAGGCCTTTCCATGCTCACAAAGACAAGCAAACACCCTAGAATTTCAAATATGTAGGAAGGAAGGTAGAGGGAGAGATAGGCCACACTTTCAAAGAGGACAGAATTCTATTCCCTGGATGATGATCAGGACACCTAAAGGACCCTTTATAAATCCTTGGTCCCCCCCCCACCCAAATTCTAACTGATGAAGTTTCACCAAGCTCTATCGCTCTGGGGTAAGGCTTTCATCCCAGCTAAAGGAGGACACAGCTGGGCTGCAGCAGACATCAGCTTCCTGCATTCACTGCTTTGTGTGGCAGGACTGGTGGTGTGGAAAGGTCGGTCGTGGCAGGATATTTCCAGCTGGGAAGCTGGTAGCCTCCAGGGGCCTCCCTCCCAAGTTTCATAGCTGCTGTCTACTCAAAATCCACAGCCACCACCCCCACCTCTGAGTTACACAGGTTGATATGACCCGAGATACAAGACACCGGCACTTCCTGTCTGTGGCAACAAGTAGCACCGCCGCCATCAATCACCTCCACCCCCTCTCCCGGTTTCTGCACCCACATTTTCACTATGTATCCTGGGGTAACACCGTCTGACCTAAGAAACTGCCACCAAGTCTGTTTCTTACCAGGAAAGTGAGTAATAGGAGGTATTCAGCAGTTAGTTACCATGGGGGGATTTTTAATGTACTGTATATATATGTGTGTGTGTGTGTGTGTGTGTGTGTGTGTGTAATCTTAGCACCGTGCCCAGCACATAATGCATGTTCAGGATAGCTCTGTTTTGGAAATAACTAGCAGAGTGGATCCCAAGCTTCCTGCCTGTGTCGCAGATGTAGGCTGAATAGTGTGACTAGGCTGAGCTAAGCCACTGTTTGAGGAAAAGGGAGGTAATGTTCTCAGACAAAATCTAACAATTTTTAAAAGGTCTACGGATTATAAAAGCCCCAGTACTTCCAAGCCCTGTCCCCAGATTCCACTCCCATTGAAGTTCTCCCAAGCTGCTTTTCACTGACTCATTTTCCAGTCCAGGCCTGCTCTGGGTATCTCCTTCACTTGCTTCCACCTAACACAAAGGTGAGAAAATAGACACAGGGCACAGGGCTTGTATTTCATCTGATGTCTGTGGGGTCAGGAAGCACGGACTGCAACCAGGAACTTGTGTTACTTGTGTATCCCACCAATTTACCAGTATTATACATCCTTGGTCCTCAAAATGACATGCTTTTGCTAAATCTGGATTATGCCTTTTATCCTCTGGCTGAAGGATATCAGTCCCCAGTGGGAAACTAGAGCTTTGGAGAGGAAATAGGATTGAGACTCAGCAAAACTTTTTTGAACATCCACTCTGTCAACCATGGTAGTGTGTGTGTGTGTGTGTGTGTGTGTGTGTGTGTGTGTAACTTATATTCCAAGTTGCAGCACACAGACGAAAAAAGTAGGGCTTAGGGAGGTTAACTAACTTGCTTACCTACAGCCAGTAAAAGAGTGGGATGGTCAAGATTCTAATCTAGGACTTTCAATTCCTAGTCCAAGGGCAAGCTTCCCTTCATGAGACCACAGATGACTTTCCAGGTGCTGTTTCTGTGCATTTCCTTGCCTCCTCCTAGGTGCTTACAGATCTCATCCATCTCTCTGCCCTCGGAGCACCGCCAGCCTGGCTGCATGTCCATCCCACCTGCTGGTGGCCTCCACCAGGACCAAATGCCCCAAGGTTGGGAGTCAGGTCGTACTCCTTTGTCTCCTAAGGAAATGCAGGGCACATAGGAAAACAACTGTCTCACATATTCTGTCTCTGTAACTCTATAACATAGGAAAAATAAGTTTTATTTGCTCTGGAGAAAGGGGAAAGAGAGAAAAGGAATGAAGGGAAGTTAGTGAGTGACTGAGAATTCATCCCCAAAGGACCAAAGGACTCAGAATTCCAAGTTATGAGAACCAAGATAATAAGGTTCCCTCCTTCACTGGGAAAATGGAGAGATTAACTTATTTCTCAAACTAACGGATAGATAGTGCCCTAGTAGGCTGTGATTTACGTTACAGATATTCCTCATTTAACAACCAAGTTCGGTTCCTGAAAGTAGGCCAGTTAAATGAAATGGTCACTAAATGAGGAATTGTATATAGTATGTTCATTATAATATTTAGAAAAAAAGAAATGGCCACAGGAAACCCCCACTTGATGACTTTGCTTCTATTTGCATAACTCTTACATGCAGGATGTAATGTATGGCAGACCATAAAACTGCAGTACAGTACAATCTGTACAAAATTATAGTACTGTATAAACAAGTTATACTCTACAAAAAGATACGGAGGCTCTGTAAACAAGATGTGCCGGACAGTACAAAACAAGAGGCCAAAAGTCCAGACAGTCATTAAATGAGTACGAATATCTGTATTTCATTCAATGCAATCCTGCAGTCCCTGTAAACCATATTTTAATGAACCTCACTACACATGAAATTGAGTTAATCTTTATAACTCTTAAGTATTTTATACTGTCCTTTCTGATCCATGTTTGGATCTTCGTTATTTATTCCTTCTTTCAATCATTTGCTTTAAAGATAGGATGAACAGACTTGGACCTACATCCAGCCCACAAGTTAGAATAAGTTCAGTAACTTACATCTGCCCACAGGCTCCCTGCCTGTCTTCCCCAGTGTCCAGTTACCCAAGCAGCCGCAACCCCACCACTTCCCTGCTGTCTTTTTATGTTGTTGCACTTATGTGCAAACCTTAAAGGATACTGTTTATTTTCATCCTATTTGCATTTTAATAAAAACTTTTCATGTGCTGTTTTGCTAGGATTTGTAGAGGGTCACTATACTGTCATACAGTTCCTTTTCACAGCTATGTAATGTTTTTGTGACTGTGTCACTATTTCTTCTCCCCCCCTTCTCTTTCTCTTCCTCCTCTTCTTCCTCCTCTTTCTTCTTCCTTTTTATTCTTCCAATAACAGGGACTAAAACCAGGCCCTTTGCACTGAGTTATATTCCCAGCCCCTTTTATTTTTATTATTATTTTTATTTTCACTTTCAGTTTAGGTCTTGCTAAATTGCTAAGTTGCCCAGGCAGGTTTGAACTTGTGATCCTCCTGCTTCAGCCTCCCAGAATGTCAGAGTTACAGGCATAAACCACCGCAACCTACCTTATCAATTCTTATTTGGAGGCTTCCCTGTTGTGTAGCATCAGTCTTTCATTGTTGCTAACAGTACTTCTTTTTTTTTTTTTTTTTTTGCTAACAGTACTTCTAAATACACTCTTGTACATATTTTCTGGTATGCCTGCATGAAAATGCTTTTGAGATTTATATATTAAGGAGCAGAATTGCTGGGTCCATTTTACAGATGAAGAAAGTGAGGCTCAGAGAGGTTAATGAAACTATTAAAGATCACATAGCAAGTAAATAATCAGAATCAGGATTTGAGTCTAGGACATCTATGAAGAACAGAGATGAAGAAAAACTAAGGGACAAGGGATATAAAGGGGAATCAGAGTACAATGGGAGAGTGTTTACTGTATACCTTACAGTCTTATTCTCAGAGAAGAACATTTATTTGCTGAAGGTGCTGAGCACCTTTTATTGCCCACTTTTTGCTACATACATTGACCTGTGCTGGGCGTGGGAAGCCCCGTGTATGAGGGAACCTCTGGTCTTGGTTCTGTAAGAAGAGTCACTTGGCCCTTTAATCACTTGGGCTAACTGCCTTGCTCCACAAGAGGAGACTTCTGCGGGCTTTCGAGGTGACCTGCTCCCGGCATTGCTATTGCAGGGTTCATGGACACAAAGCCAGGGCCTCCCAGTTGTTCTTGCTCTGCCCATCACCCCCACCTGTCTCTGGCCCTGCCCCCCCTCACCACCACCCACAGCAGACACTGAGCAGGGTGAGGCCACCACAGAGCTGTTTAATCACCTGAGTGGAGCACAAGGCCATGCCCCAGGCACGTGCTACTGGAAAGAGAAGCAAGACCCACAGGTGCACCATGAAGCTGCCAGTAGGGAAGATGCGTGCTCAAATAAAAATTAGAATTGCCAGGCAAACGTGCCCTGGGCGGCCCAGCTCCTCTTTGCTCTCAGGCTTACAGGCTCACAGATCTGTGCATATCTGAGTCATGGCAGGGCCTATGAAACCCATCCTTGCGGGAGGGCCCTGAAGCTCAGGGCCAGAACCTCCCTCCTGCCTGAAGCCACTGACCTGTGCTCACCCAGGCCTTTTTCTTCCAGTGGAATTTGCTGAAGGCTTAAGGAGAGATTAGAGGATGGAGTACAGATGCCAACAGGAAAGATCATGTAATATCAAAGCCCTACAGATAAGGGTGAGGAGTATCACATTCGTGCAGGAAGGACTTCCCAGCATTACCCTGAATCATCACAGGGCACTCAGGCGCGAATCTTGGGTCCCACCAGGGCCCTGAGCAGCAGGTGCTGACAGCCAGGAAGTATTAGACCCCAACCCCCTGAGAGCTTATACTGTGGGTACAGAGAGAGAAAAATGAACAAGAGATGCAGTTAAATAAATCATTTAGCTCTGCCATAGACGAAGTGGTCTAGAGAGGCCTGAGGTCTTCAGGAAGGCAAAGCAAGACACGGCAGGTAGCAGGAGGTCAGACATATGCTGAGTCAGACATACTAGTTGCAGCCCATCCACACCACTCACAGCGGGAACCAGGTAACCTTCAGGACTTTGTTTACCTTTCCTATAATATTACCACTGGATGTGGTCTGAGATCTCTCTGTAGAGGAGATGGCAACCTCAACTCACTTCAGGTAGGGTCCTGACTTTGATCACAGAAAAGTATTTCACAACCCATGAGTGAGCATCCTAAGCAAATTTATTAGGCAGAATCAAAGTATATTCTCAAAGAGCGAGTGCCAACTCAAGGGTGAGACACACAGTGGTCTGGAGTTGGGGTATCTATGTGGTTTGGGGGTATTCTTAAATTGAAAAATCTAGGATATTTATTTTTTGAGTTATTTATCACTCACCTACCCTCTGTTTTCTTAAGGTCAGATAGCCCATTAGTGGGCTAAACCAAAAATAGACTATTAACTGGTTAAAATACAAACCATTTATAAATATATATATATAATATTTATATATTTATATATATTTAAATTTAGAGATATGGTACCCAATTAATAGTATTGTTTCTTTGAGAAAGGAAGTCCTTGATGTAACTTTTAGAATTTATGGACTTACAGTATCAGAAGAAAAACAAAGACTGCATTTATAGAACTTGTAGCATCTTTAGGGTTTAGAGGGCTGGGCATAGTGGCACACACCTATAATCCCAGCACCTGGGAGGCTGAGGTAGGAGGATCGCTGTGAATTCAAGACCAGCCTGGGTTACAAAGTGAGTTCAAGGCTAGCCTGCTCTGCGTAGCGAGATCCTGCCTCAAAAAGACCAAAAAAAAAAAAAAAATTTAAGAGGACTTAGAAATTGAGGAATGTGAGGAGCCCGGAAGACAAAACACAGGCCTAGGGAGTGAAAGGCCTGGGTAACTTTGATTAACTTTGAATGTGTCTTAGAGCTGCAGTTTTCTTAAAGCTCCCAGTGTGGAGCCTTGTTACAGTCTTGCATGGGACCTTGTTGTGGGCTGTAGGCTTCCAGCTGGACTCGGGAAGGACACTGCCCTCGGATCCAGGCCCTCAGCTGGATTCTGAGGGTCTCTAGTACATGGACAGATCGCCTGCACTCTTCTGCATTTGACTCCTTGGGTGAATATTATAAAATAATCCTATAAACTATGTTAAATCTATTCTCTTGTAAACCCTGACTGCAACACTACTGTTTCCTCAAAACTACACTTTTCTCAAAACTGCAGACCCTGTGTCCTTTCTACCTGTCTTTACTTCTATATGATCTCAATATGGGAATAGTAACACATAGTACTTATAAGACAGACAGTATTTATAAGTGAACGCCTCATCTCTACATTAGGAACTGAATGTGCATCCCTCCATCAAACTCTCCATTCAAACTCAAGGATTATAGCCCACTCTACTCCTTGCCTCTGGCCCGTTTCTGTGCTGCTTGAGTTGGTGGGAAATGTGTACACAGTGGCATTTTCCTCTACAACTTTAGAGAGCATCTCCCTGCTTCTCTACCCCTTCCACCCTGCCCCGTCACATAAGCACAGACGCCCCAAAGGTGCTTGGTTTTGCTCAGCAGACCACGGGAAAATTTGCACATGTCCTAGAGGAGGGACAGGGCAGTAGGCTGAAGCCCTGGAATCCCTCCAGACATTGTTGGCTTCTGCCCAGCCTGCTACTCTCCGGCTGGCTGTGGGACAGACACTGCAGGCGACAGGAGCAGGGGCAGGTGTTAGGGAGACAAAAAGGCTAGCGGGTTGGGCAGCTGCCAGTGTGCTGACAGGGCCCTGGGTGTGGGACTTTTGGTGAGGCCAAGGAGGGGCAGGGGACAGTGCCTGGCTGCTACAGAAGGCTCACCTCAAGAAGCTGATGGGCCGGGCAGGGGGCACTGAACACGCCACCGCATCTTTCCACTGTCCCTCCAGCCCTTTATTCTAGGAACCAGACCCCCAACTCCTGCTCAAAAGAGGGTTAAGCCCGGGCTGGTGAGCAGGTGGCCAGCAGCTGCTCCCTCCACAGAGCAAGCTTGTCTCCACGCTGCAGAGCAGGCCAGATGCTGCCCCTCTGCGTGAGAATGTTTCCTCTTGGCAGAGACAAGTCCCTCTGCAGGGCTGCCTGCAAAGGGCCTTTTGCCAGCAGGAGGGTGAGGGTCCCACAGCTCCCTGGCTTTCCCTGCTGTATCTTAGCAACGCGGGCAGCCAAGCCAGGTATGCACCTATTTGCCCTCCAGCAGGGCTCAGCCCTCACTGGGACGGCCCCCACTTCAGCCAGGCCTTGGCCAACGTGAGGGCAGGATGATTCCTTAGAACTGCCCATACTCCTCTCCCCAGCTCTCCTTTTTCCAGTTGCAGGCAGAGGAGTTTTTCCTGACCCTGCACGCCCCTGGCTCCTCACTGCTGTGATTTGAATGGGAGTGTGATATCCCAGATCCCAGCAGTCACACTTAAGAGTCCTGCTTCCCAGCTTCTCCCTCTCCCGTGCCATTTCCTGGGCTGGAGTCATCCTTGTTCACTGTTTACAACTGACTTGATGAGGCCTTTACTGGAAAACCCTGACAATTTCATTTTTAGAACGTATGATTAAAATAACTTCCTTGAACATCCCAGCGACCTACACACAGCCATTCTGTTGCCAAGCAGGGCTGCATTTCAAGCCATTCCAGAGCTGCTTATGAGTGATGCGCTTTAGCTGGGAACTTTCGCATCAGTTATGCTCTCTGTGTTTCTCCAGCACCAATAGGTTAGAAGTATCATTCCACTCTTGCTGGCATAGGTTAGATAAGAGCACGCTGAAGGTGCCTGATCAGTCCATTAGGCTCAAGGAGTTTGTGTTTTCACGCTGCCAACTCAAACATCCAGTTAATCTGTTTGCATTTTGGGTGCTGCACGGAAAAGCTGCGTGCCGAGTGCATGATCTCTGCCATATTAGCTCATGAGGCAGCTAAGGAGTGGTGCTAACGCCCCAGCTGGAGCAGCACGTCTTCCTGAATTAAAGGCCCCTTGTCTAGCTGATAGAGATCCTGTTTTGCTACAAGCTCAGCTTACATTCACCTGTCTCACTAGATCTTCTATTGTCAACTGCCCTGGGACACATACTGACCCTAGAAGGGGTCAAGGAACCTAGTGTTGAGATACCTGCACACCAGGTCCAGGACCTCCACTACTTACAGCACCTCCACCTGCCTCAGGGGCTAGGCACAAACCATCTCTCATCCTTGAAGCAACATGCCTGAAAGTGTGGGCATTATTAGCTACCCTTTGCAGAAAGAGAAGCGAAGCTAGGAGAGACTAAATACCTTCCGCAGGGACGCACACACAAGTCCCGTGGGCTGTCCCACCATGCAGCCCTGGATACAGTTCAGGCCCCTTATGGTCTCCACCAGGCTGGCCTGAATGCCTAAGGGCACGGGAGCTACTTCCCCCTCTTTACAAAGGGTGTGTCTGGGGCCTGCAGCCCCCAAATGTGCTTTCCTGTGGCAGATTCAGGAAATAGAGCCAACACTAGGCTCCAGGTTGTGGGCAGGGCTGTGACTCAGCCTCCCCAAGAAGAAAGATGTGCTCTGGGGATGTTGACTGCACCGTGCCATGGGAGACAGTGGCAGACTGATCGTCCTAATGGAGACAGTACAAAGGGCAGAACAGGAACAAAACAAACCAGGTGCCCGTGGCTGTACTCTCTGCCAAGGAACAGTTAAGCACATAATTGGCCAATCTAGCTTCGAGTGGGTTCGGCAGCATCTCTTTCAACCACCATCATCTTCCACCAGTTTCTCCAGACTTTTGAGCGAGCAACAGATAGAAGACTGACCCCATTTCTACTCCCACCCTTACCTTCGCCAGCCAGCACCGGTGTGTCCTTACCCTTTCCATCCCATGGGCAGCTTAGATCCAGAATCCCCACAATCCTCCTCCAATCCTCCCCACCTGTGCCATTTTCAGTCCACTCCTCCCCCTAAAAAACCTTCTGGTCCTCAGCACAATAGATGTTATTGAATTTACAGTACAAGTATTCTAAAGACCAGTTCTGCCACCTGTACCGTATGTGTCCTTGGGAATATCATTTAACCTGTCTAGGCTTTAGCTCCTTCTTTCATAAGTGGGAATAATAACTATTTACCTGTTACAGATGAATCTCCTTCTCCCAAAATCCATCTGTTGATGTCTAACCCCTAGTACCCCAGAATTTGAGGACAGGACTTTTAAAGTGGTCACTGAGTTAAGGAAGCTGTAGGGCAAGGCCTTCATCCAACATGACTGAGGAGGAAGAGCCACCAGGAGTTCAAGTGCATGAGGAAAAGACCATGTGTGGGCACAGCAAGAAGGCATCATCTATCTGCAAGCCAAGGAGGGAGGCCTCAGGGGAAACCAACCCTGCTACCACCTTCATCTTGGTCTTCCAGCCCCAAGAATTGTGAGACTACAAATTTTTCTTGTTTAAACCACCCAGTGTTTGGGGAGCCCTGACAAACTAATGCACAACTGCATAGATTTGTTGCAGGGATCCAAGTAGATGAAGCTTCCAAATTGCTCAAAGAAGTTCCTGGCTCCCAAGCACTTCATTCATTTTTCTACTTGTGACATGCAGGTGCTTACTTTCAGTACCACTCACTTGGAAAGTGCCAATGGTTATAAAGTGGTTAAGTCCTTGTGAGAACTATGTAAGTTCTTTGAGGGCCCAGGTTTAGATTTCTCACATTTCTCCACCCCCAATCTACCCAAGTGTCTAATATGTAAGCGGCCCTGAAAACACACTTGTAGATTCAGTAATCTTTCAATAAATATCTAGGCACTAGAGCAATGAACAAGGTGGACACAGTCTCCACCCACAGGGAGTTTAAGGTTTAGCAGGAAGGGAGGAGATGCGGACTGTGTAATATCATTGCTTTCAGTATTTCCTTTGCATTCAGCCAAGAAGCAAGTGGGCTAAGAATGGAAACGCTACCTGAAAATAAGAGCTAACCCAAAAAAATATGTCAGCCCCAATCCGCCTACCCTTACCTCTCCTGCCATTACAGAGTAGCCACGGAGGGAGAGAATAGTGAGGAATAATCTTCTGTCTGACACTGGCGATCGCCATAGTAACAACCATTTAGGGCTGCTTCCAGTTAGGGAAACTTCAGGAAAACACAGTAGTTGGACTCCCTGATGATTCCAAAGTAAGAGAAGATGCCATTTGGCACAGATTACGTGCCCACTGTGTGCCACATTCTTTTCTCACTAACCTGCACACTGTTCATAACAGTCCAAGTGCAGACTCCATTATTGTTATTGCAGTTTGACAGATGAGAAGTAACTTGCTCGGGCTCACACAATGTGTAATGGTTAAAGCTGGGATTCCAGCCCAGATCGTTTAGCTCCAGAACCCAAATTATCATAATGCTCTGCTGTGACCCTGGGCAAAGACAGGGTTGTCTCAGACTTGTGGCCTTTCTAGTCCCATAGCTGGGCTTCCAGCCACTGTGACCTGGGAGTGTGCTCAGACTCCCTTCTGTGCTGTAGTCTGAGGCAAGAACAGGGCAGGTGCACATATGCTATGTCCTCCCACCACAGGGCCTTGTCCCTCACCTGCTGGACAGAGGACCAGATCAGCCCCTGCACTGTGTGTGCTCCCCTCAGAAACCTCTTATGTTGAGCCCCGAATCCCATGTGATATGATCTGGAAGTAGAACTCGTAAGAGATGATTAGGTCATGTGGGTGGAGTCTTCACAAGTGGAACTGGTGCCTTTTGTAGGTGCAGACAGCTAGCTTGCTCTTCTTCTGTTGAGTGAGGGTACAACGAGAAGATGGCAGTTTGCAACCCAGAGAGGACCCTCACCAAACCTGACTTTGCAGCCACCCTGATCTCAGATTCCTACCCTCCAGAATGATGAGAAATAAATTTCTGTGATTTATAAGCCACTTGGTCCAAGGAGTTTGGTATAGCAGCCCAAGCAGACAAAGAACAATCCCAGCCAGAAAGGCACCCACAGAAGGTGTTGTCTCAAGACCTGTTTTGCATCTGGCCATGGCTCCCACTTAGCTGATTTGGATCATTGAAGCTGTTTTTTCCATGTGTACATTGGGTTAGTGAGAGACCAGGCATAATGTTTAGTGTCTGCACACGTAAGAGCTTCCGCCAGTGCCTAGGAGAGAAAACTCAGACCCCAAAGCAGATTCCAGGCCAGTCCAAACGCCCCAGGGGACGGTGGAGAGCCAGGGGAAAGACCCTGAGACCTGTCTTGCAGAGGAAGAGACAAGGAGAAAGAGAATGTGAGTTTTCTAGAGAAAGCTGCTATGGTGCTGTGATCCCCACACACTAGAAGGAGAAAGGTAGGTTCCTGACCCTCACCTCAGAGGGAGCAGGTGCAGCGTGTCCCTTGGAGAGCTTGGCATGCACCCCCGAATGCCTGAGGACAATAAGATGGGTGCCTGACTCCAGCCTAGAAAATCAATAAGGTTAGTAGTGAGCTCGTTGGGGCCCTGTGTCAAAGCAGATGAATGTAGCTGCTGCTTTGTAATTCCAGGAGCCAATAAGGCCCAAGTGCTCCCACTGGGGCTTTCTGAGAGGACTGGCAGGGGTCTTCCCAGGACCAATTGAAGAAGGCAGGCTGCAGAGGCAACAAACTACATCTCAGCAGAGCTGGGCTCTATCCAGGAAGGAGCAGGTCGCCTGCCACAGCAGGAATCATTCACCCTCACTGTCAAATCCACAGCTGGGATTCCCGAGTGACAGGGCCCTGGAAGAGTCCATCAGAGCCCTGGCAGGCCCAGACAGGCTGTGACCCCCCACCCTGCTCCTGCCCCTTTACCTCGCCTCCTGCCCCCTCCCGCTCAGAGAATAAGGAAAAGAAACCTCAGGTGGACATAGGGGTAGAAGAAGGAGAAAAACAAAACTGAAAAAAAAAAAAAAAACCAGCCACATCCTTTCCCAGTGGTGGGCCTCCCATCCACAGCAGCCCACCTGCTCCACTCACTGCCTGTCCACAAAACTGGAATTCCGGGGGTGGGGGGATCATTTGCATAACAAAACCTTTTGCATTTGACCCAAATGATTCACCTTGGAAGAAATATCTTTTTTTTTTTTTTTTTTTTTTTTTTTTTTTTCTCCGGTACCGGGAACCAAACTCATGACCTTGCGCTTGCCAGGCAGGCGCTTTGCCACTGAGCTAAATCCCCAGCCCGAAATATCTTTTCTTTAAACATAGACCTTCCGTGGTGCATTTTAAATTGTTAGGATAATTAAGGTTTTGTGTATAATATCTGTCTCATCACCCACCTGAAGAATGAGATTTTGGCAGCAGATACAGTGCCTTATTCTGCTTTGGTCCCCTCCATGGGACCTGATCACCAGAGACAAAGATTTGGTGACTAACACAGGGACACGCCAGTTGTGTAAAGTGAGGTGATGCCATGAGCAATTGCAATCCACTGCATTTCCAGATTGCTCCAGCTGAACAAACAGACACATCCTCCCAGCCTTTTCTCTCCCCGCATTTTCAAGCAATAGGTGGTACAAATAAAAATACCACCTGGCCTTTGTATAACGCTTTACAGCTTCAAAGCAACTCTCATCACCCAAAGCCACTCTCCAGCCCTCACATTCATCCCCAGACCATTCACATCGCCGTTCCACCCACGCTCCTGCTTTCCTGGTGGCCAGCCCCGTGTCAGCCTCTGCGGGGGGAGGCCGCGTGTCCCCTCTAGGTCCACGTGTCCTGAGAAGAGTTTCCTCATCGAGTCAGCCGGCCAGAAATGTGGGCAGAGAGCGAAGGGCAGCTTGTTCAGGTTCTGTTTATTATGTTCTCACAGCCTTGTTTATAGTAAAGGTGAACGACATTATTCCACTTTACATGGTAATGAAACGACTCAGTGAGGACTCCGTCAGCCAAGCGGTTTATATGGCAGATGAGCTGCTACAGATCTGTTGTGCTGGCGAGCGACTCAGCTAATGCTACCGTGGATGGAGGGGCACTCGGTGCCCAGCCACCTTTTCCACGCCTGGCAGAAGGGAGGGAGCAAAAGGACAGAAAAGAAAGAAGAATCAAGACTCAAGGAATAGTTTATTGAGGGGACTGGACCCCAGTGGCAGGAAGGCCAGTGGCCACAGCCTGAGGTCTTCCGTCAGGGCCGCCAGCATCTTATGGAGTCCCGAGACAACACAGGGACAAGATGACATCCTAGTTCTTGGCTTCTCCATAGCCTCATGCCCAGGGGCATGGCAGCACACATGGCGGCACACACTCACAGCGCCACCTTCCGTTTTAACTCAGAAAGATATAGATTTAAAGAGGGCTAACACTTGGCAGATTGAAGACAAGATTGGGAAGCCACAGCTCCTCTGCCTGGCTTGGATGTGGACACACACAGGGTAAGCAGAGTTCTGAGCGCTCTTGGTGGTAGGAGACCATCCTTCCTCTGAATGTGCCCCTCCTCGCCGTTCCCTCTGGGACAAGGAGGAGCAGACATCGTGATGACAGCTTGTCTTTCCTGCCCCGCTCCTTCCTCTGCCGCCTTCTGCATTGCCAGCCTCCCCCAGCTCTCAGCACAATAGGCTCCTCATTTCCTCACAGCAGAGCCAGCTTCTCCACTAACCAGGGCCTGAAGTACCAGAACACCCCGGCCTGGCCAAGGAGAAGTGCCCAGGGCCCACACCCAGAGGCCAGCCCTGCAACCCAGGCAGAAGGCCTCTTCACAGCTTTGGTTTGTCAGAGCAGCAAGATCTGGTGAGAACACCATTAAATAAAACCAGCTGGCAGCTTCCCAGCTGCCTATCCAACCTGGGACCAAAAAGGGAATGCGGAGGGCTTGGAGCAGGGACCAAACCCCAAAATGGCCTTGGAAAAGCCTCCCAGATCTTGATACTCCCGAGAATGTGCCACCCTCTGCTGAGAAACGTGGAAGTTGTTGTTACTACTATTTTCACTACCACAACACGCTTCACTCACTACCTGAGCTCCAGCTCCCTGTTACGTGGCCTTAGGTACAGAGGCACAGTCTAACTCAAAACAACCCAAAACAAAAGCGCATGAAAACAAACGAGAGATCTGGCTCATCAGGCAAGCCTAGGGGAAGCACTGCGCACAAGACTCAGAAAGCATGGTAAAGCATCTCCTGACCAAGTACCCCTGCCGCTCACTGCTGACATGCCCTCTGCCAGACAGTGCCTGTGGCTTAGACCCAACCCTTCAATCTCAGAGAAACAAGTCAGACTGAGATGGGGAGAAGCAGCTCTCCCAAGAGTCTAGCCCCAGAGCTGGCAAGTTTCCTCGTTGTGCTTTTGCATCTGGGTGGGCTCTCGCCCTCTCACCCTGCCACTGTGTTCTGCCTTTAGCCTGCTTCTCCTCAGTCCTTAGGTTAGTGCTTCCTCCTCTCATCTGTACACCAGCACCCACTGCAGAGCTTAAAAGACCACTGTCACCCAGATCCCACCAAACTGCTCTGACTCAGCTGATCTGAGGTAGGACCTGAACAATCTCGTTCGTAATACCCCCCAGTTGAGGCGAATACATAGCCGAGGTTAAGAGCCACTGTCTCAGACCACCTTTGTTCCAGGTCCACAAGCCACTACATACCCAGTTTATAAAAATACAGATTCCTGGGCCCTGCCCCAGATCTATTGGCTCAGCATATCTAGGTGTGGGACCTGAGCAACATTTATTAGAATTTGTAACAGGCTTATGGGGTGATCCCAGTGCCTACACAAGTTTAATACGCTGCCCCAGAGGATCCCTGTCCACCCTAGAGGTGTCCTGGGCTGTGAATATTTGTCAATAATTGTTCTGCTCAGTCCAGCAAAGGCAAGAGCAAACCTCACACCAGCCCCCAAACAGGTTAGCACTCCAGTGGAACCAAAACGCCACCCAGAGATGGAGAGAGGAGCTCAGAGCCACAGCTCTGCCGGCCCACTGCCTGGGCTTGCCTGGAGTCTGCAGAGACCCCAGCCCAGAGCAGGCCAAGCATGAGGAGCAAAGAAAAGTGAAACTTGGAAGCCCCTCCAGTGATGCCCACCCATGAGGTGGATGAGGCTTGTGAGGGAAAAAGAATGGGATGGGGGCGGGACCCAGAGACATGGAAGGTTAAGGATGAGGTATGTTTGGATATTGCTCTAGATGTTGTAAACATTTCTCTTTGTTTTGTCACAGACCAAAATCTAGGTCGGCATGACCAACATGCCTAAAAGTAGGCATCAGAGCAGGGAGCTCTGTGCCTTCTGTGGGAAGCAGGGTGTACAGGGTGGGAGGAAAGCCACCCACGTGGGAAGATCATGTCTGGAGTACACTAGTCCAGTGCCCACACCTGTCACACACACACACATACACACACACACAGATGTTCCACAGGAGTACCACACATAGAGCTACCACGTTCTTCTATACACAGACGTATGCCCACATGCCCTTGTCTATCTACAAAATTTAGAATACTGAAGCTTGGTCCTTCATACCCCCCACTGTGGGAGGGAGGCACCAAGATGCGACGACACCACCATTGACCACCTTCGTTCCACTCACAGTTGAGGAAAACTCTAGGTCTCAAATGAAATCCCACACAACACTCTTGTTCCAACCTTCCTCCTTGGGGTGTTGGGATCGGTGAAAAAACCTTCCCAGAACATAACTCTGTAGTTCCGATTTATATGCACCTCATTTTCAACAGTAGAATTGGCAGCAGATGCACATTTTGTATGTAAACAATATTTATAATACCCTGTTAGATAATTTAATCATTAAATTAACTCTGGCAGCTTTAGCTAAGAATGGATTTTTTTTTAACTGGGGTGGGAAGATACTATCTGCCCTAACTAGGAACACTATTTGAGGCTTCGGAGTTCTTAAGCATGAACTCCCACAGGTCTGTTCAGTGTTGGGCCAGGAAGCAGGTATTTCTCTCTTTCCAGAAGTTCACCCAGACGTGCCAACCCTCACTCACAGACGACAGTGGCCGAAGCAGAGAAGTAGGCACTAACACTAGTAGGACTTGAGGGCCTTCTTGGTCTTGTCTGGCTGTAGCCAAGGAAGAAAGTGATTCTCAAAGTTACAGGACGGGGGTGCAAATGCAGGGACACCGGCATATTCTGAAGACGCCCAGAACACCACCAAAGGAGAGTGCTTCAGCCCGTTCTCCATCACCCGCACTCCAAGGCCTTTGCCTAATCTTGTGCTGCTTCATTGCTTCGAGCTGAAGGGTTTGTAGATCTGCGATGAATCTAAATCCACCGGACAGAAATTCCCGGTAATAGCTCCATCATGCTCTTTGTTATTCACGTCTCCTGGAGACCAGCCTCTTCCAGGCTCCTCTTCCACGTTCTGACCTCTCTGCTGAGGACTCATCCCCTCAACGCTGCTCTTGTGGCAGTCAGTTTTTTCCTGCACAGCTGGAGGAGGTTCTGTGCTGTTCATCATTCATCCTCCAAGGGAGTTTCCTGACATTTCCAACAGTGGCCACAGGGTAACAAGAAAGCATTTTAGGAAGCTATCCGTGGTTCAGTGTTCACAGTGATCTTCTTATCCACACCTGCATATGTTATGTTCAATCCCAAAGGCTAACAACTGAGAAGAATGCTGACTCTCAATAGCCAAGAGGGGCCTTTCTAAGAAAGCAAGCTCCCAGGAAGCAAGCTGGAGAAAGCGTCAGCCCGGCTCCCTGTTCTCCCCCATCATAATTACATGGCCTGCATGGAACGGGGGAGATGGACAAACAGGGAAAGTATTAGGCACTGGGAGAGCTGTCATGCTATGGGAATTTACCTCCCTTTGCCAAGCTGTCTGTCTTTCTAAAAGATATGTGATGTCAAGAGAGGTGAGGGTAGAGAATACATTAAGCAACAGACAGGTTATATGGAGCCCCATTACACAAAAATCTACTGGTTTTACATTCCCTGGTCATTTGGAAAACTTCTAGAAAAGTTCCTGGTAGAATTGAGGAATATTTGCAAGCTGTGTCTTTCTTAGCGACAGCTCCACTCAATAGTCATGAAAGAAATCCCACAAGAGTCTTTCTGGAAATGCAAGGGTAAGGAAGTCCTATAAATTTCCTAGGCTAAGACGGGCAGTGGTCACAGGTTCTCACACTGGTCAGTAGACATGGAAGAAACGGCTGACTCTGTGGAGGATACCTGCTAATGATGCCAGAAACCTAGGATTCCATATGACAGTGCCAGAAGGCTGGGGTTCCACGGAGACCTCTCTCCTAGGCTGTGAGGTCTCAGTACCTGGGGCTGGTCTCTGCATTGGGAACTGCATTTGCATTATTTACAGACTAGCCTAGCACAGCAAATCTGCCTTCTCAGTGGATGACCCGAAACATTATGAAGGTCAAGTTGTTGACCCACAGAAGGGCAACACCAGCAAGGTCCTACCACTAACTTAAACACAAATATGGGTAAATGGAAGAAAGTCCAAGCTCTGGCAGCTGGGTTACTCTTTGGAATGGCCCTTCATTTCTCTTCACCCCCTGCCTCCTACCCCAAATGCCACCCTTTAAACACCTATGAGATTTCACATTAGAATATGGTCTTGGCAGCAAGGGGAGGGGAAAGCCGGTGATTTCCAAGAGTCCCCATCTGAGGTTTAACTGAGCCTCCTCTGGCTTTGGGACAGCAAATCTAAGTACATTTTGGACCTCAGGAACCTGGGATAAGAGTCTTTCTCCATGAGGCTGTGTACTTTTCCCTGGGCTTGGTCAAAGCAAGTCAGGGATGGTTCCTGAATATTCTTTCTTGTAGCTTCTCGGGTCTGGAAGTCAATGTTTACCTGGAGACACAAATAGAGAACAAGGTTACAGACCCTTGAGGACCAAAGCACCTGGCAGCTGGACCTAGCTGCAGAATAATCATTAACAACATTTTGTATATTTAAGGGGATGTGGGCATTTCAAGCTGTTTTCATGAAGCTCGTCTCTTGAGATCACAGCAAGATTCTAGTGAGGTCTGGACACTAAGTATTCTTAGTTCCAGTTTATAACTAAGGACATTGATGAAAGCTATAATGCTTGTCTAAAGTGGTATGGGAAGTTAGTAGCAGAACCAAGACAAAAATTCCCAAATCAATTGACTCCTAATCCAAGGACCTTCAAATCGGACAAAGGGTGTTAACGTAGCTGCCCTAGAGTGAGTCTTCTCCCTGTCCTTTCATAAATACTGAGGAAATAGATGCCCTATCGAGAAAGATTTTGGTTAGAACATAATTTGTAGGGCCAGGGATATAGCTTAGCAGCACAAGTGCCTGCCTGGCAAGCACAAAGTCCTGAGTTCAATTCCTGATACCAAAACAAAAAATGTAATTTGTATTCAAATCAGCATTATAAGTGGCTTATAGCATCCTACCTATTCCACTGGTAAAAACTTCATGTATACCAAGTCGAAGTATAATTGAAGACTTACAGGCATATAGTACAGCTGAACTCATAGACAACAGACTTTTTTTCAATTAAATCCTCCCAACTGAAATTCTGAACTATAACTCACAATAGCAATACATAGAAATTCATCATATCAAAAATAAAATAATATAAATAACTAAATATTCACTAATCAGTGGCAAATATTGAGTAGGTAACTTATCTCAAATCCTCAGAATAGTCTTGAAAAGTAAGTAATATTATTCCCTTTTTTACACTTGTGCACACGAGATTCAGAAAGGTTGGGTAACTTGGACATGATCAGACAACCAGTTAACAAGGAGCAGAGACTGAAATGAAAATCCCAAAGAAGATACTTATTGCATTAAACTGTACTAATTTTTCCAGGAAAATAAACATGGACTCATAGGTATCTACTCTTACAAAACCCCTGTAGCAATGCAGTTCCTGCCAGCTTGTATTTGACGGGCAATGAAGATATTCCTAATACAGCTCCTTTAATAAATGTTCTGAGCTTCCAATCCTTTAAAGATAATTCCTTTGGGGCTGGGGATGTACTGAGCAGTAGAGCATTTTCCTAGCAGACACAGGCCCTGGGTGTTTGGTCACCAGCACCACAAAATCATCATCATCATCTATTAAAGGCCACCAGAGTACAGCAGCTTAGCTCAGTAGAAGAAAGTCTCCATCACACCCGGCTCAAACTCCTGTAAGGAAGGAGGTGAGAACCAGCAGCCATACACTGAGGTCTCACAAGATGGTAGCAGTGGCCTACACACCTCCCGTGGAGCCTGCACATCCACAAACTCTTCAAAGATCCTGTGGGCCTTGGAGACCAGCTTCGCCGTCGACCTGGTCTTTTTGAACTCCTCACAGGCCAGCCAGAACTCCAGGTTCTCCTCACTGAACTCCGTCTTCAGGAAGGCACGGAAAGCAGCCACTCCATCTGTCGATGTGGAAGGAAAAGAAGAAAGATAAGAAGAAGTTTAAGTCCAAGGACTACGGAAGAAAGAGAAAGATGGTAACGTAATGTGAGAGCCTCAACTGTCCAGGCCCGTTGCTCTACCACATCCCCTTGAAAACTCTACTCCCTGAGGTCTAAACATCCTCAGAATAAGCCATGCCTCTTATTCAGAGTTATTACCAGGGAGAGAAGTTTTAAAAAGCCATAGTCAAAACAAATATGGGTAGACCCGGTCACTTCTAATCAGCCCTCGGTGCTCACTGCCGGTCTCCTAACACAGATGGCCATCCCCTGGGGCTCCTGCTGAGCCTGTGTTGCTAATTAGGCTAAGGCAATGCATGTAACCCATTCCCTCCCCAATCCAAGACCACACCATAAGAAAACACATAAACTAGAGCAAGCCAGTCAAACTACAGGGAACTGTCAATGCCTCAAGGCCAATCCTTTACTGCTCCCTCAAAGTAAATACCCCTATGGCAAGTTATTCTGTAATATCATGCTGTCACATGGACAGCATTCCCAGGATCTTTTAGAAAAGCTTTGAGGCCCTGATTTTTAGGGTTTTTTTTTTGTTTTTTTGAGGGTCTCATATGCAGTTCAGGCTGGCCTTGAGCTCACTTTGTAGCTCAGGCTCATCTCAAACTTGCAACAATCCTCCTACCTCAGCCTCCCAAGTGCTGGGATTACAGGTGTGTACCACCATGCCTGGCTTATGCCACCATGCCCAGCTGAGGCTCTATATTTTGATGTTTTATTTTGTGCATTCTTTAAGGTTTTGGTTATTGAATTATATGTTCTAATTGAGATTGACTATAATTTTTTACCAGATAATTTAATGGCTAATACACCTTTTTATCCTTATGAATCAATGTCATAGGTGTTGTGAAGTAGATCTTCTGATCAGCACAAGATGATCAGGATTACCACATCAAGTCAGCATGGGAAATAACACTTATTTATAGCTTGCACTTACAGTTAATGCTTTTATTTTAAATATTTTTGAATAAATACTTTAACCCTTCAAGTGTTTTCCTTTAATCAAATAACTAATACCTATATAGGAATCTACAAACTGTCCTCAGAAGGGCAGAAACATTCAAAAATAAAAAAGTGCTGCCTTGGTTAAAGACTACTCTAGTGATGCTTTT
>NW_004955406.1:21490602-21518364 GCF_000276665.1 Chinchilla lanigera
GGCAAAATGCTAACAATTCTTGAATCTAGATGATGGTTGGCCTGGACAACAGATGTCCACCAATATGCATTAGGATAGCGTGCTGGCTAGGATCCTCCAATAGCTTGCTGGCACCATGCTGTTTTGAAATGTTTTATTTTGCTATTTTAAAGCATTTTTACTTCTACTCATAAGAAGAACATTGTCCATCCTTGTCTTTCAAAATAGATATTTAATGTCCACTCTAGAAAAATAATCATAAAAGTCAAGACCTTTCACTGTCAGAGCCAGGGGTTTTCATGGGGCTGCCAAAGTTAAGCTTTAAATCACAAGAAGATTTAAGTTTGGAGAGCTGAGCTTAAAGTGTATAAGAGAGGGAGAGGGGCTGCACAATTTGTCATCCAGGCCAGGACATTTCTGAGTATCAAGGGTGAACCACTATTAATTACACAGGGATGATCAGCTTAAGCTATGACAGCCACAGGAAACACTCGGGACACATAGACTTCCAAGTCAAAGCCATGGAATGTGAAGAAAGCAGAACATAATGTTAGGTCATTTCTCATCAGGCATGGTAGAAATAAAATTATTCCTGTGTCAGGAGGGAGAGGAAAGTAACATGGTTTCAAGTCAAATGAGATGTCTACTTAGGGTACCTCCCACCCCATTCCTACCTACATCAGGGTCAAAGTTCTGGAAAAAGAGTATGAGTTCTCAATAAATGGGAATCAAAGTGAGCATAAAATAGGGACATGGCAATGTTAAGGCAGAGATGATCTGACAATCATTTATTCATTTCCACTATGATATTTAAATTACTAATGTACAAAGTATTGTTCAAAGTCTTGGGCTACATAAGAGAAGAAATCTTCTATGACATTGCTGCCCATTAGGTCCCTTGAGGGTGCTCACCCCTACCCTGCAGACTTCCCATACCCTGCAGCCTCAGGTTCCCCATGGAGGAGATCTAGAAGTTTCCACGGGCTCCAGAGTTGAACTCGGATTAGGGAACAAGCATGCCTGGCAGGTGAAGGGACTCTTGTGGCAGAAGTTCCAGGCAGAGGACAGGTGGAAAAACACTGGGACTGGAAACACTCTCAAAAAGGCTTCGTGCCCTTGAGAACCCAGGAGAGCCAAGGCCCACAAGCCAGAAGTCTCCCCAAACACTTCCATCTTTTTTATTCAGGTGAGTTTTTAAAGTAAATTTATCTTCAACTGATACATAAAAATTATATATCTATATTAATGGGGTAATGGTGATATTCAATAAATCTATACAATGTATAGTTTAAATCAGGTTAAATATAAATTCCTCAAACATTTATCATATCTTCATGGTAAAAACTTTTAAAATTCTTTCCACTAGCTTTCTAAAATTTACAATATATTATAGTGATATATAGTCAGCCTCCCTGCAATAGCTCACCAAACTTTTAGCTCTGTCTGACTATAACTGATCACCCCTTGGTTAACAATTTTTGATCCCTCCCTCCCCACATTCATTCTCTCTCTCTCTCTCTCCCTCCCTTCCTCCCTTCCTTCCCTCCTCTCTGTCCATTTCTGTCTCTCTCTTTCTCTAAGTCAGACTTATTCACAACTTGGTCACATGAGTTGTGACTATTCACAACTTCTATGAGATCAGCTTCTTTTACACTCCATATGTGAGTGAGACCAGGTGCTACTTGCTCCATCTTACACACTTTCCACTGCAGTCAAGGAGTGGGAAGCACAGGGAAGCAAGGAGGTCCAAGTCTGTGCCTTTATCCAGAAAAGGAAAGCAGAAATGACTCACAAGAGCCTGTTGTTTTTAATCCAGAAGAGACTAAATTCCTTGAATGAGAGCATTCAAGTTTGCCATTTGTATCAGATTTTGCTGTTTTTCACTAAACAAAAACGGATGTTCCTGACCAAGTTGAATATAGTTATAGATAAGAAAGAAAATCACATTTCTGCCCTCCTCTGTGGTACTGCTAAGGAAATTCTGTCTGCCCCCAAGCTAGACAAGGTACATACATGATCTCTTTTCATCTAGACTCCCGCTTTGATGGGTCTTTGTGGGGATTAAAAGAGATTATAACTGCAGAGTGCTCCCGGGAAGGTGGATGTCCTTCTGTTACAGAGGAGGAGGCTGATGCTGAAAGATGCAAATTGCCTGATCTCACACAACTAATAACAGGTAGCAGAAGCCTTAAGATATGGTAAACTCTCTCCTGATCCAAAGTAGTGACAATGTCATTCCGTTGACTCATTCATTCATTCACCCCTTGGGTGACCCAGGTGTTCCGTGAGGCACTGGGAGCAGACACAAAGTGGCCTCCCACATGGCACTTGCCATCAAAGGGCCATCTGAGCCAAGAAAGCATAATCATGGCGATTCGGACATCGTGTGTAAGTTATATGGTAAGTAATATGAAGGGCTATGAAGGGATCCTCAGCGCTGCTGGAGTCCGACTGAATAGGGAAGGAAGACATGCAGGAGGAAGAGGCTTCTACACAGTGACAGGAAGGTGAGGATAAGGAAGCTCCACAAAAGAAGAAAGGGGCATAGGAGAAGAGAATTCAGGAAGCGGGAACCACATGCACAAAAGCTAGAATTAAGATAGTTTATTGAGTGATTAGAAATACTTTAGGAAGATTGGTGTTTAATAGTAATAAGATAGCTAAAAAAATATACAAAAGAGATACTCCCATGCTTATGTTTATCGTGGCACTATTCACAGTAGCCAAGGTGTGGGTCTAAGCGCCTGTCAATAGATTAATGGATAAAGAAAATATGGTACATATGCATGATGGGGTGTTCCTTAGCTACAAAGAAGAATGAAATCATGTCATTTAAAGGAAAATGTTTGGAATTGGAGTGTCTTCGTGTTAAGCAAAATAAGTCACAGAAGACAAATATCACGTGCTTTCTCTCATATGTAGAAACATTAAAAAATAACCTAAAAGTAAAGGGTGGGCTATAAGGAAAAAGAAGGGAGTGCAGGGAGAAGTGAAAGAAAGGAGGGAAAGACAGGGGTAGAAAGGGATAGATATATAGATAGACATGCATATACTTTTAGAATAAGCATACTCCAAGTAGCCTATAAAGGACTTGATGGACAAGAGGACTTGAAGTTAAAGGAAAGAGAGGGGCTGACTAGAGAGGGGAAAAAATGCTGCCCCTAAGAAGGCGGAAGAAATGGGCCTGGGACTGAATTAGGATGGTGAGAAAGCGGAAAGGCTATGTGTGACTGCAGGGAAGTTTCCAGTGTTAAGCAGGAAGCTGGAGTTCCTATCTGCTATGAGCGGGGGGTGGGGGGCCCTAGGTAGGGAAGGCAGAATTTTATTTTTACTTATTTTGGGGGGGGAGTAAGGGGCAGGAAATTTTATTTATTTACTATCTGCTATGCTTTCTGCTCAAGCTTTTCCAAAACCTCAATTCAATCTACGTTTGAAACAATGTTGATCCATAAATAGTATCACTCTCATTTTCTTTAGGAGGAAAGTAAAGCTTAGAAAATTGAATAAATGGCCCAATTACACAGCAGGCAAAAGTAGAGCCAGGGTGCCAACCCGGTGCCCATAGGACTTGAATGCAATGTTTTCCCAGATGCGTTTGCCAAAAAAAGAGAAAAAGAAGAGAAAAGGGAGATCAAAGGGTAAAATACTAGCATTCGGAAAGAAGTCAAATATTCAGGAAGAGAGGCCAAGAAGTGGAAGAACGTGTGATTGTTAGGGACAAAAGTAAGGTAAAAGAGTAGTAGACAAAGAGAGAGAGGCGGTCAGAAAAGAGACATCCTGCAGAGGCGTCAAGTTGGACAGTCTTGATCTTCTTTGTTAACTTAGGATGAGAGTGCTATAAAGGTGTTAAATCTTAGAGCCACGGCATGAACAAATCATACAAAGTCAGCCCCGCACAGAACTGTCAGGCTACTTGATGTAATAAATACCAAGGAGTAATTTAAAATACTCAGTTGAACAATTACTAGAGTAGCATGTGTGATAGTGGAGGCACCGAGAAGGAAGACAGGAAGAGCTACTTTGGGAGAATGAATATGGGTGTGGTAGGCAACAGCAAACAGTTGTAAAATCCCAGACTTTGGGTCTTGGAGAGAGAATGATGCACTGGAAGGGAGCAAGAACTTTTAACTTAGGAGCACAGCTATCGTTTGAAGACAAGACCATCCCACCCAGACTGGTGAATAAACCTTGAACCTGGAAAACACCAAAGATTTAGGAACTGGGAGTTGGAACCAAGAAGAGGGGGAGAAAGATAGAAGGAATTTTATAAAAAGTTGAAGTCAGAAAAAGCACTGTCAATAACCGCAGCAAACATGAGTGAGCACTTACTTTGGGCACCACACAAAATGCCTTATGAGACTTATGGCAAATCAACAGCATAGGTCCTGATGTTTTTGCCATTTGAAAGGGGAGAAAAACAAAGCTTAGAAAAGGAAACAACTTGCCCAAGGTCACATAGTTAGAAGTGGCAAGGATGCTGAACTGCAAAGCTAGCATCCACATATGCATCCACATATGTGGTGGTCCACTCTCCAGGTCTGTAGGGTGGTAGGGCCCACACTGACCACTTGGCCAGTGGACCTTGAAGAGAAGGGAGGAGCCCCACGTATGGCAAGGAAAGGAGGCCATAAGAAACACCATGAATGGCAACATTTCCATGAAAGACAGCAACAAGCAGGGTGGAAAGAAAATGCAAAAGAATAGAAGAGTATCTTACAGTCAAAGAACAGCACAAAAACAAGAATGGTCATAGGCAGCAAAGTTCAACGAGTTACACTGCAGAGAGCTGAGACTCGGTAGGATGTGGTTTAGAATAACAGATGTAGCAAAATCACAGCTGGCTGGGCTTCAGAGAGGCAGCCTTCACAGAATACAGGTCCCACCCGGGGCAGAAACACCACGGGTCACAGCTGGGAGCACTGGTGCTGACCAGAGCCAGGCCCATGATTAGCTATACCACCTCAGGCAATGCACTCATCATCACTGGGTCTCAGGTAGGGTTAGCCCTCTGCTCCATGCCCCATCATACATTCCCTTCAGACACTGCTTTTAGCTGACTGTTGCCCCATTCCTCACAATTGATACCATCACTGTCACAAGTTAAGGACTTACTCCAGACCAAGTGCTATGCTGTCCACTTTACCTGTATAAACTGACTTTATCTTTACATCAACCCTACTCTTAAAAGAAGACAGGATCTGGAGCCAGATAGCCTGAGTTTGAATTTTACATGACCTTGGAAAAGTACCTTCACATCTTGAAGCTCATCTCTAAAATGGGCACAATACCAGAAATTACCATATTTGGTTGTTACCAGAATCAAACAAGCCAATCCACAAAAAATGCCTAGTACTCATAAGCAATCAGCAAACGTTAGCTCTTAGACAAGTTTGTTTTGTAAAAAAGGGAAGCAAGACATGGAGAACTGAGCTGTCTGTGGTCTCTTTTTTGGGAAAAGGAGATGACTGGATTGACACACACATCTGCATGGCTTCGAAGCCCACTCCACCTGCCTCTTCTCTGGCGATGGTCAGAAGGTCTCAGAACATCACCTCCTCCAAAGAGGGATGGGAAGTAACCCCAGCCAGGCAAACACACCGAACACATGTATGCTGCAGCCCTGCAAATGTGCCATTTGGCTTCCAGACCTGGAGCTTCTCCAGCAGGACACCTGCCATCGTCTTCTCTGTGGTGAGAACTGAGGCCCTCGGGTACCACCAAGAACCTGGAACCCGCCTAAGTTCTCTTCTCTCCCGCAGCACTGACACCCAGCCCTATTTCTGCTCTTGCATTTAGTGAGCACAGAATCACCCTCTCAGAGATGCTATGGCCCTTCCAGGAGCAGACAGGCGTCTTTTTCAACCGGGGACTGCAGAATGCCCACGTAAAGATGCTTGCTCCTTCAGTCTTTCTCAACCCAACTGATAGCCTGCATCTGCAAGGCTCGCCCAAAGGGAGCAGGAAGACAAATAAAACATGGCACTTGGAAGTTGCTGGGATTTCAAGGGCAGAGCTTGCAAGACAGAGAAGAGGAGAGAACAGCCCTGCTCCCATGGGCTCCTCCTGAGGGGTCAGGACCTAAAAGCAGCAGAGAAAGATTGAAGCAAAGCTGTCCTGACAAAGATCCCGAAGGCCTACACAGACTACAGACTGCACCTTCCGTCTGCCCCTCCTCCACTCACCCACTTCCTCCAGCCAACCGTCTCTCAGGCCCAGCCCCTCCCCACCCTTTCCACGGTCCCAAGGTCAGCACTGAGCAGGCAGGCCCTGGAGGGCCACCGTGGAACAAGGGAAGTGAGAGGGGTGGGAGGTGCCCACCACGGCAGGAGCAGCGCACGGAGCAGATGGCAGCAGCAGGCTTCTGTGTGTGCCCCTCACCTGGCTCCTCTCCTGCTGGAGTGACACAGCAAATAAATTGCATGGGCCTGGGGCCAGTGGAATGTTTTTCTTCCCATCCATGTCTTTCCTCCCCTTCCACTTACTTCACATTTCGTCTGCTCCTTTCTCTGACTCCCCAGCATCTTGCCCTACCCCTCTCCCTTTTCTTCGGCCCCCTGCCCTTTTTCCCCTCTGTCCTTCCATCTTTCCCCTTTCCCTCTACCAGGACCCTCTCCTAGTTTCTGCTTGTCATAAACTGCAGATGGCTTAAAAGACAGGCAGCCGGCTCATCTCTGAAAGGCTCAGCAGCTTCGCCAGGCATCACTCAGGGTAGCCATGCCTTGCATTGGCAGTGTGTCCTCTGCCAGGTGTCATGTGCCCTACACAGGAATAGGAATCTCAGGGATCAGAGCCCCGCGCTACAACTTCCGCTGATTTCAAGCAGCTGGAAAGAATGACTTCTCTTTGACCCCTGAAGCTATTCTACAGGGAATTGGATTCTGGCTCAAAGGCACACTTGCTAACTATGATCTTGGGCTAGAGGTTTAACTTATCTGTTCCCTCATCTGTAAAATGCAGCTATGAATAGCACCCCTCCGGAGAGTCACAGGAGTGTGAGGAGTTCCTGTGTGTAAACACACTCAGAGACTGCCCCACAGACAGGGAATGAGCAATCCAGTCCGTGTTAGTGACTATGATTCCTGTACATTGGGGGTCATCATAAAGAATGTAACTAATGCCAAATACAATCTCGGTGACTTAAAGGGGGTAGGTGGTGACCAGTGTAAGAAATTGGGAAGGAAGCAGGGCGATCTGCCATGTAGTCATTTCACCTTCATTTCATTTGAATCTTCTTGGAATAACCCTGAGGAGTCACGGCTCCAAGAACACAATAGATTTTCTAAGATGGGTGCTATCCGGTGGCAGGAAGGGAAGGGTTCACACCCTGGATTCCTGGAGCAGTGGGGAGAAGATTGGCATCCTTTTGAGCGTCCACAGAATCTCCAAGAGCACACCGCGGCTGCACATGCTGCCGGCTGCCGGCTTGCTCCCTCCAGTTCTTTGATGCAGGGTGCTTACATAAGGGGAGAAACTGGGTCATTATGAATGAGTAGTGCAGCTGGTGCAGCAGGGAGGGTGACTTAGGTAACAGTTCAAGGTCCAGCAGCTCCAATTTAGCTGGCATCAGGGGTGGGCTTGTGCCTAGCTCAGTTCCCAGGCAAGATCACAAGAATAAAAGGTTCTTTTTCAGCTCTGGGTTTACCAAAGTGCCCTCCCAAAGACCAGAGTCATCTTCTGTTCCTGATCGATTGGAGCAAATAACCCAGTGAATGGGTTCCAAGGTCTTTCTTAGACCAGGAAAGGAAAATGCATATATAAAATAATTACTGGTAATGAAGTTCAAATCCTCTTTGATTTGGAACCAAGCCACTGATTTGAAATTTGTGATGAGAACGTCAGGATTGGAGTTTTTTGTGTGTGTTTTGTTTTGTGAAATAAAGGCTTTTAAACAAATGGCTGGGGGCTAAGCAAGATTTAGGTAGGAATATTACAAAACAAATAATTGTCAATTTTGATACTTATTAGCAAGTAATTGGTATGCTAATTATATTTCAGTCTTGCAATTAACATAATTTTCCTCAATGAGCTCTACTTTGTTAGTATATATATAGAAAAATGATATATTATGGTTGTAATAGGACTTGAAGGCAGTGAGATTCTTTGTGACATAAAAGAGTTGAAAGCTCCTGTGATCACATCCTACAACGGACACAAAGAATGATGCCTTGAGGTTGCATAGTTTGTTATTTCTAGAATGTGGGAATAGAAGAGGAAGGAGACCCTAGGCCTTACAACTCCTATTGCAGTGTTTTTTTCCTATCCCATCAGGCAGAAGCTGAGCCAAGCAATCAAAAAAACAATAATGGAAAAAAATAAGGGCAGGGCCTGTATCTGCAACTACTGTAAGACACTGGCAAGGAACTTTCTACTAAGCAGGGAGACAAAGGAGACACGGCCCTAATAGGGAGAAAGTTTAACATTCACAAATTACTTCTTTAATAAAGAAGTATTCTCAAGCCTCACATATACTCATCAACAGCCTAAAGGATTTCAAAAATTAAGTACCCAACAATATCTCTTAGGTTGGTTTGGTAGAGGAATAGTGTACAGATTCTCAAAAAGGGATCATGTCAAATTCACCTACTGGGTTTTTAAAAACTGCATCTCTAACAGGTTTCTCCCACTTACACGGAGGGGAAGTAGGAAGGTGTGCAAAGAGGATACCAATTGTTCAGGTGGTGAAGGGTGAGCAAAATGGAACTGGAATATGTCCTATTGGTGATCCTATTACTACCTGCAATTGGTTACCTCAAGCTGTCTGTGGGATCAAGAAACTGACACGATCTTGGGCATATAGGATGGACAAAATGCATGTTTTCTCCGTGCATTTAATACTGTGTTATAGCAAAAACAATTTAAAAATAGCTGATCCTTCATCAAATACCTCTACATATAAGTCCACATGCAGCATTTCTAAACAGCAGTCACACCAAATTCTCACAACTGTTCAAGGTAGGTCTTATGTTCCCCTTCTACAGAACAGGAAAGTGAAGTTTATGGAGAAAAGTTAATTTGCCCATGGTCGTACAGCTGTCAGGGTGGGTTTTGGAAACTTATCCAGTTGCTTCTGTTCAGACCTTTTCAACATGCTTCTAAGAGCTTCTGCATGGAGTCTAGGCACTCCTTCTGCAAAGGCCAACTGTACCCCACCTCCTTGGCACAAGTAAAACTTATGACACTGTGGAGAAGACACCAAGGGTGTAGGGAAATTTCTTTCCTCCCCATCTCCACATCACATATATGTGTCTAACTCATAGCCTCAGTTTCTCCAAAAAGCATACCTGCCGTATTTGTTGATATACTGTGGAATTCTCAACCCTGTCCAGTATATGTGGAATCTGTGACACATGCTATGCCAATAAAGGTGTGAGGGAGGTAGTTAAACATTAGCAGGCCTTGCAGGGGGGCATCCAAAATAACATGCATTGCCATTTAAGTAAAGAAACAAAGGCTTCAATACATAATACATTTATAAGCATTTGTTCGGTTTCAGACTGCAAGCATTCCCACATAGCACAATGACATTGTAAAGTTATACAACATACACAGTCCTTTGCATACCTGGCCACCTGGCCATCTAGTTCCAAAACAGGGCACACAGCATTCCTGGCTGCCACAGCCTACAGCCCAGTGATACCAGGAAAGAAAATGTTCTTTAAAGACCCTCTTGCCTTGGGCTGGAACCCGGTTTAAATTAAGAATTTAAACTTTCGTAAATTTCTTCATGATGAAAGCCCCAGAGGAAACACTGACCAATTGAAAAGGGCAGAGAGACATTTTGCAGTTCCAAAGTAACTTTTAAGTGAAATGTCAATAAGCATTGTAATTACTCCAGTTCCCTGAACCCAGTAGTAACTTTTCTGTGCATAAAAAGGTATCCAAACACACTCAGTATAGATTCCTTCATGGCACTGCCCACCTTCTCTCTTGAAAGTATGACTCTGTATATCTACTTTATAGTAAAATCTACCTCTGCTTCTGCACAGCCATCTAGGTGTCTCTACTAAATTCTTTTCACTGAGAGCACAACGAAGCAAGGACCAAGGAAGTAAGGGGCCAGTTCCTCACTTTGTCAGGACCCAGCTTCCTAGGGACAAAGGGACAAAATGCCTGAGGACCAGGGAAAGCTATAGCTAAGCTGCAATCTCCATTTCTTAGAAAGTCATAGCCACCTGCCCCACCAGGCTGCTCCAGATTTGTGTCTTGCTGATATGCTTTGGAGAGCAGTGCTTTTCTCGCTTCAGTGAGCAGAAAGGCTTTGCGGAAAACAGACGCCAAGGACCACCCCCAGGGATTCTGAGTCTAGAGACCTGAGACAGGATGCAAAAATATTCAGTTCTCACAAGCTCCTGGCCGGTGCTGGGGCTTTTTCCTTTGGATCACACTTTGAATAACACTGTTCTAGAATCTTCTGGCATGGAAAGGGATACGGGTGGGGTTGCCTGGTGGGTGGAAGCCTAACTGTTGAACTATGTGTTCTAGAGCTAATGGCTATTTAGATGAATAATTTAAGGAATTGCATGAGCTGATAATTTAGTTTTTGATTGTTGTGGGTTTTCTGACTGGCTTAAGTCATTATATTTTTCTATACCACAATTATTACCTCAAAATGGACTACTTTTTAAAAACAAAAGGCCTCTTTAGGGGTTTTGTTTAGTTAATAACTCTGAGATGATAACAACTCTGAAAATGCAAGAGAGCTTTCAACCGTCCCATTCCCCTGACCTCTGTGCTCTGTAAAAACAACTAAACAAGACTTAAGTTCCAAATAAACGCAGGGAAGTGCTGGGATCATGGGTCTAACTCATGCAAGGGAGAAGGGCAAGAGATGCAGGCTAAGCTTCCCTTGGCATGAAGTAGAAAATGGAATGAGTCTAAAAAATAAAAAGAAAGGAGAGGTGGAGGATGGAGGCAAAGAAGAAAAAGGGAGAGAATAAGGAAGAAGGGAGAAAGGGAAGGAAGGAAAAAGGAGAGGAAGAGAGAGAATTTATTCAGCTATTCAGAGTTTAGGACTGAATGTCCCTCTAAAAGCTGGACAAAATAGCAAACATATGCCTGAGGCACATGAGAATAAAAGTGGAAGACACACAATTTTCTTCCTGTTCCAAAGCAACCTGTCATAAAAGATCTCCTATAAACTAAAAGCCTTCATTCTCCTGGGTATCAGCTGGCAAGTGAAAAGGCTTGTACATACGCGCACGCGCACACACACACACCTTCAGAGCATTCTACATGCACAATTCATAGACACTAAGTCTAATCGTTACTGGATGAACAGGAACAAAAACACCAAATTAAAAGCATTAGAAATCCTCCCAATCAAGCCATCAGCAACTTCAAGTTCAGTCTCATTTGTTAGTTTAAAAAAGGAGAGCAAGAGAGCACTTAGCAAGCAGTTACCTCTCAGACCTTCCTGGAAACTGTTCCTCTTTGTACTGCATTTGTAAACAAATATGATTGGAAATAAAACCACTCCAAATATTTGCTGTCCAGATAATTTGAACTCTTAGCCTTAAAAACTATCTAAGTTGCTTCCTTTTTGCCTGAGATTTGAGCCAAATAGGTGCCTTGCCAAGAAGGGGCCTGGACAAGGAGGGGCTTTGGTCCCGCTTCTGGTTGCTGAAGCCATTTCAGCTTTGAAGCAGTTTACATAACCCTGCAGCCAGCACTGATCAAACCACCTGCTGTCGGTGACCTGTTATTGCCCAGCCTTGGTGCTTGCTACATTGAAGAGCTTAGGACAAAGGGGTAGAACAGGATCCCCCCTCTGATGCCTCCTACTCCTCCTCCTGACCCTTCATGGTATAAGTGAGCAAACAGGATTCTAAGGGACTAGGGGCTCCATCAAGGTAACCTAGCCATCCAGCAGCAGAGCTGGATCAAAACTGGGTGCACAGATCCAACTGTCAGCAAGTGCTCTGCACTTAATCCAAGAGCATGTTCCTGAATGAAGTAGAAACCATGCTCTAAACTAAAAGCAACTGTTCTGCTCCCAGATCTATCAGGACTCCTAATGTTGACAAAACAGAATTTAAAAGGAACACTGGATGCCAGCCTTCTGTTGGAAATCTTGAGAGCACCTAGCTTGTAGTCAGCACACTATTTTTTCTGTTATCTTTGGTGTGCGCACCAGTCTTTTCAGAGAGTGCATTCTCCACCAGGAATGGACGGGGTCCTGTTTATCTTTGTGCCTCTTCCCAGCTGCGTGGCACACATTCTGCACAGAATGATACTAAGCACATCATTTTCAAAACAAATGAGTGCCCCAAACACCCAGGCAGAGCAGGGATGGCAAAGGTGCTCTATAGATTGAGAAAGGGGAGAAATAATCATCTGGATTTTATTAAATAGAAAGCTCAGGGAGGGCAGCTGCCTAAGTATAGAGAATTCCCAAGGAGGGGGTTCTAGACTATCAAACATTTTTCTGGTGCCCACTCCATCAGGGACTCTTTCTTTCTTAGGACATTTTGTTGTCTTAATCAGAAGCTCCAAACACCTCCCTTCAACGCTGTGCCTCCTGAGGGACCAGCACATGTGCAATCCCTCTGGAAATGCTTAATCGGGCTAATTGAGTCACAAAACCAACCCAAATTAATTAGACTTTTAGAAAGTTGTCAGCAATCTGTAAAGTAACCTGGGCATCAACTCTCCATAGCTTTCCCAGAGTCGTAAACACTCAAGTTCTAAAGGCTTTAAATTCTACCAAGAATCCCTCAATAATGATTCTTTTCTTCTCAAGGACATTCATGCTACTGGGTTTTTTTTAATTTCCATACTAAGCAGAAATGAAAAAGCAGAACTTCAGACTCCAAGAAAGATCATAGAACGTCAAAGTTCAAAAAGCCTATTTCTGTAGTCATTTTACAAAGAAACAAAGTGGCGTCAACTTGTAACCCCTTAGCAGAATCTCTATCTCAGAAAGGGCTCCTTGCATTCCTGGAAACCAAAAGCATCCCTGCCAGAAGCAGAACCAAGCATCTTCAGCTCTAGAAAGCATTGAATCAAGCAATTAAAATTAAATTCTTAGATCTGCAGGTCTTCCCACTGCAATAACATAAATATATTTTAAGCATCCAATCACTAATTTCACCGCCATAAACCTTGTCTATGATAGTTTAATATTAAAAATTGGCTACAAAATTCACGATCTTATCCTGAAGGCATATTTAGTTTATTTCATAAGGAAAAGTATCATTTTTTTAAATCCATCATGCCCTTACAGCACATCTTTCAGTGGAGAGTCCCGAATCCTCTGACTGTCCACTTAATAAATCTCTCATGTGCTGGTGATAGGTAGAAGCAAGTAATTCTAACCCCATTTTAGAATGAGGAAACAGCCTCAGGGACCTGAACTAAGTGAGACCAGTTGTGAGGCTGAAATAGAAATCGAACTTCAAGATGACCTTGAATTAAATCAAGCCAGAAAGGAAGGTATAAAGTGGTGGTGACACTCGCTCGGCCAAATGTGACTCCAGAAAAATCAGCAAAATAGCCTCATTTTATATAAAAAAGGTATTACTGTCAAATCCTAAATATTATCTATCATACATATGCCATTGCTTTGGCAAATTCATTGTGTGAGCTTGCTGTTTGGAGTATGACCATATGTTATATATGCTGTTCTCTATGCTGCTTTATTTTCTTGCCTAAGTATAACCCATGAACTACTTAAATGACTATTTGCCTCACAAAGTTACTTGTTACAATACCTGCTTATTCTTAGATTTCAATTTTGACTTTTAAAATCTATTCAGAAGGACTTGTTAATTAGCTTATTAAGAATCTGGACAGAGTTGGGGACTGTTCAAAAAGTTGAAAGCAAACTCAGTTCTAACACCTTCTAAAAAAACGGAGGGGACTCCATCAAGACCTTCTACTCATCTATCTAGTGACTAAGTTAGGACAAATCTGAGAACACAGACCTGACTCCTGCCTAATGCCTTAACTGTACCAAACCATGTTCCCCAATCAAGTGGAAACAACACACCAGCTCAAAGCTTTCTGCTCCCAGATCACTTTGGACTTCCAGCACTGGCATGACATATTCAAGAAGGATGTGGAGTGTCTGTCTCAAACCTTCCTGTCTCTTCACAACACCCTCTCTCTCCTCCCACCTCTGCTCTGCTTCCTCCATGTACTGAATGCCACTGAGATTTCAAAGCCCAACAAATCTAGACTTGCTCATGGAGACAGAAAAGAGCTGGAAAGTTTGACTAATGACAAATTACCTTCCCCACACAACTCTCTCTGTCTTTGTAGGAAACAAAAGATGTAACAGCTGAGAAAGGAAGAAATGGAAGATGAGGGAAAGCAGAAGTTGTGTTCCAGTCAGAAATTGGATACAACGCAGCTAAGTTAGCAATCCTGCAAAATAATAACTCAAACAACAACTTCTCCATCAAGAGAAAATGAAATGCGCAGAATATTCCTTGTAGTAAAGATTCACCCCAAGGTCCTCCAGTGGAAAGGGAGGGGTCATTTCATTTTATAAACAAGATCTAGGATAGAACCTCTATTCTCTCATCTCATCAAGCCCACACTCCAAACTCCTATGCTAACCCCTCTCTCACTAAAGTTGCTGAGAAGATGAAAACTTCTTAGGACCAGACCTTGAACCAGAAAATAGAAAAGATCCTCAGCCAAAGCATTAAATTACTCATTTCCTTATTTTTTTTTCCGCTCCTGTAGTCAGGAGGCTCTGTGAAGGCAGGATTAGAAATATCTGGAAACCCCAGCCCAGTACATGGAGGCTGGGAGGCATTTGGACTATTTGTTACAACACGATGAGATGGAACTCTACTTACACTTATGAGAGAGAAGCACATCAAAGGAATCAGCCCACCTCGTAGCCTCTTCAGTGGATAATCTCCTAGGAAAAAAGAAACATCTCTCTTAAAATAACCTCCTCCTACTCAGCCACCACTAAGATTTGCTCAGGAGGTCAAATTGGAACAATGGGGGTCAAATTCAGACTACACTTGGGCTCCTGCAAGTCTATTGCTGTAAATTTGTACGTCCTTAAGTAACGGTAGGGAAAACCTCAGGGTGCAAATTCAAGATATTGGCTTTCAGTCTAAACAAAAGCTAGGTAACAGTATGATTTAAAGATGTTAAGGTAACACTGTAAAGAAACTGGTCTTGGAGTAAGAAAACCTAGACTCAACCCGTGACTCCATCTCTCACTGTCACCTTGAGTTCTTCACCTCTGAAGAGGGAATAATGATGCCCGTTACGGAGCTGGGCGAAGGTGAAATGAGGTGATGTCTGTAACATCATTTAATATAGCTCCTGCACAGAATAGGCACTGAATCCAGATTATCTGAACCTAGGCATATTTTTAGAGTAACTTTCAATGTTTATTTCCAAATTGAGAGCTCAGCTTGACGACTAAGTAGAACCAAGAAGTATCCTTCAACCCCCACAGCATCAAAGTGGTGAGTGACATGGCTCTCTGAGGAGGAGGAGGCCTCCCATTCTGACATTGTGAAGCCATTCCTTCCTTCCACTCACATCAGGAATATCAAAGGAGTTGCTGAGAGGCAGTGTGTACTGTCAGTGGCTATCCGGTCAGCAGCTCACTCGAGAAGAATATGTTCTTAACTCAATAGTGGACACCCCTTGGTGGGCACCCACTATGTGTCCATACTACTCACTTGAGAGCACGGTTGGGTTTGTCGGGAAGGATAGCTGTGAAATCACTGCAGGAGTCTGACTTGTGAGACAGGCATCCCAGTCGAGTCCTCATCCCTTTGTTCCTGAAACAAGCACAGGGCAGGAGGGCGGAACTGTCATGATCATAGCTGTCAACGCTATAAAAGGCCCCGGAGCTGCTGCTGCAGAAGTCTAAGGGCATCCTCCTCTCCCCCGACCCCAGGTGGTGCCCAAGGAGTTCACAAACAGGCAGGGAACACCCCAAGAGCCAAGGGATGGGCTCCCTCCTTATCTTGACTCCTGGCATAGCAGTAGGTCCCCTGCCCTATCCCTAGAGGATGAATAATTTTTAATGCTGACATGACAAGCGGATGATATGTCAATGAAGATCATTAGCTTGGAAGAATTTCTAAATCAGGATTCTCTGTAGGGAAAGGAAACACAGTGGTGATGAAATCACAGTCCACATTTTGCTTTCCCTCCAGGAGGGCAAAGTAGCAGCAGCTTCTAATTCCTAAGCCCAGAAGTCGGGCTCACACTAAGCGTAGAAGGAGGTCTGCAGAACACAGGGTGCAGAGCAGAGTCAGCGCACAGAGGAGTGTAGGGCTTTGGGTCACGCTGACCCCCACGAAGGTTCTCCCCACTCATCCCCACCCCCAACTGGGCACAGATACGATGGGCTCAATCCAGCAAGGATGATCCCCGCAGGTGAGGAGAAGGGCAATCGACACAACCCATAATGAAGAACCAATATCCCCTTTGTCAGTTCTTCTCCTTGTTTAACTAAGCTCTTCTATTCCTATTTACATTTTGGCTTATCACAATAAGCATATGTAAAATGTTAGTGTGTATGTTTAAATTTTTCATACATTTAATTTTCCAGTCGACCCTCAGAATGCCAGATCTAATGAAAAATCACTCTAATGTTTCTTTCCAACTTCCAACCATAGCCCCTGTTTACCTTTAACCAAGTATTGGCAAGCTACATCCCCACAAGGTGTCTGTTTGTGTACATACAAACAGACGGGGTTTTACTGGAACATAACACCATTTGTTCACATACTGTCCAAAGCTGCTTTCAACTACAAGGGCAAAGTTAAGTAGTTACAACACAGATCATATGGCCCACAGAGCTGAAAATATTTGCTCTCCGGCCCTCGACAGAAGAGGCTGCTGACCCCTGACCTTTAACCATGGTAAGCCCTTGTGTTGAAGGCAAAGGTAAGTGAGAAGAATTGACTCTTATCAGATCGGGACTTCAGACTGACTTATAAAAGGGAACTGCCACGTGGACACTGGTAGCAATTTGCCAGGGAAACGGTCCTAGCAGATGCCATTCTCCACAATGAAAGCAAGTCCTCCAAGCCTGGATATTTTCTTCTTTTTTATAAATCCTAGGATTGGGCAGAGACCTTAGAGGTTATCCAATTCAATTACTTCTTTATACTTCAAATGGATTTCCATTCTTGATCCTGGTAAATTGTCTTTGTTACCAGAAATTTTATCCTGCAGTGCCTACTGGGATAGCATTATATTTGGCAGGAATGGACGACATTTGTATTCCACAGCACATCTCTGAAGAGCCTCTGAGGGCTAGAATATCCAAGTTTCCAGAAATAACTTCTCTCCTGCAGAAAATTGGCCTGCACCTCTCTTGTCAGCCGGGCCATTCTGTGAAGCCACCTATTTCGTGGCATTTCAATACACTGGCTATAGCTATGCTTTCTGCTGACACCAGAAGCATACATGTGCCCACTCACTCTTCCAAATCATGGGTGCCCAAACCAGGCCACACAAGCAACTGATGAAAGGCCCTTGAGCCATCACATTCCATGGGTCCAAGAGGTCCTGTTCAGACCTCGTGAGGCCGGAACCCTACATCGAGTGAGCCAGCTCATGCCTCAGTGCCGTACGATCCTCAGTCATGACACGGCCAGGTCACTGCCCCTGAAGAACAACTAAGAGGACTCGCAAAAAGCATCAAACCCACACATCCCACTTAACATGGTTTAGCAGGGGCCAGTGTAAAGGTGCTACTTGTTACCCAGATAGTGCGACTCTCCCAGTGTGTAAGAGTCTTCAAAATATACTTTGGGACAACATTGTTTTTAACTTCTGTCTTTCCAGGTAAGACTAAGTTATACTCTTCTTAGCTAGATCTAAAATAATGGGAACAGAAGCAAGAGTCAAAAGTTCAGGTTCTATATAGGATTTTCCTCTTCTGTCTTCTCTCTGTAACCCCAGGCCCAGAAATTTGTAGAGGTTCTTGTGATTCCATACAAGCTCAGGCACTGTCCCTCATCCCACCAGTAAGTCACTACCAAGAGGTCCTGCTGGTCAGTGCTCAGAGCTCAGGCCCCTGCAAGCCACAACATTGCAAGAAACACACAACAGGAATGCAGGAGGCCTAGGGGGACAGGTATAAGTGGACACCCAGAGGCCAAAAGGCTTGGGCCAGGCTCAAAGGCAGAGGCAGTTGGGGAGGTGGGAAGGTGGAGAAAAGAGAAGAGAGGCAGGGGCAAGGAAACAGGTCATGGATCCATTACCTGCGTGGCATCAGTAAGGCAGCCATACAGGCATCCGGTTATGATTAACCCTTGGGCTGGTTTGCAGGGACGTCAGAGCAGGAAATAAGACTGCGGAGCTCAGGGATTTACCCTTTCACGTCCTCTCACCTAAAATCAAAGAATCTGCTGTAAGAGGGGCTACCCTCTCTCATCTGATTGCCCAACATGTCCTTCAACTGGTTCTCTACCAATGGAACGCCTCCCCACACACAAACACCCCAGCCCCCACAAGCTCCCGCTGCTCCTCAGCAAGGGCAACCAACCAAGGATGGAGAAGAACAAATGGGTGGCTTCGCACTGCAGAGTGTTGGTCAGGAGTTCTCACTTCCCCAGCCACTGGCCGTCAACAGAAATTGGGACATGTTCCCCTGGGGAGACACAGGCCTGGCAAACCAAAAATTACTGTTGCCTTTGTCTTACTAGAGTGGGACCCAAGTGACTAGGGAGGAGGGGAGGATGAGGAGCCAGCACTTGCTCCTAAATAACTTGATTGACTCATGCTGTGGTTCTCACCTCCCTCCAGGTATACCTGCCCCTCGTGGGTGGGTGTGGACACCTGGGAAAGTGGGAGCCGGAGGGAGGTGACAGTGACTCCAAAGGGGGCTTGGCAGGTCCCCTCTGCACATGGGCTTGCCCCTTTGAAAAGCAATCCCAGACACAGGCTGAGGAAATGAATATTCAAGTCACCCTTACTCATCCATGTGGAGGTTGTGTGACCTTCCTGAGCCTGGGGACTGGCCCATTCCTGACCCGAAGCAGGGAGGACCGGGGGTGGGAGAAAGGGGATGTTGAGGTTGATTGACTTATGGGTTCTCTCTCTCTCCCCAGGGTCTCGGTGCTTCAGGCCCTTTGTTCCCACAGATGAGAACTGATAGGAAGAAACACACCAAGGGAGCAGCCTATCCATAAAGGATTCCCCTGGGGGCGACTCGCACCAAACATAAAATCCATTTTAAAGAAAATCTAATTTAGATGGATAAGTCACCTATGTGAGCTGCGCCATTAATAATGTTTTGGTATTAGCCTGAACATTTCACAAATACTTCTTTAAATTGCTTTGCTAATGATACTGTAATTATAAAAATAAGATAAGTGTTCTATGAAAACTAAAAAAGAAAAAAGATGAGGTTTTATATAAAGTCTCATCCCATGGACTGTATTCACTGACAGCAGGGACATTTCTTCAGTCCCTGTCCTAACTGGGCTTATACCTGCTTGCCCAGAAGTCGGGAAACCAAAGCCCTTTACAGCTGTAAGGCACCCTAGAAATCAGGTTTGGGGCACCTATGCCTTCTCTCCTCTTGCTTGTGGGATATACCCCAGCGGAAGTGCCTCATTCTCCTGCACCTGAGCAGAACAAGATACTGCGACCCACATGGACCACAGCAAGGTCATTAGGGCAGGGGTCATTTAGGGCAGGGCCCCTGTCCCTGCCTTGTCACCCTTCCCATTCCCACTGCCAGCCCACACTGGCTTGCCCGTGCCGTTCAGATGCCTCCTCTCTCCCTTTCTCAAGTTCATTCTGCCCACTAGCCCCCACCCCTTTGGTGAGCCCAGCTTTGAGCTCCACTAAATGAGAACCAGCAGGAGACTCTGCCCCAGCTGCCTGGTCCATTCTGACACATCAGCACTCTTATCCCATTTGGCTCAGGACTAATGGGAGACAAAGTGAGAGGTTACCCAGAGCCCAGGACATTCGAAGGTATGATTGCCCCCACAGTGCATGCACCCTCATAGTGGGCCCCAAGTCACAGGTGACTGGAGCAGACAGGATGGGAGCTAATGAGAAAAGAGGAAACTGAGGGGAAAAACAAAGGCTAAAAAGCAAAAAGCAAAGATTTATAAAGAGGGAGAGAGAAACTAAGAGCCTCAGCAGGGAGAAAGCAATCAATATGCATGAAGAGGCAGGTTAATTAAATATGGATAATGCAATCGGCACACCAGGGCACCCGGAGAAGGGAGAGAACAGCAAAAAACGATACTCACTGTCGCGGACCGGTCCTCATGGCCTGCAGTTCTTTGCCAACTGGATGGTCAGAGAGGCTGTGGGTTAAGGAGCTCTGAGGAAAGAGTAGATCTTTCTTTTAGCAGTGGAATCCTTGGCAGGTGGAGGGCATGTCTGCACGGACACACAGGCTCGTGCACACACACACACACACAAGCATGCATGCACAACACACCTCCCACCACTTGAGCCAGGCAGCAAGCGGCCCCACTGAAAGCTCTTCTCTCTGCTTGTCACATCCAGTAAATACTGAAGCAGCCTACAGCCGGCGGGCGGCGGCTCAGCTCCCGGGCACAGTCTGCACACCCATCCTCATTGGCAGGACGCAGGAGGTGCCCCTGAGCAGACTGACCTGGCACGCTGCCCGCACCTTCCTCCTCAGCCTCGCTAACCTGAAGCCTCTCTGGCTGCAGCTCAGAGAGAAGTCCCCACAGCCCACAGCGGCCTCTCTCTGCACCCAGCGAAGTCAGTATTAACTCTTTCAGGCCACCAATGAGCTGAAAATCAAGTGTCCAGGGGGGCCTCCTAATGAGCTCTGCTGCTGGCTGAGGGCTCGTCGCTGCGCAGGGAGCATAAAGATCTCGCCCCAGACAGCTGCTGACGGCAGGAGCCAAGCCGAATCAAATCTCCTAATGAGCCAGGAGGAGGGGGGCTGTCTTGCTGGGTGTGATGTGATGTGATAAATGCAGAGAGCAAGAAAGCTATGGGGCAGGTCACACATCTAAATTCCACCCCCTTCCTCCCAACTCCTACTGTGCCGCGGCTACAGAGCCAATCCGCACAGCCCTGGAATTACCCCTCTCCGCCGCATCTCAGGTGTCCCCTAACTCCACAGAGCCACCTCTCCCCCAGGCCACTGCCAGCCTGCCCCCACCAGTGCCAGCCACCCTGCTCCCCACTTCTTAATGAGAAATTTCCACCTCCTCCGCCTCCCCGAATGCACATATTTCTAACCCTCTGCTCCTGCCTCTCACCTGGTTTTTCCCGCAGTAGAAACTCACCTCTCTCCCTCACCTATCACCTAGCAACTTCCCCCGTCTTGCGTTTGTTACAGAGTGAGACTCTTCCCTTTGTTCTGCCTCATCTGCACATCATGCCTATCTTTCGGTCCCTTTTCCTTCCAGCTTCTCTTCCAAACCTCCTTACCCACATGGATCTTCACACTGCCTGCTTCTGTTCCAACAGGAAGACTCCTCCCGCTTGTCCTAGGGTAGTGGTTTTCTCAGACTGCTTCCCCAGGCCAGCAGCTCGGCACCACTTTAAGAATGAGTTGGACATGCCAGCTCTCAACCTCCCCTTGCCAGACAGACAGCATCAGAAACTCCGGTTGCACCTTCCAGGTGATTCTGATGCACGCTGAGGTTTGCAAACCACTGCTCTGGGATAAAGCTTATCTTTGTTCATCACACACTGTGTTTTTAAGACTGAGTCTCTGTCTCTATTCAGGAACCAACCAGTTTTTTTCAAATACATCTAGCTTTTTCTGCGAGTCATTTCTGAAACTGAGACGGTAACAGAAATCTCTTCAGAAAGTGATGGATTTACAATAAAAGTAATAGATTCCATACATGTGACCTTTTAAAATGTATGGAGCATTTTCATGCATTGTCACTCAACAATCCCATGCAGTGGTCAGAGAAGGTATTATTTATTATCCCATGCTACAGATGAAAAAACTGAGGCTAGACATGGTAAATGCCTTTTTCAAGGTGACACAGCACACACAAGACAGCACAAGGACCAGAATTTGTGTCTTATGACTAGCAGCAGAGCTTTTTCTGCTACATTATGCTGGGCCCCAGACTTTCTGAGCACATCTGTTGGTGTATAACCTATATTCTAACAGGAGAATGATTCTGCTGAAGCTGTTCATTGTCTGGTGAAATAAAAATTCCAATGCTGCCTCCACAGTGACTCATTGTCTCTCTGTCTGATAAAGTCCACAGTGCCCCTCTGCTAGGCAAAGGAAGTCCCGTGTTGCAAAATGAGATATGATACGAAAGAAACATTTTCTACTCTTTATATCTCCTGTCTTGAATCATGATGCTAGCTGGAATTTTGAATTTAAGCAGACAGAGAATCCTTCACTTCTGGACACTTGTCTGGTACATTGCACCATATGAAGCAAGTGCACAAATAAAATAAAAGTTTATTTAGACCAGAATATGAGTCTGTATAGCTAGTGTTTAATGCACACAGTTATGCATAATGTTCAACAAGCATTTAATATGTGCTAGACTCTATGCTCAAACTGCACTGGAGTTAATCTTATTTAACACTCACAATAAATTTACAAGGCAAACACTTTTATAGGTGGAAAAAGTGAGATAAGTCATTTATAAATGACAGAGCTGGTGTCTGAGACCAAACATGGTGCTACTGTGCCTTCACTGCATCCCAAAGGCAGCATCACCATGGTACCCTCTTTACCCCTGCTGCAACAATAGGTTAAAGGCTTCCTCTCATGCCATTAAGCCTGATTTCCAGGCTGAAAAGACACCAGGGAGGGAGGACAGGGCTGCAGATGGACCCAAGTCTCAAGTGGAAATGGGTCAATATTAACCAGGCTTCAGAGTCTGCAATTAGCCTTTAGAGAAATAATATAGTCACAGGAAGTCAATAAGTCAAATGTTCAAGGCAATTAATAAATTTTAAAGGACATATAAGAATAGAAAGAGCAGACAGACAAGAGTGTATGGACATGCCCAACATGAGGAAAAAGAGAAAAATAAAACTAGTTCAAACATTTTTACCAAAACATGCCTAAACACCAAGGAGTCACCACAAAGCACCCCAACTTGAAAGGCACAGACCTAACACCAGTCTCCTCTTGTGAAAGGGCTCTAACATCATCTTTCAAAAAACAGGTGCATGAAAAACTCCAGGGGGGAACTAAGCTGAACCCAAGGGAAAGCATTCCAGCGTGTTCATCTTCCCGAAGAGAAGGAGACAGGAAAAGGCACCAGTTTGAGTGCTGAAAGGATGGAACACATCCACTTGGACTCTGCACTCCCCTACCTTGAGCCCTGGCGGGAATACAAACGTCTGGATTCTTTTCTGGCTACTCCTCCCAACTTACTGGCTGGAAACTGGGCACAGGACATTTCTGCTGGCCAAGACTCTGGCTTTTCCCAGGAAAATGGTGCTGACAAGCCCTACTCTGGATGCTTGTGCTGCCCAGCTCCCCTCCGCTCTTCCCATTCTACGGCTTCCTTGCCAGTGTCAATCTCTGATCCTCTCCACAACCAGCACTGCCGTCCTGCTTCCGCTGAGCTGCAGCCTGCTGCACAGAGGTCTGCTGGACAGCTCCGCACACACAGCCCGCTGGCTCCCTTGCATCTGGAGCAGCACATTTCCTTTCCTGAGACTCAGTGCCCGGAGGGTTCCCTGTTTGTCCACAATATCACTTTATCCTAGCTCCTTGGGGTGACAAGTACTGATATTTTTGGTTTCTTTTTCCCCATTCCTCTTGCTGAATTGGTTTCTAAATCTCACGGTTACATTTCTGAAACAGTCCTTAACTCCATCCACGGGCATTGCCTGTCAGTGGGGATTCAGCTCCCGGCACGGTGCATGTCCTTCCCCTGAAATGACCTGCTTCATTGCTCCCACCCACCTACAAACCTTCCCGCATGCTACACAGCCATCACCGACCCAGTGAGTGCACACCATAAAGCGATCATCTGTATAATAATCTTCAATGGGTCTTTGCAGCCTGCAGCTCCTCCCTGTGCCTCACAATTAGTCAACCCCATTTGCCTACCCAGTTTTACATTCTATTGCTTTCCCTGTCTCACACACAACCATGTACCTTATTCTCCTGCTGCCTCCTCTGCTTGGAATGTCCTCACTGCAGATCTGCTTAACTCCCAGTTCCTTTTTAAAACTTACGACCTCCAAGCTAACAACTCTCCTTTCCAAGCTTTCTCAGAACTCCTTCAATCAGTAGGAGTTTGTCCACCCCAGCCCCACCATTTTAATGGGATGGTTCTGGTAGACCACATCACAGTCTTACTTAATTCTTTTGATTTATGGGTTTTGATCCTCATAACTGACTGTCCACTCTGAAAGTGCAGAGTCCATGACTTACTTCCCTTGCTATCCATTTGCATTGCTGTGTATGGAGCAGGTGTTTAATAAGCTGGCTGAATTTGATTTTGAGTCCATGAAAATGTCTGAAAAACCACCGAGCATTCCTAATGGCAGACATGCGTTAGACTTCTGCAGCCTCCTGGTCAAGACCAAAGTCAACAGAATATTAATGGCATTCAGGGGCGGTAGCACCAGTACAGAAGGCCTTTTGTAAATTATCCCAACAGCCCAGTCAGGACATGGTAGAATTAATCAAGAGCAAAAGGAGCACCTGGTGTTGTCACATGGGCCATGAAAATGCAATTAAATTGAAGATAAACAGAATTAAAATCTGCAATACATATTTTGAAAAGCCATACTAGAAGAGGAGGTTTATTGCCAAATGCCCCCTGTGTATTTATTTAATCAATATACCACCTAGTCAGATAGTATCATATTAAAAGCTTTTAATAAAACAGTCATTTGGATATTAGATTTGAATTCTGGTCAGCATGCTCAAGCTCTTCTCCAAATCTTTTAAAAGCAAATTTCCACTTCATAGCTTCCTAGTAACAGTAGAAACATGAATCAACATATGCTGCATTGATTTGGGGTTTCCATGGAGACTGGAAGGACACAGGGAAGGGCAGGACAGAAAGAGGCCACTTGGTCCAAAATTCTATCTTTAAAAAAAAATGCATCTCAATTCCATTCCTCTGAGCATTAGCAGCCTCATTTCCTGTTCATCAGCTCAAGCATCCAGATATTGAATTTGAAATAACACTCCTCAACTCCTCCTAAGGAACATCAGAGGGGACAGGGAGAGAGGTCAGCAGCTAAAGCTGGGAACCCCTGAGGTTTGCAAAGAAAACACAAAAAGCACAGGATGCAGAATCAGAGGAAGGGGTCTCTGATTCTAATTCTGTCATTAACTAGCTCCGTGACACTAACTAACCTTACTAGCTCCGTGACCACCAGCTAACAAAACCAAGGGCTTTGAACTTTAATTTTCTCATGTGTAAAATACCAATCCTAACACCTGCCCTATTTTCAGGGGTGAACATAAGAAAGAAATGAAAAAATCTTTGGGAAATGCTTTGTAGATTCTAGTACCCTATCTCCTACTATTGTCTGGAGGTGATCTTCACTTCCTTTTAAAAGGAATTTTGCCAGTGAGCATTTAAATGCAAAAAAAGAAGAAAAGGAAGAGAAAGAAAGAAAGAAAGAAAGAAAGAAAGAAAGAAAGAAAGAAAGAAAGAAAGAAAGAGAATGAAAGAGAGAGAGAGAGAAGGAGGAAAGGAAAGAAGGAAGGAAGAAGGAGAGATTACTGATTTAGTGGAGAGCAGACAGACAGACAGACCTTGAAGGGGAAGTCCAGTGAGTTTGACAGCCCTAAATTTCAATCCCAGCTCCATAATTTTCTAGATCTGTTACTTGCTTTCTCTGAGTCTCATGTCTATCATAGGTAAAATGAAGACACTTGTAGTAACTGTATTGATGACATAAGCTTGCCACAAGCGTTAATTTGATGATGGAATATGGCATTTATCACGATATGTGACAAGTGGTAAATGGCTCTTAGGTGTGAACCACCTTCATCATTATTATTGGCCTTCTCAACTAGTTTTCACCATTGGTTAAATGGAAATTAGAATCCTCACTGTTCCCCTACTTGACATAAAGGGATTCTTTAGATGATATCTGCTCAGCTATATGATATATTACTTGGGGAAAGGTGCTATGTAGATAGAATGTTATCATTTAAAGATTCATTTTTTGCCACCTGTTTACCAAGAAGATGCAAGATGTGTGAGATAACACATTGTAAGGATTTTTGAGCCCCTCAGTACCTGGGGTCACCCAACTCTTTGTCACCTGTCTCATTTACCCTTGTACCTTTGGGGCCTTCTTTGGTCTCTCTACTCACTGTAGGCTTTTTTTTTTCTTTCTATCTTTCTTCTTTTATTTGCTGTCTTTGTATTGACCCTTCTCAGGGTGTTTAGAAAGAAATTTTAAAGTTACACTTTAGAGGCACTGATAACCAAACCTGTAATTGTTCCTCCAAGATCCTAAAATAAAATGGCTCAGCAAAACTGAGGAAAACAACACAAAATTAGAAGACAGAACCACAAGATGCTCAGTACTGTATGCGCTCCACCGGCTTGCTCCTCCACCCCGCATCTTCTTGCCCTCACAGATGATGATCATCGATATTAAAAAAAAAATCAACCAAATGAAATGCATAGGCTTTTACGGGATCCTGATTCCAACTGAAAACTATAAAAAGGTGATGAGACAATGCAGAAAATTGGAGCACTGATTGGATATTTAATGATCTCGGGAAACTACTGTTAAATTTTTAGTGTGATATTGACATGAAGGCTGTTTCCCTTTAGGAGACCTTACTGTTTAGAGATTCACTCTGAAATATTGCTGGTTAAAATGATTTTCAATCTGGGAATTGCTTTCATATCTTCTAGAGGGGCAAGTGGGGACATAGAAACTGTGGAGTGGGTGGAAAGGGGGTCATGGTTCTGTTCTCTTGACTAATATGTATTTAAAGTTGTGCATAATAACAGTTTTAAGAATAGTGTGTCCAGCACCAAAGTGTGGCTTCATTACAAAGAGCTCAAAGTACAAATTATTAGTGCAACGAAAGTGAAAAACAGGAAGGGGAGATTTTCATAAGAATTGATTTCCCATGGCCTTTCCATTGTAAGTTTCTTCCCTACAGATAAACGTGTTTTCAGGAAAAGATAAAACAAAACAAAAACTACAATTTGCCTCCGTGGGAGCAGGTGCTAAAACTTGTAGAGTAGGTGTGACTGCTAGTCAGCAGCTACACAAATAAAACTGTACAGATTTTGCCCAAAGCCACATCTCTTACAGACATAGTCAATATTCCACACTCATGGCTCCTGAACGGGCCTCAACTTCATCCTGCCGCTATGGCCGAGCTGCCGGTCTACACACCCCAAATCCAAACCACAAGTGAACACTGGAGGAGGATACATATGACTGCCTGTTTGCTTAACTCCCCAGCCCTTCTCTGTTCCTACTTGGATTCCAGTCTTAAACCCTACACTTAGGTTTTACAGATTAGCTTCCTGGTGAGCAGCCAGCTCCTGGAAGGCAGCTGAAGGGCAAGAAGGTAGAGTGTAATGAGAGAGCTGGGGTAGGGCGCACAATCCTTCCCAAACCTGATCTCCTGGCTCCCCAAGATAAAAGGCCTAAGGTACCAAGTGCTGGACCTCTTTCTCCTACTTGAACCCTACCCCTCTATCCACATTCACACACATCCTCCTTCCCACTGCGCTCAGAGGGACATATGCAGTCCCTCCTCTTGTGGCCTTGAGCATCTTTCTTCACTTGAGCCTTGCTTTGTCAAATCTCTGTCTTTATTCTTTTCTTCCCCCATGTTATTCTACACTTAGCAATAAAAATAATTGAGACCCTTCTATTTTTAAAGAAAATGGGTGTGGTGGCGCA
>NW_004955406.1:21518464-21527708 GCF_000276665.1 Chinchilla lanigera
ACAAAGTGAGCTCAAGGCCAGCCTGAACTACATAGCGAGACCCTGTCTCAAAAAGAATAAATAAATAAATAAATAAAATTTTTACAAGTGTACTCTTGCATATTCCCCCCTTTGGTTGCCTGAAAAAGGCCTACTCTGTTTCCTCATTTCCAATCCTGCCACAAACCTTTGCAATCTGGCTTGCAACCCATGGCTCCCCTGAAACAGTGACCTTGCTATTGCAAGGTCCAATGGACACTGCAGTCCTTGTCTTTACAGACCTCTTTGCTGTATTTGCCACTATGGCCATTCATTTATTGCATGTCTACTCCCTGGAACTCCCTGGGTACTACACTCTGACTGCTCTTCCCCTTGGCTCCTTTCCTGGCTCCTCCTCCTCTGTCAAGCCCAGAAATGCTGGGAAGTCCCCTCCTAACTTTGACTCCCTGCTGTTCTCCCCTTGCATGCTGCCTGAACAGTCTCATCTTTGGCCACAGTACACTGACCATTTCTCCAACTCTGGTCCGTTCCCCAATGGTGCACACTCCTACAGCTTGTGGGTTACTGAATGCACCCCCTTAAGATAATCCAAAGTCACAACAAATGCAAATATAAATCTAAAGATCCTGCACATAATATCCCCTCGCTTTCCTGACCCATTTCAGCTACCATCCCCACTCTACCCCCATCTCACACACACACACACACACACACACACACACACACACACACAGACCCTGGCTTCCTCTGAAATTGCCGATACCAGTTTCTAACACCACCATCCACTGAGTAACTCAAGCCAGAAATAGAGAAGTAATTAGAGGAGACTCCTTCTCTCTCATTTCACTTCCACCAATTACCAAATCATGCTGATTAAATCTCTTTCAGAGTTTTCAAATCTGTCTCCTCCCCTCCATCCTTGCTACCCCTGCCCTGACTCAGGTCCTCAGAGTCCTAGTTCTTGCGCCCTAGTTGATGTCCTCACAGTGTCGCATCTCTGTGAGCCAGTCTGTGTCTGTAAGTTCATCTCCACCTGCAGCTACAATCACCTGGTGAGGCCACAGTACGCCTGTGCTCCCTTCCCACACCCCCCAATCCCCCTCGGCCTATGCATACAGTTCAAGCTTAATAAAGGTCCCCATATACGCCCCAAAGCCAGTGGGTCCTGTCTCCTCTGAGAGTCGCCTGCCATTCTGCTATTTTAAGCTTCTCTACCCAACAGCTCCACATCATTCACTATCTTGAACATGCATCACAGGCCTCCCTTGCTCCATCCCCTCTGCCTAAAATGCTCTTGACCTTATTAAACCCTATTAGTCCTTCAAGCTGCAGTCATATCCGTTTCCTCCAAGAAGCCTCCCCCAGCACCCTTGTGGAAAGTGCCCCCATGAGCTCCCACAGCTGCTGGGCTTATTTCAACCTAGCACTTGGCAGGGAGGTGCCCATAACTCTCTCCACCTATCCAGACCCAAAGTCCATCAAGGTCCTGGGAAGTGTGCTTATGTATTCAGTCTTCATTTATTCATTCAACTAATATTTAAGTATCCCTGAGTGCCAAGTGCTGCCATGTTCCAGCCATGGGTACCGTACATTTCCTGTGGACATTACTTAAGCAAAGGATGTATTTTTCACCTCTACATTTCCAAAACTTAGCACAGTGTCTGCCACCAAGAAAATGCTCATAAACATTTGTTGAGCTGACCCAAACCAGCCGGCGGGAAGGCAAGGCAGATCATGTTTGGGTTTGGAGCAGGAAGTTGGCCATAGGGGCAATGGAGTCATAGAAATGGCACAGGCTGCAGGGTCAGTGACAAGGATTCAAGCTCCAGCTCTGCTCTTGCATGGCAGGTTCACCCTAACTTAGGACCTTGCTTTCTCATCTCTGAAGTCAGAATTACTAAGACAATGCCGACTTCCAGTGTTCCTGGATAAGGATCCGCAGAGACAGAGAAGCAAACATAGATGGTAAATTATTCAGCCTTAAGAAAACACCAAGGCACACTGAGAGCAGCAAAGGCAGAGAGGCAGCGGCCCAGTATCGAATGGGGGTGGAGAGGGAGGCTGCAGGAGATGGAGAATCAGGAGGGCCTGGATTTCAAGGCCTTGGGGCTGGGTGGAAAGCAGGAGATGGTGCCACAACTGCAACGTGGCTCTCTCCGGCTATCTCTGCATGCCAGGGTACCAGTTATCAATCTCTCTCCCTTCTTAATAATAAAAGCATCACCATGTGCCATCAGGGTCCACAGCTGTGGGCAGAAAGTGGCTTCAGCGCTCTCCCCCTCTGCTGAATATAAAATAAGCTCTTTCCAATCCTCCATTTTTAATGACTCCAGGCAAAGGCCTTCACATCCTCTTTTCCTGTTGCCTTCTAGCCAGCCACCCAGATCAGGCAGAAAGAAGGGAGACTCCACAGCCACCCCAGCCACAAGGGGCGTTTAGCCACAGCAATAGGAAATAGTGCAGCTCAGACTGGGACGCTGGGACAGTTCCCCCACGGGGACCTGGTCCTAAATCCACAAAGCCCTCTGGGAAAGGAGAGCTCTCAGCGAGGCTCCTGGTTTTCAGGCATGCGGCGGGTGCACGTTAATGTCTGCACTGGGGGTGGGAGGAGAGACGAAGGCTGTGTGGGTGCGATCTGATGCACAGAGACGCTGAGCAAATTCTCCCTGACACTTCTTGACAGGCAAGGACCTGGTAGGAATCAACCTTAAGCCACTCACTTTCCCAAGATACTCTCTTCCTGGGATCTTTGATTGAAGAGCTCAAAAGCCTTTGGAAATTGCATACACAGAACACTGACAAAAGTCCTGATGAGAATGATATTTCAGGGTAGTGGAAAATGTCCTGGTGCACAAGTAACAGAGGGAAAGCAAAGGAATGTTTCCAGCATCTCTAGCGATGCAGGTGTCTCTAGAAAGAGGAAACGAGAAAGCACAAAACACAGCCTGGAATAGGACTGATCCAGAAGATGCTCTAAGCTGTGAAGTTATTACACATCACACAACGCACATTTTTGCGGCACATTCACAACTTACAAAGTCCTTTCATGTCTCTAGCTGAACTAAAGCCTCCTTGAGCCTCTATGACCTCTATATCCTGGGAAGTTGGCAGGATTAAATGGCATAATTCAGGGAAAGTGCCAAGCAAAATTCTTCAACCTATCTGGATTGTGAGAAGCTAGCGCTACTCCTTTAGTTGAGCCTTACAAACACCTTTGAAAGTAAGTGGGGTATTGTTAGTGCTCCCATTCTCCAGATTACCAAAGTGGAGGTGCTCTGTCACCCCACACAAAGGGCACTGGGTAACTCAGTGAATGGCCTAGGAAGTATTGAACTGGACCTCCAGTGCTACCCATCACTTTACACCTCTGCATGTTCCATTGGTGCTGCCGTTGCAGCCCCTGCTGCTGCCCCATCACTGAGACCCACATTAGTAGGGGTTGTCCTCCTGCAAGGATAATGGGTTTTGCTCAGCCACCCATCCACCCTCTCACTTGTCCCCTGAGGGAACCTAGAATTTGTGAAATGGCTGATCTAAAAAACCATGTTCTCCAGGTCTGAGCTCACTGACCTATGCAAGAAAGATCTTAGTCTCATTAGCAGATTGAATTCAACTCCACAAAGTGTATGAGTAAATGTTCAGGTTTCTTTGTGTTAGGAACTGTGTGAATTTTCTCTTAAAAAAAAAAAAAAAAAAGGATTTGATACCCAGGAGCGATCACCTTGGCCTGGCCACTGTGAGGCAGGGACCATGCTATGCATACCCTACTCCCACTCCCATTGGCCTTCCAACCATAATACCAACTGCTTCCAGGAAACCTACTCTATTGATGAGCAGAGAGAAAACAGCTAATAAAAGCTAGATTATTGACTGCTTATGGACCTATCATTCCCAAGAGAACCACAGCCATCCTCAGCACAATACTACACTGGATGTTTAGAGTGTTTAACGTTTCCCAAGCACTAATAAGTTCTCGTGAATACAGTTACCTCACTCCTACTTTCCAGCACCTGCTCCATCCTCTAAGAAAACCCTGAAGTTTTCCAAATCTGTAAGAACAAGCGATCCAAAATCAACCCAAGATGCAGAACCGGTTAAAATTTCTTCACTGTGTCAGTAGACAGTAAGCATCCCAAGGGGAGGACCTACAAGGGTTTCAGTATGTGGTCAAACAGTGAATTGATACCAAGCAGCTTTAACACAAAGAGAAGAGCCACCCTCCTCCCTCACACTCCGAGGAACTCACTAACTAGACGTGCCAAGGACTCGTCATCCCCGGTAGGTGGACCCTGTGTCCTCGGCTGGCTGCTTAGAAATCGGTGACCTCCAGTGCACCCTCATCTCCCTGCAATTTGTTCTGATGGTGAGTCTGCTGCATCAGAATGTGTTACGAGCGTCCGTCACTGGCAGCGCTGGAGACCTGCATGCTGCCTGGAACCAAGACAGATGCTGTGTGCCGCCAGACTGCTGTGCCGGCGACCCATTCACAAACAGTGGCACAAGATATGAATGAGACTAAAAATAAGGAGATTGTGTGATAGTCCAGATATCAACCCACACTATTGTCAGAGCCCCCTAAGGGATCTGAGTGTAAACATAGGATCCCTTGGAACCAGAAAGTGAGTCTCAGAGGAACTGAGGAGTTGGGGTCCAGGATGATAGAAAACAAACAGACAAGAATATTTCCAGCTTAGTACCTACAACTAGAAGGACGGGGGCAGCAGGCTTACCCTGCTCTGGGAAGCTCTGCTAGAGGATGAGTGGGGTTTATGTCAGGAGAACGGTCCCTTTCTGCCTCAAGGTGTCCTGCAGCTCCCAGCAAGACTCCAGGCTCGGCCAGCCGGCACAGGGACCCACCAAGCAAGCCTGCTGGAAGCCGCCGCTCTCCCTTACCTTCTGGTGGTGGGCAGTACAGCTGGGAAGAGGTGGCTGGTGTGGGTCCCAGCTGGGCATGGCTCAGAGAGGCCCTGAGTGACAGAGTCGGCCACCTCCGGGTGCATGGGACAGGGTGGTGGCTGGAGGCCCACCTCGCCACAGCCCCCTAGAAGAGCGGCTGCACCATGCTGCTCCTGCTGGCTCTGCTCGGCACCAGGCTTTGCATCTCATGAAAAGGGAAAGAGCAAGCAGGCAGCGGGGAGGGGGCGGGGAGGCGGAGGGAGGGGAGGGGGCGTTCTGACAGATGATGCGCACTGCCACGCAGTCGGGGAGGACCGCAGGCTCCAGCAGGATGGCACTGCCTGTGTGGCTCTCCTGCTGGCAGCTCCTTCATGGCAGCTGCTCCTGAGTGGCAGGTCGGTGGCTCTGTGGAATTTAGGGAGAAGCAGAGCACAAAGGGGGTGACAGAGGGTGGGGGGAGCAGGAGGTCACTGGCACTGGGGTGAGGCAAGGTGACTGGCAAGGGGGACAAAAGATGACCTGCTTTTGCTCAAAATCAGACCAGCGCAGAAGCATTCTCTTTATGAGATGGGGAAAGGGAGAAGACAAAGCCCCGCATTCTTGGCCTGGCTTCAGGTTGTCTCTATCCTTCTATAACCTACACAGCTACTTTGGCCTAGGGTGTGGAATGGCTAGGCGATTTATATGAAGCGAAACGCCAGCTTTCTCAAAGAGCAGAAATAAATTAGGCACAAACGAGTATTGTGCAGGAAATGTTCAGTGTCACTTGTCACCCTCTGCTGAAGCAAACCTTGGTGCCCTGTGCCGCCTGCCCAACCTATGACTCGGGAGTTGTGATAACAGGAAGGAGAGCGAGAGAGATTGGGAGGAGATGGAGAGAGCCTGCCATGTGACACTTCTGTCTGTAAAGTTCCACTTGGATAGTCAGGAGCAAAACCTTCTGGACAGTTTGGGCCGGTGCCCGGAGTGGCTTCTGAGCACACGTGGTAACCCTTTGCATAGATTCTAGAGTCACTGCACAGGCCCGGGCTGACAGTCCCCAGCTCTGTTTACAACCAAAGCCAGGGAAAGAGGCTGCCAGGGAAGTAAACAAACAGTGGAAGCCAGAGCAGACCAAAGATACTGCAGCTGGGGAACTCTCCACAAGCACAGCTAACGAAGAAAACGAGATCTCAATTGAGCATCTTCTAGGGAGGGAGGGGACAGCATGCAGAGGAGACCAGAACAAGACAGATTTCTAAGGAATAGTCCTTCCCCACCACAAGCTGGTGCTCTTCATCAGACCTGTCTCCAAATTTCCTGAGCAGCACTAACCCAGGAGACGACCTCTCAGCAGGGGTGACCCTCTCGGAGAACCTTGCCTCTGTACACATTCGCATCCACGTGTCTCTGCTGTCTGAAACACTGTAGCAATGCAATCAACTCAGGTCAATTCAGCGAGCAACTGTTGGGGACCTACTACGTGTTGAAGGTGCAAAGAAGACAAAGACAACTTTGTCACACCAGATGGTACAGAGGAGGGACAGACTGGCTCTAATGCATGAACAAGCGAGCTCAATTCTCAAAGAGCAGCATGAAATTTCAGGGTGGGGGGTGCAGAGGAGAAGAGACTCGGCCCCAGCTGGGAAGTCAGAGAGGCCCTCTCAGAGAAGGAACATCTGACCCACACGTTAACCTTTTTGGGAGGATTTTGACAAGCAGAGCTGATCGGGATGTTGAATTCAAGGCCGAGCACCAGCTTGGGCAAAGTGTAGTCTAGAGGTGCCTGGTGTGTTCTGAGAACTGCGAGTGTTCTTTTTAGGGGGCCAGGAGCAGAAAGTCAAGTGGGACAGGAGGCCACAGTGGAGGCCTCAATTATTGATCAAATTATTTTCATCCTCAGAGCTACATTTCAAGAGGACACCGAGAGTTCAAGAATTGGAGGAAAATGCAGACAACGGAAGGTTACTACAAATTCAAAGGTGAGAAAGAGTGACAGCCACATGAGATCAGGACTTGTGGAGAAAGGACAAAGTATAGAGATTTGGGGAGGCTGAATCAGCAGCACTTGATTTGTTTTTTGTTTTTTATTTTTAATAACCTAGACACTTTTATTCCATTATATTTCATAATTTCATACATCATAAACTCAACAAGGATAATCTATTCGCATTGTCATTTGCCCCTTTATACAATCTGAACCAACGTACATGGTTTTTCTCCTGTAATCAATGCTCCCTTTTCTTTTTATGAATGAATATTTAGGTGTTTTACATACTTTGTCTAACCATGTCCAAACATCTCCAATTCTCCTCTTTACCTATAGCAGATTTCACAACTGTTATCCATGGCAGATTTATCTCTAAACACCTTAAACTTATTCACTAATATAGTTAGCTTATATTTGATTCTTAGAATATACAGCTGAAGGGCACTCTTCTTTCACTTTTCTTTTACTAGAAAATCTACTAATTATCATACTTTATGTTGACCATGTATATTAAAGAACTGCAAAATTTTAATCAAAATCCACTTTCAGTTTGTTAAATAATTTCTTGGGAGAACCACAGAGGTACAGTGACCTCATAATCAAATCATGGATCTTTTCAGAATTAACTTTTATAAAGACAGTTTTGACTATGTTGACCCAAGTAAGGCAGTGGTGGCAGGATGGGTAAAGGCAGAGTGTTACTTTTAGTTTCCCCAAATGCTATCTCAGTTGATTTGGGAGGGCTTGGGAATACCCAAGAATTATCTTCCAGAGAATTTCTGCCATAAGAGTTGTGTTCCTGAAAGTCTGTACCATCATTAGGAATCAATCTTTCATTATCTGTCCATGATTGGAGAAGTGCTTCCTCTGATGAAACCTTTATATCTCCTGATAAAGGGGAAGATATAGTGTGACAAAGAGGTTTGCCATTTGGTGAGGGTGGCCCATGTCTTTTGTATGTTGCAGTGAAATTCATCAAGTACAATTTTGAGCAGCACTTGATTTGATCAGAAGGCTAGGATGAGTTAAGAATGTGCGCACTGAGAAAGGCTTTAAAATGTGTCATCTGAGATCCAGTTCTAGGGGCTAATAGACCTAGCAGTAAGAGGATCTTTGAGCTGGTAAAAGAAAACCCATGATGTGTTTGCTTTGAGATTGGTTGAACTCTGCTGCTATCTCAGGGCAGAAGATGGAGAGCAGACAGAAATACATCACTGGATGGAGCAATGTACCTCGAAATAAGACACGATGGGAATAAATGAAATCACTCAAGGATACTAAGAAAAGAGGGGGCTGGAGACAGAATCTTGAGGAGCGCCAATGTTTAAAGGAGGAGTGGAGAAAGAAAAGCCATCACTTCTTGGCCTTTTGGCTAAGATCAAGTGTGGAGAAAAAAAAGTCAAGCAAAGAAGCTAAGAAAAAAAAAAAAAAAACTTAGCATGTGGAGAGAAAGTAGGAGAAACAATGTGTTAGCACTTTTTTCTCATTGCTGAGGCAAAATACCTGATGCCCAAAATTAAGGAAGGAAAGATTTATTTAGCTCACAATTTGTAGAGGTTTCTGTCCATAATCAGCTGGCTCTAAAGCAGGATGGCATGGCTGAGGGTCAACAGTTCAAGGTAGAAGAAGATAGCAAAAGCAACAAGAGCAAAAAAGGGGAAAGCGAGCTTCTTTTCCTCCCTTATATTGTATGCAGGATACCTGCCCTAGAGTGGGTGTAGCACTAACACCATCTCTGTGCCCTCCTCCTGCACAGGCTCAGAATGGTTACAAAGTGAGGACCCTGACCCCCTGCTGAATCACATAGTTAAACTTCTAAACTTCTCAAGTCGACACAATGAAAAATATCCTAGAGGGTAAGGGCATGTCCTCTACATCCCAGGAGGTAGAACTGCTGAGTTACTTAGTTAAGCTTCTAGACATCTCAAGTTGACACAGTGTATCAACCATTACAAACAGTGTGAAGTATTATAGAAGCCAGGAAAGATGACCTTGAAAAAGAGTCAAGCACTGCAAAAAAGGCATGTTGGTGAGAATTGAGATGAAGATGGCCAACCTTGAATTCTGGCATTGAGAACCTGGCTTAGAGTGGTGGGTCTCAAACACAGGGAGTACAGGAATCCCTTATGGCACTTGTTAAAACGTGAACTGAGAGCCAGGCATGGGGATGCACACCTGTAATCTCAGCACACTGGTAGACTGAGGCAGGAGAATTGCAAGTTTGAGCTCAGCCTAGGCAATGTAGCAACTTATTGAGACCCTATCTCAAAATAAAGAATAAATAAGAAGGTAACTCACTGTGAAGACCCTGAGTTCAGTCCCCAGCCCTTCTCTCTCTCTCTCTCTCTCTCTCTCTCTCTCTCTCTCCTTCTCTCTCTCTGCCTCTGTCTCTGTCTCTCT
>NW_004955406.1:21527808-21545206 GCF_000276665.1 Chinchilla lanigera
TCTCTCTCTCTCTCTCTCTCTCTCTCTCTCTCTCTCTCTCTCTCTCTCTCTCACACACACACACACACACACACACACTCACTCACACTGCAAGGGCCCAGACCTTAGAGTTTCTAAGTCCACAGATCTAGAGTGGGGTCTTAGATCTTCATGTCTACCAGATGCCCAGGGATATTGATGTTCCTGACCTCAGGGCTACACTTGATGACAAGTTTAGAGTATTGCATCCTGTATTTTTATACCCATGGCACAGGCAGAAAATAACCTTGTATGGGCCACTAGAGTAAAGGGAGTAAGGGCCCTGCCAGATTGCCCAAAGGCCAAGGAAAGAACTATCTCAGCATATGGAAGTCTACATTAAACAAACAGGTTAGGATGGTTTGACTTAGAGAAACGAAAGGAAAAAGGGACAAAGAGCAAAATGTGAGTGGATGCCTAGGCTACCTTAGTAACAAAAATGGATTTTGCTTTCAAGAACAGGGACTCTCGCTCATACGTAGTGTGTGCAAGGACTGTATGTTAGAACAAACTGAATTGACAAGTTAGACTGAAGAAGAAAAAGGGCTTCACTTTAGAGGAAAACAGAATGAGAGTGAAGCTGCTTCTGAAAAATGAGGCAAACAAAATTTTTGTCTTCAGCACAAATAAACAATACCAAAAAAATGCAGAAGAAAGAAAGAAATCCAAACTTGAGAAAGCAGAAACCTTACCTACGCCTGACCAAGAGATTCCACTGTTTCCTTAGTAAAAAGGGACTGGAACAGAAGACTGCACTGTGGTCTGTGAGACATTTCCATAGCTTACAACAAGTATTTTCTAAACTGTCTATGCACTGGCTTCTGTAGATGTAGGGCTTGGAGGACCTTCTGTTGTTGTGCAAATCCCTTTACGAATTCACTGGGCAGCTTTCCACTGAAATATTTCATCTTTATTTAGGATGGGAAACTAGTATTAAGAAGGGGAAATGAAGGGCTGGGGATATAGCTCAGCAGCATAAGTGCTTGCCTGGCAAACCTGAGGTCATGAGTTCGATTCCTGGTACAAAAAAAAAAAAAATGAAGGGGAAATGAAAGAAACTGTATATATGACAAAATTGTACTAACACCTTGTCTTGGTTTTTCTTTTAATTGAAATGAATTCTCCTATCCAATGGTGAGTTATTTGAGGGCAGAAATATATTTTTATTGCCAATGTTCTCTGAAGTTCCTCTCACATAGTAGAGTCCCTCCCAGAAAAATGAAGCACCTTTATTTTTAAGGAAGAAACAAAAGAATGAGGAGTAAAGGACAAGGGGAATAAGGAAGGAAAGGAAAAAGAAGGCAGGACAGTGAGAGCACAGTTAGTATGGTCAGCAGAACGGTGGCCCCCCGGAAGATATCCACACGCAAATCCCTGGAGCCTGTCCATGTGTCACCTTGCATGACAAAAGGGACTTTGTAGTTTTAAAGACCTTGAGATGGGAAGATTATCCTGGGTTTTCTGGGCCAGCCCATTCTAATAATATTCTTCCTTCAAAGTGGAAAAGCAATATAATAGAAAGGGTCAGAGATAAGACAGGAGGAGCAGAAGCAGGAGAGAGACTTGACTCATGTTTGTTGGCTTTGAAAGGCTGAAGGCTGCCGGGAACCAATGAATACAGTTGCCGCTAGAAGCCGGAACCTTAGCTGACATCCCTCAAGGATATCGGACCTCAGTCCTGCAATCACAAGGGTTTGACTATAGCCCAACAACCCAAGAGAGCAAGAAATAGACCCTTCCCCAGAGCCTTTCAAAAGGAACACAAACTAGTCACCACTTTAACTTTAGCCCAATGCGACCCCTGTCAGACATCCAACATACAGAACTGTGAGGTAATAAATCTGTGTTGTTAAAGCACCCCATGTCCCATAATTTGTTATGGCAACAACAGAAAACTAATACAGAATGGCTGCTGTTTGTGGCACTAAGGACATTAAAAGACAATGAGTATTAATAAACAAGGTAGAAATATAGAAGACTGTTGAAAACCAAAGTTAGAAATTATATGGGTTCTGCTTTTCAGTGAAATGTAAGGTCTAAATATCTCCCTGAGAGGTACACACACACACACACACACACACACACACACACACACACACACACAGTTAATGTCGAACTCAGTCTTAAGTAATTTGTTGGGCTCCATTCCTTTTCTGAGCAGATCTTACTTCCAGAAATAATGGTTTTTTTTATCTCTCTGATTGATGAGTCACTATTCTTTGCTCTCTTGTACAATATTGTCTGTCACAGGAAACACATTAGTGCTTAATGTTTAAGAGGAGAAAAGTAGAGAAGAAGCCGCCTCTCCTTACAAGAGAGCCTCTGGCAGTGAGAAAGCAGAGCCTGCCAGATGGAGGAAAGAAAGTAAATAAACAACAGCAACACAACCAAAATAACCCAGACCTAGGCCAGGAAGGAGTCAGAAGATTCCAGGAGAAAGAAAATTGGATGGATGGATGGATGGATGAATGGATGGATGGATGGATGGATGGAAGGATGGATGGATGGATGGATGGATGGATGGATGGATGGATGGATCAACGATTGACTGATAGGTAGTATATTAGTAAGCTTTCTTGTTGCTGGTACAAAATACTTAATGTTCCCTCCTTTAAAGGAAGAGAGGCTTAATTTGGCTTATAGTTTGAGGGGTTTCAGTCCATTGTCAGCTGGCTCCAAGGCAGGAACATTGTGGAAGGACATGGTGGAAAAAAGCTGCATATTCCATGGCAGCCAGGAAACAAAGCACAGGGGAAAGCACTACTAATAAGTACTCCCTCTGAAGGCATACCCAGTGGCCCAGCTACAAAGGCCCCCACCTCCTTTCAGCACATGGAGCTATGAACACAAGTGGTTTAATCACTGATAAATATGGCGTCTCCTTGACCCAATGATCTTTTCAGGACTCTCTTAATATAGTCAAGTTGACAATTTATACTTAACCATCACAGATCAAGTTAATGGTTAAAGGAACAAAAAGCCTGCTGAGCTCTATCATGGGGAGCAACTCATACAGAGTCGAGGAGGGCTCAGCCCTGTCTATTCTTGGGCACAGGCCCACTTGTGATTGTGCACACACTCAAGTATATATGCACACATTGTTCATAGACTTTAAGTCTTGCAAGTATCTCTAGGTTATTTTCAAGGAGGAGATAAATTCAAACAATTTATCCAAGGATTCGGTCCTCATCCTTTCTCTCCATCTAGTTCTCCCTCTTCCTTACACAGGCAGCGGATGGGAACAATCTGCACGGACTCTGGAGTCAGAAAAGTACTCTGAGGACAAATCCTCGTTCAGCCACTTACCAGTTTTCTGACCTTGCAAAAGTCAGTGTCTTTTCCAGGAAAATAGGGATACTCACTGTACCTGCCTCAGGGTTGTTCTGAGAATTAATGTGTGGATATATCATACCCCTCTGCCATTCACAATTCATGCCCTTAGACACATCATAACATCCTGTATTGTCCCAGCGTGTTACACTAATTTTAAATTACCTGCTTCTTATCTTTGTCATCCCCATAAGCTCCATGAAAGCAAGGACTAAATCTCTTATTTTGCTCTCACCTTAACCCAGACACTCAAATATCAGCAATGAAATGGAGGTGATTGAATACCTGGCATGTAGGCACTGATATTTAAAATACATGTCAGTTCCTAGCTGTGACTTTTTGAAGAAATCACAGAACTTCTTTGGGTCTTCATCTCCTCTTCTGATAAATGACAGTGGTACACTAAGTTATCTATAAATTTGTTTCAATTCTATAATTCTCTAATTCTTCCTCTGGCCCCACCTGAAATAAATTTTGAAACAATTTGGACAAAAGGCACACAGCGATTTGATAAGACCATTACCAGAACACTATTAACAGGTGTGGCAGATGGTTGATGTGATGTCCCTTAGTTTGTTTGCAGCTCTCTGTATCCATGCTGGCAGGTACTCTCCCCTGTGCTGACTCTAGATTTAACCATGTAACTTGCTTTTATCAAAGGGATAATAACAAATAGGATATAGTTTGATACTTAAAAAACACTCATACATTGAGGCTTGCTATCTCTTGCTTCTCTTGGACTGCTAAAACTTCCGCATGAAGAAGCCTGTTCTGGCTTACTGGATAACTAGAAATATGTGATCCAAGCACACACCACTGTTGGCTAGTGCATAGCCAACAGTCACTCAACTGCCAGACATGTGAGTGAGTCCAAGGTGGATAATCCTATCACAACCCAATCCAACAGCTGACTGGTGACATGAGTAGGGTAGCTGAGATTAGCTAAACCAGCTCAAACCAGCTCAAACCAGATTGTCCAAGTGACTCATATAACTATGACATAATAAATGATTGTTGTTTTAAGCCACCAAATTTTAGGATGTTTTGTTACACAGCAAAGCTCATCAGTACACATAGAGTAGTCCAAATTTAAGCTCTCTTCCTGAATACCAGCCACTTCTAACCTACCCATCCCAACTTCATTTCTAATATTGAAAGCAAAACTAACATAGGCAACTGAGTAAAATCAGAGCTGTACTGGAAAGTTTATTTGTGTTCATGTCCTCTGAAACTTTGATCAACCTTTCTTTTCTTCTAGGTGGATAATTTAATTTTTTCTTATATATACTATGTATGTTAATTTATTCACCTATCATGACATACTCCACTGAAACACAGCCTTTGGGAGATAACTTCATGCCATAAATTCTGCCCAGCTGTCTAATTTCCCCAAAGGAAGTGCCTACTCCTGTGAAGGAATGGTCTTTGTTTGTCCTTCATAATGCCTACAGTAGCTTTTCAGGGACTCTCAGACTTATGAATCACAACCTAGTAGATTTGGTTCTTTTGCAGAGGGTTGTTTTGCTCTGTTCTTTAGTACCAGGGACTGAACCCAAGGTCTTCACACTGAGCTATATCCCCAATCTTTTGTTATTTTTTATTTTGAGACAGACTCTTACTAAGTTGCCCAGGGTCGGCTCAAACTTGCAATACTCCTGCCTTGGACTCTCAGAGTACTGGATTACAGCTGTGCACCTCCACACCCAGCTTCTAGTAAAATTGTTTAAATTCCCACTTGGCAACCACAGGCTCATCAGTCTTATTTTTCCAAATGAGAATATTAAAAATGGTTATATACAATCATCAACATTTTCTAAAATAAAGATAACTTTAATGTCAAAAAACTATAAAAGACATAATTCCAGAATGAAGGATAATTCATTGTACTTGGTTGCATCTAACCTTGCACCCACATATAGGTATATAGAAATTGATATGGAGAAATGTATATGCACATAGGCACATGCATGTGTACATACATACTGCATTGTTAGTGTTTTTCTTTTGTTTTTCTGTGATTATCTTTACCTGGTAGCTATTGATGAACTGTACTTGGGAATCCCTGGCCTACATCATTACATACATTAAACAATTAACTGGAATACCAAAAGCTCACAGTCAGAAACAGTGTTTAAAAAGAACTTCTAAGGAAGAGCTTAGCACTCACAAGTTCTGAGAAAGGGGTTAATCTTTTTTCACATAGACTCTGAAAATCTATACTGGGAAGGAGGGGAAGAAATGAGGGAAGAATTTAGATGTGTTCTATACCTGTAACAGCGGACGAATATAATCATTATATTCAAACTGCAAACTATACTAATAAAAAATAATTCTTTAAAAAAAGAAAACCTACACTGACCCGTCCCATTACTATAGCAAATCCAAGTGAGATAAGTTTTCAGCACCACACAACTGAGCATGTTGTAATCCATGCACAATCCACACCTTGCAGAGCTCTCTGAAGGGGAAGAACCCTTGCTCCATTTCAGCACCCTCAGAACTATGCAGCACATGGAGCTCAGAAAAGCTCTGGAGAGGAAATGACCAAGTTTAAATTTCAAACAACTGCAAAACTACCTAGAGTCTCTTTTACTAACCATTTACAGGAACATCCCCCAACTCACACTAGCATCTGATATGAATGGCCTTGGATGCAGAAATGGAAAATAGACAATGGAGAAACAATGAAGACATAAGAGAGTTCCTTCCAGAACAGAAGAGATGTTCCCTAGTCCAAAGCAGCTGGGTCATTCACCTAGTCTAGGTACAAGAGACTGGAGGTAAATATCAGAACATGCTGCAGATAAGATATACACATTTAAGATAAACCTGTAGTTATGTCAATTCTGTGTCTGACAGACATGGAACTTCAAAACTTCCACAGGCTTCTGTCCTGCATCTACATCTGCACCTGTATCTAGTGCTCAATATAAAACTTGTTTAAAAGGATGAGTGAATTAGTGAATGAGCAAGTGAATGAGATTTCTACCAGGGAGAGGAATCATTTGTTAATTTAATCATCTTGCCTTTATTTTGAGCTTCCTATGGGCCAGGAACTGTGCTGAGGGTACCATTGCTAGTGCTACACCTGTGAATGCAACAATCTTAGTTTCTTCTCTAGTTCTCATTCTCCCTATCTGCTCTGCCCCTCTTTCAGACCCCATCCAATTTAAGAGTCCGGCAACTACTCAACTTACAGGCATCCCCAGGCTATTCTCAACTATGGCCCTATAACCCACTCTTTTGGCTCTGAAATGCTGGTCTCCAAACCTGGTCTCTGATTCCAAAGCCTTAGATCTGGTGCCTTACTGTCAATCTTTGTGCTATAGCTATGCAGCAACCCACTAAAAAAATCTTAGCAATTTAGTGAAATAATCACTATTTATTACCGATCATGTATCTCTAAGTCATTTGCTTGATTTTGCCAATCCAAGCCTGGCTTGGCAGATCTTGGGGGTAGTTCATGACCTAGAAGTTGGTTGGTAAACCAGCTTGCTTGGTCCAGAATGGTCTTACTCACATAGTTGCCATTTAGCTGTCCGTTGGCAGCTGGATCACATGATTCTTATCAGCTAGTTGTTCATCTGACGCATACGTTTTATTTTGTTTTTTTTGTTGTTGTTGTTGTTGTTTTTCCGGTACCAGGAATCAAACTCACGACCTGAGCTAAATCCACTGCCGCTGAGCTAAATCCCCAGCCCCTTTTGTTTTGTTTTAATGCAGAGGTAGAAATCCAAAGAGAAACAGCAGAAGCACAGATACTTCTCAGAAGACAGGTTTGGAATTGGCACAACCTCACTCTGCTATATTTTATTCGCTTAACCAAGCATAAAGTCCGCCCAGATTCAAGATGTAGGGAAACAGAGCCCCTGTCTTGATAAGAAAACTTGCAAAGTCACATTATAAAGGATATAAGGAGAGGTAGAGAATTGGGGCCATTTTTAGGCTGACCCTACCACAATCTTGGTGCTTGATTTCATTTCTAAAGTTTGAATCTCTCATCTTTCACAGGTGGTATCAAACCACATCTCTGACTTTCCATCAGGGAAAAATCTCTATACAATTTCCAGCCTACTAGGGGGCAGCCCCTGAAGCCAGCTCTTTCCTTTCAAGAAGGAAATTTAGATCCCATCCATGAGCCAGTTCCCTTATTATTAAGTAATCTTTCTTTCATCTTGAAAAAAAAAGAATCCCTTCAGCTATTATTAAAAATAGATATGTGAACCAAGCTGAACTCCAGCTGACAACTGTAATCAAAATTCTGATACCCAGAGAGGGCAGACCACATAAGAAGAACCCTCACAAGATGCTCCTGTAACAAGGTTCAATTTTTTTGGAAAGACAGAAATAAAACACCATCGTTTCTCAACTCTAAAACATTTCTTTCACACGTTAATGTTGCTATAGCCGAGATGTCTTACATTTGGTATGCACCTATGACTTGGTACGGTTCATGACCACCCCTCACCCCAGCAAATCCCCCACAAAAATAAAGCTATATTAAAAATACAATTCATCTCTAAACTGATGGGGTCTTCTAACTGCAGTGGGCCACCACTCTTCATTGCCAAGTCCCATCTGACGGCTTATCAGGATAATTCAAACTGAAGGGAAAGTGAGGCTGGCCCTGAGAATTGGCTATGCTTCCAAAAGCTTCATTGTGTAATGTTTCCAGTTCAAGGAATTAGAGGTCATCCTGGGAATGCTGGGAAAGGTGACCCAAATAACCAATCATTTTCCTTGCTTGACCTGTCCTGGAATGGAAGCTTATCACTGCAAGTGAATAGAGTTGAGTTCTCCTGTCCCTCCCGCACCCTGCTATCTACTCTCTGGCATTGGGCCTGGTGTTGAATAGGATAGAGAAAAACTGTAAAACCAAGGAAAAAAGAGAAGCCATAACAGTGTAAAACTACAGGTTGTCTGATAGTCTTTGAATAATGAGCTGACGTCATCTGGCATTGTTTGGTTGATTGGTTGGTTATTAGATTTGTTGAGTTGCTTTTCCTGTGTCGATCATAGTCGTTACAGACGGCAGGCTCTGATAAAGAAGAATAAATTTGAGACCTCAAGACCATCATGCTAAGGGAAACACACAGAAGGTTAAATATCTCATGGTTTCTCTTATATAGGAAATCCAAAACATAAATAATTTAAAAAGCAAAATAAAAGACAGATGACAGCAAACAGCAAAATAGACCATATGGAGATGGGATGAAATCTGGGGATAAGGGAGAGAAGGAAGGAGAGGGGGAAGTAACAAGGATCAATATGTGAGATAGATAGATAGATAGATAGATAGATAGATAGATAAACAGACAGACACCAATTCCCCACAATTAGCAGATACATACTAATAAAAAGGGGGAAAGAGCAATATGATTTAAGTGAGGGTGAATTTGCTACTGAGCATTTTCCTTTTTCAAAATTTCACCAATCCTGAACATGAAAAGGGTGGAGTGGTCCTTGCTCAAATCACATGTGCGTGATTATTTTGTCTAACCTTGAAATGTCTTACTTCATACACACAGGATTCCCTGCATGAATTAGAACAATGTGTGTAACTGTGCTCCTGTCTCTAAGTGAACGTGCACTTACGTATATCCAAAATGTCTCTTAAGCGCTCAGAGACTCACTCAGAAAAACCACAGACCGATCAGGAAGAACTTAGACTGAATTTGTAGGACTCTGAGTAGGTTACTGCAGAAGATAGGTCACTTCAGAGAAAGAGGATGAATTATGCCTTTGATTCAACCTCTCCTCCTGCTATCCTCCCATCTCCTGTACACCTCCATCCCTGGCTCAGCGAGCTTTCCACCTTACCACAGAGGCAGGCTTCCACTCTATTTACTCCACCTGGGCTTTCAAACACTGAAAGGAAGCCACACTGAATGGGATTTTCTTGGCAAAGCCCTGTGTTTAGAAATCAAAGAAGCCACTTTCTGGGGTGTGTGGAAGGGGATGGAGTGGAGAGAGGAGGAGGTGGGCTTCTGCAGACAGACAGATCCTCCTGCCTCCTGGGAGCAAAGATTAGTTCAGGACCTCACTGGCAGGGAGCTAAGCCAAGCAGGCCTAAGGATGTGCCTAGCTCTCAGTCCCCAGGGACTGGCCCTTGCTACAGGAAAAGTGGAAAGCCTTTTACAAGACAGGCTGGATGAGGACCAGATGCTTGTATCCTCAGAAACTTCCAAGCAGATCCCTGTTGGAGATTCCTCCCTGCACCGTGGCTCCCCAGAGTCACATGGCTTCGTTGCTGCAGGACCCTCAAAAATCCAAGGGGATCCACAGAGCCCTGGGGATTGCAGTAGGGCTTTCAGGTCCCCGGCTGGAATGCAGGGAAAGCCCTGGAGTGGCCCACAACATACCATAGGCCTGGGGCCTTCCTGGCAGGACGGATATCTCTATTCCTGGAGCAGAAAGTTCTGAGATCTAAAGAAAGGGATCCCTTGGGGACTATAATGAATGTCGTGCTCCAGCAGCGCCAGCTCGGTTCAGCTGCTTGATTAATGACACAAGAGAAGACTGGAGGCAAATCTAGCAGGAGAGCAAACCCTTACTGGCTGCCTGCCCTGGATAAGATCCGGCACCTCACGCTGCACAAAGGAGACTGCAGAGAGCTCCTAAGACTCCTTCCAGAGCCTGAGCCAAGGGCAAAACCTGTGCAGGGTCTGCCTTGGTCTCAGCTCCTGAGACCTGAGGCCACAGCCATGTGCCCTAGAGCCGGCCAAGGGGAAAAGGCCTCCATCTGCTCCTTCCCAATTCCCTGCCCCAGCCAGGGGGAGGGGAACTCCTCAGCTGTTGGGCCAGGTCCTGCTTGGCTATTGGCTGACACATTTTCAAAGCTTCTCTCACAGGCTTTTATGAAACTGCTGTTGCTGGGCAGCAGCTGAAGCCATTTGCCCTGGAAAATGGAAGGAAGCAGGTGTGACCATTCGCCCTAACCTGACCCTCAAAACACCCCCCAGCTGTGTGGGTTACTTTCTCCCTGTTCGTTTCAGTGAGCACAGCAATCCCCATGCCTTTGCATTCCTCCCCTAAGTGCAACTGTCAGCATCACTTTTCTTGACTTCCCTCTACAGGAAAGGAAGGGCCAAGCCAGGCGGAACTGCAGAAGAGGCGCCGTACAGCTGTGCCTGGCTCCAGCAGGCGCAGGATGCATCTTCCACCTTCTCATCTTCATCATCTTCATGAAATAAATAAGTAGTTGCTGAAAGTCACGTCATAAGTGTCTCAGGAAAACCAACTGTTCTTGTTAGACTTCTCATTTAAGTACATAAAAGTGATACAGCACTTTACTTAAAAATTAATGTGATCTCTTATTTTGTTAACTGATGAAATGTATTTGAGAATTATTTGAAGTTAAAACTTTGTATTCAAAAGGATTCTTTCACAACTGTTGAATTTGATCATTACAACAACCCAATGGACAACTTAATTGGGAGAACATTAAGACACAAGAGAAGGAAAAAGTCCTAATTATCTAGGGACTTATAATTAGTAATAGAGAAGTAGACTCAAGCTCAAGCTTTCCAAATTTCAGTCCAAGATTCTTTTATAAATTTTAGTGAAGAGATTTCCTTTTAAATCATGATAACAAACCAATCATATAAATTTTCTCCATATGCTTGGGGTGTTTTCTTAGGGACATGTTTAATGTATAAAATAGGATATTAAAGTCTTCTTCATTTACCAATAGCTCTTTCCCAAATAAGTCGTATAAGTGAAATTGGTGACACACAGGTGAAACAATGAGGATTTGAATAAATGAATAATGGATAAGCATTGGATGTCTCTGAGAACAGTTGTGACATCATAACAGCAGCACTTTTTAAAACTTTGTTGGACAGCAAAACATCTGATTGAGAGGATAGCACAGATCTGAGTTATCAGCCCCTTGGACCACATCTGTGTCCAATTTTCCTTTGAGACAAATATACCTTTTTCCTTCCTTAAAGTGTACCATAAAAGAAGTTTCTACAGTACTTATATCAAAAGCAGCCATCACTGGAGGAACTAAAATTACAGGGTTGAACTCAAGGTTACTGTTTACATGTACCCTCCTATCCAGCAGCCTAGGTCACTGAGTGCTACTCACAAAAAATTCTTGACTTCCAGCCAGGGACGGGGCTAGAGCTAGGTGAAACTGAGAAGTAGGACTCTTATCTAAACAGGCTGAGGCAAAGGCATCTTTCCAAAATATAGGTTAGGACATAAGCTTGGAATTGCATATTACATCAGAGCCATTTAGAACACCCTGTCTTATCCAGCACTGTAGAGTAAATACACTACTGATAATAGAGGCTCCAAACAGATAACCTACTGCAGGAGTGAAGGAAGAGTGCAGTCGATCTTAGGGCATAGTTTTTGAACGAAGCCCTAAAACTGTTATCTACTCTCAGATCTTCCCTCCTCCTCTGGAGTGGGGTTCTGGGCTTGAAAACTACAGTACTGTCTAATATCCACCTGCTAACCTGAAAAATAACGGTAGATAGATAGTTAAAGACCCAACCCTAAAAAAAAAATATTTGCACTATCCATGACTTGTTAAATACATACATTTGTCCAGTGACTTTAAGATATTCAATTCTTCGCCTACGTTATTTAACCCCTAAATGATAATAATGATGGGTCTTTCAATCCAGCTCAAAGGCATGAGTCACTGTGAGATGATTCAATACATTAAAGGATATGAAAACTTTGATTCTTTAATTTAAGCCAAATAGATGACCACCTAATGTACTTAAGTCACAGTCCACCTTACTACAAGCATATGGCCCAGGGAGTTGCCCCTCTCAATGGCAGTGCCATGCGGCACTTTAGTGTGTAACAAATGACAAAAGAGCAGGAACACTTTGTTTCCAGCAAGATCATTTATGCACTCGCCTTTCATTCATTCTGCCAGCAAAGTATGCTTTTTGAGCAGCTGTTACGTGTAGTACATTCTGCAGGGGTTCTCAAAGACAGTGGTAATCAGAATGGCCCTGACCAAATGTCTAATTCCAACCTTGTGCCTTGACCTAAATTTTGCAAGGATCTTTTATCCTCTACAAATTCCCTCTAAAGGGAAAGGAGCATTTTCTCCTGCAATCCAAATTTGTGAGAGAAATGCTTATGTGGGGTTTTTTTTGTGTTTTGTTTTTTTTTTTTTTAAAGAAGCTCTAAAACCAAAACTTTCCCTGGAGAGGTGCTGGGAAAAGTGTTAGGTTTTTATGACTTTATTTTTTCCAAATCTATGTTCACAGCATCCTCCCAACTTCTCCCTCTGTTCTGAGGTGGAAATACAGAACCAATATTAAATATAACCTGATTATCTGTAAAAAATTGGGCCAGCTCAGGGTCATGGATAATAACCACAGACAATTCTGAAAATCATTTAAATTTGCCTTTGGCCTACATTTGTTTATATGAGTGTATTTCAAAGTAGATTCACCTTCCTAATTAACATTTTGTTTGTATTCCCTCAGCACACATTCACAGGGAAGTCAGAGGGGGTGATGTGGAGTGGGCAGAGTGTTGTAAGAAGCTGGTTTGAAATAAAAATTTGTAGGAGTTAAATCACAAATTGTATCATTCATTCCACAAATATTTATTGAACATCAACAAACGGTATGATAGGGCACCTGTTCCACAGAAGACATGCGCAGGAATGAAACAGACTGTGCCCCCAAAGAAGCTTGCTGCCTGTATGGGGCACAATCCTATAATCTCAGCACTCGGGAGGCTGAACCAGGAGGACTGTCATGAGTTCAAGACCAGCCTATACTACATTGTGAGACCCTAGCTCAAAAAAAACAAAACCAAACAAACAAAAAAAAGAAGTGTGGCATCTTCCTAAGAAGATAGTGTATTATATTAAGACTTCACCTTTACACAACTGAGATTTCACTGTAGCTTCAACTATGAGTGCCAATCGCACTGTTTTTTAACATAAATATCCATGGACCAAGATGGCTTTTGATTTTATAGGACTTGGATAGTGACTCCTCCAGTAACTGTAACTGCAATTTTCTATGTTTCTTTGCTTGTATAAAATATTAGTTTCCCAACTCACATAAAATAATAGAGGAGGCACTTCCCAGGGTACAAGAGAGATCACAACAATGGGTGAGAGCGGCCCCACCTGGAGATGGCATGTCTGAATGTGTCTCACATTGTTCTTAGTTAACCCACCCCCAGACAGGCTGCATCACAGGCCTTCCTTTGGCTTTAACTTCCTACCCCGAATCTGTGTCATGTTTCCCGCACAGCGGAGGAGCTTTCCCAGATGTGCCTTCTTGGGCTCGCGGGCAGAATGGACAGAGGTGCAGCTCCATAGTGCCAACCTTTTGTCCAACCTCTCCTCTCTCAAACTGCTTCTTAGCAAAGCATGGTGGTGCATGCCTACAAGCCCAGAACGCTGGAGGCTGATGCAGGAGGATTGCTAGAAGTTCAGGGCCAACTTGAGCTACATAGTAAGTACAGTACAAGGGAGCCTGAGCTCCAGAGCAAGATCCTGTCTCAAAAAAATCAAAACATATAAAATACAAATAAATAAATCAAAATGTGTCCTTTCTACTCCCTGTCTGTCATGTCCACTATAGAAAAGAAACTGGCCTTTTGTATTACATGTGTGTCACGTGCTAGGTGGGAATCCGAGACTCACCCTCACTGCCCCTACTCCTGGTAAGACCACATCAGAACTAAGACATCCTTGACATACTGATGGCAGCGAGGGTGGCCTCACGCTAGAGGTAAATGAAGAATTCATAGACACCTCCAGCCAGGCTCACCAAGGGCCACCAGCACCTTTGTCAAGTGCACTCACCCCTCGCAGACAGATCTGTGCATGTCCGCATACGAGCCACGCACAAACATAAGTCCAGCTCCCGGCTCTAGGCTGAGACCTATAAAATCACCTATAAAACCACTTTCGAGATAAAGTACAAGTGACTATTGTAAAGTGCTGTGAGGAGGTGGGTCTGGTTGGAGGTGGTCACTGGGGGGTGCGACCTGGAAGGGTGCGTTCTCATCCCCATTTCCTCCCTTCTCTCTGTTTCTTGGCTGCCATGGGTGGAACAGCTTTCTTCCGCCATGCCCTTCCACCGCGGCATTTCTGCTTAGGTTAAGCCAACTTTGGGCTGAACACGCTGGAGGCTGAGCAAAATGAACCTCTCCTCCTTTAAGTGGTGGGTACTGAGTATTCAATCCCAGCAACAGGAAAGTGACTAAGACACAGCACCAGCAACAAATACAGATACATAGGAAGAAATTTATTATGAGGTTGACCCATTCGATTGTGGAGGCTGAGAAGCCCAGGATCTGCTCTCTGGAAGTTAGAGATCCAGGAAACCAGTGACATAGTTCCAGGCCAAACCTGTGAGTCTGAGAACCAGAGACTAAGATTCTAGGTCTCCATCCAAGTCCAAAGACCTGAGAACTACCTGTATCCAAGGGCAGAAGATAGATGTCCCAAATTCTCCCTTCCTCTGCCTTCCTGTTGTGTTCAGGCTTCAATAGTTTGGATGGTTCATTTGCATCTGTGAGAACAATCTTCTTTATTCCATCTTCCAATCTCATGCTAATCTCATCTAGAAGCTCATCATAGGCACACCCTAGAATAGTATTTTCAAGCTACCTGGGCATTCCCTAGCCCAGGTAAGTTGACATATAACATTAACCAGCATAACAATTTTTTTTAAAGAAAAGGGTACTTTATCTGGAATATACAGCATCGATGTGGGTACACAGGAAGATTAGGGATGATCTCGTGACACTCATTTGAATTAATACTAAGATAAGAGGAAATATCTGAGATGTACACAAGCAGATAATAACATAACTGTAGGACGAAGTTCTTTTTGAAAGAAGGCAGTGAGTGGGAGAGTTATTAGGCTCCTCCAATTCCCGCAGTGGATTTCACATGTCCAGAAATGCCTCCCATCCCCACAACTCAGTAGCTGCCCACTTCCACGGCTTCTCCTACACACGAAGGATTTTAGGAGCAAGTAGAATTTGGGGGCAGAGGACACTGGAACAACAGGACTTCCTCTCAGCTCCAGATTCAGTTCCCCATATCTCTGAGAAACATTTGGGAGCTGTGGCTTGTAAATCAGGACAATAATTTGGCTCTTCTGTTCATCTGATGCTGCTGTGCAACCTACCAGAAGTGAGCTGTAGAAGAGTTAAAGACCCAGGGACAGCAGGTAATAACCACCTGAGTGGGATGCGCCCACCCAGGGCCTTGCCCACCCAAGACTAACTAGCAACAATATAGAAGTATGTTAATTTATACCAAAATTTAGATTTCACTGAGGAATTTAACACTTTAGGCTATCAGCGTTTTAAACCTCGGTATGAACTTACTCTACACTTAAATGAAGGTATAGACAGGAACAAGAAAAGATGTTGCCTGAGGGATACTTTATGGCAAAAGAGGCCTCAAGGAAGAAGGCTGGAGGGGGCAAAGGCAGGCTATTTTTCTTCACTTCCGTCAGAGCTGGTCCAGCTAAGGAATATGGCCCTTTGCCCACTAAAAAAGCTGGAGCCAACTGTGGTTTGAGCCAGCTTTCTAAGAACATCAGCCATGTGAGCTTGGCTTTCAATCAGGAAGTCAAGACTAAAGTGCAAAACAGGGCAGGTCGGGTGTGCCCAAGGCATCCAGGGGTGCAACTGTGTTAATATTCGTCAAACAGTCCTTACTCTTTTCCTGCCCTACAACCCCCAACTAGAAGACCATTCCATTAATCCCCTGACTGGGAGCCAGATAATCTGTACTGTGGCCAAGAAAAGTTCAAGGGCAGAAGCCGTGCAGACAACTCGTCAGGCATCATAATCCATAAATAACCTGTACAGGATACTCCCATATGTCAACGTGGTGTTTAGCTTTTCATGCGGATTATTTTCTCCGATCATGCTAACATGAAGTTTATCATTATACAGATGATAACACTAAGGCTGAGAGAAGTGAAAGAATAGGCTATGGTCACTTCACTTGTAAATACTGCAGCTGGACCCAAGCCAGGTGGTCTGCTTCCAAACCCTAAAGCCATACGTTACGCAACAGCAACTATGGGAAGAAGTACTTGTCTGTCGAGGAGTCAAACGGAAACCATCTGCATCATCCATCTGCGTCATCCATTCAGGCCTCATTTCTTCACAGTGTGACCTGAAAAAACTTCTTCCTCCTGCCCCCTCACAGTAGCAATGGGAAGGAAATGCTGGCCTGGGCCTCATGCTATCTTTGAAGGAAAGGCATAGGACAGGCAGCCCGGGCCCACAGCCATGTCAGCCCCTGTGCTGAAAAGCAGCCCTGTCTGTGGAGGCACGCCCGGGAACCCCACTCCTGAGATGAAACAATGGTTCAGACAGGCGCTTGAAGCCATTGATAGACAGACAGCATAATATCCACGACTTTCACAGTGTGTCTTTCAGCTGCAGAAATAAGGGCGGGATCATTTGAGCGCTGCATGTCTTAGCCCTGCTCCATCTCTCCTGCCATCAGGCTGGCTCCTAGAGGCCCTCAGACTCTGCCATGAACCACAGACTTCAAAGTCTGATAGTGCGTTTGGGCCTCATGGGGAACAGCGCTCAAGACCATCACCAGCTCTGGCTTATGTTCCGGGGCTGTAGTGTCAGCAGGAAGTCACTTTCTCTGACCACAGGCGTGAGGTGGTGACTCGAACATCCAAGGAGACACTGCTGCTCCCAGTGTCTGCTCCCCGACCCATACCTCCCAGAGCAGCCCCGCACCGGCAGAAGACAGGAAAAGGAAAGTATGACCTGTGCAAGATGCCGCGATGGTGGTGTCCTTTGGCCTAGAAAGCCCTGCCTCACCAGAGTGCCTTTTCCCAATCCCACACATCTTCTTCTCTTCCTGTCTTTAGTTTTATAGTGGCCCTTCCATATCATAATTTTTTTTCCTCTCTCTTTCTATAGACGTGTGTGTGTGTGTGTGTCTGTGTGTGTGTGTGTGTAGATTTTTAAAGTCCTTTTGAGGTCGTTGGACACCTCTCTCTCACTCTCCCAATTGTATGGGTCTTATTCATTAATAGGAAAATTTAGCATTCTTAATTCT
>NW_004955406.1:21546321-21565277 GCF_000276665.1 Chinchilla lanigera
CACTAGCCAAATAACCTTCTTTATCAAATGAATGAAGTACAAATCCTGCTACCCTGGTTGGCCTGTGAAATTATCCAAATAACCCAATCATATCCTCACAAGTCACAGTGGCACCTTACCCTCGTGGTAATACAAAGCTTCCTCCTGCACACCCTGTTTGTTTATTCTATTCCCTGCAACCCCTGTGCGGCCCTGCATGGCCTGCGGTGTCCTCCTCCCCCAGGATATGAGCATTTGAGACTAATAAAGCTCTGGTGATCTCATCTACCCAGCGTCAGGTGTCAGGTGTCCATCTACCCCCGTAACTCTAGAGCAGGAACCCCTTCCTCACCAACAGGGTGAAGAGGAAGCAAATAAAACAAAGGTGCCCAGGGACTGCATGCAACACAGGGTGGGTGGCTCCCAAAGGGAAAACCAAGGTGCTATTGCCTGAAGATGGGAAGGAATGAAGGACAAGCAAAAACAACAGGTATGATTAATGCAGTGCCTGAGAAACAGAGAGTGATTGAATTGTTTTAAATGCTAGGTAGTAGGAATATTTTTGTACATTGTCATGGTAATCAAAAAAGTCTCTGGCAAGGTCGTTTGCCATGTTTAGAGTACATTTTGTCCCCACCTCTATAGCCTTTCCCCAGAATCATCATGGTGGTGCATAGAAATACGTGTCAGGAAAGCAAAGGCACTTTTGAAGTACTGTAAGTATGGAGCACAATCCGAAAATTGCAGAGACACCCCCATGCATGGGATTCCTGAGTTAGGCAGGCAGCCAAGGCCCAGGGGGTCGATCACACAAGCACCCCACTCTGCAAATAAAGTCACTGCCAGCCTAAAACACATCAAGCCGGAAATGCACAGGCGATGTGCAGTATCCTCTGTACAAACCACACCCCTGTTTATTTACCCCTTCCAGGTTAAATTCAAAACAGAATTTCTGGCAAGGATTGGCCTCCTTAGTAAAGAGTGCATCTGCAGCACCATGATATATTCCAATAACAAATGCCAGACAGAATCCTCTGACCCCAACAATCAACCTGTGGTCTATTGTTTTGCCAATAAAGTGTCATTCTTCCCATTTCCAAGAGTTTTTTTTTTCTTAAAGGACACTACGTTGTCAGTGAATAGTTCACCTTTGCAGAGATTTGGTCTCCTTAAACTGAGAACCAAAATAGGACACAGACTGTGTACCTGACAGGAAGCAGAGCACCTGACTAGGACAAGACCCAGGAGGGAGGAAAGGAGGACTGGGAAGTGGCTGGGGACACACACCAGTGACAGCTACTGAGACAACTACTCAGCGGACCAGGGTCAGCCAGCATCACTCCCATCATGAACCATAGAGCCATGCAGTTAACTGCCATAGCTGCAGCCCAGCATCATCCTACCCTCTGTCTGGTGGGAGCCCAAGAACTTATCATCATTTCACACAGACAGCCAGGAATATGTTGGCCCCAGATACTGGCTAAGCTCCAAAAATCTCTAACCACTGCACAGTACCTGCAACCCCAGCTCCTTGAACACCAGGAACCCTAACCTGATCCTCCCACCATATGAATCCCTATCCTCTCCTTTGCTACCCAGCACTCTAGTACTTCTCATGTGTGTTCAGAAATCGAAATTCTTGAGTAGTTGGTGCACAGATCTCTGTAGTTTCAGAGTGTGAATAATAACAACAGCAATGGAAACAGTTTTTGAGAGCTTATAATGTGCCGGAAACTTTGTAAATATTCTCCTTGTCACTCTTGACAATAATCCTGCAATGACCTTGCTACTCCCATTCAACAAATGAGGAAATCTAAATCACACAGATGGTAAGTGGCAAAGCTGGAATTCAGATCTAACTCCAATGCCTCAGACACATCCACTGCCTTTGGGGAAAAATTCTGGCGATGTCACCATGTCCTAACTGTGCTGTGCAAACTACCCATGCTCCCATGAAGCACCTGTGAAAACAGGATGGTTTTCCCTGAAATTTTACTCTGGCGTGCAGAATGTAAACTCCTACAGAATGTAAACTCCTACAGAATGTAAACTCCTACTTGGACATCCTTCTGTGGTCACACTTGAACTCCTAACTGGTCACAGACAGTTCAGACTTTGCCCCTTGGAGGGTAAGAAAACAGACACTTCTCGTTGCATCTGAATGTGACCCCAAGATCCATCTATCTTAGTCTCCTTCTAGAGTTCTTATTGATGTTGCCTTTCGATGTATTCACATATCACCCACGGCTAGAACATAAAAACATCTCGGGCTTAGAACACCATATGAACAGCATTTACACCTTTTAAAAACCGTGGGCATCCTTTAAAATATCCACATTTCATAATAAACAATACCATTTAGGATGTTCCAACACAAAAGTATTCTTCTCCTTCTGCTCTGTTGTAGTCATGGAGACCTCAGATTTGGGTGAAATGAGCAGACAAAATTAAAACTTGTACCAAAAGTTGCTATCAAAGCAAATAACATTGACACCTTATATTTCAGCGCTATCTGTGTCTGAGGAAAGCAGTCACTCCTCAGACACTACCTCACTCTGATCTCTCACTGGGGTAGGAGACAGACGAGTGCTCTTGTTCTCCTAAGCTGCACATAGGCCTCCTGGGAAAGACCAAGAAAAGGAACACTGGGCTGAGTACCATGAAATCAAGCCAGCTCATCCCCCCAACTATTTAGCATCAGACTGGTCATATTAATAATTTGAATTGAACATTTTAACCAATCAAAGAACAGCTAATAATAAATCTCAGGTCACTCCCTTGAATATACTGCTTTAAAACAAAACCAGGGGCCAGGGTTTTAGTTCAGTGGTGCAGCACCCTCCTAGCAAGCATGAAGTCTTCAGTTTGATTCCCAGTACCTCCTCTAAAATCAAAAACCTAAAGCTATTTGTCTGCTGTGCCCAGCACTGGGGACGTTGGTGATTGCAGTCAGGCACATATCCTACATGGTCACGGCCATCAGAGGGCTGCTCTGAAACACAGATCAGATCTATTTACTCAACATTGTCTATGGGATGAACTTGGAACTTCCTGATGACACAGGGCCTCCTGAACTTGATCTCTTGCCTGCTTTTCTGTCTCATCTCTCCCGCCATGCCCCAGTGCCATGCTGTGGCCATAATAAGCTATTAGTAACTAGCAGCTATTAAAACACTCAGGCTGTTGTCTAAGTCATGTCCGTTGCCTGGAAATATTACCTCTTTCCACCCACACACAGATACTCCAAATCAGACCCTATCATGGCCTTCTCGAAAATAAAAATATTTATCTCTCTTTCCTGTTATTATTACTTTTCTAAGTAACTTTTTTTATTACCAAAGAAGTATACAGAAAATGTAGTATACAAAGAAAACAAACAAGAAAATTAAATGCACATATAATCCCATCATCCAGAGATAAAATCTTGTGAGCATTTTGATCTATTTGTCAGTTCTCTTTATGTAATATATAAAGACATTTTCTACCACATCAATTTGACTACTGAGACTCAACTCAAATGCCACTTCCTATAAGGAGATTTTTCTTACCCTTCCTCCTCCTCAGTCCCCCACACTTAATCTCACTATTCCCACTCACCCTGCAGGTGGCAGTTTAAATGTCACATCCTCAGGCAGTCCTTTCCTGACCCCCTATAGTAAATCGCATCACCCCAGTCACTCTCACCAATTGCACATGGTTCTTGTCTTTCATAGCATTGTCTGAGTTTATAACTGGATTCCTAAGAATAATCAAGTGTCTCTTCATCCAGGTGTTTGGCATCTCCTTGACTCAATCAGAATGTAAAGGGAAAAAAATGGACCTTTTCCCTTCCACCACCATTATAGAGAGAAAAATGACAATAAGCAGTGAGATCAAAACTCACCTTTTCAGTGCAGCATAATCTTTTTACATTCTAAACAAACTGGTTTACACATGAGAAAACTACCATATAGGAATATCAGCGAGTTCACCTTTAGCTGTAAATAAGAAAACCTGCTGGAAGTGGCGTAGTCATCAATGACTTTTATTATAGCATAAAAGAGGAAGTCTGGAGTTTGGCTTTTCAGCAGCTCAGCAGCATCTACAAAGGCTCCGCTGCCTTTCATAGAGAATATCTTCCTCATAGTTTCAAAGTGATAAAAATAGTTCCAGGTGCCATATATAAAACAAACGGCATCCTGCAAAGAAGCCAGCTACTCTCATGCTCTTCTATAAATTAGCAAAGAAACCTCAGCACCCCTCCACCCCAGCTCACCTCTCAGGTCCTACCGGCCAGCCGGCCAAGGCAGAGTCAGAAATCCGTGCTTCACCCGGTCACTGGGAGGGGAGTGAGATGACCACCGCTGGTTCAGATCAGTGGTTTTCAAGCTTCGTCGCCTATCATACTCACCTAAAAGTGACGATTATGGTTTACATCCAGATCTCCCCAAGAGCCTCACGTACTCACAGGTGAGGCTTTGGAGAGCTGACTAAGTCCTGGAGGTGCTATCACTGCATCTGCATTTAGGGGTGGGGCGTGGTCAGAAGAGGCGGTCACTGGGCCTGGTGGGAAGGCGCACTGCCCTCAGTCCTCCCTCCGCTATTTCCTTCCCACCGTGAAAGGAGCAGCTTCCTCCCCACAGGCCCTTCCACCGTGCAGCTTCTGTGTTTGAGCCTGCTGAACACCAACTGAAACCTCTGAAAATATCAGCCAGAATAAACCTCCCCACTTTTAAATTGTCATTGTCAGGTATTTGTCCCAGCAGTGACAAGGTAAGACGGTGTCCTGGTCACCTCACTTGCTGGGATTTACCACCAGATTTGGTTCAGTAGATTGGGGGTAAGGCACATGTTGCATTTATAATAAATTCCCAGGTGACAACTATACTGCTCATCATGAGGCCATGTTTTGAAAAACTTCTCTCTCTCTCTCTCTCTCTCTCTCTCTCTCTCTCTCTCTCACACACACACACACACACACACACACACACACACACTGCAGTACAGGATTAAACCCAGGGCCTTTGCACTGAGCTACATCCCCAGGTTTTTTATTTTACTTGGTCTCAGTAAGCTGCTGCACTGCCTAAACTTGCCTTGTGATTCTTCTTGTGATTCTCCTGCTTCAGCCTCCTAAAGGGCAGGGATTACAGGCATGGACCACCATGTCAGACTAGAGCCTCTTATTTAGACAAATCATGGTCTCTCCTACCAGGGATAGGGAGAAGACCAAGTCTCTGAGGTATCTTGGTTGCCTGAGAGCTACACAGAACCGTGGTTTCTTAGGAAGAAACAACAAGATGGCTGTAGACAGGCCCACTGTGAAGTAGAGTAATAATAGCTAGAATGTACTGTAAGCTTCAGATGCATCAAAAATCACTCTAAAAACAGACTACCCATTTTTAACTATCCCAAATAATCCTTTGAGGTAGGCTGTACCAGTCAGTGCTCACTGCAGAAACAGATTTAATGCAAGAGATATGAATATTTTAGGATTTACAAGGTAGGCTTATGGTGGTTGCCCAGAGTCCGGTGTGGAAGAATGCAAAAGGACTCTGTGTGCACTAGGGCCCAAAGGATCCAGTCAAAGGTTAAAGGCCTGGAGCTCAGTGTAGTGTCCTGCGTGAGTCCATGTCAGGAGGCCAAAGGGTCTGCGCAGGAGGCTGAAAAGCCTGCATTGGAAGCCGGGAAATGATGTCCAAGGTGGAGATGAAGGCCAGAGCACCTGCCAAGGAATGGAAGTGAACCTTTCTCCTTCATTTCCCTTTTATTCCATTCAGATGACAAGCATATTGGCTGGTGCCTCTCACACCCAGGGTGGGTCTTCCTGTCTTCAGTAAATCCATTCAGTCACACCCAGAACCATGCTGATCCAATTCAGTTGGGCATTTCTTACTCAAGTTGACATAATCGTTTAACTATCACATAGGTTATTATTATGCCCATTTACCAATCAGCAAATTGAGAGTGAGGAAAGCTTCAGAAGTGGCCAATGGTTGTACCACTAGTAATTCCTGCAGACTGTGTTTAAACCCAGATTTGTATGACTCCTGTGGCCCATGCTCTTAGCTGTGATGTAGTTCTCATCCTGTGGTTGTTTTATGCCTTGGATCATTATTTAAAGTCAGGTGCAGATGCCGCCACCTGGCTTCACCTTGGAAATGTTCACACTTTTTAGTGAAAAGTGAATGCCCTTCGAGGTTAGGCAGAAAATTATGCTTAGTGCTTGTATGATTTGAAAGTCTTTTAATCTGTCCAATTTCAACTTCCAAAGCATAATGAGCAGACTAATATGCATCTCAAAAAATTTAGAAAGAATATGTAGTACAATACTTGACCCTGTCCTTGGCAGGGGACACATGAGTAGCTCTCTCATTACTATTCCTAGCTCTGTGACCTAGGACACGCATCTATAAAATGAAGGCCTTATAATACCTAGGAAGACTAAATAAGCTCTGGGAAACTGCCTGGTAAGTCTTCTTTTCTCTGTATGCTATTAGGAGACAGTGAAAATGATCTTTATCTTCATCAGGACAAAACTGAGGCTGAGGTTGGGAGGAGTCGAAGGGGCAGAAGAGGCTACTGAACACATCAATCATTTTCCTGAGGATGAGAGTCAGGCTCATTTTTCTTTCTCAGACCACGAGTGTCTCCTTCCTGTTACATACCAATGACTTTGAACTGAAGTTATTGAAATGAGATAACACATTTGACCTCAGCACACAGAGCAGTGGACATTTAACCTCAGCACACAGCTCTCCAGTTCATTTCATGGGTGACACACTGAAGGACTCATCTGCAATTAAACACCTAGAAGTTTGGTGTTCCAGGGTCTCAAAGAGGCCTGCCTGAGTAGATACTCCTGCCTGCAAGACTCTCCCCGCCCTGAACCTGTACCACGCTTTCATTCTTTCTCTGATGTATTTTTATCCAGAGAACCTACCACCATGTAGAATTACAATGTCAGTTTACTTGAGCACTATCTGCCTTCCTTATGAGAAGGCAAACTGCAAGAAAAGAGGGATCTTGTCAGCCTTGAGCACTGATTGGTATCTCCTCAGTGCCTAGAACAGTCCCTGGTGTGAGGTAGTTACTAATTAAACACTCCTATGTGTTGAATGGATGAAGAAATAAATGAATGGTTATTTAAATAACAGAGATAAGCTCATCTCTTTTTCCAAGCTGGAATTTTTATTGGTTAGGAAGACAATGACTCAATTACCTTAGTGATACACTCATTAATATTTCACCAAAGGAAAGAATATCTAGGCAGCTGGAAGGACTTCACCTTGAGGGCTCAAACTCCATGCTGAGATTTAGACATGTCTTAGCATGACCAGCAGTGTGACAAGTTTCACATGGAGGGGTCCAAGTACCTCCTAGGATGGAATGCATAAGGTAAGGGAGAGCTGAGACGTATAAGAAAAGACCCAGAACAAACCAGTGCTAAGAAGTGCTTCTGAGCCTAGTCGTGTTCTGCTCCCCATCCCTGTGTCCTATAACTAAGGACTTACATCTGGGTCCTACAGAGAAGCAATGAAGACAAACCCCAAAAGAAAACAGAATGGATTCAGTGAGTGGAGCAGTGGATAAGCAACATCTGCATCTGGAAGGGAAAATGCCAAGATGACATCAAGGCAGCGCCATGGATCTCTCAAAGGCATTAGAAATATCTTCGGAAGGCAGTGACGGCGATACTTTTAGTTGACGCTGGCGGCATTCACTACATCAGGTGCACTTCAGTGGAGCCTTGACATGATGGGTTGCCATGACATCTGAATGACCTTGAAGGCATCATGTGACTAAATGACGAAACAGGAGAAAATGGATGGGCTCTCCATGACAGCCTAGGAGACAAGTTAATGAGCACACACTAAGCAACACAGAACCTGGACGTGCAAAATAATATGAGAGAAACATCAGAGGAATTAAGGAACAAAAATACTGTTTTCTGGTTGTCATGACCCTCTTTTATAGAAAGGCTTCTTTTTATAGATTTAATTGCCATAATAATTGTTTGCTTTAAAAAAAAAAAAAAAACAAAGAAAAGAAAAGGCAACCCAAATAAAATTGGGCCACCTCCTCACCTTGAGTTCAATCTCAACTTACTGACATATGAAAACACACACACACATTCACAGATCTGACCCTAAGAACACCAAATGGAAATGGGACATTTTTTGGCAGCTATGTAAGGGATTTAGAAGTGACTGTGACACCTTGTTCCTAAATAAACATTTCCTTAAAATGGCTTTTAGAGATCACATTTGCATACCCCAGCTACCTCTAGCCAGTGACTGAAATCCTCCACCTTGCCCAGTTTCTTTCTGATCTCAAAACTGGCTTCCCGTCCGTCTTTATACCTGGTCCCATGGCTTCTCCGTCTGTGACCATTAATCCTGATTTTTCAACTTCATTGGGTGATCAAACACATAGCAGGTTAGTAAAGGGCCCTCATAGGTACGTCTGAGTGGGTCAAGGGGGCATGCATGGTTCCTAGCCCATTCCTCTCTGCCTTTGTCCCTGCTCGGCTTCCCAGATGCCATGGACTAAGCATCTTTGCTCCACCATCCTTCCACCATGAGGTTTCTTCCTTGGAGCCTGCTGATCATGTACTGAATCTCCTGAAACCACAAACTAAAGTATACCTTTCCTCCTTTAAATTGTGGGTGTGGGGTGCTTCAGTGATGGAAAACCTAACTAATGTACCATCCCACACTCACCACAAAACCCAGCACTGAACAGCAAAAGTATGCTTCCTGGAATAGGAGTGATAATACTTATGATCATTTTTTTCTCTACTAAAGCAATCAAAAGACAGAAAAAAATAATTTTAAATGAGAACAAAAACTAGGCTCCTCAAAATTTATTTATAAATAATACATGCATTTTTCAGAAGGTATCCCCCAAAGAAACAAGAAAACTAATATAAATGCAGAAGAGATAGCAAGATCTATCTTGCTTGAGGCTAGAGATATAAAATTTCTTAAAATGTTTAAACTCTAAAGGAAAATCCTAATTTTAATTTACATGCATTAAGAAGAGAAAGAAAAGCTGTTGCAGAGAAATCAAAATAAATATAATATGCTTGTACTATTTACAGTCTTTTTTTGTTAGTCAAGGGTATAAAATGTTATGTAACTTGGATTACTTATGAAAATGTCAGGTTTTTTTTCCTCCAAACTCCCTATCCAATTTGACCACACTCTATTTTTTCAGTCTAACCCATTTTACATACCTTAGGCTCTAACCAGTTTACATAACTGGCCTCAGTCTCCCAGTTATTCACACAATTTCTACTTCTTCAGAAGGACATTTAAGAAATATCGTTCAGCAATCTGATCCATTTACCACTGCTAAAAATGTTTCTTAGCTATTTTATTCATCATTTTACATTTTTCTAAAAGATAAAATAAACCTGAAGATGGAAAAAAGGACTTTTCATGGTTTTTCCTATTTTGTTTTCCTTTATCTCCCTTTGGGCCTTCGTATTTCTAGTTTAGGGTCCCAAAATCACAAATATATTTTTGAGAAATGACTGGGTCTAACCACAGGTCAACATGGAAAAATAATCCTAAAATAGTGGTGTCCTGCATGGCATATTTTGAAAGATCCTTCACCATAACCTCGAACCTACCTTATGGTTTCAAATTCCTCCTATGTAACAGTATATACTTTTAGGTAGAAGCTTTGGACTTTCTGTCAAAATGAAAGTGACCATGGAAAAGAAATCTCACTTCTTTGCTCAAAATTGTCCATTGATGTCCGTCTGCCTATCAAATACACTCTAAGTTCTTCAGCTGGATTCAAAGCTCTTGGAGATGGGCTCACCCTGCCTTCCTAACACTGTCCCCAGTATTCTCCTTCAGAAACTCAAAATCACCACTCAACAGGACGCCTGCACTTCGTGTTCTGAGCATGCCCAATGCATTCCTTGTGCCAGTCATTTTATGTTCCCAGAGCACCTCCCTCTATACTTAATCATGCATGCTTATCACTACCCCATCCAGCCTACCTCATTACTTGCTCTGTAGCACTTCAACTCTACCTTAATTATAATTTAACATGTGTGTATATGTATACCTACATATACATATATATTATACAGTATCCCTGATTTGTTAAGAACTTGTGAGGTTTGAAATAATTATTCATCCCATAAATGTTTATTTAGTTCCTATCACGTGTCAGGTTCTAGGAACTGGGATACCACAATGAAAAAGAAAGACAATCCAAGCTCAGTCAAGCAAAAACAGGGGAGGAGGAATGTATTGGCTCATGTAATTGAAAGGCTAAATTTGGTCTCAGTTACAACTGGATCTAGGAATGTCATGAATCTCTTTCTCTCCCACCTTTTCCTCCCAAAATATTTATTTTAATTCTGCTTTCACTAGATATTCTTCAGTCTCTACCATGATTTCTTCACAGAATAATAAAAATGGCCACTGTCAGCATTAGGTTTTAATCATCCTGGAGCCAATAAAGCCAAAGAAAGCAGTGTTCCTTTCCCAGGGAAAAGGCATTTTAGGGATCTGCTGAACAGAGGTTGAGCCGGGACATTTAGCTTGAGCTTTTCTATGTGTCTGTCAGGTACTTTTGTGTGTATTAAGTCATTTCTAGCCATTGTGATGCAGAAATGTCTTCCAGAAATACTGCTGCCCCCAATGTGGTGATTCAGTCAGTTTTACAGTGTGAAGGGTTTACATCATAGCCTGATCACAAGTAGCATTAGAAGTATTGCGGCAGCCCAAGAGAACTGAAGTTTGACTTTTACAATCTATTTATGGGAAATTCTTCCAATCACATATATGTACAATCCAAGCACACAACTCAGTTTTGTTATGTCTAATCAAGATACGCACTCCTCAGCACAATGCACAGGATCATAAAAGCCCCACCACACTTTCCCCCTCCTTGATGGAGAAAAGCAACATCGAACATATCAGAATCGTCATGCTTTGAGGACAGATTGGTGAAATTACACGTTTTGTTCATCCCAGTGTATCATATCTTAGCCCATCTGATCCCTCTCATCCTGATGAGGAAGATAGCTTCAGAAGAAAATATTTGCAAACTGGCCCTTCCAGAGTGATGAGATCACAAGAATATGCAAATACACCCAGGTTGAACTTTATTTATTTTTTAAACTCAAGTAATGTATCTTTCTTTTGCCTGTAAAGGTGGGAGGCCTGATTGTATCACATGACATCACTGCATGACTAAGCCCACCAGAATTCCAGACATAGAATCTAGTAGAAAACGCACCATCTCTCGATTACCAAGAACATAAGTATTACAAACTCAAAGAAACTCCAAAGAAAAAGAAAAATGGCCCAAAGAAGCTAACATTTTTTTCACACCTTAATGACTTAAAAGTTAATGACTATTATAAAGGAGTGATTTGGTTACATGATTGTATTTGTTATCCATTGCTGCTTCACAAATGATCTTATAATAGTTCCCCAGGGCTAGCATAACAAATTACCACCAAAAAAGATGGCTTAAAGCAACAACAACAAAAAAAATCTCCTGTAGTCCTGGATGTTGGGTGTCTGGAATGAAGGTATCATTAAGGGCACAGTCCCTTCTGAGCCCTCTAAAAATCCTTCTTTGCCACACCTAGCTTCTGATAGTTCCTGAAAATCCTTAGTGCTCCTTGACTTGCAGTAGCATCGCTGCATTCTCTGCCTTTGTTGTCCCGTGACCTTCTCTTCTGTGTCTGTGTGTGTCTTCTTATAAGAACTCTAGTCCCTGGATTAAAGACTAACCCTACTCCAATAGGACATCAAGTTAACCAGTTAAAATCTTTAAAACCCTATTTCCAAATAAGGTCAGATTCTGAGGTTCTAGGTGCCACAAATTTGGGAGGACATTATTTAATCAAATATATACTCCAGAATTCGGCATTTTAAAACAAGGAAGGCCAGGTGTGGTGGCACATGCTTATAATCCCAGCACTTGGAGCCTGAGGCAGGAAGATAGCAGTAAGTTTGAGGCCAACCTGGGCTACATAGTGAGTTCAAGATCAGCCTGAACTACAAAGAGACCCTGTCTCAAAAAAAAAAAAGATGAAGATCTTTGGGGGCCATCTCAGAGATTGCCTACTACAATATTAATGCTGCTCAATTCTTCAAAGCAGCAGTTTCTAAAGATATCTAAATTGTCTCTTCATATGCCTTGATTTCAGATTAAATTGAATTTTACTCAGAATCATTGATGATTCTAAATTTTAAAAATGTTACAGATGTGTGTGATAAAACTAATCACTAAAACAAACCCAGAAATACAGCAGATGCTCAAAGTACTCCCAGGAAGACTGCTAACTTGCTGTGCACAAAGACTGCCTATGTCTTCATGCTTCATCAAGCACTTTTTAGACTAAGAAGAGCATCCCACCTTCTCCTACGGTTTTGAAATCAGCAGAAGCAGGCAATCATCCATCAACGGCCTGAGAAAGAAGACATGAGAAGAAACACAGGGGTGGGGGATACTGGGGACAGAAATCCAAGAGTACCTCCAATAAGGAGGAACAGTAACAAATACTAAGCATGCTGTAAGACTCCCTGAGTCATATTTAAACAAAAGTTGGGCTGGGGAGATAGCTCAGCAGCATAGCACCTGCCTGGCAAGCACAAGGTCCTGAGTTCGATTCCCGGGACCAAAAAAAAAAGTTGAGGCTGACGTGCTCTACCACCAATTAATTGGTTTGAGTTTGTAATACTTATATTCTTGGTAATCAAGAGATGGTGCGTTTTCTACTAGATTCTATGTCTGGAATTCTGGTGGGCTTAGTCATGCAGTGATGTCATGTGATACAATCAGGCCTCCCACCTTTACAGGCAAAAGAAAGATACATTACTTGAGTTTAAAAAATAAATAAAGCTCAACCTGGGTGTATTTGCATATTCTTATGATCTCATCACTCTGGAAGGCTGAGGCAGGAGGGCTTTGAATTTGAGCCCATCCTAGGCAATTTAGCAATTTACAGAGATTCTGTCCCAAAATAAAAAGGCCCTGAGTTCAATCCCCAGTAATATAAAAATTAATTAATTAATTAAATATAATCCCATTAAAGTAACAAAACATTAATGTCATCAATTCATGAGTAACTAACATTTATGCACATTTTAAATGATGCAGTATAGGAAAGATAACTAATAAATTATAAACACTTAGGCACAAGTAAAGCAACTCTCTCAGCTTCCACAACTGCTATTAGCACTGCTTAAATTTTCTCTGGATATTTAACGTCTGGGTCTGGTAGTAGTACCCTGTGGCTTCTCAGCAGCTTGCAGTTCGCAGTTCTTAGTTAATTATAGTAAGCTGGTGCTGTGCCCCAGGGAAAGAATTTCATTTTGCGTATGTGATGCTAATTCTAGAAAAATCCTCAGGTTTCCAAAACTTTCTTGCTTTAAAGAAAACCCACTTCGGAGTTTACTAAGCTTTTTTTCCTGTAGGATGCTTACAAGTATCCTGTTGGCAGCCCTATATGACCCTCTTTTCCTGGAGAGGTAGAGATAGAGATAGAGATAGAGATAGATGCTGCGCCTCAGTCCCAACGTTCTGACCAAACACCTCTCCTCTGTAATCTCCATTCCATCTCCGTCCTCCCAAGCAAAGCTAGAAAGTAATGCACCAGGTACTAATGGAGCTGGAATGTCACAACTGTCTTCATGGTCAATAATACAAAGAAGGAGAACACGTGATGGAACCCAGCAGCACTGGCCTGTGCTTTACAGTAAGTCCTCGATCTCCAAGAGCCCCACAGCCATGGCAGCCATGAGGCTTTGATAAGGGCTTGTGTTTTCTCGGATTTTCCTGCTTGCAGCTGGCTTGTTGGCCTCCTAGGGCAGCGCACATCCTTAAGGAGATAGGAAAGTGAAGTGAGTCATTCATCAGTTCCTCCCTCTCTCATTCCATCATTCTCCACCCCATTCCAGCAAATATTGATGAGTCAGCATTTAGTGGAACCTTACCACATGTTAGGAACTCAATCTAAGTATGTTTCTGGTATAATCTCAGTTAAAGGATCACACTATGGTTAAGAGCATGGTGTGACTCGGGTCGGACTGCTTGACTTCAAATCCTGCTCCACCACTTCCTGCATGACCTTGGATATATAACTTAATCTCTCTGTGTTTTAGCTCTTCCTCTGTACAAAGAGCTAAAAATGGGGTTCATGGAACAATTGGGGAAATTAAATGAGTTCATAGAGAGAGAAGATGTCAAAGTACTTGGCACATCCTAAGTACCATTTAAGTATCAGCTAATCACATTTCTGGATTGAAGTTGGTTTATGATGAATTTGGCTTTTTTCCCTTCATGACATTTCAAGGGAGTAAAACTTGACATTCTGCTCTTTATTCATTCTCATAAAATGTGAAGAATTTCCAAATAGAACCTTTTCATGAAAGACTCATGACCTAAGTGGAATTAGATAACTAAAAGTTAAATATAGTTCCTACAGGTTATTTTGTTTAATGTTAGAAATTTTGGAATGCCAAATAATTCTCTAAAGATGAGAATTACATAATCTATTCTATATTTCTCTACTTTGTGTTACAATTCATTTAATGTTATATATATTTTCAGTTCCAAAATTATGTACTTTTTTCAAAAGTACCCTAGCTAATGTTTTATCTTATTATGAATATTAATATGCATCCTTTCTTATTTATTTATCTGACAGTTCTTAGTAGTTCTAAATAATTGTCTCATAATGATATTAATTGTAGAACTTTGTTCTTTCAATAATAAATATATGTTTAATTGAACAAAGCACATAAAAATATGTATTTTTACTACAAGTTACAACTAGAGTAAAATTTACCTATATTTAAATATTCCAGTGTTCTGATACTATAGTATTAATAATAATCATGTTATATTCATTTTATACATATTTTTATAATGATATTCTACTGATGGTGAAATAAGTGGTTATATAATCACAGCTCATACTCAAGTTGAGACTGTCAAGTAATATTGAAGTAGACATTGATCTATTTGGGCTTCCAAATCTGAACCAAGTCTAAATAGCAAAACATCTGGCAAAATATTAAAGCTGAAGCCAAGCTTCAGTGTATCTATAATAGTACAGAACAGTACGCAAGACGACAGTCTGTCTAAAAAATAAAGATGTAGCAGGTGCCCGTGATAACATCAGAATACATACAAAAACAGGAGAGTTAATTATATTAATAATATGATCCAAACCACTTTCATATGAACTCTTTAGATTGTGAAGAACAGAGAGAGACCCAGCTGGGAATGGTGGCTCACATCTGTAATCTCAGCACTCAAGAGACTAAGGTAGGAGCTCAAGTTCAAGGCCAGTATAGGCTACATAGCAAGTTCACGGCATGCTTGAGCAGCATAGCAAGACCCAAGCTCAAAAAAATAAAACCAGAGACCCACTCTAACTAGCCCAGATAAAAGAAGTTGAGCATATGGATAAACATAATGTCAATGAAATCCAAGAACAGAAACTTAACAAAGCTAAAAGGGAGGAAGAAAAAACCGAGGAAGACTTATGTGTGCTGAGATCCACATCTAAATGATAGGGTATTAAATGCAGTGCCTCAAATTAATAGAACCAAGATGAAAGAAGGGAAAATTAAGTATGTATGTATATACAGGATAACTAACATAGTTGTACTACTGACTTCTATCACTTTATTGAAAGGAACCGTTAATGATTAATTATTTGATCAATCTTGTGTGTATATTTGTTTTCCTAACTAACCACTCTGAAGTTATCAATATGTAATACGACAACCATTGTTAATTCCCTGTCACCTTGTCTGTAATTCAGTATTGCTTGTACTATTCCTGTGCTACTTTGTAAATGGTTGTCTGTTTGTTAATATGTTTTCATTCTTTTACTTTTAAAATAAAAAAAAATAGAACCAAAATAAAACAGATTTCAAGATACTCAGGACTGAACAAAGAAAGTCAGCAGGACTAACAATAACTGCATTAAAATTAAAAGGGGAAGAGCAATAGCATAATACTCATACGATAAGGAAAATCAATAGATAATAACCTAATATAGCCAATGAACTATTCGCAGAACAAGTATATTACTACCAAAAGCACTAAAAACAGAGTCACTTAAAGATGGTTGCCCTGGGTGAGAACAAATGGGGTGAGGCAAGATATTTTCTTCTTTTATAAGGTTTTCTGCATCATTGTTTGTTTACATTCAAATTTCATGTATTACTTGGATAAGAAAATTTTAAACGAAATGGCTAATTGTACAGATGTTCTTTCCCCAGGATGTTTATGTCTGCATGCAGAGTTAAGATGTTGGCTTGTGTGTAACTTAACTCTCCTCACCACAGAGTACCTTGAGATGGGTGGGGATAGCCCGGGCTGGTGGATTCCAACAGGTTTCTTCCATGGTCCTGATATCAAAGGGCCACGCTTCTCCCTACAGCTATGCAATTGTCCCCGTTCTACTAGCAACTGTAACCTTGATTATTGCCCAAAGTGGAAAACTTCTATTTTTATTTTAAAAATCACATCCTTCCTCCAAAGGCAGAAAATTATTTCTCATTTACATGTAGTAACTCCCTCAGTTGCACAAGTCACTACTCCATGAAAATGTTCATTATTCTGTAAATGTGAATGGCTTTTAAAAACAAAGCCTTATTTTTTAAGTATACTTGCTTTCTTGTTGCTTAAGTGGACTTTGATGAAGGTAAGTTAACATACTGATTAGTAATTTTGTGCGTTAGAAATTTTATATAGATTTCATACCATTGTCAGCTTTTACTTAATGAATATTTAATTCAAAAGCTATGAAATACTAGGTAATTATAGCTCTACAAGAACACATATTGACATGCAGTTTAAAAGACTGAAAAGTGCCTTGTGCTTGCAATGAGTTTATAATTTAAACACAAAGAAAAATTTTAAAGTTGCCAATCAAATATTCATCAGAAGAAAGAAGGCAAGGAGGATCCCACTTCCTCCGGGCACATATGCAAAGGAGGTACTAAAAATAACACAGGCCAGGTTTGGCAAACCTTGTTTAGGCAAAATTCCAAACACATCAAAAAGAGCTGGTGGAGAAAAAATTTCTCTACCTGGGAAACAAGACCAACAGCAATCTAAGGATCAGGTTTGGGAAAGACTTGGGGGTGGGAAATAATAAGCAAAGGCCTTGGAAGTAGGAACAAATGCGCAAGTCCAAGAAGTTTGAATTTTGTGTCTTTATCCTTGCCTTTGCTATCTTTCCATTATTTGAGTTGTCTTTCAGTGTCTTGAACCTTGATTCACAAGCAGCCCAGCTCTTTTCTGCAGTCCAGAAGAAACTCATTCACCCTAACTTGTAAGGGACCGAATGGGTTGGAGGGGTGCATTTCAAAAGGGGAAGAAGTAAGAAAGGCATTGCTTAACCTATGACAGTATAACCTTTCACACCAGTGGGTAATCACCTTTTCTAGCAGAGGCTGGCCAGACATAAAAATAAATAAATAAATCAGCATCCTTTTAGCAATTTGCCCCACTGTTTACACAAGAAGTCTCTAGGCCAGTAGATCTTACGCAAATTTTAACATGCGTAAGAATTTTCTAGAACACTACATCTGACCAGTTACATGAGCTGAAGTTCTGAAATTTTGATTCAGACCAAGAAAATTATATTTCTACCCAGTACTGTAAGTCTGAAAAAAATCATTTGAAAAGTCACCACATTTCACTAAAAGACAAAGGAATTAAGAAATTTTCACATCTTCCCACTGCAGGGATATCCACCAATGGCAGTTTTCCGAGGTTTTTCTGACCTGTATTCTGTCCTCCTGTCTTACCTATGACTCGCCTGTAAAGATTCTCTTGCCCTTCCCGCCCATGCGAAGAAACCCCAATCTGCTCCTCACACGTCACTAAGCCTGCCCCTTAAGCTCCACCCCCTAACCAGAGTCTTTATAAACCCCAGCTCCCTTTGTGTAACCCCAGAGGGGATTCGTATAGCATGCTTCCCTGTTTTCTCCTGTCCAGAGTAAAAGCCTACTTTCTTTTCTTTGTTTCTCTTTCTGAGCCGGAAACCAAACAGATTCTAAAGGACGTTGGTCGTCTCATTTCCACGGGCACTGTCCCTGGTCAGCCCCTCACTGCGCAAGTCCTTCAACAGTCACTCGGAAAAGCACGTGCAGTTTCTGGAGAACTTAGCTGGAAATTAGCCCAATAATCCTGCACCCACCTTTAGCCCCCACAACCTGAGCAATGCAAAGTAACTTGGTTCAAAATTACTATTTCTAGTGTCTCAGATTTGCTGTGTGTTGGTTGGCTGCACTTGGCAGTTGGGTTCCATCTTTTCTGTTTGCTGATACAATAAATTACTTTAGTACTTCCCCTTTAATTAATTTAGTAATTAAAGAATTACTTTAGCAACTCCCCTTCACCTATTTTCAAGGCTTTGTCCTGCATCTGCGTCCACCCTCATCCAAGGAAATAGAATAAACTCACTATAGTAAAGATACTTAAAGCTGGAAAAGATGGGAAAGGCTACAAGATTCTTAAAAGCACTGCTTAAAAAAGTCCTTAATCTGCTTTTTCTCAAAAGCTCATTTTAATGTAACATTACTTGATCATAACATGACAAACACACTTCCTGAAACTGTGTCAAAATCCTCAGCAAAGAGAGTCATTCAGGGGGTCTATAAAGTATTTGTGGTTCATGAATTATGATTTAAATGAAAATGCAAAGTTCACAAATCTTCATGGAGTACCTGAGGATATGTTTAGAACTCACCCATATAAAAGTCAGTAAATATAGAATTCTTATCACTGCCACCTGCTGCCTATGCAACCCCATTGGTGACAGCTCATCTCTCGGAGCCTTGGCTCCAGCTACAGCAGTGTTAGCACAATATGGAACACAAACTGCCCTGAGAGAGACTGAGGCTGGAAGACCAGGTGAGGAATTACTGCAATGACCCAGGTATGAGCAGATGACGGTTAGGACTGGGTGACCAGTGGCAATTGGAGTAAAA
>NW_004955406.1:21565377-21609033 GCF_000276665.1 Chinchilla lanigera
CTCAGTAAGTTGACTGTTAGTGCAAGAAAGTATTCCTAGTGTTTTTATGAGATACTAACTTCAACACAGGGTGTCACACGAACTTCTTTAAAAAGCAAACAATTGAAATCTATTTGACATAACTTGAAGATCAAAGATGTATAACATCTGATATATAAAATCAGTACCAAAACTTGTTATGTACCTAAGTAGCTTCATTTTCTCAGCAGAAATTTTTACAAATGTCATTCCTTACAAACATAGTTTATTAAATCTGAGAATTTGAACACATCTGACATGTCAATAATATTGTACACCTGATATGCACTGTTTCCTCTTCCTCCCTTAAGATAAAAAAAAAAAATTTTCTTTTTTATGTTCACTTAAAAAAAAGAAAAGAAAAAGAAAGAAATATAGCATAGGTGACTACCTGGGTCTTTTCCCAAACTACATTCCCCGGATGTGAACTGGTATTCTGTGAAAACTATAGTTTCCCTCTTCCAAGAAATCGGGGAGATTTTGCTACAAAATAAGCAATGTCCCCCAAACACACACACACACACACACACACACACACACACACACAGTACTAACCTTAATGCACTTAAAACAGGAATTGTCTTCTATTCTGCAGCACTCCCAGTATCTGAAACAGAACCTCTCCAACATTAAGTACTAAATAAATATTTATTAATGTATAAATGAACAATGGGCAAATAAGGAAACAATTAAATGATAAGATATTTGAAGCCTGGGAAAGATGTAAACCATTCACTCCAAATTCTTTCTCTTACTGGCTAATGTTAAAGTTTTTATAGAATTTAAAGCCTTTGGTCACTCTCTCTGGAGAGAATACAACTTCAGGGGGGAAAAAAGTTTTCTGCTTGTGTTGAAATGTAATTGCCATTGTAACAGTACTAAGAGGTAGGACTATCGTTAGTGAGGTAACCAAGCCATTAGGAATCTGCGCTTGCAAAGGAATTTGTTCTGTTATGGTGGGACCAGTTTCTTATAAAAGGGCAAATTTGTCCCTCACCATTCTAACCTAGCTATGGGGTGGCCCAGCTAGAAAGTTCTCATCAGATGCATCCCCTGAGTCTTGGACTTCCCAGCCTCCAGATATGTAGGAAAGAAATTTCTGTTCTTTATTTTCAAGAAAAATAATCTCTGGTTCATCAAGGCAGCCGGGAATTAGAGTGATAATAGCCATTGTGAAGCATCTGGGCTGGTTATGACTTTATTATTAGAGACTGGCTGCTGTCTGTGATGTTGGTAGGGACTGATAAGCAGAGATGTAGCATGGTAGGACAAAGCAAGACTGGTGGAGTAGAAGGCCTTGCAGGAGCGTTTGAATCAAAATCAAGATAGCAGCCACCTTGGAAAGAATCAAGAGTCCTGGAAACTTAGATGATGATTTCTTTCTCTTTCTACTTTTTTTTTATTTTAAAGAGAATTTTAAAAAATAACAAAATAATAACAAAATAGACAAAAACAAAACAAAGCAAAAACAATAAAAATGATGCAGTGTTTCAAAACAAAATGATAGGGATTAACAGTAGTTGTTATTTTACATATTGTTATCTTCAACGAAGTTGCTCAGATTACCAGATGTAAGATGTATGAATGCAAGATTGATCACACCATTAAAGAGAATAAAAAATAACTAAAAACTGAAGCTCTGCATAGATGATGATTTCTTGCACATATGCATCCAGTGGAGTCCTGGCAAGACACCCCAATGCTTTCGTGGCTTTGTAGACATTACAAAGCGAAACCATCACAGTTTAATTGTACCAAGTTGAATGGTCACTTTGGGAACTTAAAGCACACCTCATGGTTTCATGGTCTGCTCTGAAAAAAAAATTTATATATTAAAGTTTGTGAGTGAGATAAATGCACTTCACAATAGGATGTTCAGAAATTCAAATGCTGTGTGGATAGGTGTGACTCCACATAATCAGTGATATAGGTGTTATTCAGTCAGCAATCCCTATCTGCAGGTTACGCATCTGTGAATCCAACCACCCAAAGATCAAATTCTTTTTAACACACTGAATCTATCCTTAGCACATACAGACTTTTTACATTGCCATTATTTCCCCCAAAGTATAGCACAAGAACTATTTATATATAATATTCATATGCGTTAGGTGTAAGCAATCCAGAAATGATTCAAAGTATATCAGAGGATGTACATAGGTTTTATGCAAATACCAAGCCATTTATCCACGGAAGTTGAGCACATGAGGATTCTGGTATTTGTGGGGCAGGGGGCAGAGAAGCTTGGAACAACCACCCTGCAGATACTTAGGAACAACTATACAGTTTTTTTGGTTAATCAAAACTCAATTTAACACAATTTTGAGGCAAGATTACATATTTCCATGTGTTGAATTAAAAAGGATATATGCCTGACAGTCAAGGAAATTAATTACCTGGGAAAACTCATTAAGGACTACAAAAAGTATAATCCTGAATTTTAATATCATTTGTTCTGCTAGAACTTGTTAGCTGACAAGAAGCTTCAGATAGCAAAAGACTAAGAGATCTGACAGTATAGGGCAAATGCAGTGTTCCGTGACTTGAATCTGGACCCAGGCATAAGCCTGGGCCAGGACAGGACTGGAAAAATGTCTTCATGTAACTCTCACCCATATCTCAAACCTAGTGCTACCCTGGAGCTCCAGGTAGCCAGGGACAGCCTGGGGACTGAGGAAGCAAAGCAAATAGAGCCAAGGATAATCTCAAGGACCGGCCATAGTTCAAGGCAAGGAGGAAAGTAGCAAAAGGAGACAGATTTGCCTCTAGTATTCATTGACACTGTCCAATAACATTAGACATTATGGTTTAAATCCAGAATGAGGGCAAAACCCTTATGTATTCAGAGGAGGGGTGTTTAGGAGGTGATTAGATCCTGGAGATGGTATACTCCTCAGTGGATTACTCCATGAGTTCACAGCTGAATGTGCTGTCAGGAGGTGAGGCTTGGTCAAAAGAGGTGTATCTCCTCCTGAGCTCCTCCTTTCTCTCTCTGCTTCAGGCTGCCATGGGTTGAGCACATTTTCCTCTACCAGGCCCCTTTGCCATCCTGTTTCTGCCTCAGAGCCATCTGACCACAGAAAGTGTGAGCCGATGGAAATCTCTCCTCTTTCAAATAGTGGGTGCTGGGAAGGTAACTAAGACATTAGGAATATATGCTGGTGCAATCCTGACAAGCTAGCCAGATCCTTGAAGTCAACAGTATTCTGTCTAATGGAGTGGTCAGAAGAAAATATGTAACCATCGGTGCCAAATTATTCTTTATTTACTTCAGATTTAAGTAAACAAAACGCAAACCAGTCACAATATGATGTGATTCTCTATGTTCACAGGTCAGTATTAATTGACTGGAGGCTAAAGATTTTGCCCATATGATGATAGTTATAATTTTGAATGCATAGTGTATGGTAGTAGCAGCAGCAGAAGACAGCTCCTTAAGAAAATATGCCACCTGAAAAGATGGTAATACCCAGTTAAAAGGATCAAATAAGTCTTATCAACCAGCTATAAACAATAATTGAAAGAATCTTGACAATGGTGTTAACATAGTTTCAAGATCCTGATTCTCCTATACCTTTCTTTGACATTGTAGCTGATCCTAAATCCTTTGCATGTATTTTTATGTTGATTCATTATAAGGTGAGAATAAGGCTTGACCAAGACAATCTTCCTGGAATAGAATCTACTAATATTAACCGGGGAGTTGAGGGAATTGACCTAAATACTCAAGCTAGGAGCCAAGGTATTATAATTCTCTTGTCAGCACAGGGACAGTGTAGGGAGGTTCAGAGCCGATGAGGACTTAGTATCTAGTCAATATATAAAATTTTAAATGATCACATATGTAATGCCTAAAACCATTTTGCCTACCACCAGCCCTTTGGTTGCTGTCAAGTAGGAAGTATTGAATTAAGATATACTTTCCAAAAAGAGATTGTTAAACATGGATATCAGAGAGCAGATACAGAGCTGTCTGTATTCACAAATAGCTGGCTATGAAACTTGCTTGAGCAGGGAATAGTGTTGAGGCTATAGCCATCATCTTTATTGTGCATAAGAATCACCTGGGAAACTAATTTAAAATATAGAAGGTTGAATGTGATTATTATGTATATCTAAAATGTACCCATAAAATCTAATTTAAAAATATAGAGAGGTTTCTGGATCCCACACCACATTTAGTAGATTTAATAGAGTGGGGTTGGACAGCCACATTTTCATCAAGTCCTTCAGTTGACTGGGATTAGTGGGCCAGCAAAACACACTTCAAGAAACCCTGGGACACAGAACGGCAAGCCAATAGGAGATGTGGGAGGCTGTGCCCCAGATCATAGCCCTGGGGTGGCAACAGGACGTAATAAAGAAAAGAGGGCAGGGGTTTGAGGATAGGTTCATCAATTCCATGTTCCATGGACTATACCTCTCCAGATTGAAAAAAAAAAAAAAATATGACACAACAACACGTTCAATTCACATAAACCCAGCAACAAAATCACTTCTCTGTGAATAATAAGAAACAAAATATGTATCAAGCCTAGATGAACTATTTCTCTTCCATGGGGTCTCTTTCCTCTAAGTTCAAAGATTTAGTTCTGAACTGTGACTTGCACCTTGCTCCCGGTGTCTCTGGCTCTTCTTGCTCATTCACTGGATAATTCCAGCTGCCATGCTGTGAAGTAGTCCACCGAGACTAGAGAAAGGGACCAAGGGCAGCATGCTATTTCCTGTGGCAGCCGCAACAAATCCATGCAAATTTGATGATGCAACAGAAAGGTATTCTCTGAGTTCTAGAGTCCAGAAGTCAGAAATTCATTTCACTGGCCAGTGAAGGTGCTGGTGAGGCTGTGTTTCCTTTTGGAGGCCCTAGAGAATCCATTCCTGCTTCCTCCAGCTTCCCATGCTTCAGCATCCCTTGATCTGTAGCTCTGTCACACACCTCTGCCTCTGTGGTCACTCTGCCTCCTCCTGCTCTCCTGTGTCTAATCTCCCCTGCCCCTCTTATAAGGATGCTTCTGATGGTGTTCAAGGGCCCTCTCTCATCGTCCAGGATAATATTCTCATCTCAAAAATCTTAACTTAATCTTGCTGCTTAAAAGTTTATTATATCATAAAATTTATGCTCTGCATGTTTTAGTTTAATTTTTTAAAAGGAAACTTTATCTTGTAAAACAACATTCAGAGATTCCTGAGATTGTGGTCCCATGTCTTCGGAGTCACTATCCGGCCTACAGTGGCGTGGAGCCAACAACCAGGAAGGAATCGAAACTGAAGGATCACTGACAGCACTAGCAGACTGAGGTCTGCCAGCAGCCACACGAGTGAGCTTGGAATCAGACCCTTCCCAGCCCAGCCTAGAGATGCCTGCAGCGCAGATGAAGCCCGGATTGCAGCCTGTGGGAGACTCAGAGCCAGAGATCCTCATTCAACAAAACTGATTCCCAAGGAAAGGAATGCTAGCTTAAGCAACTACATGATGGGGAACTTTGCTATACAGCAACAGGGAACTGACAGTTGCTTTGTTCAAGGCCCATAAAGTGCTAATTCATTACACTGTAATTTCATTTATATAAGATGACAATCAAGGCAAAACATTTTATTAACGGAGTCAAACTGCTATTGTGACAAAAGCATGACCTACGGACTTTATTTTTTAAGAATCCCATTTACCGGGTGACCTTGAACCAATTGTTGAATTTTGTTTGTACTTGTGTTAGATGGACATAATCAATTTATTGTTGACAATTCTTAATAAAATGACATGTAGAATGTGGATGCTTCAGTATCTGCCACATAGTAAATAATCAATAAAGAGTAGCCTACATTATTTTAAATGTATGTAAAGAAAATATATGTTTTAAAATAAACTACCATTAAATGCAGTTTAGAATTATCAGCTTAGAGTTTGTAATGAAATTCCAGTTTATCTAAGGTCAATTATTTGGTGGGTTTTTTTAAGGCAGGATCTCACCGCGTAGCCCAGGCTGGGCCTTGAACTCCCAGAGATCCTCCTGCCTCAACCTCCCAAATGCTGGGATTATAGGTGTGTATCACCACACCCGGCAGTGTTATTTTTAAGAATTGAAAGAATCTAACACATTCTACATTGGCCACCATCTCTGTGGGCTATACGAGCTATACTGTAAGCGTCTTTTTTTGAGGCCAACATTGTAATTAAGATATGGATTCCAAAAATGAAGGCATGAAGAAATTAAAACCAAATTGCTTTAGCTACAGTCAATGAAACATGTATTGATGGAGAAAGCTGATGTAATAATCACTTAACAAGAATAAACCAATAAAGGACCTTGAGACCTAGTATGAGTCTGGGAAACAGCTCAGAGATTAGTCACAGGCTCGTTTCTGTCTGGGCAAAGCGAAGAGGTCAATTTGTGCAGCAGGCTGGGGAGTTTCAGAGCTACTTTGTGAGGCACGAGGCTGAAGGTTAATGGTAAGATAGTGAAAGGTGTGGAAGCCAAGGAATTAAAGAGATCTTCTCTCTCTCTCTCTCAGAGGGCTTGATCTGCAGTCTCATCATTGCACCTGATTAAGGACTTGTCTTTCCTCATCCCTGAAGTAAATGATCTTCCTGGACCATCCCCCAGGTCCCTTCTAGCTGACATTCATGGTTTTGTCCATATAAAAAATGGGTTACACTCACAAGTGTGCTGGGCTTTCAGACACACAGTAACATACGCTGGTTGCAGTCAGCTGCTGTTTGGCTTTGCTTTCTGCTCTTTCTCTTGCATCATTATGTTACCCCTCATTTAGGAATAGAACCAGTGCTTAATGTGTGAGAGAAAAAGAACATGAGAGATGGCTTCCCCAGGGCCTTCTGAGTCTAATAAGACAACTTATTTTCTCTCGAATGCTGACAGTGTGTATCACTGGGGCACCTGACCTTGGACGCTGAGCTGGAGGAATTGCTGTCCTCTGAATGGGGAATTTAAAGACGAACCAGCAGTCACACACACATACTTATGTGTTTCCTGGGATCTATGAGGAATTAAGCTTTCTTTCTAAAGGAGTAGAGGAAGAGTAAACCAAAATCTTTATTCTTTTTTCAAGAATATATATTTACTGGTTTTTTCTTTGAAAATTTCCTCATTATTTCCACGTTTCCCGTAGACCTAGAGGAGATCTCAGGGACCCTACTTTGTGCGTACACCGCTGTTTCCATGCCTTTTGACCTTGACCTCTGCCTCCCTGCACCTCCATCCCACTCACCCAGCAGCATACCCAAAGTCCCTGTACCGGCAGTTACCTGGCAACAACAACAATCATGCGAACAGGGAAACAGCAGCAGAGAAATCAGTCTGCCTCTTCCACAATTTAAGGGAGAGAGCTGTTTTTTATCGGTGGTGTTCTTTCCTGCCCATAGTGTCCTCCTGAATCACACGTCCCCTGTTCCAATCCAACCCCCGATCTCTACCACCACTTGGTAAAAATAACTACCAACTGGAGAGTGTAATAACAACCCCTGAGATTGACATGGGGTAGTGTACTTGGAGACACTCAATAATTACCCTTCCCTTAGCCCTTAGAATTCTCAGGAGTTAATCAACCTTAGTTTTTACCTGTAGACTTGTCATGGTTCAGCTAGTGAGTGAGAATCACTCACTAGCAAGGCCCTCACTTATCTCTCTAGCTGCAGTTCTACAGCAAGTGCTACCAGAGAGAGGGCTTGCTCTGATCTTGGCTCTGCCCTGAGCACTGTACAGACACACCTAACTATTAAAACTAACCTATGAAGTATGATTACTGTCTCCATGTTCAGGGTGACTAATTGTGAAAGGTCATATACCTATTGAAAGTGGGGCCAGAATTTGAACTCAACCTCTTAACCCACAATTTAAGTACAGGTGAGCTATGGTAGGGTTAGTTAAAAAGAAGTCCGAATGGTGAGGCAGAGACAGAATTTACCAAACTATATGGACTGACTGGTAAAAATTAATTACATATAAGTTATCTAAAGAAATATGCTAAGAAAAACTTCCTTCCTCTTTAAAATGGGAATGTATAATATGAGAGGCTGACAAATCTTCTGCAGTAGCGTCCTGGAAAACCACATAAATGTCACAGGCTTTGGAAGATGTTAGCACGAGTCCGCTGGAGAGGTGATCCCTGAAGATCCTGGCATCTCATTGTTCTGTGATTCAAAGGGAAAGTCACGTGGCCACGTGAGTCAACACAAAAAGCACTGTCTTTGGGGTGAGATGCATAGCAACAAACCCAACTTGGCCAGCCACTCACTTTGTGATTTCAAAGAAATAAACCGAATCAACATACATTGAGTCTATATCTAAGCCCTGTAAAGCATACTGATTTATGATGTGAAGAAATAAAATTATTAAACTTAAGTTTATACCATGTCCTAAAGTGGACCAAAATTTGAGCAAAATTATTGACAATTTCTTACATTTTCCTTACCTATAGACTGGAATAGAATGGATAATAGCAACATTTCTTTTTCTTTTGAGATAAGGTTTTGCTATACAGCCCAGGCCATTGGCCTTTGAATTCACTGGGTAGCCTAGGCTGGCCTTGAACTTGTAACCCTCTTGCTTTAGCCTCCGAAGTGTTGGAATTACAGGTGTGTGCCATCATGCCCAGGTGCTAATAACAACTTTGCAGCTTTGCTGCGAGCACTGCAACAAGGTAATGCTTATGAAAAGGACTCATGGACAGAACAGCATGTTATGGTTTAAATCGAAAATGCTCCCCCAAAAGTCTCCTGGGTTTGGAAGGTGATTGCACCATATCCGTCAGTGGATTCTGCCTCTGATGAGTTCAGGAGCTCAGTGTGCTATTAGGCAGTGGGACCTGGTTGCAGGTCAGACACTAGGGGTGTGACCTGGAAGGATATGTTCTCGTCCCCAGCTTCTGCCTTTTCTCTCTGTTTCCTGGATGCCATGGGTAAAGCAACTTTTCACTGCTACCACATCCCCCACCATGCCCCCTGACATCCTGTTCTGCCTGGAAGCCAGACGGCCATGGTCTGAAACTGTGATCCAAAATAACCCTCTCCTCCTTTAAGTTGTGGGCCTCGGGTATTTTGTCCCAGCAGTGATAAAGTGAGTGAGTTACATGGAATGCAAAGTGAGCAAGAATTCTTAGTGCTAGGATTGAACTCTTAATTGACAGATATTACCATGGCTATTTCCTGCATGGCATGACCCCTGCCAACATGTCCAACTTTATTTGCCACTAGCATTTTGTTTCTATTCCTGGTTGGACAAACTAAAATGTTCTGTCTCTGAGTCTTTGTACTGCCTGAAATTTACTCCAGCTATCTGCATAGCTAATTCCCTCATTTCACTGAGATCTTTGCTCAAAAGTTATAGATAAATATTTGGGATGATGGACATGGCAGTTACTTCAATATGATTATTACAGATTATATGCATGTCTTGAAATGTGTATCACACCATATACATCATACATATGTATAATTATGCCAATTAAAAAATATATATTTTAAAAACAAAAAAAGTATGTGCCCCAAAGAGGGCTTCCCTATCCATCAAATCTAAAGCAGAAAATGTATACACACATGTACACAGTATACACATGTATATATATGCTATACACATATTCATACACACAAAAACACATATGGACACACACATGACTCTATTCCTTATCTTGCTGTATTTTATTCAGAATTCTAGCTCTCCCTGAAATGATGTTTTTATAAGTTTGTTATCTGGCTGTCCCACTGCATTGTGAGCTCTGTGAGGACAGGGACTGTCTCTTGTTCAACATAATTCTTCCAGTGTCTGGAACAGTTTCTGCTCTTAACACACTCTTGACAGTTGTTGAGGTATAATTCACATCCCATATATTTCACCTATTTAAAGTCTACAATTCCATGCTGTTTTGTACATTCACCGAGTTGCAAAACCATCACTGCAATCAATTTCAGGTCATTATCATCACCTAAGGAGAAAGCCATACTTATTGGCAGTCGCTCGCCATTTGCATCAAGCTACCTCAAGCGTTAGATGACAGCTTATCAACTCTGTCCATACAGATTTTCCTACTCTGGACCTTTCAGATAAATGGAATCAGTCATATAATATGTAGTTTCTTGAACGTTAAGGTTTGATGAACAAATTATTAAATTCAATTCCTTGCCAACCCATTAAATAAAAATAGCCATTCAGAGAGTTTTATGCCTGCCTCTTTAGCAATCTAATATCCAAGCTAGAAGACAGAGAATCAGCCTCACAAAAATATGGCAAAAAGTCAATTTATTCATGATGTGCTGTTGTTTTTAATTGTGACATTTTGACAGGTATTAAATAGAAGCTTCTTTTTTGCCCTACCACAGAAAAAAAGAAAAGTTGACAGAACACATAAATACTTAAATAAAGTACTGAAGGCCTGTTTATTTGAGTCAATTGTTTTAGACACTCAGAATTATAAATGCTTTAATTCTAATCTAAGCAAAGAGAGCGACCCTGGTGTTCTGTTCATTAAGGCAAGATCTTGGTCTGGTAACTTTGATAGACATAACTCCATGCATTGAAGATCTTGAAAGGAATAAAAGTGGTCTCTTACATAACCTTAAGTGAAATAAATTGAACACACAAATTTAAATATTGCATTGTTTCTCTTATGTGAGAAATTCAAAGGGTAAATAAGAAGCGTGATAGAAGATTAGATATTGGGAGGTAGGAAGGGCATGTTCAAATGGGGAACAAGGAAGAAGGGAGGGGAAAGGAATGAACAAAAAAAGAATGGAAGCAAAAAATGGAAACAAAGCTGGTATAAATGGGGAGGAGAGGAAGAGTTGAAGGGAGGGGAGGGACATAGAAAAAAAGAAGTCTTAAAATATACTATGTACAGATACAAATTCCCTATGATGAATATGATCAATACGTATGACAAATGCATACTAATAAAAAAAAGTTAAAAAAAGAAAAATTATCTCATTATTTTCAAGCATTTCATAATTAACTTCATCAGCCAAATTGACTTTTGCCTTTACTTATAATGAATTAATGAGATTTTACTGCACAGATATGTTCTCTCCAACAAACACTGCTAAGTTGTTTGTCATATTTATTCACAAAAGAGCAACTGCTATCAGTATATAAATTGTTAAGCCATGAACTAAGTTCTTAGAATTAGAAGGGAACATCAGGTATGACCTCTCCCCCAGTGCTGTAATCCTTGTCATTGCTCCCCTGATTGGAAGGCACCCCAGAGGCAGGGAGAAGGTCACAACAATAGTAGCTCCCTCCCTTGTTCCGAACATATTATTTCTTGAGTGGTTCCCTTGCCTCCCCCAGTACCAGGAATCAAACTCAGGACTTTGCACTTGCCAGGCAGGCGCCTGTGCCGCTGAGCAATATCCCCGGCCGAACATATTATTTCTTGTACAAACTCCCTATCTTTAGGAGTAAGCTAAAGATTTTTCTACATATACATGATTATCTCTCTGCTCTGACATTTTTGTAGTCCATATTCTGCCCTCCAGAGTGAGAGAAGAGGTCTATCTTGTCCTGTCCAGAGCAAGTGAGCCTCTCCGAGAAATCTTCCCCGGGGTGAACACCCCCAACTCACCTTACAGACCCCCTTTTTGCTATACTACCACACTATTGCCTTTGTGATTATACACTTCTACCTCCATTTCCATCTTTGCGATCATCCTCCAGTGTACTGCTATTCCTCCATACAAGCCTGCAAAGAGCTTATTTAACTGTGAATCTTCTCGCTGTGTTCCAATGAAAAAGGAGCCAACCATGTCTCCTGCCAAGTGCCAAAATAAATGCAAGCGCAATATATATGTTGTTGAGAGTATATACATGTAAAGTCCCCTATTTAGGGATGGTTGGAAGCTTTGCACATTCATTTGTGGTCAAGGGCTGCTTTGAGCTAAAATGAACTAGTCCCATTCAAACAAAGGACAATGTCCATTCAGGAGCTCTGACCTGCATCTCCTGTCTTTAGACACATATAATTTCGACTGAAGCTATCATGAATTGAACCAGGAGAGCAAGTGCAATTTCAGCAGCTGTGAAAACAAAAGCAACAATACCCAGCTACTTTTATCCACTAAATTTGGAGCTTTCCCAAGAAAAGGTAAATTTTATCATGCTTCCTTCCCATTTAAAGATTCCCCACAGAGAATGTTTGGTGTTTTCATATGTCCTTCCGGTGCTTAATCGGAGCTAGAAGGGGTAGAACCAGCAGTCTATTTTTGTCAAAGCCTCTGTGGCTTTGGGGATTTGTGTCTCACCAAATGTGGCTACTACTTAACTTCTAGCCCAGAAGACATCTCTGACCCAAGGGAGGACCAAGCCAGAAGCATCCAGCAGTCCCTTTCCCAGAAGCTGTCATGTGCAGAAAAGGAAGCAAGCCCTGGAAGTCAGTCCATGCTATATTTAAACCATAGTCCAATCATTTTCTGATGGGCAACTTTGAAAAAATTACATAAGCACCTTTCATCCATCTCTTCATCTAATACCTACCTCAAAATGTTGATGTTAGGCATTAAGTAAGATAATGCATATAAAATGAACTAAACAGGGCCAGGCACACAATGAGGAGCTAAGCTGGGCCAGGAAGAATAGGAGAACAGCATCATGCACAGATAAAACTAAACAGAAAGAAGGAATTGGTACATGGCAAGAAATGAAGGCCATGCCCAGAAGCTTGACATTTGTGGAGCAGGTAATGTGGAGCCTGTGAAAGGTTTTAAGCAGAGTTGGCATGATTGCATCTATATTTTAAAATAAATTGCACAATCAAAATTCTTATTAGAGGATTTTTAAAAGATACTGTAACCTAGGGGCTAATTTTATTCACTCATTCATCATGTATTCATTGAGTCTTTACTAAGCGTCAAGCACCAGGGTCGTGTACAGTGTTTAGTGAGACAAACACGGGCCCTGCACTTGCGCCTTTGTACAATTTGGAGGTGGGATACTAATCGGGCTCTGGCCAGGAGTGTGTGATAAAATGATTATTTTCCTTGTCTTCCCATAGCAGTGGCCCAGAGGACTTCACATGACCTCTGAGTAACACCCTACCATCATTTAGCCCCTACAGTTAATATATTTTTCTAATCAATAACCTTGACCCAGGTTTTTTGGCTCTGATTTAACTTTACCCTGTGAAAGCCTATGTGGTCTACATTTCCCATGAGCTCTGTTTCCAGTATAGATACCTATCCTGCCTCACATTCATAAAGATACATCAGATAAATAGTTGAATTAGAAATGTAAGTATGTAAGAATACATGTTCTAGTTAAAGTCTAGATTATTAAAACTAGAAGCAACGTTTACCAAACCAGTCCCCTTTTGCCCACAGCACAATATACCAATTACTAAAAAAAGAAATGAGTTTTGCACAAGAAAGTTTATTCCCAAGGGGAGAGACACTTATGGCATAAAGAGAGGGGTGAAAAATGATTGGAGGTGACGTCATCAGCAGGCCGAGTGCGTAATCCATCTTCACATGCCTTCAAGGACATGCATTCAGAAAATCAAGGCCTTAGCATGATCTGAGGGTGGCCTGTGTTCAGACACGGACAGTCCCAAGTGAAGGGTCAGTGGTTTTGATGAAAGCAACCTTTAAGTCCCTGAAAAGTAACCTGGGCAACCATTCTCATCATACCCACATATCCAGAGGTGTTATACACAGTAGAGCTAGCGGGAGACACAGTGTACCACTGAGCTACAAGACCGCCGTGAGGGGAGCTGGGGATTTATCTCAGGCAGCACAGGGCCTGCCTGGCAAGCGGAAAGTCGTGAGTTAGATTCCTGGTACAGGAGGGAAAAAAAAAAAAACAAAACTGCTGTAAGTCTCTTCTCTAGCCCTGGTGTTTAACTCAGGACCTTTGCATTGAGCTACATCCCCAGCACCACCACCCCCTTTTTTTAACTTTATGACAGGGTCTTGTTAAGTCACTAAACTGTGCAGACTAGGATCAAATTTGGGATCTTCCTGCTTCAGCTGCCCCGCATGTTGGGACTATGGTCATATTCCACAACACTGAACTAAAATTAAGAATTTTTAAAGTCAACTATAATCAAGTGGAGCTAGAAAGTTTATTCAGCTTTTTACCCTGTTTCACAATCTCTAAGAACAGATTGGAAACCCTAGATATCAGATTAAGTCAACCTCTTGGCATTTTATTGGCCTAACCTGTGGCCTTCTGTGTGTGTTGTGTGTGTTTGTGCTAAAATTTCAATATGTGTAGGAAAGGCATCTATCCTTCAGTTTCCTGTAGCCCCCCCCCAGTCATATCGTCTGATATCCAGACAATCCATTCTGTCGCCCAGAAGCATTTGAATGTATCATGTGCTTCTTGCCTATCTGCTACCTCGGGCATTAGCCCTCAGATCCAGAGAGATCCTAATCTACCTAATGTCACACAGTCAGTTAATGACAGAGAGAAGATTTCCAAGCCAGTACTCCTGCCACTCCATCGCACCTCCCATCGTAACAGCAGAGGCTGAGCAGGGTCACCTGATCAGACTTTCTGCAGGGATTGCCTGGTATCCATGGCAACCAGAGGAGTCGGCACATCAATCAGTCCTGCTGTGTATGGCCAGTAATTCAAAGTCCTGACATGACTACCACAGGTGGTTCCTCTCAGGAACAGCTTTTCCTGGCATGGGTAGCCTGTTCTCTCTGGAGATGTTGGGTCAGATGGGACAGTGACAGCTTTGTCCCTTCATTAGAATTTCCTCCTATTGTGCCTCTACAGAAGGGAAACTGACTGTGCGGTAGAGTGACTCAAGAAAGATGCTAAAGTGGGAACTGGGGACTGTCCAAGTTGGCGGCCACTGAATCATGAGGAGATTTCTGTGATGTCTCTTGTTCTTCCATGCAGCTGAGTGACTCAGTGGTTGAAATCTTGTGGCAAGACACCTGAAAGCCACTTGTCTTTTTCACTAAGGACTCATTCACGGGATAAAAATGTAACACTGTTCATTTACCATCACCCCATTACCCGGAGCACCAGATTGCTGCTAATTCAATGCAATGCTGAGTCAGTCATCGCATCACTGAGGCAACATTCTTCTGCAAAAGCTATTTATGTCCCGGCACCATTTGAAAGACTGGTTAGATCCTCTCTGAGATATTCAATTCCCAGAGAGGCAGCCTGGTCTGATGAGAACTGCACAGGATGTGGGTCTGAGGAGAGCCGCTCCTGTAAGACAGCCAGCCAGCTCAGGGCGTGCCTTCCAGCTCGAGGGTGCATTTTCCTTAAACTTACCTGAGGACAAGTTTCCTCAGATTAAGAGAGTCACAGAACTGGATGCAGTGGGGCTCACCTGTCGTCCCAGCAGTGAGGACAGTATAGGCAGAAGGATCACATGTTTGAGGTCAGTCTGGGCAACTTAGTGAGATCCTACCTCAGAATAAAAAGAAACTAAAAAGGACTCAATGTTTTGATCACTAGTAACTAAAAAACAAACAAACAAACAAACCTGTAGAGTCACACCCATCTCAGTTCTGGAACTTCCCCCAGCTCACCACAAGCAGGAAGAAGTCAGAGCTGTACATTTGGTGATACTTGCTTCAGACTCACCAAGGGCCTGCAGTGGTAACTCACTCATTCTGTACAGCATCTCTGAGCCTCAGTTTCTCCAACCAAAATGAGGGCATTCGTTTCATTTTGAAATGAGACAAATAATAGCGTGGCATGGTGGTGCACGCCTGTAATCCCAGCACTTGGGAGGCTGAAGCAGGATTGCCTCAAGTTTGAGACCATACTGGGCTATACATTGTGAGTTCAAGGCCAGTCTGAACTACATAGTGAGATCTTGTCCCAAAAAACCAAAACCAAAAAGAAGAAGAAGGAAGAAGAGGAAGAGGAGGAGGAGGAGAAATAGACAAATGATGAGCGAATGAGTATAATTACATAGTAGTGGGTAGTTGAACATCCAGCCTGAAGTTAGTAGAAAGACAATACTGTGAGCCTATTTAAACAGTGATAGAGCCCTTGGGTTTGCTCCCACTCACCCTTTTCTTCCGAGGGGCAAAGGTCTCAGCTAAAGGAGTGAGTTCGAGGCAGAAAATAAAGCAAATGCTGTCCTTATTGTCTCCCTCCTTCCCAGGCATCCTAGCTGAAAGTAGGTGATGAAACACTTGTGAAGAACTTTGAGCTCCTGGGAGATCAAAGCTATATGAATAGAAAGTGTCATTATACTGTGAAACACTGGAGAATGGCTTCCCTGGAAGTCATCATGCACTGGGCAGAGAATAGATGAAACAATTTTCTTTCCTTTCTTCTGATCTCTGGTTAAAAGCTTCTTAGTCATTTCAGGAGACTTTAATCCACTAGTGGACTGTCCCCATTTGAAGACTGCAGGGCTAAAGTTAGTACTGACCTGAACACGACAATCACAAGGGGGAATGAGCCGGAGTTCCTCTCCGCCACTGCAACCCCGTCCCCTGCCTGTTTGCACGCTGCTCCTTCCCCAAGTTAGAGGGATGGGTTTGGACCGGGGCTTCTCTGAAATGCTGTCAACACAGGGCCAGCTTTGGGGAAACCCCTCTCGCCCTTCTCCCCTGATTTCTGCTCCTTTTTTTTAAGGGACCAACTCCTACTCTCTCACAGAGCTTTGCTCTTAGATGTTAGTCATAACTCTCCCGTACACAAAACCAATTTTAAGTCTGGCCAGGTGCAGCAGAAGAGATTCTGAGGCTGGCAGGCCCACTCTTTGACCATCAAATTGCTCCATAAAAATCGCTTCCAATTCCAGCCCCCACATTAGTCCATTTCTGAAGGCAATGGCTGTGTCTGTTCCAGAGGGAAAGAACCAGGAGGACGAGTGGACACATGGTGTAAGAATTAACTGAAAGGACAGAAACTGCTTCCCACAGAAAAGCAATAGCTCAGGGACGTGCACAGGTGCTCTGAAATATGTGCCTGTGTGTGGCTTTTCTGATAATGAACAAAAACCGATTTGAGCTAGCTCAAGTAAAGTGGGGTTGTGGTAGGGCTTCTCAGGGTACATTAAAAGACTCCCAAGAAAATTGGAAATTTGGCTTAGAAATTTGGATAAATGAGTGAGAGAGAGGATTTGAATGGAAAGTGCTCCAGATACTAAGATAGCAAAAACTCAACATCTCTTTTATAGGTAAGTCTCTTTATGTAACTCATGTACAGGCCACCCATCTGCTATCCACACCTTCCTGCTCCAGAACAACAAGCAAACTCTTTCCAACTATTTCACTTAAACATTTAAACATAATTGAGTGAGAATCCAAGTAGCTTGACTTACTGTTTGCTTGCTTGCTTATTTGTTTTAAGCAGACCTCCTGAGCAACAGGCTGCAAAATAGCTATGGATTGCTACTGATTTGCAATAGCTGTGAATTGCTGTTGGTTTGCGACCCACCAGTCCTTCAGCCTGCTAAAATGAGAGGGTGGGGTTAAGAGGTAGGGAAGAATTAAGGCCAGTGCAGCGGCACACACCTGTACCCCTAGTACTCAGGAGCAGAGGATCGCTGTGAGTTCAAGACCAGCTTGTGCTACATAGTGAGACCTTGTCTTAAAAAAATAAATAAATAAAAGAATTGTTCCCACCCTGGCAATCTGACCTGTTAGGAGGGCAGTAGCAACTTCACAAAGGAGATGGGCACAGGAGCATGCGCAAACTGACCCACAGATCCCTGGCATAGATGCTGGGGTTACACTGGCTGCTTTGAATTACTACATTACACTCCTCACTGGATGCCTGTGGGCAAGTCACTTGACTTCTCTGTGCTTCACTTTATGCATCTGTAAAATAATTAAACTCACTCAATTAGACAATCCACCTAAAACACTTCAAATGATGTCCAGCAGAAAATAGCATTCAATAAATATTTGCTAAGATTATTCTCTCTAGAACAATGCTTTTCCAACTTTTATGTGAATGTGACTCCCTGGGGCAGACTGTTAAAAGGCAGATTCCAATTCAGTAAGCACAAGGTGAGACCCAGGCCTCTATGATTCTGGTCAGCCTGCAGGCAATGTCAATGTTCCTGGTCCTTAGCCTACATTTGGGATAACCAGGCTGTAGGACACAGGACCAGAGGAAGAGGAAATATGCTCTCTCTCACTCTCATCCCCCTCCCCCCCCCCGAAAAGAACTAGGAGAAAAATGAATAGAAGTTTTCAAAGAAGAAAAATCAAACCAGCTCAAAGTAAATGACTTTCTATCAATTAAAATTGCCTTTAAATGGAAATATACGGACCCCTTAGTAAGCGAGTCTATTTCCTCTCTGCAGATGGGGCCAGCTTCTCCCCTAGGCACAGGAGGCCAAAAACCGTAGGGCCCAGGATTCTTTCAGGATCCTGAAAAAATATTTTAATTTCTCTTAAAATCAAAAGAAAAAATATAGTAAGAATGAATATGTAGGAATGAATACCCTGGATTATGGTTGATTTTATGACAATACAATCACAAAACATAATTTTAAATATTTTTATGAAACAAAGGCCTACAAAAGCAAAAGAATCTGGGGCCCAGGAAAGTCATAAAGTGACCCTGACAGGAGGATGTGATAGCAGGGATTCAAACACAGGTAAATGATGGAGAAGGAAGACCACAAGGTGTCTTGTAACTTTGAGGGTCAACTTTTCTTGACGATTCTATGACCCTGTTCTGCTAGCTAGATCCACCAACTGTAAACTGACACCTGCAAAATGCACTTCCTGCCTGCCCCCCATCCTCACACATACACTACTATTACTTATCATTGCCAAAGAATTAGTAGGGCACAAATTACCCATGGCTCTAGAGTCTATCTCTGTCTTCCCCTCATTTGCTTCCCAAATAATGATTCTTACTCTTATCAAATACAGTTGACTCCAGATGTTGCAAGCATTGTGCAGACATTTCCTCATTAATATGTACATCACTTTGCTGAAGGAGCTGGAGTTCTTATAATTGTTTGTTTTTACTTTTAAAGTGAGAAATGAAGTCAAGAAAAGATGAAATGAGAGCTGTGCTTTAAACACAGTGGGAGAGAAAAAAATCTAAGTGTTCAATCATCAGTGGCAATGATGATGCTGATACTGCTGCTGCTGCTGCTGCTGTAATGATGACAGCTGTCAGTATAAGACATATGCCGAGCACTCATAATTACCAAGGCAGTATTTCTCAACTATGAGTAGTTGTACAAATTGGAATTACTTGTGTAGCATTGGACCCCAACCCAAACCTTCTCAGAATGCCAGAGAAGAGAGCCTTGCCCTGTGTTTTGAAAAGGCTCCCCATGTGGATCCACTGTCACGAAAGCTTAACTACTGTTGGGAGAAGGGTATCACAGAAGCCCAGGAAGGAGAAAGTTCCAAAGAGAGAATGGTTTGAAATTTGATGCTTCAACAGAAACAAACTAATACAAAGATTGAAAAAGCTCCTTCACAGTCTAGAGAGCATTGGTGACTTTGATGAGAAGGCCCTCAGGCCATGAGGGTAGAAGCAGCAGTACAAAGGTTGCTTACTCTTAAACACAGGTACTCAAGGGCTCGTAAAATTGAGACAGGAATGGAAGATAAGGAAATGGACTGAGAATATAGACTTTAAAATAGGGGCTTTAATTTGGAGTCCTCAGATCTAATCTCTCAGTCCACCAAAGGACCCATGGATAGAGATCAGTGAATTTATGAACTTGAAAGGGAAAAAATTATTCCTGATTTCCACTCGCATCTGTCTGAAATCGTCCTTTCCTTCAGCATGATTGTAGGCTTCACATTAGAGTAATAATAACCTCTGATTGACACTGGGCCAGGATATGTGCCCAACCTAACTGACAGAAACTTTTGGACCCTTCTGAAAACAGATGCTGTTCCACTGGTGTTGTATTATTACAAATAAGGATGTTATGCTCGCTCTCCTATCTGCACTTCTTTGATGGTGAGGGTTAGGAGCAATAAGAGACAAGGAGAAGGTGGAAGAAGCAAAAAAGAAAAGGAAAGGAAAGAACAACAGAAATAAACAAGAGCAGGAAGTAGTGAACAAGAAACTATGGAGTAGTGAAGAAGAGGAATTAAAGGCACCTGGTAAGTTGCAAAATTGGAAAAAGTAACCACTTTTCATCCACCTAATGTTGGACAATGTTCCTCTTGTTGCCCACTTATTTCTGTCCTTTAGGATAAAGCCACCAGAAAAATGAAGCACAAAATACTGTCGTATTTCTCTCCAAATGCCAGGCCCCAAGTTGGGGCTGCTCTAAGCAGATCTTTCACAGGACCCCAGTCAACTGGGAAAATGAATAACAACTTCCCAAGTATGTTACAAAAAATAACACATCCAACTGCAAAGAATGCTCTTTTTGCTGAGATGATGAATTTCCTTTTTTATATTAAAATGACTTTTCTTTTATGAAACAGAGTTGATGTTTGATAACATTTCTTTAAATTTTAATATCCTTACTTGGCTATGTAAAGCATTATAAGTCTTATATCTGCTGTCCAACTTTTAAAATTATTTTCATTGCTCTGTAAAATCCAGAACACATACTTTATGCATTTTCTTTTATTCACTTGTCTCCTTTTAGAGATGAATTCCCAACAAGGCATTGTGACTTCCACTCCTGGTTGCTGGTTTGGAAGCACAAGACTTCACATTCACTTTAAGGTTTTGGTTGGACCTTGGCCTTGCCACTTTCCGCCTGTGTGATCTTGATCACGGTACTTAAACTCCCTCCACACTCATAATGTGTCACTTCACCTCTCCAGATAGCGGGAGGATTATGTGAAATAATGCATATGCGGCCACTTTGCATATTGCTAAATAGTCGTTATCATCATCATCATCATTTGTATTGTTATAGCTCAATAATTCATGGGAAAGGCAAAATGTGGTCTAGTCTTTGGATTCTACATTGGGCTGACTCCCCACCCGGGGAGCTTAGAACTACCACTTGGTGAGATTATACCTGGGATTACATTTCCTATTTAGTTCAAGCATTACTAATGGCCAATTTAATATTCCTACCAAAATTACATACTCTGACTATAATCATGTGAGAACATTGGAAAAAATGTGACAATCTGAGTGACATTATTAAAAAAAAAATAACTACCCTAAAATCTTTTAAAATGCCAAGGTCATGAAAATCAAACAAAGGGCAGACAAATATTCCAGGTGTGTGAATCTGGACTGGATCCTGGATAGAGGGGAAAAACATTGCTATTTTTAAAAGTTAAGGGCTGGAGGCAACAGTGCATGTCTATAACCCCAGCTACTGGAAGACGGGTGTGGTGGTGCATGCCTGTAAGCCTAGCACTCAGGAGGCTGAGGCAGGAGGATCTCCATGAGTTCAGGGCTGGCCTTGCAAATTCAAGGCAGACTGCACTACATAATGAGACCCTGTCTCAAAAAAGAAAAATCATTATTTCATTATTCCAACTACTTGGGAGGCTGAGGTATGAGGATCACAGGTCAATCTTCACCGGGGCAATTTAGCAATTCCCTGGGCTATAGCCCAGTGGTACAGCGACTCTGTATTCAGTACCCTCATCAAATATATATATGGGAACAATTAACAAGATGTGAGTGAGATCTATAAGTTAGATAATAATATTGTATTGTATCAGTATTAAGTATCTTAAGTGAAGAAAACACAAAGTATCTAGAGGCAAAAGGGCATGCTTGATTAGATTTGTGGTCAAAGCGTTCAGGGAAAAATCTATAATTATCCCTGACATTCACAGGAGAGTGATTCCTTCCACTCTCCACCAACATCAAATTGCAAGGATGCTCATGTTCCTTGTATAAAAGGCATAGCACTGACATACATCCTACACATCCTTCCATATATTTTAAATCATACTAGGTTACTTATAATACCGAATATAATGAAAGTAGGATGTAAACAGTGGTGCTATATTGTTCAGGGAATAAGACAAAGTCTGGATATGTTCAGTGCAGGCACAGTATTCTTTTTCAAATATTTTCAGTTGGCAGTTGGTTGAATCCAAGGATATGGAACCCTTGAATACAGAAAACTCTGCGTGTGTGTCTGTGTGTGTGTGTGTGTGTGTGTGTGTGTGTGTGTGTGTGTGTAGAGAGAGAGAGAGAGAGAGAGAGAGAGAGACTGAAGGGGAGAGAGACAGACAGAGAGAGCAATTAAAAGCATCCGCTGCAAGTGAGGCACCATGTGTAATAATAGTGCCTGAGTCTATGCAGGACTGCACAGTTGGCAACACGCTTCCACATGACTGCTCATCTGACTGGCTCTCCGTGATTCTCAGTGACGTACAGTGAGGTGAGATCATGCAGAAAGTAGGGAGGAAAAGTCTAGAATTTCAGCCAAGATTTAAAAATCCATAAACAGTCTAAAATAAAAAACCTTCCTAGAGTAATTCTCTTTAGTGCTTACAATGTTATCTTGTAAACACAAAGGTGTGTGGCCTTTTGTTGGGGCCAGATGCTGACAAAGATAAGGCTCCTTAATCACTCTGCTTACCTGGTCATAGTTTACAAGCTAAGCGAGGCAGGACCCTCATATTGAGAAAGGGACCAGGGGCTGAGACAGCTGGGGAAGCAGCAGGTCCCTCCCTTCATCTCACGCTCAATATCTGACCCCCAGCTCCTCCACTGGCGCACTCAGCAGAATCACCCCATGCTTCCCCAGTTAGAGGACTGGATATGACTTAGGACCTGTCAATGACTGCACTCATCAAAGGTCTGCAATGTGGGAAGGGGGCAGCAGCTACCTTCCTGCTACTTAGCTGTGTTCTGCTGTCAGGAAGACACCAGTGCCCTTGGCGTCCAGTCTGCGTTCTGTGCTCGTGGGTGCGGAGAGGCGAGTGGGCAGTGGAGCACCCGGGCTCCATACTCCACTGTCCAGGCAGCTCAGGGAGCAGCGACAGCTTCCCCATGCTGTCCTGATCTTTAGATCATAGCCGTCCCATGTGTCACTGAAGTGAGTGGTGCCAGGGCAAGCCTTGACTGTCCTTGCTAACTGGGGCACGGTCAGTAATTTCCATTTTGGGTCAATGCTGCAGTGTTCTAGGGACCATTCTTAGAGGCCCAGCCTCAAGCCCGCTCTTGTTCACCCTTCCAAAAATTTTCTAGGTACCCAATTTCCTATGTTAACCTACTTTAGATACCTGGAGTTGTTTCTGCTTCTTGAGCCAGGCAGACACTGGCTGATTTTTCTTTGCTTTCCAGATATGTAGAACAGTCAGGCTACAAGATGGTAAAGTGGTGCAAGCTTGAGTGAACCTCTCACACCATCACTAAGACAGCTGGGGCCTTAGTGCACCTTGTGCACTCATCTGTGTACATGAAGCTGATCTTGTGCATCTAGAATTGTCTTCCTGGATTAGATTACACAGTCCTGAAGCAGAGATGGCACCTCTGAACCTCTACCGTACCTAAGGGTCCCTTACAGTGCCCAGTCTCAACAAATAATGAGTCAGGCATGGTGGTGCATGCCTGAAATTCTAGCGCTCAGGAGGCTGAGGCAGGAGGATCACCAAGAGTTCAATGCCAGCCTGGGCTACATAATGAGTTCAAGGCCAGCCTGACTTACAGAGCGAGACCCTGTCTAAAAAAAAAGTATTTGAAGTATTATTCAACAGCTGCTTTTCAGGAAATTAAGGCAAACTTCCTTTCATTATCATTCATTTTAACTTCCTAAGGCAAGACAGAGAGGGAAATGCTTCAGACAGCATGAATGGGGGTGATGCTAACCCTTCAGCTTCAATAATAAGGAGTAGGAGTTCAGAAAATACTCAGCAGGAGATTTAAGCAAAAGCAGAGGCTCAGATCCAAAATACCCATGGACAAATATCTTTTCTATCTTACTTCTAATGAGAGGAAAGGAGAAAGGAATGTAAATAATATAGTTAACATTTGTGCAACATTTATTATGTATGTAGAAGGCTCTTGCTCCATTTTCATTACAAACAAGAGGCAAGTGTTACTATGGGCACTTCCTGGGTGCTGGGGCTAGGGCTCATGTGAACTGAAATGACACCTCAAGGTCACACGGGTTCTAAATATCCTACCCCAGGTGGAGGAATACATCTCTGTCATTGGCTTCTGTGCTGCTAAAATCTGTTCTTTTAACCACTTGCAAAATAATACAGCGCTGCACCAGGTGAAAGATTGTCAATATTTTTCCACTCCCCAAAATAGTGTTTTTCTAAGCTGAAATAAACAACCATTGATTAAACCCAGCAGCCCTCATTAATCATTTTCCTGAGTGGAAAATAAAACAGCAGGTTCCAGCATTTTTATTCTTAGGCCACTTGCAGGAGAAAGGAGAGCGAGGGGAAAGGAGGGAAATTAGCATCAAGACCCAAGATGACAGGTTCGAATCTGTCTTCCTGCCTCGCCAGGCACCCATCCCTGGCCCCTACCCACCTAGACCTTCTCTAATTCCATGATACTAATGCTCCCACACCTTGCTGTAGGACCTCCCTCCCCTAGAAGCATTCATCCGTCCCTATTGAGTGAGGCTGCAGAATTTTGTTTCTCTTTCAATGTTTTCCCCTTAACAGTCACTGCTAAAACCCTCAGGTTAGAAAGACAAATGGATCTGTGTGGCAGCCCTCTTAACACCGCTCCCCGCTCCCGTCCAGGTGCCCCTGCTGCTCTTGATCACAGCGCCAAGGCTCTCCCACTTCAGGAGCCACACAAATGCCCAGTGATTCATGACTGACACCCAACAAGCCTTTACTGCTCACTGCTGCAAAAAGAATTTTGGAACCTCTGGGAATTATAGCCTTTCCCCATTTTTCTCTCTTACTGATAAATTTTGGAGAGCAGTAAGGGTACCACTAAGACATCTATCATCTTGTGGGCTTTGCAAGCAGCTGGCGTGACAGTCCCAGCCAGTGCAACTGCAAGCTGACTTTCATCATGGTCTGTTGGTCTCAGCTTTCAAGAATATCGCCTTGATGAATCATTGTGTTCTCTTCCTAAGCCCAAGGCTCTCAGGAAGGCTTTCTGAGTCTCACCATCCAAACCCAGGGAGAAGGGAATGCAGAGAACTCTCCTCTCACTGGCAAAGGTAACCGGGAAATACTCAAATCTTAAAACGTCTGTGGACCTTGAAAGAAGACAATTTAAGCTAAACTCTAAGGACATTAAGATAGTAGCAAATTTAAGCAAAATCGGTGCCAAACAAATGTTCCATTTTGCTGAGGTTCAGTAATACTTCCTAATCATGTTCTTGAATACATCCACATTTTCTGTGATAATCCTTAGGTTACCAAGAAAGTAGTTGTTGTTTATAATTAATAATAATCTAAATTTACAAATCTCCCTAAAATTTTCATTTCTGCAAAGATAAAACTCATTTTTCTCTAAAATTAAAATAAAATAAAAAAATAAAACTCGGGCTGGGGATATAGCTCAGCAGCACAAGCGCCTGCCTGGCAAGCACAAGGTCCTGAGTTCGATTTCCGCTACCAAAAAATAAATAAACAAAAATAAAACTCATCCAGTTTGGACACCATCCGTGATGATTACAGCTTTTGATTGCAAGAGGGTGTGGCTTAGAACTGGCAGGCCGCTATCCCCTGGGTCTGATATATCAGACAAGACAACCTTTACTATTTCATTTGCATTTGGCAAGTGTTTAGCCCGGTAGTCTTCAAATAGTTTGCAAATGCACACAGCCAACAGAAAAGAAATATTAAGCATGCTCCCTGTAAGCTAGTCTGTAATAGGAGAGAGACCCCAAATATGTAAGAGCTGGAATATCTAAGTCTGTTTCTGCTCATTTAATAATATAAGATGAGTGTGCTTGAGAACCAAGAAGCCCCCTCCCAACATTTCAAGAATGAAGGTTCCTTGTTTCTCAGGCCTCCAACATCCCTACAGACTCATCATTTCTTGCACATAAACCAACAGAAGGAGGATGAGTATAAAGGAGGCATGCCTGCTTCTGAAAGACCTTGGTGTGGAACTGACCTTTATCACTTCCTCTCACCTTCAAGCGGAGAAGCTGGTTGCACCCACCTGCATAGGATGTAGGAAAGTTGCCCCTGGCCTAGCAGCAGCAGCTCTACCAGCTGACACTGTAGATTCTGGAATGAAGGTAAGTGTTTGTTAACCAGCTAGCTGTCGGCCACAACTCTGTTTATTCACTCACTCGTTCAGTCGTGCCTGTTTTATTTGTAAATGGTAAATAAACAAGGGTTCTTTGTGTCCTAAGATTTCTCCTTACTATCCTCTTGTACAAAAAATGTGCAAAAGGTTTGCACTTTCATAAATTAGTGCTGATTCAGTGTCCTTCCTAGAATGTGAGTCGCTTTCTCACATGCATTCCTGTGTGCTTCCTGGAAGTTTACTCACTCAGTTATTCAATTATTCTATTCACTTATAAGTGGTGTGCATATCAGTACAGTGTTCTATATAAAAACTGTACTGATATGTATAAGACATGCAATGTAAATTTTTTTTTTATTTTACAGAGTAAAAAAAGGAAAACATAGTAATAGGGGAGCTTACCAAATTACAGACAAAGTGGTAGGAAATTGTCAATGATTGTTGTTTTACATATTGTTATCTACAAGATAGTTTCTCAGGAAAACAAATAGACAAATAATAGTGAGTTACAGACAAAAGTGGTAAGTTTTTATCAATGGTTGTTGTACTATACTTTGGTATCTTCAAAGTGGTTTCTAAAGAAAATAAATAGAGCTATACATGAGTGACCAATTCAATGCTCATTGACTATCCTCAATGGCTGTTGTAGGAAACACATAGTAATAAACATACATCCATTTATGAAATAGCATATGAACAATACAAACATTACAGAGTTATGGACAGATTAGTAGGAAAATATCAATGGCTGCTGTAATACATGGTGGTATCTTCAAAGTGGTTTCTCAGGAAGTCAGAGATACGCAAGAAAGATCTAACAAGTAGATGCAATGTAAATTTAAAAGGATAAGAAGGAAAACAAATTGAGATACAAGTTTTAAATGTCCTTCCTGCAGCATTGTGGCTCATCCCTCCATTCCCTGGTGAGGATTCACCCCTTAGATTCACTGCTCAAGAATCTAGGAGGTCCTGGAACTTAGGAAGTGCTCTTCCAGAGGAGAAATTTAAGAAATCAAGAACATCACCCTCCCCTAGCCTTTCCCATCTTCATAAATACTACCACTTCCCACTAAGCTGCTTCAGCCCCAAACCTAGAAACCATCTTTGATTCCACACAACCCACCACCCCCATATCCAGTGACCACCCAGGCCTGTCTGTGTGTCTCCCAACCAGATCCAGCACTCCTGCTCATCTCTCCGGCTCCACAACACTGCCCTATGTGTCACCATCTCTTATTTGGACAGTGGTAACAGTCCCCTGTCCTTATGATCCACTTTTCATAGGAGAGACACTGTGATCACTAAGACACATAAAGACCTCTACTGGGTCAACATATCAAATAACGTCTACCCCGTGGTACAGTGATACATGCATATTCATGTTTATAGCAGCACAACTCATAACAGTTAAATCTTGGAAGCAGCCTGTATGTCCATCAGCAGATGAACTGATAAAGAAAACATAGCACTGACACACAGTGGGATACTACTCTGCCATAAAGAAAATAAACTTGAGTAGTTTGTAGGAAAAATGGACTCACTGTGAGACCAAACTTGAGGAGTTTGTAGGAAAATGGATGCACTGTGAGACGATAATATTAAGTGAAATAAGTCAGACACATGAGCTTAAATATCACATGGTTTCTCTTATGTGAGAAACCTAAACATAAATAAAGAGCAAAATAAAAGATAGAAAGCAGGGAGCTAGATTTTTCTCAAATGTGAAAGGAGTCCAGAGATGGAGGGAGGGAGACAAAGGGGGAAAGGAATGAAGATGTGCTATGCACACTCACCAGCTCCACACAAGGATGCAAACGCCACGTACTGCACACACAGGCTAATACAAAAAAACTCTACCCTCCTTAGCAAACAGACAAGGCTCAGTGAGCATCCAGCAATGATTTCTTGAATGGCTCAGTGAGCATCCAGCAATGATTTCTTGATTTCTTAAATATGTGCATAGTGAAAAGGTCTGAAAAAATATATACCAAACTATAGTTATCTTTTCTGTTAACTGGATGGCATCCTCCATTATTAAAAAGTTACTTATATTTTGTTTATTTATTTTATTTTGTTTTGTTTTGTTTTCGGTACCGGGAATCGAACTCACAACCTCATGCTTGCCAGGCAGGCACTGTGCTGCTGAGCTAAATCCCCAGCCCCAGTTACTTATATTTTGTAAAGAAGGATAATAAAAAAAATGAAGGGTATGCGTTTCACAGTAAATTCCATTCCAATGACCCGTGATTATTATTTCTGTTACGTTTTTCCTCTCCTAATTACTGCTTTTTCACTTTGGAAGAGGTTTGTAGCAAGAAAGAAAATAGAAAATTTACTTTACTTCATAGCTTTCTTTCTTTTTTCCAAAGAGCAAAATCCATTGAGGAAACAGATTTTGATAAGAAGGAAGTACAACCAAAGGAACAAGAGATTTCTCTCTGAGAAAAAGAAGGGTCTGGGTCAGGGGAAAGATTGCCCTAAGGTGTCTTGAAGAAAAAGGCCACGTACAGCCACAGGGAGCTGGGTTCTGGGCCCCAGGCTGCATGGCAAAGGGACCTCTCAATGGACCCAGTAAAGATGATTGTCCCACACAGGGTGTCGGCCCTGCAAAACACCCCAGCGCTCTGAGCAAATTTGTGGGGCATAAGGGTGATTTGCCCAGGATGATAGAAGCTACATTTCCTGCAAGCTCAAAAGGCTGGGTATCAGAGACAAATTTAAGTGGAAAATTAAGTCCATTGAAACAAACAAAAAAGGACTTTATTTTTTGGACATTTGTACCCTAAGATTGTATCCCTCCTTTGTATCCTAAGATTTATCCATACTACCCTCTTGTACAAAAATGCACAAAGGGTTTGCCATTTCATAATGAGTGCTGATCCAATGTCCTTCCTGTAAAGTGAGTCCTTCTTTCCCACATGCGGTCCAGTATGCTTCCCGGAGCAGGGAGCAGGTGAAAGAGGTAAATTAATGAGGCCGGTGTTATACCAGAGAGTGCATCTCTGCAGCACATCCGCTGGCACAGGGCTCAGCCCACAAGCCAGAAAGCCAGTGCTCTTCGCCTCTTTCATTCTGATTTGAGTGCTGTTTGCTATTCCTATATCACCATGCCTGCTGCAGAACCTCGTACGTGAGGGCATGACATGGCCAGCAGCCAAGAGAGCCCAGGTCCCGACAAAGGCTCCCTGGGGTGGGATCCATCTCTACTATCTCAGCCAGCTCTGCCATATAGGCAAGTTTCCTGATCCCTCTGTGTACTCACCTGGGGATTATGTTATTCTTACTTCATAGCATTATGGTGAGGATTAAATACAACCATTCTGAGGTGCTTAGCACATTGCCTATAGCATAGTGAGCTCTCTATTAAATGTTAACTGTTATTATCAGCTCTTATAGTGGGCACTAGGAAAATGGTACATGAGTGGATGAATGAGTGACCTTCTGGTCCATTAAGAATAGAAAAGTAGCCAGGAGTAATGGTCCACACATGCACTTCCAGCACTCTGGGAACCTGGGGCAGGGAGAGCACAATTTTGAACCCAATCTGGGCAATTTAGCAACTTAGCAAGACCTTGTCTCAAAGTAAAGATTTAAATAAATAAAAGCTCAGGAGGCTGAGGCATGAGGATCATGGAGCACTTGAGGCCATCCTGGGCTACAAAGTGAGCTCAAGACCAGCCTGAACTGCATAGCGAGACCCTGTCTCAAATGAATGAATGAATGAACGCAAGCCAGCCTGGGGATGTAGCTCAGCATGAAGGCCCTGGATTCAATCCCTAGTACTAAGAAAAAGGTAGGAATGAAGAGAAAGAAGGGAAGGAAAGAGGGAGGGAGGAAAGAGAAGAAAGAGAGGGAACAAGGCCATGCAAGAAATACGGAATTGGCCAGATTGTCCTCTATTTATTCATAGGTGCTGCTCTGGGCTGAAGGCCACCACGTTTCATTTTTGCCGTTACATACTCTATGTGCACATACTTGGGTACTTGTTTTATTCAGTGAGTGTTCCGAGGGCATTCCAAGGAGCGTGCACATCGTCCCCCTTGGTGGCGGATAGTTGACCTTGGCAGGAACTTCAGTCATGATCAAGAATATACTTTGTGCCTATGCCAAATAATTGTCTTCTGGAAATGCTATCCTCTGTGGAAATCAGTCTTGTAATCTTGGCCTCAAGTAGCGCGGGAATAAACGAATTCCAGGAATTCTGGGAAATCAACGAATCTGTAGTCATTCTTCTCGGGATGTATTTAAAGCAATCCTGAGTCAACAACTCAGCAGGATGACCAGCAGCCCCTTGAAAACACTATCCTGGGAGAAAAGAGCGTTAATAGATCACTTTCCATATGTCCTCTAGAAAAACCTCTGTGATGAGCAAAAGATGATGTATGTGTGTGATCAATGAGCTTATCTTCCCTTCTCACAGAAATTTAAAATAAAAATCACAAGCAAGTCACATTTTCTCACCTCTCCAAGGCTTCGCAGCACTGTGCCTTAGCCGGGAATGACCTCCACACCCCGTCACCCCGCATCCTTACACAACCTCGGCCAGTCCCAGTAGCAGAGTGCAGAGGTTAGTGGCTGAGTTCGAGTGCCAGCTCCGTTTCCCGGGCCGAGTGACACTGGGCAGATTATTTAACTTCTCCACGACGTAGGTTCCTATAGCAATGGCACCTGTGTCAACCTTTAGGGGATTTTGGAAAATGAAATATGTTACTATATGGGAAATATGTAGACTAAGACAGTTCCTGGCACACAATAAGCATGACATAATTAGTGTCATTATTGTCCATCGAATCTTAACACCAGCGTTAAATTCTTGAGGAAATGCTTTCGTTCCCCTGGGCAGAGCTGCACATCTACCCCTCCGTGTTTGCATCATCTGCCCTGTGTGCGTGTCATGTTGGATCACAACCTTCCAGGTGCGCTCCTGCCTGCCTCAGTGCAAATGTATGAGGAAGGCCACCCATCACTTCACCCTTAGAGACGTCCAGCATCACAATACAATGCACAATAAATACTTAACGTACAAATTCTTTCATGAAGTGCTACTCAAGCTTTTCAAACGTCCCCTGGAGTCGGCGTTCTTCCCTCCCTCCATGAAACTGCTGAGTGTTGACTATTTCTGTGGCTGTTTCTACAGCCAAATGAAGCACGAGCTATAAGAGCCTGTACAGTAATCACTGGAGTAAGAAAAGTTCCTTATTAATCCTGTTTGCAAAGTGGATAAATGTTATCCCTGGGACAACACAATGTCTCGGCTCGGTACGAGCAACCTGTAGAGATGAAACTTAGCTTCCTGGGGCAATTCTCAAGCATCCCTCCAGCACTGCTGGGACTCAGGAAATGTCCTAACTCCTGGAAGAGATCTGTGCATGGCCACTCAGAGCCAGTCTGCAAGTGAAGAGGGGCCTTGCCAGGAATTCAGTCCAAGGAGACACCGAAAATAGCAAGTCCATCAAAGGCCAAGGGAACTTCCCCTTGTGAAAGTGAGAAGGGTCGATGAAATCAGAAGCTTCCTAGCAATGAAAAGAAAACATCCTGTCTGAGGTGCAACGTGAGAGGGAGGCCAGGCAAGGCTGTGGCTGCTTTGGGAAGGTGGTACGGCACAGCAGAGGAAGGACCAAGGCTGGAGTCCACAGTATCTAATGCCAATTCCTCACTTTATAGTGGAGAATCAAACAGACAAACAAACCAAAAATCCTGTAAAGCACTGGATAAATGTAAGAAATGTTACAAGGTAGCTGAAAAAGGCCCCTTCACCCAAGGATGCCTAGAAAATGTTCCCATCCTCTTGGCCCTCTTTCGTGGAGGCCTAAAAAACATTGTCTCTGCCTCTTCCATTTAAATTAGCAATTGTTTGCCAGGCTTGCAACCGCAGCTACTTGGGAAGCTGAGGTGCATGCATTGCAAGTTCAAGTCCAGCCTGGGGAACTTAGCAAAGTCCTGTCTCAAAATAAAAAATAGAAAGGACTGGAGCGTAGTTCAGGGGTAGAGTGCCCAGGGATTCAATCCCTAGTAATACAAAAAAGAAAAGAAAATTAATAAGCTCTTAGGAAGCCAAAAGGGACAACAGACTTGAAGATGCACATGGGACAAAACTTTTTATTAGGAATCTGCTTTGATGTGGCACTGTAGCTTTGGAACCTATATGGTGTGACTTATGACCTATGCGTTTCCTTAAAAGGAGAGCAAACTTTTAAGATGCAAACTGCCCATGGTGCTGTGCTGGAGCTGGCTGTCCCCAGCTAGCACAGGCGGGTTGTGTACATCTCTTCCCAGCTCCGTGTTCAGTGATAGCACTGCGCTGACTTGAAATTGACCACAGCAGGATCATTTACACCATGGTAGTTGACAAATACTACAAATCAGGGTGTTTGGTTTTCTCTCCAGTATCCAGCCTACCAGCACAGCATTGACCTGAGGATCCCTCCAGCCATCGTTCTCCACCTAGGACGGTACAGAAAGGAAGCACTGACCACACACAGAAATACCGGGCAGGGAACATTGCAGAGCTGCAATATGAGGATGAACCAAAAAACTCCGGTACAGCGACTGCACATTCTTGCCACATAAGTATCTGGCAGTGAAGTGCCTTGAGTGTTTTTTAACTGAAAGAAACCATACTATGCCAGAGAATTTTGACTCAGCCTTATCTGGAGCCTTACATGAATAAATTCAAAAATTATATTATAGCTGAAATTCAAAAAACTCAATTGCACATTGAGCATAATATAACGATGGAAAAACTAGCTTGTCAAACTAGTTAAGGTGGATGGAATAAAAATTTGCTCTTGGCTGTCATTTATCCCAATGAACTCTATAGTCCTGTGTTTATAAACTTTCATCCACAATGGTCACATGATGAATAGTCTTTATTACTTTTTATTTTGTCTTTTTGAGACAGGGTCTCGGGCTGGGGATTTAGCTCAGTGGCACAGCGCCTGCCTGGCAAGCATGAGGTTGTAAGTTTGATTCCTGGTACCGGAAAAAAAAAAAAAAAAACCTCAGTATTTTGGGCTGGGGATATAGCTCAGTGGCATAAGTGCCTGTCTGGCAAATGCGAGGTCATGAGTTCGATTCCTGGTACTGCAAAAAAATAAAAAATAAACTGGGCTTATCTCACACCTATAATCCCAGGGCACTGAGTCAGTGGAAAGTTTGAGCCCAGCCTGAGACAGGGTCTCACTATGCAGTTCAGGCTGGCCTTGAGCTTACTTTGTAGCCCAGGCTGGCCTTGAACTCGCAAAGATCCTCCTGCCTCAGCCTCCCGAGTGCTGGGATTACAGGTGGGCACCATCATGCCTGACTCTATTACTTCTTACATGTTTTATTTGTCTCATAGTTTAAATGAGTCGTTTCATCTCTTCTGGAGCTCTAAATAGTATGCTATGTCCCCAAGGCTGGTGCTTGTGATAGAACTGAAGAATAGGTTGCATGTGTCAGGGGCATGATGTTCCCAGAGGGCCTTCTTGTGTGCAGTTCTCATTTAATCCTTGTACACACACCCCCCGAAGCAGGCATGTCCAACCTGTGCCCCGCAGGTCACTTCCTAAAGTAACAACAAATATAAAAAATAAGAAGCACTTTTGCATATATATAAAAATTATATAATTTATGCACAGCCCAAGACAATTATTATTCACTCAGTGCAGTCCAGGCAAGCCAAAATGTTGGACACTTCTGCTCTAAAGTAAAGTACACCCATCTTCAGAAGAGGGAGAGCAGCTTATCATGCTAACAAGTGCTGCTGGAGTCTGGTCCTATTGTTACTACTGCTGGACACTGGACATTACTCTCAAAGCCATCAATACAGCTGCCATTAGAATGACTTCTTTGCTTCAACCTCACAACCATCCCAGCACTCTGGGAGGCTGAGGCAGGAGGATTACAAGTTCAAGCCATGCCTGAGCAACTTAGCAATGTAGTGAGACCCTGTCTCAACATTTTAAAATGTGGAGATAGCTCAGTGTGAAGGTGCTGGGTTCAATTTGCAAAGGGTATCATGTCCATGCACCAGCTGTTAAGATGTCAACTGAATCGGGACCTGCTATTATTTGTCTTCTCCTGTAGAATAAAAATCCTTCCCCTAACAAGACTCACAAAATGGTGGATTCTCAAATACCGGGAGTTTACATTGTGAATAGTAAGTAATATTATCATAGGCATCTATCTGTTCAACACCTGCCAAGCTACCACGCTTTGAGCCTTCTCTCTATGTTTAGGGAAATAGCCAGATTTTAAGGCATCACCTTCCCAACATAGGACTCAGACTGAAAATTTAAAGCCCCTTTTGCAGCCAGGATTCATACATATGAATTGGTTGTTGCTAGTTAAGAACATCCTCTTAGCATCCTAAGATGTTGACTCAAAAGGAAGCAACAAGGGGAAAAAGGCTATCTCATTGGTAGGACAAAATATGTGACACCCACTAGTTAAAGGAGGGGAGGTTTTTGTGGCTAGAGTTTCAGGTGCAGAAATGGTATGGTGGAAAGAAGGGCCTGCCACAAAGCAAAACTGCTCATGTCATGGTAGCTAGGAAGCCGAGAAAGAAGGGAGGAGCCAGGCAAGGAGGCGGGCCCTCCGCGCCCAGAGACTGCCTCTAATCAGCCCCACATCCTGTGGGGGTAAATAACTGCCGAAGCCATCGGTGGATAAATCCACTAATAACTATAGCAACTCCGTGAAAGCCCTGCCTCTGAGCACAGGAGAATTTTGGAGGACAGTTTAGATCTAGCCCATAGCAGAAGCTCCGAACAGATATTCCACCTTTGCTGGTGACAGGGAGGCAGAGGTGTCCAAACTGTGACAGCTGTTTCCCAGGGACTATACAGTGCAGTATTTCTGACGTGAAAGTTGTAGATCCTGTGAAGTCACATGAACCGAAAAGTGTGCCCTCGCCACACCCAACACCTCCTGTCCATCATTTATCATTTTATTGTTTATAAACCACCCAGTCCATGGTACTCAGTGACAGCAGCCCCTAACAGACTACAACAATATCTATCTTATAGCCCCTTTCAGGTTTTTAAAAGAGCCTAGTTCTTGATTGTTTATTTACCTGTTTATCTTCAGGTTCCCCTTCAGGGTGATTCATGTCTTCATCCAATTTGTAACTTTTTATTAAATGACCATCTTTAGCAGGGCTGGTTTTGCCAACAGATAACTACGTGCTTGAATTGTAAAAATACCCTAATACAGCAGTTTGTTTGCTCCTGGTTCTGAGGGTTCAAAGGTCTTGGGGCAGTGGCTCCTACATCTCCTGGGTGGAGTAAGTATCAGTCCTGGGCCAGGAATATAGCTCAGTGGCACAGCGCCTGCCTGGCATGAGGTCCTGAGTTCGATTCCCAGTACAAAAAAAAAAAATCAATCCTATTTATGGTAAGGCCTGGGGGTGCTTACTACGAGCTTCCTTCTTACCTCTGCACGGCTGTTTTCCCTGTTCCTTCTTCATGGATGAGGCACTGCTGCTGGGCCCCAGTAAAATAAGGCACCTCCAGTCAATCTGAATTTCAAATAAACAGCAAATTGTTTGTTAGTGTTATTAGATCCCATTTGACTTGTAGGATGTTCTAATGCTAAACTTAAAAAATGACTTGCTGTCTATCTGAAATTCAGATCTTGTATCTTTCTTAGCTAACTCTGACAACCCTACTCACAGTGTCCTACCTACCCTTGGCCAGAGGCTACAAGTCCTGGGCCTACAGAGGCTTCCACACCCCACTGTCAGGTCCCAGGTTGGATCGTTGGTCCAGCCTCAGCAGCACTGGCTCTGAGTTCCCTTTTCTCATTGAAAGTAAGAGCGTCCCCCTTACTTCTTTCAATACTGGTCATAAATAAATATGTTAAATTGCTGCCACATTTTACCTAGACTCTTCCACTTCCTAAACTTTGATTAATTTAAGGTCAAGGAGGGGAGTAGAAGGGAAATGGAAGGGAAGACTGCTCCTGTCAGCTAATCTCCCATGTTGGCAGAAACACCTTAACTGCTGACACATGTCCTCCTTCTCCAGCTGGAAACTGTGCTATACCACCCGTAAAAGTACAAACATGGAGACATATGTCCTCATGAGCAACCCTGAGATGCAATGTCTCAGCACAAGGAAGTTTGCTATAGGGTGGATCCTTCAAAGACTCGTCCCAGAGTTAGTTAAAATTTGACTTCAAAACCTGGATACCCAAGGTTTTCCTCTACATTCTTTGGGCTTATGCCCAAAGAGGAGGTAAAACTCCAACTTCCTGCATTTTATTTTCACTGAAAGATGAGAAATTAGATCAGGAAGTTAAAATAGAAAATTATCAACTAAAAGGGATGGAAACATGTATATTTTAAGACCTTAAATTAGTCAAACCTAGGAAATGGAAGATACAGAGTCACAGGATGAGAAAATAATGTGGTTTTGTACTGAAATCTTTCAGAGAAAGGCCCCTTTCAGGAAGATTCTATTTAAAGTTTTCAGAACAGAAGAAGACTGTTTTGCTTTCAATTTAGACATGGAAAATCCCCTGGAACAAAATTCTAAATATCCTCTCCACATATCTTCTGACTTTCCCCCCAATAATTCCACATTCTCCACATGGCTCACATGGCTTCCAGGCAGGGCTTATTTTGGCCTGAACCCCAAAGGCCTCAAATTCAGACCTTTGACATAATCTCACAGTGGAGCATTACTTTCTGATCTTATATTCTCCATGTGAAAAGCTTCAACTTGTTCAAAATAAACAGTTAAAATATACCAATTTTTGAAATTATTTTTGGTATATCTAGATTTTTTTAGTACTCTAGAAATTTGAAAAATGGATCCATGAGCCAGGTGTGGTGGCGCATTCCTGTAATCCCAGCACTCAGAAGGCTGAGGCAGGAGGTTTGCTGTGAGTTTGAGGCCACCCTGGGCTACATAGCGAGTTCAAGGCCAGCCTGAAATATTCAGTGAGACTCTGTCTCCAAAAACAAAACCAAAACATGGATCCAGGCCTTGGGCTTGCCACCTTCTTTGATGTGCTCTGCTACTAAAAAGTCATGCCACATAGGCCTTAGAATATACATTCCTCCCCAACAGCTCCTACACGGATGTGATTTCAAGAAACGAAGGCAGACATTGTGCTAATAGGAATTTTTACAACTCAAAAGGGAATGAAATAATGCTTCTGCTGATCGTCTAGGACAGGTCTATCCCACTCAGGAAACTCATTGTGTGACAGTTCAGATTACCACCATCTAAACATTCAAAGCAAATTAAATTGGAGAAACACAGAATCTGTTTCCATGAATATTGGAAAACACTTGGAAATTTCACAGAACATAAAGAAGTAGAAAGTAGATATAGTCTTACTGCTCAGATATGTTACACTGCATGAAATGTATTTTTAACAAAAATGGAATCATATTCTACCAGTTTTAGAACTTGCTTTTTTCAATTAATTTATGCACTGTAAACAGTTTCTATCACATTAAATATTTACAGTACCATTTTAGTGACCTTAAATTTCACTTTACAAATATGTGTCAATTTATTTCATCAATCCTCTATTTGAGGGCATTTAAAATAGATTGTCCCCAGTTCCTTGTAACTCCATGATAATTATTATTGCAGAAAAATTATTCTTACAGTCAGCCATAATTATTACATCTTTAGGATAAACTCCCAGAAGTGAGACTGGTATGCTGAAGAATATGCAGCTTGTCAAAGTTGAAGGTACACACTGCTGAGCTACCTTGCAAAAGGTTTACCAGTTCCACCCGTAGTATATGCAAGTACCTACATATTATCTGCATTAAGGAATAAAGAGTACCTATTTACTATCTATCTGCTTTAAGGAATCAAATGTCAGTATAAACCATTAAGGGATTATCTATAAAGCAAAAAAAAAGTCTTGATTTATGAAAAGCATTTGTAATCTGATTCCTTTGTAAGAAAACCTCTCCTAGTGCATTTAAGGCAGTTTTCAATTTTACATATGATTTTAAATTTCTGTGGGAATATTCTATGAGAAAAAAGAACAGAAGGGGAAAATGGAAACAACGCTTCTGTGAATAAGGAGAAGAGGAGTTGAAGGGAAAGGAGGGGAATGGGAAAAAAAGAAAGATATACTATGCACAGGTGCAAATTCCATATGATGAGTGTCATCATTAAGTATCTCTAAAATATACCAATAAAATGAAAATTAAAAACAAACTAAATCACCAAAAAAAAGAAATAAATTAAGTAAAGTATTTATCTATTTGATTTTTTTCATGGAGAATGCCACCTCTCAAAGGACTCTTTCTCTTTCTGTCCTCATGCAGACCAAGAAGAGCGATGACAGTACAGCACCATTATTCTGCTCTTAATCCATCTTCTATCTCATATTCAGTTTCCCGTCATGCACTGGGTAAGTGCAGCAGCACTGACATGATGAGAAGCCTTCCCTGAAGACTGCACCCACACTCAGCCATCCCTTTCCTGAACTCCTATTATACTTATTGTCTGCACCACACAATTAGCACTTTATTATATACTGTCTTGTTCTCTAATTGTCTGTACCACACAATTTAGTACTTTATTACATTCTGACAGATTCTGTAACTGTGTCATGTATTTTTGTCTTATCTCTCCACCTAGATTACAAGCACAGGGTGTCAGGGACCCTGTCTGGTCCTGCTTTGCCGTTCCCCACAGCGTCAAACAGTACCAGGCACAAGCAAGTAGGCCTTCTATGAATGCTGAGGCTCCCTGCTTGGTGGTGGGAGTGTGACTTGGGAGACTGGTCATTGGCTTTCTGTGGACTTTAAGGAGGATGAACTAAGAGTAAGAAATAGATCAGTTACCGGGTCCTGGAAGAGCACCTTGGTCATTCCAGACACAGCCCTTCAGTCCCACCCAGTCTGTTGCTAGCAAGTCATTTCATTTCTGTCTACCTTCATTTTTCTATGTATAATAGAACAAGGAAACCAAAATAGTATTACAGAAAATACCATTTTTAAAGTCACATATTTTTCATCTGAGGATTCTAAATTATTGTCTAATTGAAGAGGCACTACTAGGATAGAGAAAAAAAGTTATGCTTTCAAATTAGATAGAGTATCAGCTATGCGGTCTTCAACTCTTTGTTTAATCCCTAATCCTCCCCCTTTAAAACTAAACTGACTCCTCATCTCTGAAATTATTGCAATGACTGTGATTACTGGTGAGATTGCTGCTGAGTGTCCGTAAGCCTACCAAAGTACTTCATTTTTCCTAATTTACCACTATCATGCCTTGAAGTGTTAAGTATTATTATTAACATAATAAATATAATTAATACCTCTGTTTGTTTTACACATTCCTTGAACAGTTTTGGCTAGGCTATGGTTCATGTGTTTGCTTTTCAGAATACAGAGAAATAAAGTCAAAATTGTGCAATTTTGAACTCATTTACACTTGGTGGTCTATCACATAGTATCAGATTTACTTCTAATAAATAATAAGAGAACATGCAATATCCAGCATTAGCAGAGCTCTGTCACTTTTCCTCTGCTATAAACATTTAGGTGAACTGAGCACTGAGTTAACCATAGTTCTCTGAATTTAAGATGATGCAAATAAAATGTTCTGCCCCTGTGCATCATCTGTTTTTCCCACTTCTGATCACTATGTTTTGCCACACTATGTCCTCTCATGCCTTTGTCTTTCTTTGTTTGGTTTTATTTTTTTTTTCCAACTGGCAGGTGCACAACAAAATGGAAACTAGTCAAATAGCTGTCCAACATGTGAGCTTCTCAAAATAAGATAATTATGCTTCTCTTGAAAATGCTGCTTTCACCCTGGGTCTTCTCCACTGCCCCTATCTAAGCTGCTCAGAGAGATCTGGCTGGTTCCTTTGTAAGACAAGAGATCCCCTTTTATGAATAGCTTTTCAGTCAAGCATGGTAGCTCATGGTTATAGCCCCAGCACTCTGGACCAGGGTGAAGGCAGGAGGATCACAAGTGTGAGCCCAGCCTGAGCAATTTAGCAAGACTCTGTCTCAAAATAAAAAATAAAAATTGGGCTGGGGGTGTATCTCAATATGAAGGTCCTGGGTTCAAACTCCAGTACCACAAAAAATAAATAAATAACTTTTCTCCCTCCTCAAGGGAGTCCTCTCTGTTACACAATAAAATGTGACTAGTGAAATCGTTGTTTGGCAAGGAGCTCAAAACGGAAGAATGGAAAGCACTATGACGTCATGCCTCCCAGAACCAATGGGGAGACGAAGCAGATGCAGGCCTAAGCCAGTGCAATGTAGTTAGCACCACTAAGGCGATAACTATGCTTAGTAGTTCTGATGCACAGGTAAAAGGTGAAAATACACAGGCTCTACATACGTAAGACTTACAGAAACACACACAGCACCTACATTCTGGTCACAAGATTAAGCAAGGTGATGCCTACACTGGTAGTAATGAACTGAGTTCTGGCAGGTAGAGAGACTAGGGTCCAAGATAAGTAACAAAAAGAGGAAGTCAGGAATGCCAAGGGAGTTCAACCAGAGTTCTCATTCCTGGAAAAGTAGAGGAGCTTAAGGAAAGCTCTTGGTGGAGGATCCAGCAAGCTAGAACCAATGAAAATGGCCCTGAGGCTGGAGAGAGGTTGCTATCAGGTAACTAGGCAGAAACATCCCGAGTCAGGTTCTGGAGGGGGCGGGGATTTATCCCCCAAGCTGAACAACATAAAATTCTAGCTACTTGCATATGGTTAGATGGAATTCAAAGAAGGAAGCAGGGTAGAAGAAGATGCAAATAAAGAATTAAGATGTGTCGTGCACATGTACTAAATACCCGGAGGTAAACTGCTGCTGCTTCAAGCCCCTGGAATGCTGGTCCCAGAGTTTGCATCCATCATGAAAGGTTGGAAGCATAACTATTAGCTGACCTCCAGGCTCCCACCAGCACTAATGACAGTATCCACCCAAGTTTACCAATGCTGAACCAGTTGGCAAACATGTTAAACATTACTGCTGTCCTTCCAGAACTATTAATTCATATTCAGGTACATCCCTACATACATCTCTCTTTTTTTGTCCTTTCAATACAAATGGGACAATTAAATAAATATTGTTCTTCCTTTTGCTTTTTTGTGTCTAATGGGTCCACCTTTAAATGTATAACCAAATACAGATGGCATGCTTGCTGGGTGTGGTGGCACACACTTGTAATCCCAGCACCCAGGAGGCTGAGGCAGGAGGATTGTTTCAAGTTCAAGACCAACCTGGGCTACAAAGTGAGCTCAAGGCCAGCCTGACAGGCATAGGGAGACCCTGTCTCAAAAAGACAAAAAAAAAAAAAAAATAGTGTGTTTCTCTTTCAGAGATAAGATAATTTAATATACACCTAAGACACCTGACCTTAGAATGGAGCACAAGAAGGGAGTGAGACTTTGGGATAACATCTGGGGCTTTCCACTATGCCTAGGTGAACCTGACCAAGAAGGACAATGGGAATCACTATATACTGAAACCTGAGTAGGCGAGTCCAGGCTGACAATGCCCTCAAGACTTCTGCAGAATAAATGTGAGAGACAAAGTCACTGAAATCTCCCCAAGTGGTGAGGGGAGACCTAAGCCTTCCAGATCCCATGCTATTAATCCTCAAATTCAGCTGTTACTCAGCATCAAACCAACATTGGTTAGAAGCAAATTAAATTTCAAAACTCACATACCTCACCAAAATTCTTTCCAGGATGTTTTCTTCCCATTCAAAAGGAAATGAAGTTCCTTGTAAAAAGCTAAAGTATATTTCTCCAAATGATCCTTCTTCACTTCAATTGCTGAAAGAAGTTTAGTTTTATTCATAAAAAATACTTGTAAACTAAACTTAAAATCCATCAGCCTAGGACCCATTTTTAAAAAGTCTGTTTCACAGGTGTAAAAGGTTAATAATTCCTTCTGATTCTTATTATGAGAGATCTCTGTTAATTGACCTATAAAAGTTCTGACTAGTCTATTTATAGTTACAAACCTAAAAACTATGAAAGCATTATTGTAATTCAACTTAGCCAAACACATCTGAGTGCACTCTGATCTATTAACAGTTGCTTTATGTATACCTATCTGTTCAATTTGTGACTGGATGCAATTTCTATAGCTGTTTTGTTTGACTGCAAGAGTATTTTTCTTTTTGCCTTTACAGACTTTTAAAATATTTATGAGTACAACTTAAGTTGGCTTACAGATAAGTGTCATTAGAGTTAAAGACACACTTCCACCCAGGTTGCCAACTGATCAAAATGATGTCAAGATTGGTTTTACAAATGCAATATATATTGTTGTCTATATACAATAACTTAGAAGTCTTTCATTGGTCTTTCATATTATTATAATATGTTTACATTGGTTATCACCAAAAGGTTAAGTTTTCTGTGGGGAAAGAAATAAGATTTTCTTATTAAAAGATGTTCTTGATACAAAACTAAATTAAGAGATAAAGCTTTCCTTATAGCTGTGACATTCATAATTGCTAATTTCATGGTGAACTAAATGTATTCATGCCTTCTGGGTGTGCAAGTCTTCTAAAATGTAAAATTAGGATTGTTTATGGTAGTAATATTTTCTCTTAGACTCAAATATCTGCCTTTCTCTTGTACTCCTGCTACTTATGATAAAAGTACATGTCAAGCCAGCATGAGACCAGCAGTCAAGGGTAGTTTTTTTAAAAAGCCAAGTATGGTGGCACACACCTGTATTCCCTGCATTCAGGAAGCTGAGGCAGGAGAATCACTGTAAGTTTGAGGCTAGCCTGGGCTACAACATGATTTCAAGACCAGCCTGAACTACATAGTGAAACCCTGTCTCAAGAACAAAAAAATCAAAAATAAAAATAAAAAAACTTACGTGATGTGTATATTATATGTGTCACTACACTTAGAAATGCTCAGGCAGTGAACACACCAGACAATGTCACAGGATGACATCCTATTAAAGGATAACAAACTAGGTGAGAGCTTCTTTGTGTACTAGGTGGAGATGATGGACTAAAAAGGCAATGTCTATCTATAGCAAGATAGACATTTAAATGTGTTTCAAAGATTAAATGTGTTTCACGGTTGTTGTGCTGAAATACTGTGTGGCTGTTGATCTCCTGTTCTCTATAAAATTTATAATTGATGTCTGTTAACATTCTGCAAGTATTCAACTAATAAAACAACTATGATTGGTAGGAAATGACAGTCCGCTGGCTATACTTTATACTCCAAAGTACTTGATATCCAGATGAGGTTATAATAGTTAAGCTCACTGCTCCCACTGTGATACTGATGTAACTGGTCTTCTTCTTCTGGGTGTTCAACAACTGAAGTTTGGAGGCCAAAACTAGAAGGTGACTGGGATAACAAGACAGCCAATATTTTGGCCCTGGCCCTCCAAGGTCAACAAGGATCTAGGACATGAGGGAACCTTTTCTACAGGAGCCTACAACTTTGGTGAGTCCCCCAACCTCCTGAGCAGGAAGATTGCTGGACCCCAGAGGACAGGAATCAACAAACGTAAAGTGTGCCAAAACAAAGAAGGAAAAGTCTTCCATGCTGTCAAAGAAAGCAATATGATCAAGCAAGACTGTGACCCATCCTGGCAGCTGACACTGAGGCTTTGTGCATAGTTCCAAGAGTAATGGCTGAGGAGAACTAA
>NW_004955406.1:21610011-21611451 GCF_000276665.1 Chinchilla lanigera
GTGCATCTGAAAAAGATTAAAGTCACAATGGCCAGATTTGCATACTTCCCTAAGGAATAAATGGAAGCTCAAGGTTACTGGTATCACCCCTTTGAGATGTTCTATTATCTCCTTAGGGATGGGCCATCCTCTCCCACCCACTAAGACTAAGACTGAGTCTAAAACCACTACAACTAAGACTAAAGACTAGACTATAGATTACTGACCAAGGTCATCCATACACCCTTGCTACCACTGGGTCAATATTACCTAAGTGACTGCACTGTACTTTTAATCTTGTCATAGTTTTGACCCAGGTTACCCCCACCTTGTGATTTTGCTCGATGAAACTTCCTTTGAGAAGTAGGCCCTTTGAGAAGTGGGACCCCTTCTGTGTCAGGAGCTAGTCCTAGTCCCCAGTAAATTTTCCTCCTCTTAAAAAAATAAACTAAACTTAAACAAGATTGTTAAGTGTCCTGTACTTATCAAAAAGTCAAGAAAATTTAATGTAGTCTTCTTATAACCATTTTTGTCTTCAATATTCAAATAACCTGCATTTGGGGGAGAAAATTAATTGTCTATGTTCAATTTTCATGTTTCTACATATCTTTTCATTATCTTAATATTAATGGAAGACAGATTGAAGAATATTTAAAAGTAAACTGAATAGAATTTGGAGGGAGGAGGATAGAAAACGGCAGCAGGAAATATTATCTTATATTTTGATGGGTTCCTGATATTCCCAGAAACTTCCAGTCTGGAAAAGAGTCATAAAGGAGAAAGCCATTTTTGCTGGGACAGACTGCCACCTGCTGGTGAGTTTTTACCACACAACATTGGTAATATCGAGCTTTGGGATGGTTTTAAGGAGACATGCTTTTTATTCTTTAAGATCTCTGGAGAACTTTTACACTATTGTCACAAGTAGAATATAACTCACGTGTGTGTTTCCAAGGGCATAATGCTCATTCGGGCCATCACGTCAGTGCTGACGACTTTCCTTCCATCTCTCCTTCCGCAGAAGTCAGCCCTGCATGGGGTCTGAGGACAGTCCCTGCAATCTCCAGTTCCCTCCCCAGTAAGGCTCTTGCACATTTAATCCCATACTAGAATCTGCTTCTTGGCAAATGCTGACACCTTAATTAAGAAATTACTTTATACTATGATATTTGTGCAAGCAATAGTTTGTTCATGAACTTAGAATACTGGTTTATTGGTTAACAACGTTGTCTAATGATCTATACCTCCTAGGTACAGGATTACTTAGCTTCACACACATTTATATTTATATATAGATATATTTTTGGTACCAGGAATCGAATTCAGGACCCGGGACTTGCCATGCAGGCGCTTATGCCACTGAGCTATAACTCCAGCCTAGTTTCCTATATATTAAAGTGTGGTTCAATTTAAAAAACTGACTTCCATTACTTGGAAAGTTTAGCTGCTCATGAAGCTTTA
>NW_004955406.1:21613196-21627550 GCF_000276665.1 Chinchilla lanigera
AATACTTTTGGAAAACTCAGTTTCTCTAACTAAAATAATAGGCATCAAACCACTGCCTTTTGTGAAATCAGTTCACACTGAGATTAATTCACTCTGATAGAAGAAAACTAAGGACCTATTTATGACTATGACCCTGACTTAAGAACACTGTACATGATTATTTAGAAAGTACACTCAACATTCAGGCAGGTAGAGGTGTTTCCTCTAAAAATACTTTTCCCTTTAAAAAACTCTTTCAAATATTCTCCCAATATGCCAGAAAAGCTTTTGTGTTAGTAGCTATAATATAGATAGTACAGTTAGGACCTGTCCACTCCCCTCTACTCACCATGGGACTGCTACCCTCTACCCACCTGAATGTGGACCATGCCCCAGGGCTAGCCCCTCCCCACTTGTCCTAAAGCTTAGTACATGGAGTCAGAGATAAGAAAAGCAAAGACCTCCACCCACTGAAGCCTGCCTTAGAAAATTCCAATGCTCCAAACCCAGACCGCTGCATGACGTGTAGTAACCTTTTTTCATCTAAAGCCCATTGAGGGGCAAGGGATATAGGTCAGTCACACAAGTGCCTGCCTGGAAAGCACAAGGTCCTGAGTTCAATTCCCAGTACATTCCCCAAAAAAATCAATTATTCTTTCATTGCCTTATCTGTTAAATGGAATATAACAGTTCTAATTCCCTAAGCTTGGTACTATTGTGATTTGTGGCTAAAGCCCATTGAAACTTCATGCTTATGGACTTGTGAGAAAATGTTCACTTGTCCAGACTCAAAGAATGGACTTTAGAGACAGGAAGAGTAGCACAACTGAGACTTCTATTTCTCATCCTTGCAAGAATGGGGCGCCAGCCCAACAAACAGACTGACACCCTCAGGGTGGCCACAAGGAGCAACATAAATCCTAATGCGCAGTTCCCTCCCCCTCCCAACCCCCAGTTCTCTCCTCCTTCCCTCACTGGCCAAGTACTACACTCAGGTAGCACCTAACTTCTTTACTCTGCTCCCTCTGTAAGCAATTTGTAGGTTTTTAAAAGCAAATGATTAAACTACAGGGGTCTAACTTCTTAACTTCCAGGGCTTTTCCAGGGTTTGCATAGTGAGTTCCGTACCTAGCTATTTCCCTGCCCCATTTTGTATAGAGACCTTGTCAGACGCATGGCCTCAGTCACATCCATAGGCTAAAAGACCTTTTCCTGAAAACAGATCATGTTAAGTTTTTCTTTCTTACAAACTGCATCCCATACATACATTGTAACAGAGTGAATTATGGGAAAGGACAGGCACAAGAGATGCAGCTGACAAGGCTCAGCCCCCTGTCAATCATTTGGTCAGTCATGTTCTGGAACATTCCAATGGAAGGCCCCTAGAACCAGAGCGACATTCTGAAGCCCCACACCCTATGCCCACGGGACTTGTACCATTTTCCTTTCACTGGCATGGGCCTGTGCACTCTGAGCACACTATTGCCTTAATAAACTTTGGTGCTGCTTCCCTACCACAAAGTGTCACCTCCAATGGCCCGTGTGCTGCACACAAGCACCTCAGAACCCGTCCCAGACCACACCACCCACAGTAGCAAGGTGGCGAGCCAGCCAGAAGGTAAGGCCCCTTTGGGGAAATTTTAGAAATAATTTTGTTTATTCTCTTCTCTTTCCCATTTTGTGTTCTTGCTTGCCCATTTCAGGCAGACCAGACAGTTAAAGGCCACTCTGTCACTCGAACCCCTGGCAACCTATGTCCTAGTTGCCAGGGGCCCAGCCAACCCGGTCTCACTAGGCCCAATTCCTTTCTCAGGACTTGATCCCCAAGTATGATACGATGGCACCCTCAAAACAGGTAGTCAACATCACCAAGTAATCACTCAACCCAAGGACCCTAACCTATGGTATATCCTCATAAAAGGCAGTACTTCCTCAAAAGAGAGACGAGGCTGGTGTTAAAGCCCATTATTGATAAATTTTGGACTACGGATTTGCTTGTGTCCTGCCAGTCCCTATACAAGACACCCATTTCACCAGTATTCAAGCCATCAGGAGATTATCACTTGCTACAAGATTTCAGCATCATCAGAGAAGCAGTAGTGCCAATTCACCCCCTTGTGACAGATCCATACACCTTCCTTGCACAGATCCTGGAAGATACTACCTTTTTCTTTGTCCCTGATCTAAAGAATGCCTTCCTTTCTATACCCATGGGCCCTAGTTCCCAATACTTGTTTGCCTTTGAATCGGAGAATCCCCAATTGGGCTCTGCCAACAGTATACTTGGGCTATACTGCCTCAGAGGCTTACAGGTAGTCCCCACCTGTTTGTGCAGGTCTCTGCTTGAGACTTTAGAGACCTGAATGAAGCTTGAGAAGGGAGGCCTACTGCAATATGTAGATGAGCAAGCGGGGCATGGTGCCACACTCAGGAGCCTGAGGCAGGAGAATCACTGCAAGTTCAAAGCCAGCCTGGATTATAATAAGTTCAAGGCCAGCCTGAACTACATGGTGAGACTCTGTTTCAAAAAAGCACTAAATATATATAGAACAGTAGGTAGATGATCTCATTTGTAGTCCCACCTAGGTGTTATCTGATGAAAACACTGTTAAAACTCTCAATCTCTTAGCAAAGATATCCCAACATAAGGCCCAGATTTCTCAACAAAAAGTAACCTATCTGGGGTACATTTTAACACTAGGACAGAGACAATGGTCCTCAAGAAGAACAGAGGCAATTTCCCAACTGGATCCTCCAAAGTCTAAACAGCAGCTGAGGGCTTTCTTGGTAGTGGCTACAAGGTAGGGGTGCAAGAACAAGGTACTGTCTTCCAGGATCTGTGCAAAATATACCCCACTTTGGAATAAGAGCAAAACCCCTAGAATGGACGCCAGCCACTAAGGAGGACTACCACACCCTGAAATGGGCCCTGATGCAGGACCCCACATTAGAAACCCCAGAACTAGCTAAGCCTTGTTCTCTCTTATGCCTGAGAAGAACATAATAGCCACTGGAATGCTAACAAACCTGGCCAGTGTCCTCTTTCTCTAAATGACTAGATGGGGTAGCCCAGGGGTGGCCCAGCTGCCTACAGGTAATAGCTGCTATAGCACCTTTAGTCCAGGAAGCCAATAACATTGGGACAGAAGCTCTTGGTTCTAAGCCCACACGGGGCTAAGGTCCTGTTGAAGCTCGAGGAATATTTGTGGAACACTGGATAAAGGCTCACTAAATACTAGGCCACCCTTATCAAAAACCCAGACATTACTCTTCAGTCTTATACAGCTCTAAACCCAGCTACCCTCCTCCCAACTAGCCAACAGGTAGAACACGAGTACAAACCAACCATCACCCAAAGTTATGGCAGCCTCTCTGATCTAGAGACCTTTGATGGGGACAGCAAACACATGGTTCACTGATGGCAGCAGTTTTGTAAAGGGTGGCATCAGGAAGGCGGGAGTGCCATAGTCAGCCTGACCCAGAGCATTGAGAAGAAAAGTACTCTCTCCTGGGACCTCGCCCCAAAGACCACAACTTATTGAACTCACTCAGGCTCTTCAACATGTACAGGGCAAGAGGTCAATATATATATATCGACTCCAAGTATGCCTACCTGCCTCCTGCCTGTCTGGTACGCACTGCCACCTGGAAAGAAAGGGGACTTTCTTTGACTAGTCACCAGTCACCAATAAAACATGGACCAGAGATCCTCAACCTCCTCAAAGCAGTAAATCTTCCAAATCAGGTAGCAGTTGTCTATTTCCAGGGACATCAAGCCTCCTTGGGTCAGGTTTCCCAGGGTAATTCAAAGGCAGATTTGGCTGCCAAAGAGGTTACCTTCCAAAATAACTCTGTCCCATCAGTAACTCTCCCCACGGTCTCATTCCAAGATCTTCACTTGGAACCAGGGTACTCTACAGAAGAGTTTCAACTAATTCATGATGAGGAGGAGTTTAAAAGAGCCAATAGTGGTATGGGGACAGAAGGGACCCCTGGGGAGAATTAAAAGGCCCAAGCCCTTTCCAGAGAGTAGAAAAAGCAGCCTCTGTGTGGCTACGAGCAGCAAGCAGTTTTCAAGCAGCTTCGTGGATTAACGCTGACAGTCTGTGGTTCTGCCACCTGCCTGGGCACAGGCAACACCCTCCCGCCTCGCGCAGGTTGCCATGCCTACTCGAATTCCCCTATTAGCCCACAAGATCAAACCTCTAGCAACAAGCCCAATAGCCAATCAACCAAGTGCCGACCCTCAGGGGGGCGGAGACAGAACCTCTACCCCATAAAACAGGACCTCAGTCCTAGATTCAGCAGTGACTCAGCTCTGAGCACCCCGACTCCTCTCCCGAAGTGGCCTTGTCCTGCCTCTTACAATACCTGCAGTAAAGTCTTTGCTTTGCACTGCTCTTCTCTGACTCCTCTTCCTCTTCCTATATTGGAGAGACAAACCTGGCTAGGTGAGCCTGGGGTCCAGGTGCGTCTGGGACCCACCGGTCCTAACAGTGGTATGTGGGGCCCTGGTTGTTCTTGCTTCAGTGAGGACAGTGGAAAGTCATTAAGTCCTACATGATGTCTTCCACCTAGGGCAGGATGCTACCACACTAGGGTATGGCACATAGCCTTCCAATAGGGCCTGAGGTCAATGGCACTTAACCCAAACTGTAGGGCCCTACTGTGCCCTCCATAACCCACAGACCCACCTACCCTCATTGCCTAATCCAATATAATAGCAAAAACCTCCCCTGGAAAAGAGTAGCAAGTAGATTTCACCATATGCCTCCACATAAGGGGTACAGGCATCTCTTGGTATGCACGGATACCTTTACTGGCTGAACAGAGGCTTTCTCTACCACGTCAGAATAAGCCTTGGAGATGGTAAAACTCCTTCTTAAGGAAGTGCTCCCTTGGTAGGTCTATCCAGAGTGAGAATGGGTCCACCTTCACATCTCAGACTGTGCAGGGAGTTACCACATTTCTAGTAATCAAATACCATTTCCATGTTGCCTAAAGGCCCTATGCCTGGAGACCTCAGAGAAGGCTAAGCATAGCCACGCTGCGTTAGGTAACCCACCATAGGTGGATAGATCTCCCAATTGCCTTAATGAGACCTCAGGCTGCCCCCAAATCCAAACTTAATCTCAGCCAATTTGAGATGCTTTATGGAGACCCTTCCTGACATCTGACCTGATTCAGGGTCTGCAACAGGCCCTTCAGGAACATAAAAACAAGATTCTTCCACACCCAAGAGCTAACAAGGATTGTCAGCTCAAGATTTGCCCCAGGGCCAGATTCTAATTAAGATCTGGAAGGACAGTAGCCCCAGGACCAACTCATTCCCAAATAGAAAGCCCCTTACACAACTCTCTGCCATCAAGACACAGGGAAGAGATAATTGAATTCACCATTCCAGGTAAAAGCCAACCCAGCTTGGACACCAGCAAACACAGAAGGGAGACCACATACCTACAACCATGAGCTGGTGAATGGCCTCGAGTTACAGAAAACACCCACTAACCTACTAAGTCTGACAAGTAAACTAGTTTGCTCCCTCTACATAAAAAGGGACAACCAGCCCCATCCTGGGAATAGGGCTCCTCCTAGCTGTCTCACGTAGCTAGTTTTACTACTCTCTTGCTTGCTATGACTCACTCTTGAGATACTCACCCTAAGTTGTAAAATTACTACTTTTGGCCTGTCTTTGTTCTTCTTTGGCCTAGGATCCTCTTGGGTGGCTCAAGGATTGGCTCAAGAATCATAAGCAGTGATTACCTACACAGGACCTTGAAACCTAACCCATCTCCTATTGAATTCTTTTAACCCCAACTTGGCCAAGGACTGTTGACTATGCTTTTGCCTGTCTTCTGCTAGAGCATTTCCAAACAAGTGGAGACTGTCTCCAGATCCCTGAGGCAGTACTGTCCAAGTACATTGGGTAGCTTCCACTTTCTAAGGATAAGTCCATTCAAAAGCAAGCAAATATTGTGAGTCGGGATGCAATAGGATACAGAAGCCATCCTTAAGATCTAAGACAGCGAACCAAATCTTGTGGTTCTACTTGGTAGTTCCAGAGTGAGTTCAAGGCCAGCCCAGAAAGAGCCTGTCTCCAAACAACAAAAACAAAACAAAATGAGGGTGCAGGGGACTTGAGCAACAATGGATGCTCCACTATCCAACACACAATTAATATTTTTATCTTCCACCTCAAGAGTTCCCTGAGGCTCCTGCTGGTTGATGTCCACTTTTTTTGAGAGGGGCTTTGAGAGACCTTGGGCATCTTCAGTCTTCCAGGGCCCGAAAGGAAGCAGGTGGCCTCTCCTCCCTTCAGAAGAGAAGGCGGCCTTGGCTCAGTGTTTTTGCTCTTTAGAGAGGGGACACATCCCGGGAGGCCCTCGCTTACTGCAGTCTTTTCACCAGGGTGCAGGCTCTGCACAGGGCTAACAGCCATCTGCTGTCTTATTCTGCCTCTCTGTACATGGAATTTTGGGATCTTTCTGAGGAGGTAGGGCTTTGACTTTTAAGGCCAAAGCAATAAATTAGACCAGTCTTATACCTGTAGTCCTTTCCGCTGGGCCACGGCATTTGCTGCTACTTTTCCCTGGTTGTTGAAGACCCCAGTGCCAAGTTTGAAAGTTCATTAATAGAGGTCTGAGGACCCAGAGCCTGCTTCTGTATCTTTTTGTGAACACTTGGGGCAGACTGGCTAATAAAACATATTCCCAATAAAACTTGACTTTGCTGTGAGTTGGGTTTAATATAAATAGACCTATGGAGAGTTTCAGTTAACCACCCAAGAAATAAAGCAGGATTTTCTTCCTTGTCTTGGGTGATTTCCCTAATCTTCCCAGAACTGACTGGCTCACTTACACATTTTATCATCCCTTCAGTCAAATAAGTAATCATTTCACCATGTGTCTCACGATCCACATTTCCAGCCTGGCATTGCCAACCAGGATCTCTCGGGCACTGTAATGGTATGCACACTTTTGGCACGGTTTTGGGCAGGCACTTTGTCAGCCTTAGCCTGCGCTGTTGCCCATAGATGGGCCTGCTCTGCAGGGAAGCATCAAATAGACAACAGTACATGAAGATCCAAGTTAGATCATAAGTGTCACACTGGCCTGAGAGCGAGCTGACAGACCCCATGCTTCCCCTTGTAAGCAATGGGAAACAATAGGTTGCCCCGGGAAACAAGAAGTTAGGGCAATAAAGAAATTCAACACAGTGCCTGCAGTCACCCTGATGCCAAATCTATGTGCATCAACCTGCACTGATTGCCCTTACAGCTTTGAACTCAACACTCCACCCACACTCTTTGGGACTCTGAAATCCTGACCCCAACCCTAAAACTCTCTCTATATTCAGCCTTCCCTCCAGAGAGCTGCTGACATCACTCCCACCGCAGCCTGCCTGTAGGTAAGGGAATAAAATCTGATCTTTCCCACAGCCTCAGTCTCCGGGTGTTGCCTCACTCCACCATTCACCTAACAATAAGTTAGAGTCAAAATCTGAAATGTGGGCCGGGGATATAGCTCAGCAGCACAAGTGCCTTCCTGGCAAGCACAAGGTCCTGAGTTCAATTCCCAGTACCAAAAAAAAAAAAAAAAACCTTAAAAAAAATCTGAAACCCGTCTATGAATCTACCTGGAGCTTGTGAGAAATATCTGGGTCCTCTGAGAACTGTTTCAACTTCTGTTTATTTTGGGACAGATCACTCATAGAAAAGAGGACAAGTGCTTTTCCAGCAGGCTGCCCCGCTCTCAAAGTGGACACATATTAACTCTTGAATCATTGGGGTGATAAGAAGTGCTGCTTCTTTTACACTAGCAGGACGGGGATTTGGGGGGAAGGGGGATAGATAGGCTGAAAAGAAGCTGGGATGTGGGAAGTGGACCTGGAAGAGGATGAAGTAGCTGACCTAATGTTTGAGCCCTCCTCAGGGTCCTCTACTGGATCAGCTGCTGGGGCCGTAGGCATCTGGGGTACTCTTCTTGAGGCTCTCAACAGTTAAACTTCTACAGGGTCTGGAGCCATTTTGACTGGTACTGCTGGCACATAAGCATAACAAGATCCATGGAATTTGGGGTCTTGATTGGGTTCATAAAAACCTGGACACAGGAGATATCTGTCCATTTTTCCTCCCTCCCACAGAATAAATCAAGCTGGAGTATCATTTTAAAATTTAGAGTCCCAGACCAGGGATATAGCTCAGTGGCACAAGTGCCTACCTGGCAAGCTCAAGGTCCTGAGTTTGATTCCTGCTACCAAAAAATAAAGTAAAATAAAATTTAGAGTCCCCATTGATAAACCATGTCTCCCCACTTTATAACTTATTTTGACCCCACACAGAGTTGCAAAGCAAGATCATCTTTTTCTTTTTTAAATCATATGTTTTAAAAAGGTCCCAATCTCACAAAATGCAACCTAATTTTGATGTTTCTGGGATAGACACCCAGATATTCCAGCAAGGTGTAGTGTATGCTTTCAAGATTTCCCTTCTGGGAAGAAATAAAGGAGGAAAAGAAAAAGATGAGAGCCTAGTTAGGGCCCCAGGCTCAGGCTGTGTGAGCCGCCTGCCTCAAAGCTGGTGCCCGCTGGGCAGCGGCAGCAGCCTAAACAGGGTCAGGCCTTATTGGGCAACCTGCCCAAACCAAGTCACGCTATATGCGTAGCTTGCCCCACTTTTGGAAGCAGAACTGCCCAAGGGAAGGGGCACCTCTGCCCTGTCACCCTAGAATCAGAACCACCGATGATTCGCAGCTCTGCCCTGTTTTCTATCACTGGCTAGTCCAGGCATCCCTGCTAGTCATACCGAAATCTGGTGCTCATGTCCAGAATAAACCTCCTTGTTCCCAGCACAGAGCTATTCTAACATGTATTAACAGATCAGGAAAGGAGTGCCTTGGTTACTTGCCTCTCATTGCTTAAAAAAAATACCCAATGTCCAAAATTAAGGAAGAAAAGGTTGATTTAGCTCACAGTTTGTGGAGGTGTCTGTCTATAATCAGCAGGCTCCAAGGCAGGGTGGCAGGGCACAGGGGCAACTCTTCAAGGCGGCATCAGACAGCAAAAGCAGCAAGAGCAAAAGCGGGGGAAGCAAGCTTCTTTTCCCTCCTTATGTTGTACGCACCCTCCTCCTCCACAAGCTGAGGATGTTCACAAAGTAAGGACCCTGGCCCCCTGCTGAGTCACTTTAAAGCTGAACTTTGAAACTTCTCAAATTCATGCAGTGAACAACATGCTAGAGCAGCCAGGGCATGTCCTTTTCACCCCAGGATGTAGAATTGCTGAGTTACTTAGTTAAGCTTCTAAACTCCCTCAGATTGACATACTGTATCAACAGGAGGAAACGAAATTATACACAAGAACTGGGTTTTACTGAGCGTGGTGGCACATGCCTATAATCCCAGCACTTGGGAGGTTGAGGCAGAAAGATTGACCTGAGTTCAAGGCCAGCCTGGGCTACATAGTGAGAACTACATAGCAAGAACTGTCTTTTAAAAAAAAAAGCAGGGTTTTACTTAAAAATTTACCCCAAATATTTGTAGGGACTTACAATGCATACAAGGAACTCATAGAGAGTTTGAAAGTCCACAGATGTCACCCAGCACCTACAGATGCACCGAAGGCTCACATATCATGGAAAACACAGAGGCTGAACACTTCCCCTTCCCTCTCCCAAGTGAATTTTCTGACAGATGAAAATTTGGAGAGAAAGCATGAGAAGGGGGTGGGGCTTTCTTATAGAAAAGATGATGAGAAAAGTAAACTAGTGTGCTCCTTCTCCACTTGAGTCTACAGATGTCACCAGGTCCCATAGGTAATGTCAGTTATCACCTGAATGAACACTTGAATCTGCGCAGTTTAGGACATGTTCCTGACCCCCAAAAAGAGAGTTGCAGCATTAGTTGGACCAAGATTACACCCTCTGAGAGATAGAGAGAGAGAGAGGGAAAGAGAGAGAGAGAACAGTTTGGAGGACCTCCCTCAGGCTACAGTGCTTAGGACCCACAAGCATGTATGCGTTGGAGATTGCTTTCCCTGGAGAGATCTGGAGTCTGGTTCTCTCCACTGTGTCTCAGGATTGGGATTTCCCAGGTTTGCTGTGTGAGGAATTTTGTTCAAAACACTGGATGGGGCTACAGCCTCATTTGTGTCTTCCTAGGTGAGCAAGCTATTCAGAGGCCCAACTAACCCAGGAATCCAAAGGATTCCACTACATCTAAAGGAGTCCACTACATGTTCTGGGAAATGCCTCTGACTTCTCTTCCCAGTTCTGTTTAGAGCGAGTGCGTCTCTTGCCTTTTATGCACAAGCGTTCATTTTCTAGGGGCTTTGGCGTCTCTAACTGCTCTGGACATTTGTAGATGGAAAGAAAGAGAGACAGAGAGAGAAAGCAGGGGGAAAAAAGACAAACTATGCTTCAGAGGGCAAGGGGTTGAGAGGATTGAGGAAGAAGAAAGAGAAAAGAAAAATAATGAGAAGGCTTTTAGCTGCGATTACCAAAGCCACCCTTCCTCTTGCTGTCTCTTTTTACCTCCTAGGTGGCTTACCAAGAGAAAATGTCACAGGCTGGATCTGAGAGATTCTTGAAGATGAAATAAGGAATTTAGTGCACCCCTTCTCCAGCGGCTTCACTGATTTCCACTGTGGAAAAAGATTTTCAGGATGCTTCAGTAAGAAGCACGAACGAAGGATTTATGAGAGGGTTAGGACACACTCGATAGTGGAATGTGGGTGCTCAGGGAAATGAGACACATTATAGTTTGGAACTGGAAACATTTATACTTCTCTTGAGGGGGTGGAAAAACTGGGAAAAAGTAGGCCATACCCCTCTCCCCGAAGTATGCTTATTCCGTTCCACGGGCATGGGCTTTTTCATTTTTCTTGATAGATGATTTAAACATTCTCTGGATTATCTCAGCCTGCTGCTTACTTTCTTTTTTCTTTTTTCTTTTTTTTTTTTTTTTTTTTTTTTTTTTTGAGACAGGGCCTCAGTATGTAGTTCAGGCTGGCCTTGAACTTACTTTGTAACCCAGGCTGGTCTCAAACTAGTCGTGATTCCTGCCTCAGCCTCTTGAGTGCTGGGATTATAGGCATGAGCCACCATGCTTACTTGCTGCTTACATTCTTAATTGTACTAATTTATGGTCTTTTAGAGATGAGTCTGGTAGGGAAGGAATATAAATCTAACCAGAGGGATGTTGGTTGACATGAGTTGTCTTTACCTTAGGGTCGAGTTGTCTTTATTTTAGGGTCAAACTCCTGCTCCTAAGTTAAAGTCTAAATTTTAAAATGGAGCTCTGCTCCAGTATGTAGGTGATCTTCTTATCTGTAGCTCCACAAACCTAGACTGTGATGAAAATACAGCTAGGGTTAAATTTCCTATGAGGTTCAGGATACCAAGTGTCCCACAAATGACTCAGGTAGCTCAGGAATGAGTTAAGTACTTACGGATATATTTTAACCTCCAGGTGTTATGGTTTGTGTTTAGATGTCACCGCAAAGCCTCATCCAGTCATAGGTGGGGCTTTTTCAGAGATGGCTGGATCTAGAGTGTGTGATTGATTCATGTACAATGCTGGTATTAAGAGTGTGTAATTACTAAATCAGTCCACTGATTATTTGGCACCACCCTAATCCTGGTAGCCTAGATAGAGTATAAAAGGGGCAGAAAAAAGCTGCTGAGGTCCCTTGCTTGCTTGGTTTTGCTGTCTTCTGCCTGCCATGAACTGTTTCTCCTCTTGAATGCTGCTCTGCCAAGCCACCCTGCCTTGGATCCAATTGATTATGGATTGAAACCACTACAAACCATGAGCTAAATAAACCTCCTCCTCTTTGACTTTGGGTGTTAGGTATTTTGTCTCAGCAACAAGAAAAGTAACAAGACACCAGGGAAACAAACTCTTAACCCTGAAAAAAAGGAAACTCTTGTAAAACTAAGTCCACCTCAAAAGGCAGCTCAGGGCCTTCCTAAAATAGCTGGATTTTGCAGGATATGAATTCCCAGTTTTGGGATCATAGCTAAGCTTCTCCGTGAAGCCACACAAGGCCCTGACCATGAGCCCCTAGAATGGATTGAAAGACAGTTGGAGGCTTTTCAAAAACTCAAGGACTTGTTGCTATCTGCTCCTGCTTTAGGAATTCCTGATTTAGATGAGTTATTTATACTCTATATAGCCAAAAAGCAGTGTGTAGCACTGGGGATCCCTACTCCTAGGCTGGGAACATTGCTTGGCCTGTTGCTTACCTTTCTAAATATTGAGAGTTTGTGTCATGTGAATAGTCTGGGTGCCCAACACTTCTGGTTGATGAAGCCACTAAATTAACTCAAGAGCACTCAGTGGAGGTTCAAAACCCCATTGGGCTCAAAGTGTTCTTAAAGTTAAAGGACACCCATAGCTAACTAGAGGATGGCTCTCTAAATATCAATCTCTCCTGTTAGAATCTCCAGGGATTACTCTCAAGGTTGGCAAACTTTAAATCCAGCAACCTTGCTTCCTACCCCAGGAGATGGCCTACCTCACTCCTTCGTGAAAACCACAGGACAGGTTTACTCTAGCAGGTCTTAAAGACAATCCTTAGATAACCTGATGCAGACTCACCTTGAGAGCAGTTACATGAGTAATGAAGAGTTGGAGGGCAGGTTATGCAAATATTAGCCTCCCAGAGGTGATGGAGGTAAAGCTGCTTCTTTCAAACACCTTATTGCCCTTACCCATACCTTACAATTAGGAGAAAACAAGGAAATCAACATCTCTACCGACTCCATGTTTTCTTAGTGCTTCACAGCCATGCAGGCATAAGAAGAGAAAGGAGACTCTTAACAGAAAAAGAAATCTCTCCAATTAAGCGTGTGTCTAAGATTTTTTCCCTCCCAGAAGCAGTGTGGCTACCGACCTGTAATATACTGCAGAGGACATCAAAAGGGCAATTCTTTCATAATCCAGGGGAATATCTTGGCAGATCGCAGTGCCAAATAGGCAGCACTAAAAGAGACCTCACTGACAGCTTCAGTACCTCTAACCCCAAGCCTAAGTACAAGCCCTTCCTATTCAGAGATTGAAAAGGAATGAGGAAGGCAGCAAGTATATAAACCAGAAAAGGGTGACTGGTGGATTAAGGAGAAAGATCACAAAGTTTTATTAACTCCTGGTGACCAATGAAAAATTATTAAAGAAATCATGATTCATGCCACCTAGGAAGAAAAGCACTGACCACCTGGGTTAAGCATGTTTTGGGGCAAAAAAATCCTTAAATCCACTATTAAAGAAGTTATGAGGGGTTGCCTCCTTTGCTTTTGAAACAATCAGAAGAAAAAGACCCCACCTTTGCTTTACCCATATTTTTCAAGCTGCAAGGACACACATCTTGGGTTCATCTACCAAGAATTAAACCTGTTCCTTTTGAGATTTTACAAGATCAAGAAGTCTACCGAGCTTCCTGCTGCCTGTGCTGACAGCTGGGGAGAGGACACCAAGTGGTTGCAGGGTCTCAATGCACTGAGAGGCTGGAGAGAGAAAGCTACAAAAAATGGCTTTCGCCCCAGATGGCTCACTTGAGATGTTAGTAAGAATTACCTCCTCAGTATTCTATAGCCATGACGAGGAGGAGGCCAAGGAGAGAAAACAAAGAGACCAAGAAAAAGCAGTTGCTTTTGCTGCAGCACTAAGAGAAACAGACCCTAAGTCTAATTCTCAGGGCCCCAAGAAGAACTCAACAACTACATTCATCTGCTACTGCTGTTAAAAGCCAGGCCACCTCAAGAGGAACTGCCCTAAGAAGCCCCCTGGGCCATGCCCTGAATGCAAAGGAGACCACTGGAGATCGGTCTGCCCTCTGAAGAGGAGGCCCCAGAGCTCAGATCCATCCTACCAGTTAGTCCAACAGGAATGAGGGGGCCCAGGGCATACTCTGCCTTCTCCCTCTGGCCAGACTGTCATCTCCATGGGGGAGCACCAGGTAATCATGACTATAGAGGAAAAACAAAACAGCCTGTTGCTAGACACAGGTGCAAGTCTCTTGGTCCTTCTTTTCAATCCTGGCCTTCCTTCCAGCCATCACCCCTCAGTGAAAGGAGTCGCTGGTGAGGGGGTAATACATATTTTTCATAACCCTTAGGCTATAACTACTTGTTAGATCTTTCTTGCATATCTCTGTCTTCCTGAGAAACCACTTTGAAGATACCACCATGTATTACAGCAGCCATTGATATTTTCCTACTAATCTGTCCATAACTCTGTAATGTTTGTATTGTTCCTACGCTATTTTGTAAATGGATGTATGTTTATTACTATGTGTTTCCTAAGACAACCATTGATAATAGTCAATGATTATTCAGTTGGTCACTCATGTATAGCTCTATTTATTTTCTTTATAAACCA
>NW_004955406.1:21628216-21633753 GCF_000276665.1 Chinchilla lanigera
TAACCAAAACCCTACAGACAGGTACAAATAAAAAAAAAAAAAAAAAAAGAAATGAGTGGGACCTTGGGAGTCAGTTCAAAGACTTCTCCAAGTAGTAAATTTTGCCAATTATGAGAACTGTCTTATCTCTAAGGTTGGCAGCTTTATTGCTCTGGAATAGAGGGTGTCAGCAGCCCGTGTTCTTAACTGCCTCTGTTGTGGTTATCTTGACTTCAGAGCACCATGCATTTGCTCTTTTCCAACACAGCCAGAGGTCCCTGTGTTCAGCAACTTAACCCTGTATAGCCCAGTCTCCAACAAGTTTATTCTCCTTAAATATATCCTGTCACAACTACACTCTGCTAAAATCACAGTAAGATGGTTCATTTTCTTCTTAACCCTTATACCATTCTCCAATGGGGAAATGAATGTTTTCCTCAACTAGGCCCAGCAATATGCCAAAAATATAAACAAAGATGCATGCTGGGTTTATGGACAATTACCTGCTATAGTGTACCTGGACTACCATGGTGGGTATCTCCTCTATAGGGAGAAGATTGAATAAAACTTTAAAATTTTATGTAACAGCTACAAAGCACAGTGATAATTTTAAAGCTGGCTACCAGGTCTAATGTTTTCCACTGACTAATAAATGAGACTATTCATCAAAAGGCCCACAGGAAGAATTTTTCTCTAACCACAATTAATTAATAGAGATCCTGATCTATCCCACACTCCTAACTAAAACTCCCATGATGAAAAATAACCATCAATTCATTAATACATATTTTCAGGTCTGGGATGAACATCTATGGCTGACATATATTCTGGGGCAGCTCAGCAAAGTAGCACTCCTTTGTTGGGAACAAACAACCCCGTTTATGATAAGTGGAGCAATGCAACCCAAAATATGGACTGGATTCCTGTGCAGAGCTGTAATCACACTATTGTGTTAAAAGGTACTGTACTGACATTTTGCTACTGATTGGAAAGCAAGAGCTAGAATAAGATGACCAGACCCAAACAGTATTCAGTGGTGCTATGGCACAAACCTATGGCCTCGGTCACTTCCAGGGTAGATAGGAAGATATACATTAGAGTACCCATGGGTACAAGGGCACTGGCTTAAAACCATGGACTGACTTGTGACATCAGTGGACCAGATCCATTTTTCACTGCTATGATCGTTTGGCTTCTATCTTTATCCCTCAAATAGGACTTGAGAATATAAAGGGGCACACTGAATTGCTTACTAACCATACACAAAAAGTTCTCAATGACCCTGCAGAGGGTATTTCATTATGAACTTCAGAAGTACAAATGATGAGAAAATCCATTTTACAAAACCAAATTGCCCTAGATATTCTAACAGCAGCACAAGGTACAATCTGTGTTTTTATGAAAGCAGAATGTTGTACATACATTCCTGACAACTCAGCACTGCAAGCGCTGTGCTCACAAACTGGTGCAGTGTCAGCCTCTGCCCAAAGCATTAATGCTGGAGAATACCCAGGTTTTCTGGAACAACCTGATAGTAAAAAGTTCTCATTTCTCTGGCTATCGTACTCTGTATTGGAATTCTTTTGCATGGCATGATCCATTGTTGTTGTGAGCTAATGTCTCATATGCCCCTGCCCTCTCTCTCTTTTTTTTCAAGACAAGGTCTTACTGTAGAGTCCAGGCTGGTCATGAACTCACTATGTAGCCCAGGCTGGATTTGAATTCTCAGCAATCCACCTGCCTCTGCCTCACAAATTCTGGGATTATAAGCCTATGCCACAACACCCAGCTGCCCCTGCCCTCTCTGTCAGACTATTGAAGAGTGATAGTTTACAAACAGCAAAACCTGTATTCCTGTCTCCTTTAGTTCTTTCAGGCAGAGACTTTCGGTCTAAATTGGCCCAATTCAGAATGTAAGTAATAGGCTGAGAAAATCCAGAGAATGTTTTCTTTTCTTCTTTCAGTACCAGGAATTAAACTCAAGGCCTTCCACTTGCCAGGCAGGTGCTGTGCCACTGAGCTTATCCCCAGCCTTCCAGAGAATGTTTGAATCACCTATCAAAAAGGAAGGCAGGCAGGCAGGCAGGCAGGCAGGCAAGGAAGCCAGGCGGGCAGGAAGGAAGGAAGGAAAGAAGGAAGGAAAGAAGGAAGGAAGGAAGGAAGGAAGAAAGGAAGGAAGGAAGGAAAGAAAGAAGCTCATGCCTGTGGAATGGACAAAGCATAAATGTTCCCAGTTCCAAACTGTAATGCATCTCGTTTCTCTGAGCACCCACATTCCACTCTTGAGTGTGTCCTAAACTTCTAATAAATCCTCTCACACCTCTTATTGAAGCATTCTGAAAATTCTTTTTCTGTGATGGGAATCAATGAGTCTGCTACAGTGAGATAAGTTAAATTCCTTATATCAGGAATCTCTCAGACCCAGCCCAGTGGCAATCCCAGCTCTACTTTAGGCCACAGGAAAGATGACCTTCCACCCCAAATATCAAAGGGGCCATCCCTTCAGCTAATGTTTTTAGATGTCCTATATGATTTTCAGGTCAAGGAAATGACCCCAACACAGAGGGCTGCTGCCCTCCTCAGATCCATCAAAATGACCTTATTCGGGTTTCTTCCACAGAAACCACTCATTTGGGACCCAATATTCAGTCACATGTTGCTCAAGTTCTACATACCCCTGTGTATAATAACGATTCAAGACCAGGGCCAGAATCAAGACTGGGGCACATTGAAAGTCCTTTTGCAAACAAATCCTAAAAATAAAACCCTCACAAGACCATGCCAGTATGCAGGTAACCCAAGCCACATAATTTAAAAACCTACCGTGGTTCACATGAAAGCTTCCTCTGGACACACAGAGGTTAGAAAACCAAGGGATCAGAATGTTGCCAAAGGGGACCCTGTGATCAGGGTCCATGGGAAGATTGCCCAGCCCATGACCAGTGACTACTTGTGTCCAGTTATGAAAACTTGACTGAATGCATGTTAGTGGATACCAAAAGGAAAAAAAGTGTTTTTGGCTTTTTGTGACAGGGTCTCACTGTGTAATTCAGGGTGACCTTGAATGTACGGATCTGTTGGGTTCTTGCCGTACCCCAGGAAGGAACGGTGGGGAGAATGAGGAAAAAAATAGACAAGAGCCAAAAGCTGGGATCAAGTGAAGACCCTCTCTCTCCTGAGCAGAGAAGGGGAAGGGCCCAAGAACAGTAGAGCGTTTATTTATACCCTCAAGAGGTTGACTGATTTCAGCCTCGCTGCCCAGCAATTACTTAACAAGCTACAACGGCTTGCTTATGTGCTTCAAGGAGCTCCCACGTTCTCGGGCTGGCTTTGTCCCATGTGTAATTACTCTCCGCTTCAGCCGCTCCCAACACTTGAACTCACATGGATCCCCTGCCTCAGCTTCCCAAGTCCTGGAATTACAGGCATGCACCACCACAACCAGCAAGAAATTTCATACATTAGAAAAACAGAACTACAAAACTCCTCTAGACACTTAGGAGCCCTTTCAACCTCCAACTGGACCTGACACAGGAGAAATACAACTCTTGACCTGTTAGATGTCGAATGTGCCATGTTCATGGCCCCCACAACATTGAGGAATGAAGTCACAAACTAAAGGAAGAAGGTAGGACAGTGTTATTGGAAATAAGGACGGAACAGCTGCTGGCTTTCCAGGAGGGGTCCCAAATGAGTGGTCCCTCGAGCCCTTTGTCAGGGGCAATTTATAAAATAAAATCACAGTGTGGGTACAATGTGGGTCAAGCTACAATCAACTTATAGCATAATAAGTATAGCTGCTTAGCTAATATTGGTCCAATGTGGAAACCAGTCATGTAGCAAGGGTACTTGGAAAGAACAAAGGCACTTCTGGGGAGGGATGGGTTCAGATGTTTTAGTCACCCACCTAGGAGACCGATGCCTATCTAGACTTACTGAACCAGTTGATGCTATTAGAACATAATCTCGCGTTATTGTTTATTCTCTAGGGAGGCAGGTAGGCCTGGCCATTGCATCTTTATCTTGAGGCCTGGCTTTCAGATGGACCTCCCACCACAATTTTGATGTGTTTATTTTTGTGCTGACTTCCTTGAGAGCCCAGTCCCTCCCCGACTGTACATTAATTTCTATCTCACTTAGCTGCCTATAACAGAGTTACATTAACAGGGACCTTCTCCGTTTGGGAAAATGAGATCCCCTAGATCTGGTAGAGCAAGAGTTCCACCATATCTACAAGGAAGTGTCAAAGCCCCTACTCAGCAGGAGAAGATGGACATTCCGCTCAATATCCCTTAAAGATGTCAGGGGGCCACGTCTCTCAGGGGGAAACAATATAGATAGTATGATTGGAGGCTACGGACCACTCCCCTGCTCACCTGAACCTGGGTAAGGCCCCAGGGCAACCCCTACCTCACACCCTTGTCTTAGGCCAGTGCTGGGGAACATACCATAACCCTGCTGCAGCCGTTTGTTACCACTGAAAGTTCTAAAGTTCTAAAATGTTCACCATCATTGTCCTAGGTTTACTAAATGGAGAAGGAAATAAGAAAAACAGAGCTCTCCAAGCCTATCCTGAAAAATTCCAATATTCCAAACCAGGATGTACCCTAGCCAGACTGCCTCTCGCCCCACGCATGACCCGTAGTGACTTTCTGCACTTGGAGGTCGCTGAAGGTTTATGCATACGGGCCATATCTCATGCGCACAGTTATAACACTGAATTATGCATGGAAAAGGACATGTGAAGTAGAGGCAACCGACAGGACTCAGCGCCCTGTCACTGACGTTGCGTCACTCACGCTCTGGAACATCCCACTGGGAGGCGCCCTAGTAATGGGGCAACGTTTTAAACCCCACACCCTAACCCTCCCTTAGCGCTCTGCCTGCCAGCAAACCGGCACTCTCTGAGCATGCGTCGCCTAATAAACTCTGATGCTCTCTCCTTACCAGCGTGCGCAAGAACTTAGGAACCTGCCCAGGACCCCATCACCCACGGTAACTGCCACTCGCCTCCCGCCTTTTCTTTTGTACTGGTTGATGCAGGGCCTTTGCACTAAGCAACATCCTGGGCCTTTGCACTAAGCAACATCCTCACCCCTTTCTCTGTTTGAGCCAGGGTCCCGCTAAGCTAAGTCGCTAAATAGTGAAGGCTGGCACTGAGCTCGCAGTCCTCCTACTTCAGCTTCCCAGACTGCTGGGATAACAGGCACGTAGCACCAAGGCCGGCTAGCTAGTTCATTTTTGAATCTGCTCAGCTCCCTTTCACATGAAAACGAGCCAAGTTGGGGCAACAGGGTCAGCGTGACGAGCCAAACGGCCGCTGGCAGTGGGTTCTTCAATGTCAAGGTCCGAGCCGCGAGCGCGCGTTCTCGCAGGGCCTGAGCAGTAGAAGGAGCAGAGGCGAGAGGAGCCCGGGAGGCCACCGCCGGCTGCGAGGACGGGCGGGACAGCAGCGGCAGGCGGAGGCTGCAGGACGCGCCCGACGCTTCCCGGTCTGGCGCTCGGGGCGCGCGGAACTGCAAAGCCCAGGCTGCCGGCGCGGCCACGTGACCCTGCGC
>NW_004955406.1:21633978-21635506 GCF_000276665.1 Chinchilla lanigera
CTTTCGCTGGGCGAGCCGCGGAGCGAGCGTCGGCGACGGCCTCCGGCCGGGGAGAGTGCCGCGCACCCGCCTTCCTACGACCGCGCAGCCGAGGGGCGAGGAAGGGAGTGCAGCGACTAAATCTCATCGCCTGGCCCCTTCGTTTGACTAGGATTTGGTTGTATTTCTGCTTTTTGCTGTTATTTTTGTCTTTTCGTGTGTCTGTTCCTTCTCCTGGTATTTCGAGTCATTCTTCTTGCAAAACTTCTGCGTTTTCCCCCTTCCTTTTTTTTCTCCCCCACCCTTTTAACTTTGCCTTTTAAAAAAGAATTGTGACTTAGGCTGCGTAAATGAATTCTTTGCACTAAGCGTTCTTAGCTGTAGATCTAGGTAGAAGATTTCAAGTATATCCCCTCCTGTGTTTCGGGAATTTCGTTCTAAATTCGCATAAAGACTTGGGCTGGCGAACATTGTAACCGTTTGCTTTTGGTACAAGCTATGAGGAATTTTGAGAGCATAACATTGCCAAGTTTATTGTAAAACGGGTTTTTAAAATATTGATCATTTTGTATTAAAATTTCGGACTCTCTACAGAATTTTAACAGTTTATAAAACCAGCACATTTTACTGATATAGTGTATTGCTCTGTGCAAAGATAAATTTTTGAAGCTATTCCTGGACCCTAAAGGGTTTGTAGTGCAGAAGACAAGCAAACCTACCCTGCTTATAAATCTAGTGTGAGGTTTTTAGACAAGGGTGTGCTGTGTAGCCCAGGCTGGCCTTGAACTCGTGGAGCTCCTCCTACCTCAGCCTCTGGAGTGCTGGGCTGTGTGCCGCCGCGCCTGGATTGGGAGGAGTTTTTTAGTAGAAAGTGTTGAGGGGCCAACTGCGAGGGTTAAGAAATAATTTTCAGCTTGGAGGATCAGAGAATTCTGGGGTTTTGTTGTTGTTGTTGTTTGTTTGTTTGTGGTTTTTTGAGACAGGATCACGTTATGTAGTTCAGGCTGGCCTTGAACTCACTTATGTAGCCCAGGCTGCCCTCAAACTCACCTCGATTCTCCTGCCTCTGCTCCCCAGTGCTAGGATTACAGGTGTGCACCATCACACCAGGTGGGAATTCTTTGACTTTTACGGTGAGTTTTAAAAGTTGGCCAGCATTATTGTGCATGCCTGTAATCCTAACACTCTAGGAAGCTGAGGCAGGAGGATTGCAAATTCAGCCCAGCCTGGGCAATGTAGCAACTTCGCAAGACATTGTCTCAAAATTAAAAAAAAAAAAAGTTTAAGGATGTAGCCCATGGTGAAGGTCATGGGTCCAATTCCGAGTGCTGGAAAAATAGCTGGCTAGACCAGAGGAGTTGCAGTGGGAGAAGCTCAGGGACAAAGGCACGGGACAGTCTCAACGGCTGTGAGTTTGCATGTGTGCCCTGCAGACCTCAAGCGCCTTGTGTAGACAGAGCAGGCAGGTGGCATTTTCTAAACAGGAATAAGATCAGAAATGTGGGGGCTGGGGATTTAGCTCAGCGGCAAAAGCGCCTGCCTGGCAAGC
>NW_004955406.1:21635666-21655353 GCF_000276665.1 Chinchilla lanigera
GTCACTGAAGACTCATCTGGCGGCCTCTGTGGGTTGAAGGAGGGCAGGAGAATGGAGATTAGGACCATAATTCCCATCCCCCGCCGTATTGTCCCGGAGGCTGCATAATTTATTTAACTACTCAAACAGTTTTTAAGTGGCAAATAATTTGATTTCCTTCCATCAAAGACACATAACTGCCACGTGTGGTAACCCCAGCACTCTGGAGGCTGAGACAAGAAGGTCACCATGAGTTTGAAGCCAGCCTGGGTTACCTAGTGAGTTCAAGGCCAGCCTGAACTATATAGCGAGACCCTGAGTCAGAGCAAAATAAAAAGATACATAATTGCCAGCCTGAGCTTTTGACAGTCCTAAGAATATCAGGGTAGCTAAGTAGGAAATAAATGCAGCTGAAAGCACAAGAATGTGAAATCTGCTTAGCCTGAGCCAACAGTAGTGTTTGATTTAGGAGACTTCTGAGGTTGCTTGAAACTCTCAGTGCTCTTATTTGGGCGTTTTGGACCTTGGGTGGTGACCACTGGTCTAAACAAGAGTTAACAAGGGGGTTGGGGGGAAGCACGGTAGGGAGGAGGAAGAACTGCCTGGGGGGAAGAGAACAGAATTGAAGTGACTTCAGTTCAGAATAGACAAGAGTGGTGAGGGGGCCAGGAGTAGTGGCGCATGCCTGTAATCCCAGCACTCAGGAGGCTGAGGCAGGAGAATCGATGGAAGTTCAAGGCCAGCCTGGGCAATGTAGTGAGTTCGAGGCTAGCAGTGAGGGTTGGGGAGAGTCATCAGCAGAGCAGAGGTGACTGGGGACATGGCGCTGATAGGGGAATGGAAAGACCTGCTCCCATCCTACACCTGCCAGACGAGACTGTACGACGTGCTTACTGCATACCTGGCACTGTTGTTGATCACGTTGCATGAACTGACTCACTTTTATTTCTCAACAACCCTGTGAAATATGATTTCGTTTACCCCCATTTATAGAAGCATAATTGAAGCATAGAGATGTTAAGTAGCAGGCCCAAGGTCACCCAGCTGATAAGTGGTACAGCCAGAGTGCAGACCCAGGAAGTCTGACTCCAGAGTGGTCCCCTGCAATTCCGCCATGATAAGAAACAGAGAAGTTGTTCAGAGGCCCAGAAGGCAGGTCGCCTCAGGTATCTTGAGTTGGGATGCTTGAGGAGCCCCAGGTGGCGGCAGGCGTGGTGCTGATCTCATGTGATGCTCAGGCATTCCTCTGGGGTAGCCCAGGCCTCCCAGGTCAAAGGCCAGGTGGCCTGGCCATTGCACTAAAGGTGGTCACGTGAGACTCGAGGGTCCGAGCCTTGTCTTATGATGTGTCTTGTGTCTTTCTTCCGGGCCAGATGATTGCATTTAGCTTTGAGACTTCCATCATGAACTGGGAAGTGTCAGGGAAAGCCTAGTATCCGGTACCTTTTGCAAAGCTCTCCTTTGATACAGAGCAGTGGATCTGAGCTTGATTTCAGGACCAAGTCTTGAGGGACACGCATCTGTTTGCAAGGAGAGGTATCATGTTAGCTTGGCACAAAGGCAGGACTTATTGTTCAAGGGTTCATCTGAAGGGATACAGAAAAAGCAGAATATATGCTGACTGCGCTCCAGAGATTTATTTTCCTATTTGGGGAGATGAGATTAACAGTGTATGACAAAAGCAAATAAAATGGGTAGGTTCGTAGTTAAGTACTACCCTGTGTGAGTCATATTTCAGGGTAGTGGGCATTGGGTTTTTAAATGTACCCATGATATCTGAACTGTAACACTGCTTTCTGTTCATCGCCTGTAGATATCACTATATTTGTTATATACCCACTAGCGTCTGTATAATTGTCACAAAATACTGATTACCATTTATTTTTATCTTTGAGTGTTTAACACGGCATATGTGGCTTCAACTTGGATTTGTGGCTTTTTATATCTTATAACTCAAAAAAATAATAATAATGTGTCTATAACTACGGAGAGGTAGAGCTGCCTTCAGCATCCAGGCTCTTACCCAGTGCGCTGTGGTCCCTCTCGTGGCCGTTGTTAAGTCCTCTACACTGACTGTGGACAGTCCCCGCTGCCAGGTGAAGGGATGTCTTGGCTCCAGTGGGTGCTCTAGGATTGGCGCTGCACCGGGAGCGCAGGTCTGGGAAGGCATCATCCAGCTATGGTCTCAGCATCTCACTCACTCACCTACTTGGTCCTCACCCCTGAATGGAACACCAGGAGTCAAGCAAAGGGTTCAGAACAGGGAAAGAAAAGAGCAAATCAAACATTTCCAGTCCCGGGGCTGGGGATTTAGCTCAGTGGCACAGCACCTGCCTGGCAAGTGCAAGGTCATGAGTTCAGTTCCCGGTACCGGAAAAAAAACAAAAACACCATTTCCGGTCCTTCCTGGGGACTTGCTGCGGTGGAGAAGCGCTAGTTGACTATGTAGTTTACATAGTTGACTAGAATCAGAAAAACTTGGCAAAACTTGTCAAAATTAGAAAGAATAATTAGGTAAACCTGATAGTTATCTAAACTATGCTGAAATCTTAGGATGTTAAGTACTAGTTTTAAGTGTTGACTATAGGTAAGACTAGCTGAAAAGAAGGAAGGTGGGGAGAGAGAACAGAATGCCCTTTTTTACCCTATTTCTTTCTGGGGATTTGTAATTTAACTAATAGTAATTCTTTATATTTGACTCGAGTTAGTCTGCAGTTCTTCCTTGGGTCTCTTATAGTTTATCACTACTTTGAGGGTTAGGGCCAGCTCAGTCCATTTATAGTTAAAACAGGAGGCTTCCGATAGCATTTTCCTAGGGCCACCCGCTCCTTGTTCTTAAAGTTTTGTCCCTGATAGAACTAAGCTTTGAGATTTCACAGTATGTGTTTGTGTGCTTGTAAGCATACTTTACAGTTCCAAAGTAGAAATGGACTTTGCCTGGGAGTTTGATCATTAATTGACATTTCTTGAAGAGAAGAATGACACTATGTTTTTCCGACTTTCCAGTGGCTCAATGGCAACCCCGAAGAAGAAACTGCAAGGCCTTGTTGCTGCAACCCTCACGCCAATGACTGAGAATGGGTAACTATCACTTGGGGCCATAACGGGATCTGTTCTCATTCAACCGACAAGGACAGATGCTCTCAGTGATAACAGTCCCTTAGGCTCTCTCTGCTCCTCTGCAGTATTCCTGCCAAATGGCAGTTCCCGTGACTCACCCTCTGCACTGTCCCTAACCTCCAAGTCAGAGAAGGACTCTATATCTGCTTTCTCCTGGTGTCTATAGCTCCACAAAATTGTCTGGGATTTCACCTCGGCTCTGATTCTCCCAAATAAGGCTAGTAAATTGCATGAGGAGAGTCGTATTTTAATATGAGTTGATATCAAGCACTACCCTGCCCCTCTAGGGAGCCAGGCGCCTGCATGGTTCAGTCATGCTGTTCATAGACTGGATAAAAATGTCGTACCCTGCAGAAAGTGGGAGGGTATCCACAAAATAGACCCCTTATGCGTGTTCCTAATCTTTTTTTTACATTGGTTAAATATTAGGACATGGAGGGATGCAAAGGAGCCGAGGAAGCAGTGGGTGACTGTTGAATAATCATCCCCCAGACTTGCGGATGAACACTGTGGCAGTCCCCCAGCGTGTGTGATCGGATAGTGGTCCTGCGCCATAAGTGATCCTGTGCTGTATACAACTCCTCCTTCAACACTGCCACGGGAGGTGATTCCTCTGACCCCGGATCTAAATGGTTTAGACCAGTCAGCGGCACCAAACTGCCAAGACAGAATGCTCTATTCTTCAAGCTTCTCATGTCTTCCTTTGTAAATAATAATATCTCACCTACATCGTACAGTTATGAGCATTAAACACAAGAGTGCTTAGCACAGGCTCGAAATGCATTTAGGTTAGTAAGTTTGAACTGTTAGGGCATTAGACAAGGGCAAAAGGAAGTTGAGCTATTCAAGATTTTTTTTTAAAGGCTTTTCTGTTTCATGTACTGTTGCTGAATTTGTAAACCTTGCCTCTTTAAAGCAAATGAAATTTCTTAGACCTTTTAATATTCTCGATGGCCATATCACAGTTCTTCTTAGGTCATTAGAGTGCCAGACTTCTAGCTTCTATGATTCATGGAAAAGCACATCCTTACTAGACATAACTTGCTGAGACGGCATTTAGATTACTCAGCTGGTTAAAAATTGTTTTTCTATTACTTTTCCCTTTCCACGAGTTCTGAGAAACAGTGAAGTCAGCTTTTTCCCAGTGCACCAGCTACTTGTTGAGCAGATAAAACAGAGGCATGTGACTGTGCGAACAGGCAGGGCTTACTTCCTGCCACAAAGAGAGCCTGTCTGTAAACTCAGCACCCTCCATCTGGTCCGGCTGCTTTAACCTTTGAATGAGACCCCTCAGTCTGGAAGTGGCTCCTCAAAGCAGTCTTATTTGTTCGTCTGGGACACACGGAGAGTGTAAATGTGCTCTTCTTCTTTGTTCTGCTGTTTGCCTGGAAACCCAGCCCCCACGTATTACAGACAATTTAAAGGGTTCTGCTTTTCTGGATCTTTTTCAATTTCCCCAAACCCTCTAATCCTGCTGCCTCTATTTCACCCTTTCCTCCTTTTCTATCAATTCTCATTTTCTCCTTAAGGAACATTACTTTCCTGAGGTATAAAATCAAAATGAGAATGCATACTTTGTAGGGGCCTTCAGAGAATTAAACAGTGTACGTCAATGTGTAGCACATGACAGGTATGTGCACTGTGTTAGCTCCTTTCTCTCTCATCTGCTCTATCAAACATTCCTAGCCAGGTGTGATGGCATATGCCCGCAATCCCAGCTGTTCAGGAGGCTGAGGCAGGAGGATTGCAGGATCAAGGCCAGCCTGGGCAACTTAATGAGACTCTGTCTCAAAATAGAAATTAAAAAGGACTTGAGATGTAACTCAATGCTCTTTCAGGTCAATCCCCAGTACTGAGGGGGAAAAAGTTCATAGATGTACAAAACAGGCTTGACACACCCCCGAGCACAGGTGGGCATTAACCTAGTGGACTACAGTAGATCAGACAGACATAGGGGCACATAAAGTATAATAACTGGAAATTCTGCCAACTGATGTGCCGTTGTGAAAGCGTTCCTAACAAGGCTTGTCAGGAAAACCACCACCCCCATAATTCCCAGTGGCTGAACACAAAGTATTTTCCAGAATCCTTTTTTCTTCTTAATTCCAAAGTATATTCACTAATGATTCTACTCTTTTAATGTAAGTTGATGTCTCATAATAGGAAAGTTGGCAGGAGAAAAATTGGTAAATGAATTTTAGTTAAAGTATCAGGGTCTTTGCTCCCCAGCTTTGCCATGAAGTACCTGTCTTACCCATTGAGAGCTTTCATACTCTTGTCAAGAGAGGAGTCCAACCACACTTACTCTAGGACTCACACTGATGAGGCTCACTGTAATGTCCTGACACTGTGTCACTAACTGTACTGTATGGCCGTGTAAGACTGTATAAAGCATGTGCAGCACAGTCTGTCTTTCACCCTGCTTCTCAGTGAGCGTCCCAGGAAACACATCTGGTCGTGTCACTCTCCTCTGGAGAGATCACTGTTAATTCTCCTTTGTTGAAGCCTCACCACTCTGTGCGATGCATGGAGCAAGTACCTGAGGATCACACAGGAACTTTGCAGGAATGCAGGATCTCAGGCCTACCACGCACTACTCACTCAGAACCTGCCTCTTAATGGTGGTCCCGGATGATTCTTTAGCATATTAAAATCTGAAATGAACTGGTCTAAAGATGAATGCCCAGGCTCCCCGGGATGGCACGGCACATCCTTCACAATCTGCCTTTCATTCCTCCTGCCTTGTTTCTGTTTCTGCGAGTGCATCCTGCACTTTCTTCCCCTCCAGAATGCAGTTACCTTTATGGATTCCATGTCATCTGCCTCTTTCTACCACCCTTTTTCCTTTCTCAGTGGAAGATTTCTATTTATCCATCAAACCGCTAAAGGGCTGGAAGGAATTTCTTCCTCCGAGTCCTTAATCTGCCGGTAGTAGACTGTTTAATAGGCAGCGTAAGCATACAAATATATTTAACGTGCACTTGTGCACAGGAGCCATACAAAATACACAACCCAAAGGACCAGGTGATTGAGGCTTAAATACCCTCCTTTAGTTAGGAGGGCAGTGGTGCTCCAGGCGCTTCTAGGAGGCGGCAAATCATTTTCAGGAGAAACCAATGGACCCAAAGGGTAGACAACTGTTTGTAATTATTTTTCCCCTGGAAGCTAGATGAAACCAATGAACCGAAAGTACCTGTGATAAAATGTCTAGGTGTAGTGACATGCCCAGTCTTTCTTCTTGTGATGGGAGTTTAATCTTCCCTGGTCAATGAATAAGTTTTAGGCAGGCAATAAGGACCTAAGGAAGGGAAGTGAATTCCTTCTGGAGTCTGGAGGGGCTGCCCCTAAGGAAGCTTTAGAGAATGAATTCTACCCTGTGCCTAGGGGAGAAGCAGGAAGATACCAGAAAACCTTTGCTTCTGAGGCTGATTCTAAGGCTGTTTTGTTTTGTTTTGTTTTTTGAGGCAATATCTTGCTGTATAACCCAGGCTGGCCTTAAAGTCACTATATAGCCTAAGCTGGTCTCAGATTTGCTATGACGCTCCTGCTTCAGCTTCCTGAGTGCTGGGATTACAGTCATGTGCCACCATGCCTGGCTGCTTCTAAAGCTTTTTAATTGCCTTCAGAGTGCCAAGCATACCAAAGTGCTGTACCTTGAGCGATGGTTTTCCAAGCTCCAATAACATCCTTTAGTCATTCTTCCCCATTTCCCCTAAAAAAGTTGAGGCTGTTTCCCCTGTGATCCCATAGCACCTATGATTACCATTTTGCACTGCATCGAAGTTGTTTGTTTATAATAATTATTAAAATAACCTTTTGTTATGTGCCTGCAGTGTCTTCCAGCAGGCTTTGAGCTGTCTTACCTTACTCGACAGGTATTTACTGAGAGCCAGGCACCATAGAAGGCCTGGTTTGTATCTTATTTATCCTTATAACCTCAGCATCTAGCAAAGTTACAGTAGACTTTTGTTATCTTATGAGTGAGTATACTACAGAGATGACAGGCTGGTAGTCAAAAAAAAAGAGAAAAAAGTTTATCCTGATGGAGCAAACTCTATTGTTCATCACCCTGGGTATTTTCATTGACATATTTCAATTAAATCTTGACAACTCAGCAGAGCTGTAGCCTTTTTTTTTTTTTTTTTTTTTTTTTTTGCAGTTGGAATAACTGAGATTTTAAGGACTAGCACCCTCTCCCCAAGACACATAGCTGGAAAGGAAGGTCTTTCTTTACCCATTGCAAACACCCAGCCATCTCATTTTTCTTACCTTTTCTCTTCCTTGCCTTTCCTTTATTCTTTTTTCCTTCCTTTCTTCTTTGTTTTGCTTTTGTATTCTTGTTTTTTCAGTTCTGAGAATCAAATCCAGGCCTTACACATGCTAGGCAAGCACTCTACCACTGAGGTACACCCCCAGGACCTGTCTCCTTTTTCTACACTGAAAAAGAGAGAGACTCTTGCTTTCCTTTGTAGCTTCAGGAAGACATTTTTCCCTTTGGGCAAGTACACAGGAAGTCTATTTCAGGTAGACCAAACTATCAAGAAAAAAATTGTGTTTCTCCCTCCAATGTGTCTGGCTTCAATATGAGAATTTTTACAACTCTTTTTAAAATAAACCTTTACCCCAGTCAGCAAGAGCCTGGCCTGCTAGAGTCAGAATTGCATTCATTATTGTCTTTTTAACAGTATCTGGGAGAACAGGTGACCAGGCTCCCAGAACAGAATATTTTCATCCTCTGATAAGAGGACAGTTCATTGCCTGCACATTCTCTGCCCAAGAATTTTTGAGGCATGGTCATTTTGCCAAGAGCACACACAACTTTCATCTGATTTTGAGTGCTGACAGTTATATATAAAAGGCAAGGAAAAATGAAATACTTGCTTTTCTGATATGGATGTTCTATCATACCAGTTATGTATGTTCTGTTCCCTTGGTTAAAGTGAAGACCTCTCACTGTGTCATGCTCCAGGAGGGAACAAACTGCAACGGAGAGTTCTCTCTGAAAAGCTATTTTGAAACAGCTATCTTATCCTTGTGCCCTGAGAAAAGAGTTGTAAAATTCTCTTGCAGTTCCACTTTTACCCACTCTGGGCCTCAAATTGTGGTAAAAATTATTTGATAAGAGTTCCTTCCTTTTAGGGCTGGGGATATAGCTCAGCGGCACAAGCACCTGCCTGGCAATCACGAGGTCCTGAGTTCAATTCCTGGTACTAAAAAAAAAATTTAAAAAAAGAGTTCCTTCCTTTTATATAGTTTGGGTAAACTGAATGCTAAGATTAGCTAAATTGTGTTCATCCATAACAGGGAATGTTGTGTAGCCAGTATAGTAATAGGTTATCCAAACATATGGAGAAATGCCCGATTTAGAATGCTAAATGGAGAAATACTATAACTGTTTATAATATGGTAATATTTACATAAGAGATCATATATTGTGTATTCGTGAGTAGAAAATGCCAAACTCTACAAGAAGAATCATATGCAGGGTTTTTTTTTTTCCTTTTTTATTGTGTGTATTTTCTAAGGTGATCTATATAGTTTCTGTAGTAGGAAAAGAAAACAGCTAAGTATCTTTATTTTTTTAAAAGATATGTCATGGACCTGAGGTAAAGGATCTGCACTCACAAGAATTGGAATTAAGACAGTAACCTAGGGTTAAGTATGAGAATGGCAGGGGTGGAATTGGGGGCTGGTCATCCTCCCCTGAGGTAGCCAATGGTTATATGTGGTCTCCTGATGCAAACAGAATACAGCCTGCCCCAGGGAGCTGACATGACACCTCACTTCTGTGAGCACAGAGCCCCAAAGGTGCAGACAGAGAAAATAATGCAAGCTCTTTTTTGCATTCTCTCCAGTGACTTCCTGCTGATTAGTAGAGTCTTCGGCCATAAAGTGAGACCCAGCTATCCTGTGGAGGTAGAAGAGAGTACAGAACTAGGGAAGGGAACAGAGTCCCTAAAGAGAATTATTAGCACCTTAACCCTGCCATGTGGGGTGCCTCTGTGATAACTGTGACAAGGGCTCGGGATGGCTTCGCTGGGTCCACTGGAGTTGCTGAGTGTGTCTGCCAAGGGCTGCAGACTTGTACCTGCAGAGCCAGGCAGGGGTCTGAAAGGCCTCGGGTGTCCTGGAGAGCACCTGGGGGCTCTGACGGGGCAGCCGCTGTTCTTTCCCACCATACAGAAATGGAGCCCAGGCGTTGTTAGATACCTGGCTTCTCCAACAAACCCACTTTTTTTCATGTAAAAAGAAATTCTAACCTTATGAAAGTCAAATAGAACACATTTAAAGATTCCCTCTTTTCAATCTCTGGTGTCTCTAAGGATATTTAATAGTTCCAAAAAGACCATAGGTATGCAGACATTTTCTGGACAATTCTGCCGCTGCCCAGTAATTCTACCATTGTTAGAGGCATTTTATAAGAAGCAGCAAACTGCTTTCCCCTTTCTTGAAGGCACCCATAATTCATCACCCATTAGCACCTCACTCTGAGGGAAACTGATTTTTTGTTTCATTTTTGTTGTTTAAAGAACACAATATGTGAAGATGAAAAGAATGTTAATAAGACTAAAATTAAACTAGGATTCTCTGGTCCTCCTAATAAAAGTGCAAAGGCAGCCAACTAGTACTTGGTGTTCTTGGCAGAGTAACATGGGGTTGCCACATTAACCCAGACTTGCTGCGCAGTTTCTCTTTGTATTTTCTCATTTCATCGCCCACCCTCCCCGCCTGTGCTTTGGATGGGGACAGACCACTTCATATAGTGTGTTTCTGAGTCCGTTTATAGATGTTAAAATCCATATGATTTAAGGAAAAATGCCCCTAGCGCCTTAAGCATCAATGCTTCCCGGATCAGCGTGCCTGTCCCAGCCAGGGCAGGAGTGTGTGGTCTGTGGACCTGCATTTTTAAGGAGCCCCATCAGATAGCAATGCTGCTCTCCTCAGAACTTTGAGAAGCAAGTGGCGGCAAAACTCCTCCCCAGCTGTTAATCTTCTGTGTGAAACCAGCAAGTACAGATGGGCTGAAGCCTGCATCTGTTATCATGAATATTAAGTGCTGAAATTCCTTAGTTGCTAAGCGTGAATTTCCCTATCTGATAGGCCTGAGAAATGATTGTTGCCCACCAAAAAGAAAATGTGAAGTTCTTATCACAGCACTGGCCCCAAGCCTCATTCTTTTCGAAAAATGGCAAAAGAGAAGAGACAACTACTTTTAAAATATTCCTTGAGAAGCAGTTTAAATGCAGAACCTCTCCTGATAACTGGTAGTGTTTTGCTTATGTAAGTGAGGCACTCATAGTGCAAGTGACTCTGGCGGAGAAGTAACCAGAGTCGGAAAACAGCAACAAAACAGAGGCGTTATTCAGAACAGACTAAGAATTTCACAAACTGGCCAAGTGGATTTTTAATAACTACTAACAAGATAGAGCAGTTTATAGACATAGGAATTGGTTGAAGAGTCATCTAAAAGACTAAATGTGCATTCTTTCCAATTTTTTCCTGTCTTTTAGAGAAATCAACTTTTCAATAATTGGTCAGTATGTGGATTATCTTGTGAAAGAACAGGGAGTGAAGAACGTTTTTGGTAAGTTACCTTGAAATTTCTTTGCGTATCCTTAGTTCAGTGTTTAGAAAATAGATCTTACCTGGCTACTGGCCTGGAAGTCATACAATCATTGTGTCACAGGTTGGGGTAGAGCGTGGCTCTGCTGACTAAAAGACAGGAATTTGTAGACCCAAATATGTTTGATCTACAAAACACCTCAGGATCTCATTTGGTGGTGTGCCAACTGATATGGTACTGTTTTTATCTCCATTTAGAAATAAAAATCTGTGACCCAGATATACTCTTTTGATTAGGTCATTCAGCCAAGAAGTGGTAGCATAACAGCTCAGCCTTCTTAAGAACAAAATCCTCTTAGCTTCTTAGGAAAGGGATCTGGTCTGTCTGAGTCTGAGCTTGCAGACTGTGAGTGGAAGAAAGACTAATGCAACACACAAAGGAACCTCAGGTCTAGCATTTATCTCTGCTCATTTCAGAGGCAGTGAAGGTTGCGGGGGGAGATCTTGAATAAATTGAGCTGCCCCTTACATGATGTTCTGGGCTCTCAGCTCCCTGATGGGTCTTCGTTTTTTCTTTTCTTTTCTTTTTTCCAGTACTTGGGAGTGAACTCAATATCTTCACAATGAGCTTCAACCCCAGCCTTCCTTTTATTTTTTATTTTGAGACAGAATCTCTCTAAGTAGCTCAGTTGCCCAGGTTGGACTCAAACTTGATCCAAACTTGATGTGTTCCTCATCCCTCAGCCTCCCAGCTTGCTGGGATTACAGGCACATGTCAATACTCCCAGTTCTGGCTGGGTTTTCAATTTGAGGATACCATACTTGGGCCCTAGAGACACCATAGTCAAAGACAGACAAGGTTAACACTTGTGTGAAAAAGTGACACAGACCTCATGCCAAAACCTGGACCTGAATACGGAGCCACTCCAGGGCCCCCTACAGCTCCGAACCATGGTGGGGAAGACAGATCTATACTCCTCAACAAGAACATCCATCCCTATGACCAGAGCGTACTTGAAGTATCTCAAGCCCCCAAAGGATAAGAACAACATTGCTTCCTCCTCTCCCTTGCCTCCCCAGCCACCCTTATTGCAGCCGTATTCAGCACTTTGAGATTCAGAGCGTGGCCCTGCACTTGGGGCCTCAGTGAGGTACCCCACTGCCATCGGCATTTTCCTGCCACAACTCAGAGATGGTTGAATAGAAGGGTAAGCAGAAAGGGCATGAGTTTGGGAATCACATGGTTCTGGGTTCAAACTTGAATTATTTTGTTTCAGACACCATGTTTTCTTCTGCAAAGTAGAATAATTTTTGCTTTACTGGGTTGTGTGAGAATAAGGGAATCTGTGAATGCTTGGTACAAAAAGTGTTTACTTTGTGCTTGCGTATGAATTTTTTTTAAAAAATGAGTTGTGTATCTTAGAGCACTGGCACTGTGTTAAACTATGGGCCAAGGTAGTTTTCAATTTATAGTACACAGAGGAAATCCTACTTAGAACCTTCTCAACCTGCCAGTGCTGGAGGGGGTTGATTTTCCTGCCATGTGAGACCAGACATAGAACCAGATGGTATATTTGGAGATCAGCCTGAACTGTGGGTCGTCGTCGCTGGGGGCCAGGCTGGATTTGTAATTATAGATCACAACTGGCCTTCCCACTGCTCTTGACAAGGTGAAGGCGGGAAAAAGAGGCCAAAGTGAAAATGGACACGTGGCGTTTGCTCCACCCAGCTGCATCTTCTGCTGTTTTTCTGGGTCCGTTCCTCTCAGACGGGGCCTTCTGGCCCCGTGCTTGCAGACTTGGGGCTGCAGAGGCTGCAGGCATTGGCTGGTCCCACTGACTGACTCTTTTTTGGAACAGTGAATGGCACTACAGGAGAAGGCCTGTCCCTGAGCATCTCTGAACGTCGCCAGGTCGCAGAGGAATGGGTGACACAAGGGAGGAACAAGTGAGTGGCTCCACCGAAATAAAATACAGTACGTTCAGAAGAGCTGTACTGAGTGAGGCTCTTCCCAGTGACACAGCCTCCCTGCCTGCCCGTCAGAGGCTGGGCCGCAGGTCAGCTGCGGGGAAGATGAGCAGGGCCTTGGGCGACCTACCTTCAGTGAGCAGGGCTCTCGTTCCTGTCCGCCTTCTTATGTGGAAGGCCAGTCAGACTGCCAGGCACATGTGGCTCCCATCCAGAAACCGCCTCTCATCCTTCTACGGGGTTACCTGTCCTTGGGCTGAAGGGGTAGGAAGGGACGGTGGTGGTGACTGTGGAGTGTCTGGTTCTTCCATGAAACAACTCACACTCCCTCCCTCCTCAGGGAGGGTGCCCGATGCTTAGGACAACTTTCATTTTCCTTCAGGTCTCTGCATTTGTGTGTGTGTATGTGTGTGTACATGTACATGTTTGTGTGTATGGCTCAGCACGTTCTTTAAGGTGCTTCCTGTTGCGTAGTTGGGGGACATTCTATACCCTCTAACTTCTTCACTAGCAGATTTTTGTATGACACCCCATTCATGCCCTGGTGAAGCAAACGGGACAGTAGCATTCCATGAGCACATCCAGTTTGTTTACTGGCTCATTTACCAGCTGTTGTATTGCTATGTGTTGGTTCTCAGCAGGGTCCCAGGGACATAAACCAGGTCTCTGCCTCAGCCTGCATTCCATCCAGGAGGGAGTCACACCATGAAAACCACCACCCGACCCTTCCGATAGATGTATAAATGGGGAGAAGGGAGTGCTTGGGGTGGCCTCAAGTGGAGGGGGAAGACTGGAGGTAAATCCCACGTAGGCCTGGAGCAGAGGTGTTGGCGTGAAGCCCAGGCCTTCCTTGGGGGTCCTTATGTGGCTTCCAAGCACTTTGAATACTCGAATGTATGCACCGCATTGGAGTGTATGTCCCATGAGCATTTGCGGAAGTAACCCATTGCTTTCAGTTGTTCTTCCCACAGAGCCGGGCCCAAAGAGATTGAAGGGCGTGGGCAAAGTGCGAAGAGAGGAAGGCTGAGGACAAGCATTAGGGAAGCACTAGGAAGGGAGGACAGAGGTGGGAACAGGGACAGAAAGACCTCGGGCAGGCGGGGGAGGACAGGAATGAATCCTGTCACTGCGGGCAAGGGGAAGGGTTACCAGCGCGTCAGTGTGGCCGAGTGACCCAGAGCAGGGCTTGCAGAGCCACCCTGCCTGTGTAAAATAGGGATGATACCAGTGCCTCTTTTAGCTGGGTGTGGTCATGAATGCCTGTAATGCCAACTCTCTCGGAGGCTGAGGCAGGAGAATCAAAAGTTCAAGCCCATCCTGGGCAACTTAGCAAGTTAGGAGATCCTGTTTCAAAAATAAAAAAAAGTGCTACATATATAGCTCAGTGTGAAGGCCCTGGGTTCAATTCCCAGTACCACAAAAAGAAAAAAAGCCTATTTTATGGGGTTGTGGTAAAGGCTATAACAGTGCCTGACACATAATACTAAGTGTTAGGTAAGAACCAACTGTAGTGGATGCTGCATTTGGTATCACATTGGTTACAATAATTATTAGATGCCAGTCAAGAGATAGAGAACTGAGGAGACTGCTCGGTTTGACGTGAGGAAGTCATCCTTGACCTGAGAGAGGAGGCTGGCCGGTTACTGCAGAGAAGCCAGACTGCGGTGAGCTGCAGACACACGGCAGGGCCGAGAGTGTGACATCCTCACAGACTGAAGGAAAGGACGGTGGAGTAGTAGACTAGGGAGGAGCGCACATCTTTAAAGTGGGCAGGCCTTGAGCATGTCTCAAGGACTCTGCCTTGAGAAGGATACAAAAGAAAGCAGTGTCTCTGTAACTTGGGGGAAGGTGTCGGCGCAGCGACTGAAAAGAAATTAGTTGTAGACATAGGTGAGAAATGCAACACAGAATGGACCCGTGGGGGTGCAGCTGAGCGCAGAGTGGAGAGGGGGGAAGGCGAGGCCTTCCTCGTGTGTGAAGACGTGTGTGAAAACGTCCTTATTTATGGAATCTGGGAAGCGAGGGCGTCTGCCTAGTATAGTTCTTTGGGTAGAACTTGGAACTTGACTGGAACAGTCAAGACCTAGAGCAGCCATAGCCTCGTCCTCCCCTGCTTGGGAAGTCACTGGGCAGTTTGAGTTGCAGCCCACACTTTTCCCTGGCGGTGCCTGGCAGACCCGGAGAGCAGAGGCGCAAGTGGGTGATGGCTTAGCAGCACCAGGACAAACAGGTGGTGACAGGTTGCAGGAGGCCAGGAGTGAAACTGCTGGTGACAGTAAGACAGGCCACCCACCTTCCTTTTTCCACTCAGAAGTCTTCTGTTAACCCTGCAAAATGGGAGCCTGCTCATGTCGCTTCCCAGCTAGGCCCCATTTACCTAAGACACAGAAAAGCAGGAATCACTGGAGCACTTGGTGCCTGCCATGAATGGGGATGCGGTATCTCGGTTGCAGGAGGGCAGCGTGAGGCATTCGGAGCCCCTTGGAAGCCTGACCAGGATGACGTGACGTGCAGCTGAGCTCTGTTAGTCTGCGTCAGGACTAACTGTGGCTGCTCCCCCAGCCATCTGGGGCACCCCAGAGATGAACATGGAGGACTCAGAGCAAAACATCCTGAGAAAGAATTCTGAGGAGTTAAAAGATAGGAAACAGCTCTTCGTTATTTGGTTTTTGCTGTTTGGTGATCCTGAGGGTTAAACCCAAGGCTTCACATGCTAGGCAAGTGCTGTACCACTGAGCTACATCTCCAGCCCAGGAGACAGCTGTTACAGCGACTCGGTCTCTCACAGCACTAGTTCCTGGTTCTTTGAGGAGCCTCTTCAATTTCCTCTTCAACCAAAAATATCTCAGCATTTTACTGTGGTGCTCATGACACCACTGAACACAAGCCTAAATCAATACTTGACCAATGTAAATGCTCAAGTGTTAATTAATCAGTTATTGTTTTCCAAAATTCTGCTGCTTGATCAAGCCTTAATATTTATTCCCTGGACACTTTTTTATAATGCTCAAGATTTTAATAGCTTTTGGTGGCTTCATTCTTTTTTGTGGTTTGGTTTGGTTTGGTTTGGTTCGGTTCGGTTCGGTTTGTCATACTGGGGGTTGAACCCAGGACTTTCACACTGAGTTATATCTCCAGTCCTTTATATTTTTTATTTTGAGACAGGATCTCTCTGAGTTGCCCAGGCTGGATTCAAACTTAGGATCCTCCTGCCTCTGTCTCCTAGAGTATTAACAGTAGCTATGTTAGTTTCGTTTGGTGTCAACAGACATTTGCCCCTTCCTCCATCCCTCCTTGCAGTATTTAAATCCTCTTAGTTCAAATTACTGCTTCTGGGTGCTGCATTGCCAGGATGTTTGTAACTACAGCATGTTTAGATAAGATTCCTCTTCAGCGGAGCCTAGGGACTATCCCCATGGCACAGAAAGACCGTGGGTTCTACGGTGGCCGTGAGGAAGGCAATCTGTGTGGTCAGAGCTACTGCCTCGTAAATAAAGTAACGGCTTGTCATTGAGGCTTCCTTTGTGGGTGTGAAGGGGACAGAAGGAATTAGCTCCCGTGGTCCCTGCACTAAGAGATTGAGCTCAGCCCTTCCCTCTTCCCACAAGAGGATTTCTCTCTTTCCTTTGTAGTTTGCCTCATTTTTTCACTTCTTTTTCAATAAGAAGCAAAAGACTCCTTTTTGTCTCCTTCCTCCTTAAAAAAATAATAGAAGACATTTTAAAGGGAGAACTGAATGTTTCTTGACTTTTTAAATAAAGATGTGGTTAAGTTTATCTCACCAACTTCTGTCCCAGGCTTGAACTTCTGTTTTTTTGTTTTTGTTTTTGTTTTTGTTTTTGTTTTTGTTTTTTTAGTTCTTAAATTTCTTATTTATTTAAGTCTTGAATTTCTTAAGCCTCAGTTTTTCTCATCTGTAAAATGGGCACCCACAATTACCCTCTCTACCTTATATTTTATTGTGGGGATTATGTATAGAAGAGCAACTTGGAAAACCTACTAGAGCCTTGCAGAAAAGCTCTTCTGCTCTTGTTAGAAGCAGCCCTCAGGTATGTATTCAGAATCCCTCGTGTTATGGGAGCTGGGCACATGTGCACCTTTCTGCCTGCTTGGCAAGCTTGTGTTGCTTCTGTCAAGCCCTTTACCCATACTTGTAGCTCCTATCCTTTCCTTGATGTGAAGCTTTGGATTGAAAAGAATTCTGTCTGCAGGTGTTAAGGGAAGTGTGTGTACATTTGCACAGTAGATTCTATCCTGATGGAATTGCTGTGCTGTGGGTGTTTTCTATTTTTGTTTCTTTTCAGTGCTGCAGATTAAACCCAGGACCTTGTGAATGCCAGGCAGGTGCACTGCCACTGAGCTACAGCCCCAGTCCTTTTTGCTTTATTTTGAGACAAAGTCCTGCTAAGGTGCCCAAGCTGGCCTCAAACTTGTCATCTGTTTTTGGGGGGTTTTTGTTGGTTTTTTTTTTGTTTGTTTGTTTCACTCTGTGTCCCAGGCTGGCCTTGAACTCAAGGCAATCCTCCTGACTCAGCCTCCCAAGTGCTGGAATTACAGGCATGGGCCACCATACCTGGCTCAAACTTATGATCCTCTTTCCTCAGCCTCCCCAATAGCTGAGATTAAAGACATGTGCCATCATGTCCAGCTTACTATGGTCATTTTTAAAAATTTTTATTAAGATTTGTTTGCAGTACATAATGCTGTGGTCTCGATGTATAACAATTCTCTTTCTACCTACACTTGAGTAGGCGGCATAAAATGTGCTGCCAGGATACAGAAAACTTCATGTTTTCCAAGTTCTTCTGCCCGGGTAGTCACAGTTAACAGCAGCAGCAAATGACGTGGGTGGAAAAAGGCAATTTAAAATAACTGAGTAGTGGCCAGTTTACTCACTAAATGAGAACAAAGAATTTCCCTGTAATTTTGCTGATTTTATCAGCACTAAATTAATAGCCCTCTATCCTTTTGTTTTTTGTTTTTATTTTGTTTTATCTTGAGACAGGGTCTCACTATGTAGCCCACACTGGCCTCAAACGTCCAGCAATCCTCCTGCCTCAGCCTCCCACATGCTGAGATTGTAGTCACACACCACCGCACCCAGCGAATAACTTTCTATCTTTTTACTGTTTGCACTTTATAATGATTTTTTTTATTATGATGGTACTGTGGTATATGAACTCAAGGCCTTTGTACTAATATGCATCCATAGCCATCCCACCCCACCCTTTTTGCTTTTGTTGTTTGTTTTTGAGACAGAATCTTGCTAAATCACTAAATTGCTCAGACGTGCTTGAAATTGCAATCCACCTGCCTCAGCCTCCCATGGTGCTGGGATTACAGCCAAGCACCACCGTGCCCAGTAGTATACTTTTTTATCTTATTGTGATTTTTAGTGTTATTAAATATTTTGTAAAAAAAAGAATAAGACTTTTGAATTAGAGTAATTTATAGTAGATTGCTGTAGAGTAGTCTTCAGATTGAGATTAATAAAGTATCAGCTAACTACTAAAACCAGCATAAACGTGGAAAATGCAACCCTTCTGCATTTCTAAACTTTGAGGGACCCGCCAATGTTTTCTCTTTTGCAGGTTGGACCAGGTGGTGATTCATGTAGGGGCACTGAGCCTGAAGGAGTCCCAAGAACTGGTACGTGTGCAGATCCACCTGAGAGAGGTCACAGAGACGCTCCGTGCTTAGCTGAAATTAGTGTTAGTTCTGAGATTGTCAGACGTGATGCTCTACTGGAGGAGGACAGGTGTGGGGCCTCAAGAAGCCAGCATCTAGAAGCAGGCATTGAGCCATAGAAAGGCTGAGGCCCGTGACGATGCTGCAGTAGAACAAGAGAGCGAGGGCCCTTCCTCTAAAGGAAGGAAGACGGGTGTGAGTGTAGCTAACCCTGCAGGCTGAGAGCAGAGCCTAAGCCAACTTCAGTTTTCTCTGGGAAGTGGGAGGCAAGGCTATTGGCTGGACATCAAGGAGAAGGGGAGGGAAGTAATGGATCGAAGAGTAGTGGTAACTGAATTTCTATTGTGGAGAACGGGGATAAATCTACAGTCCAGGAAGATTGTCCGGCGGTGGTGCAAACTAACCGATTGTCAGTGGTGAATCTGTCCTACCACCACCACTCACGCAGCCCTGGAAGTTTTTCTCAGTACACTCTTCAGCTAGACGATAAGGACAAGAGTGCGGGCAAATGGATTGCTGTAGGCTTAGGGATTAACAAGTTAGGGAGAACAAAAGACAAGAGGGGAAGGAGTTTAGGTTGCTGGCAGGAAAGCAGATGATGGCTTTGAGGGCTGAGTGAATTGGTTGAGAAAAGAAAGCACAAAAATGTTTAAAACTGTTTATCACAAAGCCCAGTGCTTGAACTACTGTGAAATAACCATGTTTCCAGAGCTTAGATATTCTAACTGCAAAGATTAAAATAACTTGATCTAACCCAGTATCAAGATATGAAAAATCGTGTCATCCACTAGGTTGGCCACTAGAAAGTAGAGAGGTAATCTTGGAGGAAATCTGGTATTGGGATAATCTGGAATTAGGATGCTCTTCCTAAGGAAGCAGTAATACAGGTGCCTGTCCATCTATAACTCTCCACTAGACAGTACTTGAATAGACACTACTCCCTACCCCCTCATGGGTATTTTCTTTCCCTTTGCTTTCAGCTAATGTTATTCTTCTACTCTTCTCCTAAACAGAAAACTAAACAAGTGATTAAAATACATCACATTTAGCCGGGTGTAGGGGCACATGCCTATAATCCCAGCACTCTGGAGGCTGAGGCAGGAGGATCGCTGCACGTTTGAGGCCAACCTGGGCTGCACAGTAAGTTTAAGGCCAGCCTGGATGACAGAGCAAGACCCTCTGTCAAACAAACAAATATATCACATTTTGATTCTGTGTTACTGAAAGTATAAAAGTATATCAATGTCCTGATTGGTCTGTCTTTAAACTATATCCCAAACTTCTCTTTTAAATCTCCAATTAACTTTTTTTTTTTTTTTTTTTTTTTTAGACAGGGGTACCGGGAACCGAACTCACGACCTTGCGCTTG
>NW_004955406.1:21655453-21678031 GCF_000276665.1 Chinchilla lanigera
TTTTTTTTTTTTTTTTTTTTTTGAGACAGGGCCTCACTGTGCAGTTCAGGGCCTTGAACTCACTATGTAGCCCAGGCTGGCCTTGAGCTGGCAGTGATCTTCCTGCCTCAGCCTCCTGAGTGCTGGTATTATAGGCTTGTGCTCCCATGCCTGGATCTAATTTACTTCTACAGAAAGTTAATCATATCTATTAGATACTGATATTGTAAGTTAAGATCTCATCAAGAAGGCCCTTTCCCCTGGGTGGTGAAGCATGTTCCGAAGCAGTCAACAAACATCTGCCGAGGCCCTGCTGTGTGCCTGGCTCTGTGACTGACCTGGACACAAGGGTGAAGAAGATCTGCACCCTGCCCTTGGAGGATTCACACTCTAATTAGGGGACGGTCACCACATACAGCTGTCCTACAATGTGATACAGGTCTTGGTGCTGGACTTGAGGTAGATTAAAAATATTGTGAGGTGCACGGCCAGAGGAAATGTTAATTTTTTTCTAGGGGAATTTGAGAAAACCTCAGAAGTATGGTGCAATCTGTCTTGTGATGTGTATAATCTTCTCTTAACTTCTCAGCTGCCTTCCCAACCTGCCACTAGATAAGAAAGACAGTATTATCCAGTAGGCTGAACAGTGGAAGACATTATACCTGCAAGAGTCTCTCCTCACAGTTACAACTTAAATTAACCACACATTTCCCTAGCAAGGCTTTTTGCACTGACAGAATCCAAGGAAGTATTAAGTGCCTGGCTTTTCTCCACTAGGGACCTCTATTTTGCAACCTGTGATTTTTCTGGCAATGACACCCTCATTAATTTGGCCAATTTTTCCACTCTCTAAAGGTACTCTGATGTCTGAGCTGCAGATGACTGTAATAAATCACTTAATCTAGTATGTTCTTCTTGTAAAGGCCCAACACGCAGCAGAAATAGGAGCTGATGGCATTGCTATCATTGCACCTTTCTTTTTCAAGCCATGGAACAAAGGTAAATCGCTGGGTCTGGATGCACAGCACCTCGCACTGTCTACTTCTCACACCATTCAGAGTAGTCATATGTAATACATGACGTCATACGGCTGGAAGTTGCAAGGGTGTAGTGGTTCTCTGGAATACTTGCTCCCCCTACATCTATTACATACATTGCTTTAAAGCACTTTAATTCTTTTGCCAGTAATCTGATTGGATCATCTACTGAGCCCTGGTTGGAGGGTACCTAGCCGGTCAGTTACATATGTATCAGAATCACATGCAAAGCACAGAACTATTTTTCTCAAGACAGGGGAGTACAGGAGAATGGCCTTTTGAAACTACAGATGCTTTTGAGAGTTGATGAGTAATGATAAGTTTGAAAAGAGATTTAACAAAAAGGTCCTTCGTCTTCCAAAACATCAGAACTTCCTCCTCTACTTCCTACTCCATGGAAACTATTTATGTATCCAAGTATACCAAGACTTTTTAATCATTATTGATCAGCAATAAAAGAAATGCAAAGGTTAAAAATAGATATTATTTATACCCATGATTAAAAAAATCCATAGCTAAACATTTAACAGTTCAAAATCATCATGAAATATCACCTACTGTTGGTAGATACAAAATTGTTAATGTTGGAAGTAACTTAAACATTGCTAATTTAAGATTTATTTTGTTTTGTTTTGTTTTTTGAGGCAAGGACTCAATAAATAGTCCAAGCTGGCCTTGAACTCACTATGTAACCCAGGCTTGCCTCCCGCTCACAACAATCCTCCTGCCTCAGCCTCCTGAGTGCTGGGATTGCAGGCGTGTGCTACCATACCCAATCTAATTTGAGAATTTAGAATGAACATTTTAAAAGTTTTTCACATGGGTTTGCACATTGCTATATAAGCAGAACTTCTAAGAGGCAAAATAATGAATTATACATAATTTTATCTGAAACACGTATCACAGACTAAGTCATCAGAGTGTTGAGGGGAAGTACATAAAATTCTCTTTCCTACTATTTAGTTGCAGCCAAAGGATAAGCAGTTCCACTGGACTTATTTGTCCTCTGCAGTAATTTCCAGCTGGAGCTCACCTGAGAGGACACAGGGAGTTGCTCTCCCTCAGTAAATAGTGCCCTCTGGTCTGTCTGGACCTCTCCAAGCTCTGGTTGATTGTTTGTAAAATGTGCCACCGGTTTTATAACTTCATCCTTGAAGCAGATGTTGTTTATGCTTTCGTTGTCATTTTCTCAGTAACAACCGTAGTACTTTGATTCTTGGGCACAGTCTCTGCCACGTCTAGCCCTCTGCCTTGAGAGGACAGGAGTCCCATCTGACTGGTGTCTGGTTTTTACAAGAGCATGAGATGATTGTCTATTACAATATGGGGAAGTTTGCACCAATTTATTTATTTATTTATTTATTTTGGAGGAGCGGGGTTAGCTAAGGAGTGGGTCCAGGGCCTTGGGCATGCTGAGTATGTGCTCTACCACTGAGCTATACCCTCAGCCTTGATTTTTTAATGGCAGTTTAGTATGGTAGGAAAATAATCATTATATTTTGGGCTTTCCACAGAAAGGAAAATAAAGTCTTAATGAAATGGTTGAAAAGATATTGCAGGGCTGGGTATACAGCTCAGCGGCACAAGCACCTGCCTGGCAAGTGTAAGGTCCTGAGTTCAATTCCCAGTACCAGAAAAAAAAAAAAAAAAAGACATTGCAATAGCGGTATCAAGAATGGTGAGGAGAAGTCAAGAATTTTCAGCTCCCGAGGCAGATGGTTGCGTTTCATCAGATAATTCATTTTTTACCAAGGAAAGCCCCTGTTTTACCCTTGTTCACACCGTGACTTCTCCTCCTGTCCTTGCAGATGTCCTGATTAATTTTCTAAAGGAAGTGGCGGTGGCTGCCCCTTCATTGCCATTTTATTACTATCACATTCCTGCCTTGACGGGGGTAAAGAGTAAGTACTGCTTCTCTTGATGTTTCCTCCGGACTCTCACACCTTACCCTCTTTCACTAAAAATACCCCACTCCATCCTACAAACGCACAGCATTACTGGTGAGCCAGTTCAGGTTGCCCCAAAATACGCCGCCATCCTATTCCAGCCCTTAGCAGCCATTTACATCACCTTTAATGGAAGTTCATAAGTACAGAAGAGTTGGCCTCCAGGCGCTTAGAGCGCACACTCTGTCCCTGCATCACTTAGGCCTCTGATTCTCAGAAGACACAAGATCACAAGCCTGGCAAGGGCAGGACAGTCTCCACCTTGTACCTACCGTATTCTCAGCACCCAGCCCATAGGAAGGTATTGCGATTTTTGCTGACTTTTCCTCGAGCTTTTCTGTTAGTAGTCCTATACTTTTCCAGTGAGATGATTTTTCACAATTAGAAGAAATTGGTTAGATTATTTTTAAAGCCATTATTTTCTACATTCTATAAAAAGAAAAAAAATGGAGACTGTGCTTTATATAAATTCTGAGGAAAAACAAAGTGCTTCCCACTCCTTACTCTCACACTCCCCATTCAACACTAAACGCTTTACCTCTGGTCCCCAAAATGAAATACTCGTATGCGTGGGGACTTCACCCCACTAACAACGGCTCCTCCATCGGACACTAGTGGGGTGTCCAGTAACTCAGCTCCATTCTGACACTGTCTGACTCAAGATAGCATCTGATCGCACGGGCCAAGGATTCAGTCTCAGGAGACTGTCCCTGCTTCAAACATCAGTCTCCAGACCCTGCTTTCAATCTCTGCTTCTGATGAATTGGCAATGTCAGTATTCCCACAACACCCCCCACTTCAGGTTTGACTGATTTGCTAGAGCCACTCACAGAACTCCGGGAAACGCTTCACCTACTGTTATCTGTGTGCTACAAAGGATACTTGGAGGATACAGATGAGGAGATACATAGGGAGAGAAACTTGGAAAGGGATAGAGAGCTTCCATCTCTTCCCTGGGTTCACCATCCTTCAGGAGTCTCCATGTGTTCAACAACTCAGAAACTCTCTAAACCCCGTCCTCTGGGGTTTTATGAAAGCTTTATTATATAGGCATGATTGATTACATTATTGGCTATTGGTGATCAATTCAACCTTCAGACCTCTCCTCTCCCAGATATTGGGGAATGGAACTAAAAGTCCCAACCCCCTAATCACATGGTTAGGTCCTGACATCCACACTGTCCAGGAGCCCACCAGAAGTCACCTCATTAGATCACAAAACACTTCTGTTGACCTGGGTGTGGTGGCGCACATCTGTAATCTCAGCACTGAGGAGGCTGAGGCAGGAGGATCACCATGAGTCCTAGGCCAGCCTGAATCACAAAGTGAGACCTTGTCTCTAAATAACAAGGAAAAGCAAAAGAACAAGATGCTCTGTCACCCAACACATTCCAAAGGATTTAGAAATCATCAGATGATGATCACAAAGGAAATTCCAAAAGTCTTAGAAACACCACTTCAGAAACCAGGGTCCAAAAGCAAATATCACAGTGGTGGCGAACCTATGGTACAGGTGCCACTGCAGGCTGCTTGTGATCATTGAAAGCTCTAAAAGGTTCGCCATCACTGAAATATCAAAACAGAAGATTGTCCTAGTTCCTCCATCTGCAAGGCTTTTGAGAGCACTGTCACAGGAACTGTGAGGAGAGACCAAGTATACAGATAGCCACCATCACAATATCCAGCTAGTGTCCTCAAGGAGTGGAAATTTTTGGATTATAATTTAACAGTTCAGGGGCTGAGGATTTAGCTCAGCGGCACAGCACCTGCCTGGCAAGTGCAAGGTCGTGAGTTCGATTCTTGGTACCGGAAAAAAAAAAAAAAAAAAACAATATAATTTAACAGGTATGGGGCTGGGGATTTAGCTCAGCCGCATAGCACCTTCCTGGCAAGTGCAAAAAAAAAAAAAAAAAAAACAATATAATTTAACAGGTATGGGGCTGGGGATTTAGCTCAGCCGCATAGCACCTTCCTGGCAAGTGCAAGTTTGTGAGTTCGATTCCCAGTACCGGAAAACAAACAAACAAAAATAATAATAATAATAATTTAACAGGTGCATAGGAACCGCTTAGCAGGGGCAGGTGATCATGCCACCTGCTGTCCACTCTGGCAAACAACAGCCCAAGCTGCTCAGGGTTGACACAAGACCATGCGAGATCTTGTTTGATGGTCTCTGCTGCTGGATGGATTGATGGGCATTTATTGTTTTGAACAGTTCGTGCTGAGGAGTTGTTGGATGGGATTCAGGATAAGATCCCTTCCTTCCAAGGTCTGAAATTCAGTGACACCGACCTCCTAGACTTCGGGCAGTGTGTTGATCAGAATCACCAGCGACAGTTCTCTTTCCTCTTTGGGGTGGACGAGGTAAGTCACTCCCTGGTGTGTCCCAGCAGGGCAGTTTCTCTCCAAAGCAGTCCATGAGGCTGTTTATATGGTAGCATCTCTCCACTTTCACTTTTTCATAAAAGTGAATGTGCCCTGTCTGTCTCTCATTAGCAGCTGCTCAGTGGCCTGGTGATGGGAGCAACTGGAGCGGTGGGCAGGTAAGCGTGACCCACCACACTATTGATGCCAGAAATTTGATTACAAATAACGTTAGCTGGGTGTGGCGGCATACTCCTACAATTCCAGCACTTAGAAGGCTGAGGCAGGAGGGTCACTATGAGTTTGTTGCAGGTTTGAGGCCAGCCTGAGCTACATAGTGAGCTCCTATCTCAAAAAAAAAGAAAAAAAAAAAGTTGATTACAGATAGCAAAAATCCATTCAAATTAGATTATGTAAAAGAAGGTAAATTTTACTTTATTACAGAATATTAGGAAGTTAACTGGGCATGGTGGCACAGTCCTGTAATCCCAGCTAATAGCAATGCCTAGTTTGGATAATTTAGAGACTTAGTGAGGCCTTGCCTCAACATAAAAAAAATTTAAAAGGGTTGGCAGTGTAGGTCAATGTGAAGGCCCTGGAGTCAATCCCCAGTACCAGAAAAAAAAGAAAATCCAAGTCAATAACTTTTTTTTAGTGCTGAGGATTGAACCCAGGGCCATGCCACTTGAATGTTCTGCCACTGAGCCACATGCCCGGTGCTGTTCATTTTATTTTTATTTTATTTTATTTAAGACAATGTCTTGCTGACTTTGACCCTGTGGTCCTCCTGCCATGGCCTCCCTTGCAGCTAGGATTACAGGCATGGGCCACCATGCCTGTCCTTTGGCAGTCTTTTTTTGAGAAAAGTAGAAACTAGGCCCCTTTCCAGGGGTTGGAGAACATGACTTATGTTAAGTCCCTGTAATATGATAAGCACTTAATAAATGGTCCTTAACTTTATTATTACATTAGTAGTCACACCGAAGCCTTCTGGCGAGGAACTGAGATGATTTGTTGGGATTTGCTACTTTTACTGTGGTGCTCCCTGCACCCGGTTTCTCAGCACAGTGCTTTAGGACTCAGCTCGGGTGCTTGATTTTGTCCCCAGTTCTCCCGCACTGTGTGTGCCCTGGGCCGAGTATTGGCCTCCATCAAACGCACCCTGTGACCAAACACACCTCTTCTTTTTTTAAACCCCTTTTCCACTTTCTTCCTTTTCCTGCCCCTTTGGTGCTCCCTGCCTTCCCTGCTGCACCGTTCATTCACTGGCGAACCCAGAGCTGAAGACAGCCTGACCCCCTATGGACAGGACCTGAAAATAGGAATAGGGATACTTGGGTCGTTTTTGTGCTTTTTAAACAACAAAAGTGTGAAGATCTTGGCCTTCCCCGGTGAGTTACTGAACTTGCAATATTTGCACTTGTCTTGTCAGCACTTACAACTACCTGGGAAAAAAGACGAACCAGATATTGGAGGCCTTTGAACGGAAGGACTTCTCTTCAGCCCTGAAGTATCAGGTGAGCTTTTTCTTCCCATCACGTAAATCACAGCCTTTTTCCTCCCCTACTTGAAGATCTTTTCTCCTCTTTCATCTGCATTCCTGCCACATCTGCCCTCGTTAAAGTGGCCTCACTGCCCCCTTGCTGTACCTTTTTGTTTGTTTCTTACTTTTTCTAGTTTGCAACTGAATCTTTCCCCTGTGTGTCTAAGTAAGGCAGGCCTCACAAGGGAATGAGTTCTCTGTTCTTCCTGGAAAGGTCCTTATTTTTACCCTATCTTCACAGTACTTTTTTTTTTTTTCCAGTACAGGGAATCAAACTCACAACCTCGCACTTGCCAGGCAGGCGCTGTGCCTCTGAGCTAAATCCCCAGCCCCTTCACAGTACCTTTGTGACTATAAAATAGCAGTCACAAGTTCCTGGGAAAATGACCTCACGTGGCCATCATTTTGAGGATGTCCCACTTGAGTCATCAGAGAGTTTGAGGAAGCTGTGAAGCCAGAGAACCTAAGACAAGGAAGGCTTAATCCAAAGTCAGGGCAGATTGGTCCTTCCCACCCTGAAAATGTGCTGAGAATAGCAAGCATCACCAGGCAGGAAATAAGAGCCTCATGGGAAATCCAAAGGGAGACCCAGCTATGAAACAGGAAGAGAAAGGCGGCCTGCCTGATGTGTTACAGAGAAGACATGGCTGCTGGGAATGCTACACAGAAAACAGCCTGTCTGTCCAGGGAAAGAAAACCATCACTGAAGGATAGAACCAGCCTCACTACCAGTCCCTGGAGAGTAGCTAGGTGGTGGCGCACACCTGTAATCCCAGCACTTGGGAGGCTGAGGCAGGACTGTGACAAGTACAAGGCCACCCTGGGCTACATGGTGAGATGCTGTCTCAAAGAAAACCAAAAAATATCTGCAGAGGATGTACTCTTCAGAGAAATGGAAGGAAGAGAAAGGAAATAGGGTAGACAAGGGAGGAAGACCTCTAGGGGTCCAGAGCCATGGAGATTTTCAGGATAATGTGAGTGCTCGGAAGATAAGTGGGGATGGAAGGGCATACGCAAAATCGAAGCAAGTGGTTGGTCCTAATAAAACTCACATGAGAGGTCTATTTGAATGGGAGCTAGAGGGAGTATCCTGTTGCTCCATCCGCCAGACAGCAGGAGGCAGCAGGGCGCAGGGCGGACCTGGTTATTCCCACCATTAGGCCTCAAAGCTGAGCCAGCAGAAGTCTACACCTTCCTTATGTTTCAGTAGTTACCTTTGTCCGGCCCCAGACCAAATGAAGTGAAGAGCAAGAACAGGACCGGAGGCTGTGCCAACTGAACTAAACACTGGCAAGACTTTGTTCTAAATTAGGATGACAGAAGTGTACTGATGGTGCCCTCTCATAACCCCAGCACTCTGGGGGGATGAAACAGGCACATGGTAATTTTGAGCCCAGCCTAGGAAATTTAGTGAGACCCTGTCTCAAAATTCAAACAAAATTTTAAAAGGTGGTAGAGGGTGGGGAGATAGCTCAGTGAGAAGGCCCTGGGTTCAGTAACCAGTACCGCAAAAAAAAAAAAAACACCAAATTAGGATAACAAGCCTGAATGATAGAAGTGCTACCATCTCTTTGCAGGCCTTGTTTCTTGTTGTTATTGTTTCCTTAGTTTTGTAAAAGTTGTTTCTGGAAATCTCAGTCTGCTCTGAGGCAAAGGACAGTGCAGACACAAATGGAGTAAAGTGAGGTAGGTGTGATGTTAACCCTCCGCAGGCTGATTCCGTTTCTATCTCTTTTTCCCTTTTGTCCCTACTCAAATCATCTCATTCAAAATCGTGTTGGTAAGGAATTCCGTTCACCACGTGCTCTGCCTTCTTGCAGAAGGCAAGGGTGACAGGGACTCATTTACTCATATGCCAGGGGCTACTCTGGCATACGGGTAATTTATACCAGGGGCCTAACTTCAGTAAAGCCTGCTACCACCCTCCAGAGCATTCAGTCAAGTGCAGGCAGACAGGTAAAAGTTAGGGCTCTGCTTAGCCACATTCAGTCTCCTGGACTTAAGTGCCATCTGTTACATTTACATGACTGAAATGACATGTGTACAAACATATTCCTTGCAGTTGTGTTCATAACAGCAAAAGACAGAGACAGCCCGAATGTCCATCTGTAAGGCAGTGACCAAATACATTATGCCCAAGTTATGCCGTGGAATTGTACGCAGCCCTTGAAATGAATGACATCTCTGTGCTGCCCTGGAAAGGCCTGCGTGATGTATTAAATGGAAAAAAGCAGCACAGTACAGGATAGTAAATGTAATGTACTATAGATCGTTCAAGGGAGAGCATGTATTTATGTTTATAAGGTTTTTAATATTAAGATTATATTCTATATTGAATTTTATTTTAAGTAGACAGCTGGTTAAAATAGCATAAATATCTTACACATTTTGATAAATATTTTTCAACATAAGAGTAAAATGTCTTTGAAAATGTATCTCTCCCCCCCCACCCCACCGCCTTACCAGGAATCAAACTCACAATCTTGCGCTTGCCAGGCAGGCGCTGTGCCACTGAGCTAAATCCCCAGCCCCGAAAATGTATCTCTTAAAGAGGCAGCTGAGGTTCTTTTTACCAGTTTGCTCATGGATATATGGATGAATTGTAACACCAGGATTAGTTAGGGTTCAGCTGTGTTTTTAAAGCAGTAAGTGCTGCACAACCCTGTCCATATAAAACAGTACATATGAATGGAAGTTCTGTTGCAGTGATGTCACTCAATTCTTTGAACACTTTTGGGTCATATGCCAAAATTAGAATGTTCCGTTGTTAATGATTTCCACCTGACAACCTGGGGGCGCAGTGTTGACAGCAAAGAATTAAAAACTCTCGGATTTTCAGGATCACTTGTTATCCATTAGTTAGAAGAAACACCCTACATTCCTTACCAGTATCAATACTATCTCTGTGTGTGTGGTTCCCCCCTACACTCCATTCTACCCTACTCCACTCCACCCCACCCTGTGCTGGGGATGGAACCTAGAGCCTCATGAATGCTAGGCAAGCACTCTACCACCGAGGTACACCCCACTTCTCAGCACTAACATTGTAATTAATGCTTTTATCTGGTGCCCCAAAGGTATCCTACGGTAGGGATAATAGTGATCTATTTTTTCAAAATCAGAACAGGACTGTTGATCAGCTTTAGAAAACAGCACTTGTAGAAGTTGACCTAGAAGTTTATTATTATAAACCTAAGCCTTGGCCAAGTATCCCTTAGGTATCTTGGAAGGTACCCCACAAGTACAAGTAGTCCAGCTTGAAAACTACTGCACCAGGAGGTCAGTTTACCTTGGGAGCTTGATGGATAAGGGGTGCGTTCCCACTTCCCTCGCCAGGGCAGTCTTATCACTGGAGCTTCTTTCTCTGCGTGGGCCAGTTCTGTAAAGCCTGTGTGCGTGGAAAGATCCTACTTTATCCTGGATGGATGTCAACCATCCTAACTTGGCTGACCCACCACACACACACACACACACACACACACACACACACACACACTCAGAAAATGTGATGTGCAGACTTCTTAGAGTTTCTGTAACTTAACTTCTAAATTCTTCTAATTCTTTTCACTGTTCAGCAATATTGACTGTAGATGTGTTTGTTCCTTTCTAGTTTTGTATCCAGCGATTTATCAACTTTGTGGTCAAACTAGGTAAGTGCCACTCTCTGCTCTGTCTATTGCTGCCAAATGTCAGGGAAATGGGATTGTGTCACTTCCTCTGAGAGTTTAACAAGAACACTGCTACTTCTCTGTCACAAGCAGGGTTTTGTTTCCTATACACATCCTCAGGGCCAACCCTATAAAATCGTGAAGCAAACTCTCTCGGTAGTCTTTGTCAGTCTTCTTCCAGTCTCTCTTTCCTTTTAGCATCTTGTGATCCATCACAGACACACCTCATTTTCTATTCTTTTTCTCTTACACTATCAGCAATTCCTTCCTTCCCATGCCTCTGCACATTAAAATTCTACTCCTGAACTTGGAAGGTGGCAGATCTTATTCAGCCAAATGACTGACAGCTCTCCCAAGAGTATGTGAAAATTTAAAAAGAGTTCATTAGCACAAGTAAGCTTACATGGAGGGAGATTTGATAATATATCAAAGTAAAATTGGGGGAAGTACAGCGAATTAGACTGGAAAAAACATTCCAGAATCTTACTCCAAAACAAATGACAATATTCGCTCCACTTCTGCAAGAGATGGGCCCTTGGGCCAGTTGGACCCACGCCAAGTCCAGCTAAAGTTCAAGTGTACTCTTGGAAGACATCCTTCCTCCTCCTCGGAGCCTTTCTGCCTTGTCCTACTTAGCTACACCTCCCTCTCCATGCACCTGTTCCACTGTACCCCCATTCCCAGGGGCACAGCTCGCCCTCTTAGTCTTTCCGGAGCAATATTTCCATATATTTTTCCACTTTTATAACTTGTGCCATATTTCAGTGCCACCCCTGCTATTAATTACCTTTTATTATTTCCATGTCCTAAGCACACTCTTCACAAGATTATGGGTATGATGTGATAGTTATATGCTCCTAAAGTACATTAAAATAGATACCAAAATACTAAAATCTTAAAAGAACTAAAAGCTTGCCTCTGTACCACATAAGATGACATTGCTTACCAGCAATGATACTGCAACAGTTTTATAAAAAATGACTGAAAGATATTACTTGAAAGAATTTACTGTTGCTAGATATCTTTGGGGGGGGTGTTGCTCAGTTTCTACTGTACCTAAATGAATTTAATAAAAGAAAGCTTCCAGGCATAGTGGTACATGCCTGTAATCCCAGCTGCTTTAGAGGCTGAGGCAGGAGGATTGCAAGTTTGAGGACACCCTGGGCAATTTAGTGAGACCCTGTTTCAAAATAAAAATTTTTAAAAAGTGATAGGGATTGCTGGGCGTAGTGGTGCACACCTGTAATCCCAGCACTCAAGAAGCTGAGAAAGAAGAACAGTTGCAAGTTAGAGACCAGCCTGGGCTACAAAATGAGCTCAAGGCCAGCCTGAACTGCATAGTGAGACCCTGTCTCAAAAAGACAAAAAAAAAAAAAGTGATAGGGATGTAATTCAGTGATAGAGTTTGCCTAGCATGTGCAAAGCTCTGGGTCAACCCCCAGAGAAAAGAAGGAAGGAAATTAGGAAGTTAGTTCTTATTATTATCTTAAATCCAATAGGCAACCAAAAAACAAGTCACAGATAGTGATAGATAATTTTGAGATATATTTTCTGCATATTAATAATTACTTGCTTTTTATCTGTTTTAGATGAAGTCTTCATCTTCTATCAGTTCAGAAAAAGTCTCTGCTTTTTTTTTACTTTTTTTATAGGGGAGTTTTGAGACCACCCCATAGGAAAAGTTCTCTATGTGGTGCATGCTGGCCTTGAACTCATTATGTAGCCCTGATTTGCCTCAAACTTAGAGCAACCCTCCTGCCTCAGCCTCCCAAGTGCTGAGATCACAGACATGTGCCACCATGCCTGGCCAAATCTCTGCTCTTTTCTGTGAATGTTGCCTTAACTGCATTCAAGTCTCTCATTCGAAAAACCTATTAGAGCCAGGTGTAGTAACACACGCCTGTAATCCCAGCAGTTGGGATGCTGAGACAGGAGGATTACCACAAGTTAGAGGCTAATCAGGGCTACACAGTGAGTTCAAGGGCAGCCTGAATTATGTAGTGAGACCCTGTCTAAAAAAAAAAAAAAAAACCTATTAGATGAATTTTGGATCTACTCAAATCTGTATCTTCATTTTTTAAAAATTTTTTGTCATTTTGAGACAGAGTTTCACTACGTAATTCGGGCTGCCTTGAATTCATTATGTGTAGCCCAGGCTGACCTTGAACTCGAAGTGGTCCTACTGCCTTAGCCTCCTGAGTGCTTGGGATTACAGGCATGCACCACCATGCCCAGCTAGAATCACCAGTTCTTAGCTGTGTTTCTCACTGTTTAGTTTCCCTCAATATACAGTGTTTTCCCATTTCCAGTATTTCTTTTTGGCTTCTTCCCCAAATCTACCTGTTCTTCATCCATGTGCTCTTCTTTTAGCCTGTGGCTCGTATTCCTTCCTTTGTTCGTGAGGTCTCTTTCAGAATTTTCTGTCATCTCTTTTTAGATTATGAATTTTGCCATTTGTGCATTTGGAGTCTCTTGTACTCCTTTTTCTCATGTACTTTGCAATTTCTAGCTCTGAGCTCATCTTCAGAGACTGTTGTTTTCTGGATAATCCACTCTACAGTACTCTTGGTTGTAAATCGCCCTGTCAAGTAGTTTCCATCTGCCAGTGCTAGGACAGTTTAGTTTCACCAGTTCTACCCAGTCGTCAAGTCAATTTCCTAGTCTGATACCTATACCAAGTGCAGAATGCAAATTTGAATCCAGTATTCACCGGTAGCCTAGACCTGAGATTTTTATGTAGCCCAGGCTGGCCTTGAACTCATGGCCATCCTCCTGCCTCAACTTCCCAAGCACTAGGATTAAAGGCGTGCACCACAATGCCCAGCTGTGGGATTTCTTTCGCTAGTTCTTTTCCCTCAACAGCCCTGGCAGGAGTCCAGCTTCCTTACCACTCTATCCCCAGGCCAGTGGGCAGCGTTGTGGTTGCTGGTTTCTGTTGCTTTTCATATTACGAAGCTGGCCGCTTGTTTTACACAGGAGGTTTAAATCCCTGCCCAGGCTCAAGGTTTTATCTTCCCTTCCAGTGCCAGCTTTATAACTGCAGCACAAACAGCAGCAGTGAGTCATAAGTCACCTGAAACAATGCAGTTTCTCAGAGACTTCTCAGATAAGCTTTAAGTAAACTTTGCCCTAGCAAGAAACAGTATGTACCTAAATCAGACTGTCCTTAGGGGCTATTTCCTTTCTGCTCCTCCTCATCTCTGCAACTCCTTTATTCCTCACACCTTTCTTTGGTTCTTCCTTTTGGGTTTTAAGCTTGACTTCGAGTCTCTCTTTTATTTTACAGTTTGTCAATAACATCTTCCAGCATTTCTGTGCATTTCAAGGAGGAAGAGGGATTTCCTATGTCTTCCTCATCAGTCATATTTTTTTGTTGTTTTTTTATTTTTTTTATTTTTTGAGAGAGGGTCTCGCTATACAGTTCAGGCTGACCTTGAGCTCACTTTGTAGCCCAGGCTGGTCTCAAACTCACAGCAATTCTCCTGCCTCAGCCTCCCAAGTGCTGGGACTACAGGCATGCGCCACCACACCCAGCTCTCGGTCATACTGACGACTAATGTTCCCATTTTTTTTTTTCACCTTCTCGTAGGATGGTCATTCCTGTTAGGCATGTGAGCTCTTCCTTGGGTAAAGTGGACAGGACCAGGCACATTTCCTCAGTTATGTTTTCTCTTTAGGTTTTGGAGTGGCACAGACCAAAGCCATCATGACGCTGGTGTCTGGGATTCCGATGGGCCCACCCCGGCTCCCCCTGCAGAAAGCTACCAGAGAGTTTACCGACCGTGCAGCAGCCAAGCTCAAGAGCCTGGATTTCCTCCCCTTTGCTGAATTAAGGGATGGAAACTTGGAAGCCTGTAGCTAGGGCCTCTCTATAAACCAGCCTGTGTACACTGAAAACTAACCTACCTTGAATAACACATTCTTTCCTCAGGGACTTTTCAAATGAACTTGAACTAAACTTTCTCTTGGCAAATGAAATCTCACATTAATCAACAAGTATTTAAGTATCTAACTGTAAGCCTAAAATGTCTTATTTTGTGAAGAGGCAAAAACTCAGAAAGGAGTCATGGACCCTAAGCTTTCATTTCACAGATTTTTTACAGGGAAATTTCTGTTTATATGGATGAAATGGAATCAAGGGAAAAATTATAATTAATTATTTCCATATGCCTTTGAGAATGTTTGTTATCTTGATTTCTGGTTATTAACCTTATTTTAAGGTTTTCTAACTTTTAAACCACTATAATGTACTGTCATTTTAATAAATACTCATTTGGAATCCAGGAAAACTCTTGTGTTGCGTTTAGAAAAAGATTTAATTTTAATACCAAATTGCAACATGATCCAAATATATTTGTTGTTTTTTTTGTTGTGTTGTTTTGTTTTTGAGACACTATGTAGTTCAGTCTGGCCTTGAACTCCCTGCAATCCTCCTGCCTCAGCCTCCTGAGTACTGAGGTTACAAGCGTGTGCCACCATGCCTGGCTGATTCAGCTGTATACAATTCACACACCAGTTCATTTGGCCACTTAGTCTAACTCTAAAACATCTGCTTTCAGATTAATTTTGATGTCACAATTTTCCCCGAAAACTTTGGGTCAGGTTGGGACTTGTGTCTGCTGCTGTAACTCAAGGGCTTTCAGCGTGGTGGTGTGGTCTGGATGTAACGCGCATACGCAAAAATCTTGGTCCTTAGCGTGGAGATGTGGGAGGTGGTGGGCCTTTAAGAGCAGGCCTGGTGGGAGGTCCTTAAACCCTAGAGGGCTGCCCACAGAGGGGATCCTGGTCTCCTAGAGTTCTTTTTTATGCAAGCCTTTGCCTGAGCCCCGACTTGCTTCATGGCTTCCTATTTATCCACGTTATCTCTTTCTTGAAAGTGCTCCTGCCATCCACCATGGAGCCTTCACCAGAGCTGACACCATGCTCTGTAGCCTCCAGAACTGTGAGCCAAATAAACCTCTTTTCTTTATAAACACCAGCTTCAGGTATTTTGTTATAGTACCAAAAATGAACTTGGACTAGGGTAAAACAAAGGGATCCACCCTCAGGGCTTGAGTGATAGGCCCTTCTAGAGCATCCGCTCCTGAAAGCAGTTCAGGTTTTTTTCTCTTCATACTTTGCCAAAGATGAATTTGAGTCTCTTCTTTGTGCTGTACTGTAGAGAGCATCTTAAAGCCAAACATTTCAAAAAAACAGGACTTCTGCACAGTTTCTGTGTTCATTTCCAGCCTCAGCAATTTTCCTCTTTGCTAGACTGCGTTGCCTCAGAGCAAAAACAGGGCCCTAAGAATGACCCTTCACAATTTCAGCTCCTCCTGTCATCCCATGTCTCCCAGCCACTTGGGAGGTTCAAAGGCTGAGGATCACAAGTTCTAGGCCAGCCCTGCATATTTAATGAGACTTTATCTTGGAAAAAAATAAAAAGGACACAGCTCAGTATAAAGGTTCTGGATTTTAAACATAGGTAGACTGAATGATTTAACAGAAATTTTTTGCAGTTCTGGAGGCTAGGATGTCCAAAATTAAGGTGGTGGTGAGGGCCTGCTTCCTGGTTTGGAAGTAGATGTCTTCTTGCTTACTGTATCCTCATATGGAAGAAAAAAGGCTTTTCCCAAGTCTTTCTCTTTTCTTTCTTTTTCAGTTTTTTTGAGACAGGGTCTTGCTATGTAGTTCAGCTGGCCTTGAACTCACTATATGACCCAAACTGGCCTTGAACTCATGGCAATCCCCCTGCCTCAGCCTCCCAAGTGCTGGGATTGCAGGCATAAACTGCCATGCCTGGCTCAAATCTTCTTCTTATAAAGACATTAATTCCATCATTGGACTCCACTCTTAGGACTTCATCTCAACCCAATTACATCCCAAAAGTCCCACCTCCAAACACCAACACATTGGGGATTAAGGCTTTAATGTAAGAATTTGGAATGGGGAGAGGTCAGGACACAAATGTGCAATTTGAAGCAGAAGATAGCTGCAGATAGTTGAAATCATGTGAGGAGCAAGACTGCTAGATAGAGTGTACAGTATATGGGATGCTGGGAACAGAACCTGGGCCTAACTGGCATTTCTGGTAGATACAGAGGACAAGAAATTGCACAGGAGTCGGATGGAGCGATGAGAGATACAGAAGTGCTCGGTGACCATTTGCTTTGGGAGTCTAGTCTTTGGAGGACAATGTAAAGCCAGGAAAAAAATAAGCAGCTGGCAAGGGTCATAAGACTGAAGGGCTACAGGGTCTCCCAACTACTTCTGAAGGCCTCTTGGTAATGTGGAAAGTCCCAGAAACTTAGCAGTCTAGTCCTACAGCAGCTGGCATCTCCCGCCCCATCCCAGGCTCCAGTCTCAGGACGCATACTGCAGCACAGATCAGAAACAGCATGACTCATCAGGCATAGTGGCACAAGCCTGTAATCCCAGTACTTGGGAGGCTGAGGCAGGAGGATTGCTGTGAGTTCAAGGCCAGCCTGGGCTACATAAGTGAGTTAAACGTTGTTTTCATGCAGTCTCAGTATTATAAGCGATTCCAAGGGCTTCCCACATTGCAAAGAAACAAAAAGAGGAAGGAAAGAGAAGAAAAGAAAAAAAACAAATGAACAAACAAAACCCAGAGCTTCCAAAGACTCACCAAGAATATTCACAATGGCTCTCTTCATGTTACCCAAAACTAGAATCAACCCAAGTGGCCATCAGCAGAATCGTGGAGAACCTGAAAGGGACAAAATTCAGCAGTTTTCGGAGCCCTGCTACATCCCACGGCACAGATGAATCTCAACAGTGCTGTGTCAAATGAAATAAACCAGACACAAAACAGTGCATACTAGGACTCTGCTGAGAGTGTGTGATTCAGCAGCGCATATGCTCAACTTGGAACAATTCCACTCCCAGAGCATGGTGTTCAGAAGTTTCTGAGTGAGCCCAAGTGTCACCAACAGCATCCTGCTCAAGACAATCACAGGCCCCTTAAGTCCTAGTGCTGGTTCCAGGCATTCGGATTTCCTTCCGGAGGCCTCCATTCCTTACTCGTGTGAGGAGCAGAGTTAGGTGATGGACCAAAGTATCCTCCTCCACCTCTCAGCATCTGTTTTCAAATGTAGCTGTTTGTCATAACAAGCCCACCCTCTTGGCCTGTGCCTCCGCCTGTTGGATGCTGTGATGCTGTGTTAGCTCCTCCTCAGCCCTTCTAGTCAGGCAACAGAGTAAATCTAGTGTATATCTTCTTTTTTTTTTTTTTTTTTGAGACAGAGTCTCTCTAGGTCATTTAGGGTGGCCTTGAACTCACTTATGTAGCCCCGGCTGGCCTTGAACTCACTTATGTAGCCCCGGCTGGCCTTGAACTCACAGCGATCCTCCTGCCTCAGCCTCCTAAGTGCTGGGATTACAGACATGCACCACCACGCCCAGCTACCTAATGTATATCTATATCTCGCATTTTCCACCAAACTCAGGAATTAAGTCAACTCTCCCATAAGTGATTTAATGTGAAGTGTTAAATAGTCCAGTTGCAACAGACCTTTCACTATTTGATCATTATAAATGGCCTATTGGCTCAGTTCTAAATTTTTAGGAAAGGTTCCCTATACTTTTATTTTTTTTTTTTATTTTTTTTTCCCTATACTTTTAAATTTAATTTTTTGTGGTCCCAGAGATTGAACTCAGGGCTCCATACATGCTGGGTAAGTGCTCAGTATTACCAATAAGCTAACATCATCTACCCCTATTTATTTAGGCTTAAAGAAAATCCCACCCTGCTCTGTGCTGTTTTGCTAACCTGACAGTCATCTACTGAGAACGTGTGATGGTTTTACTGAAATCTGTCTGCTTTGTGTGCTTCTGGAACATGTTTTGAGGCTTCCTCTGCAAAAAATTAAGGAAGACTGCAGTACTAGTTGCTAGGGGCAACTTACCAAGGTATTGCTATTTATGGAATATAATGCCCTGGGGACTCTGAGTCTAAGGTGCAAAGCCTAAATTAGGCAGGATTTGAGGGGCTAGGGGTTTAGTTCAGTAGTGCAATGCCGGCCTAGCAAGCATGAGGTCCTGAGTTCCCAGTACCCCCAAAAAACAGAAGCAATTTGATAACAAAATCCTCCTTAATCCTTAGAGTATAAAGATATTTATGAAAAATTTACCCTTAATGTGCTGGTACTTTTGTTGTGTTCATTATCCATCTAAAACACCTGCAATCTAGTTATGCCAGTTTTTTCCCTTATGATTAATGATTATAAGGCACATGCTACTTTCAGTATCCTATCGGTACAAAAGAAATAATAGTTGAATTTCTCTTTCCTTAAGCATTTTACTCTTTTTCCCCCTTTACAGTGCTGTGGATCAGGGCTTTGTGCATGTTCGGCAAAGACTGTACAACTGAACCACATCCTCAGCTTTGATTTTAACAGTAACTGAGCCAGGTGTGGTGGAACACACCTCTAATCCCAGAACTCAGAGGCTGAGGCAGGAGGATCTTGATGAGTTTGAGATCAGCCTGGGCTACATAGTGAATTTAAAGGCCAGCCTGAACTACATAGCAAGACTCTGTTTCAAAAAAAAAAAAAAAGGCTTTTGGCCAGGCATGGGATATAGCACACCACAATCCCGATAGAGAGGAAAGTATAACACCCAACCTGCTAGATGTCAGATATGCCAGTTTGTGTGCCCCCAAAAATCAAAGAATAAATTCTAAAGAACAAAGGAGGTTAAGAATAGGAAATGTTTATTGAGCAATAGCTCCTGAGAGACAAAAACTAGGTTGCCACCCCACTGAGGCCGCTTCTCTAATAATGTTTTATAGAATAAAATCACAAGGTAAATACAACATGGGTCAAACTATAATCAACAAATAAGATTACAAGTATTGAGCCAAGAGTTTCATAGCAAGGGTACATGGAAATAACAAAGGCATTTTGAGAAGGGAGAGGCACTCTGGCCACCCACCTGGATGACTGATGGCTAGCTGGGCTTTACTGGACCGGGTGATACCAATTATATTAATTCCCTCTGGGAGGCAGTGTAGTAGATTAACTAATGGCAAACTTGTAACACTCTGCTCAACTGAATCGTATGGTTTTGGGTATGGAAGGCCCACCTGAGGATTGTTACCAATAGCATAAAAAGAGAACTGGAGAGGAAGATGGTGAGCTGTTGATTCTCCTGGAGGAGCTTGTCATGCTGGCTTTCCTGACATGAACTCAGCTGTTCTCATCATTGGAGGAGCTTGTGTCCTTTTTGTCTCTGAAGACGGCTGCAGCTCTTTTTAGGGGAGCTCCGGTTCTTACCTTGAGCATTGCTTCTTGGCTCCAGCACAGATCCCCCAGGCTGCTGGCACAGATCCTTCATCCCACCAGCACAGACTTTCTAGCTTCCACCCCTGACCTTTGGGCCTTCCAGTGCAGACCCATGAAATAGGCCTGCATGAGACATTGTCATGGGCTCTAGATCTTCAGCTTGATTCAGGCAGGGCATTGCTTGGGCTCTAGGTCTTCAGCTGGACTCGTGTAGGACATTGCCTTGGAATCTGGGCCCTCAGCTGAATTCTTTGGGTCTCTAGTGTGTGGATAGATCTCCTGCACTCTTTTGACTCTTTGGGTGTATATTATAAAATAATCCTATAAATTATGTGCCCTGTATTAAATCTATTCCCTTGTAAACCCTGACTACACAAGGTTGGTCATTACATCTTCACCTTGAGGCCTGATCTTTGACAGATGCGCCTCCAACCACAATTCCCAAGTCTTTATTTTTCTCCTGACTTCCTTGAGAACCCAGCCGCTTTGTGAATGTGTATTAATTTCTATCTAAATGAGCTGCCTGCAATAATCCCAGCCTTCTGAGGGGCTGAGGGAGGAGGATTGCAAATTCAAGCCTATTCTGGGTGATTTAGCAAGAACCTGTCTCAAAAAGAAAGAAAAAAAAAAGCTACAAATGTAGCTCAGTGCAAAGGCTGTGGGTTCAATCCCCAATACTGAAGAGGGGTGTAAAAGGAGTAACTAAATTTTTTTGCATTTTTTTATTTGATTGGTACTTTTTAGATATGCATAGTGATGACGTTCATCATAGAGGACTTGTACATGATGCTCTCTGCTGCTTTTTCCCATTCCCCTCCCTCCCTTCAGCCCCTCTTCCCCTGCTTATTTAAAAAAGCTTTATTTCCATGTTTTCCTTCTATTTCCTTTTTCTTCTTGTCCCTTCCCTCTCTTCCCTCCCTTGTTCCCCTTCTCATTTGAACATTTTCTTCTCATTTCCCCGTATCTATTATATATTTTGGTCCTTATTTATACTTTCGGCTTCTCATATCAGAGGAACAATGTGGTATTTAAATGTGTGTCTGATTCATTTCACTTGAGTATGTTCTCAAGGTGTAACCATTTAGCCAGAAATGTCTCAAGCTTATCCTTCTTCATGGCAGAGTAGCACTCCATTGTATTAAAAAAAACACTTTTTTTCAATCAGACTTTATTGGTACATTTTAGATATACGTAGTGACAACGTTCATCATAGAGAATTTGTGCCTGTACATGATATAACTTATTCCCCCAATTCTCCTACACTCCCTTCAACACCCCTCCCCATTTATAAAGACTTAATTTTTGTTTTCCTTCTCTTCTCATTTTTTTCACTTTCCCCTTCTTTCCTTGCCCCTTCCACCCCTCCTTTTTCCCCTTCCCCATTAGAACATTTTCTTTCTATTTCACAATATCTGTCATACACTTTGGTCCTTATTTACACTTTCAGTTTCTCACACCAGAAAAACAATGCAGTATTTACACATGTGTCTGACTTATTTCACTTAAGAGTATGGTCTCAGGGCTGGGGATTTAGCTCAGTGGCACAGCACCTGCCCGGCAAGCGCAAGGTTGTGAGTTCGATTCCTGGTACCGGAAAAAAAAAAAAAAAGAGTATGGTCTCAAGGTGCATCCATTTGCCTAGAAATGTCTCAAGCTTTTTTCTTTGTGGTAGAGTAGTACTCCATTGTATAAAAAAAACACATCTTCTTTATCCATTCACCACTTGATGGGCATTTGGTTGTTTCCAAGATTTGACTATTACAAACTGCCACTATAAACATGGGTGTGCATGCATCTATGTGGTATGATGTTTTTAGTTCTTTCAGAAAGATACCAACAACGGAAATACTTGGGGCAAATGGAACCTCTAGTCCTAGTTTTTTGAGGAATCTCCACACTGATTTCCAGAGTGGTTGTACAAGTCTACACTCCCACCAACAGTGGAGAAGGGTTCCTTTAATCCTACAGCCCCTCCAGCATTTGTTATTGGTTGATTTCTTGGTAGTAGCCATTCTTTCTGAGGTGAGATGGAATCTCAGTGTTGTTTTAATTTGCATCTCTCAAATGACCAGTGATGTTGAACATTTTTTCACATATTTATTTGCTGTTTCCACTGCTTCATCTGAGAAGTATCTATTTCAAATGCCCATTTCTAGAATGGGTCTTTAAGTTTGGGGTGGGGGTCTTATTTTTTTTTTAGTTCTTTATTACCCTAGATATTAGTCCCTTGTCTGAGGAACAGCTGGTAACAAATTTTTCTCTTACTGTGGGTTGTCTCTTCACTCTGTTGGTGGTTTCTCTTGCTGTGCAAAAGCTTATTAATAAGATAAGATCCCAGTTGTTATTATTTGTGATAGTTCCTGTGTGGTTGGGGTTTTGTTCATAAAGTTTTTGCCTACATCAGTGTCTTCAAGAGTTCTACCTATTCTATCTTCCAACAGATTGTTTCTGTTTTAATATTTAAATCTTGATATTTCCATTTTAGTTTAGTGCATGGTGAAAGATAAGGATCTAGTTTTAATCTTCATATAAAAACCATGTTTTCCAGCACCATTTATTAAAGAGGCTATCTCTCTTCCAATGAAGGCGTTTGGCTCCTTTGTCAAAGATAAGATGGCTTCAGGAGTGGTGGCACATGTCTGTAATCCCAGCACTCAGGAGTCTGAGGCAGGAGGATCACTGCAATTTCAAGGCCAGTTTGAGCTACATAGTGAGTTAAAAGGTGCCTGAACTACATAGCAAGATCCTGCCTCAAAAAAA
>NW_004955406.1:21678131-21696494 GCF_000276665.1 Chinchilla lanigera
TTTTTTGCCAGTACCATGCTGTCTTTTATCATAGTAGCTTGTAGTATAATTTCAAGTCAGGAATTATGATATGATCCCCTTGATTTGCCTTTGTTGCTCAGAACTACCTTTGCTATTCTAGGTTATTCTCATTCCAAATGAATTTTAAGATTGTTTTCTCTAATTCTATGAGATATGGTGTTGGAGCTTTGATCAGGACTGCATTAAATCTGTAACACAATTTTGGAAGTATGGTCATTTTCACTGTTAGTTCTTCATACCCAAGAAGGAGGGAAATCTTTCCATTTTCTGATATCTTCTTCAATCTCCTTTTTCAGACTACCATAGTTTTCAGTGTAGGGGTCTTCTACTTCCTTCATTAGATTGATTCCTAGGTACTTCATTATTTTGGATGCTACTGTGAGAGATGTTGTTTCCCTAATTTCTTGCTCAGTGAGTTTGTTATTTGTGTACAGGACTGCTGATTTTTCATTTATGTGTTTGTTGTTTGAGACAGAGTCTTGCTATGTAGTCCAGGCTGGCCTCGAACTCATGGTAATCCTCCTACTTCAACCTCCCAAGTCCTAGGAATACAAACATGCACCACCACTCCTGGCCGTGGTTTTTGAGTGTTGACACTGTATCCATCTATGCTACTGAATTTGGTTATTAAATATAGAAGTTTTTGGTGGAGCTTTTGGGTCTTCTACATAGGGTATCATGTCATCCACAAATGATGATAATTTAACTTCTTCCTTCCCTACCCTTATTCCCTTTATTTCTTTCTCTTGTCTAATTGCTCTGGCTAATGTTTCCAGAACTATATTGAGTAAGAGTGGCTAATATGGTGTATTACATGTTAATATGGTGTATTACATGTATTTATTTGCATATGTTGAACCATGCCTGCAACTCTGAGATGAATCCTACTTGGACAAGTTGTACAATCTTCTTTATGATTTATTGCATTCTTGTTTTTCTAACTTTTTAGTTTAGCAGTACATTCTGTATATACATAATGATAGCATTCATCATAGGGAGTTTATACCTGTACATGATATATTTGGTTTCTTTTTTTCCCATTCCCCTCCCCTCCCTTCAACCCCTCTTCCTCTCTTTATTTAGAAAAGCTCAATGGGTTCTGTTTGCCCATATCTTATTGAGAATTTTTACATTTATGTTAATTAGAGATATTGGACTGTAGTTGTCTTTCTTGGTTGGATTCTTCTCTGGTTTTGAAATCAGAGTTATGTTTAATTCCAGGAATGAATTTCATTTTTCTTCTACTAACCCTTCTGATTCTTTCATCCAAATTTAAAGGGCCCTATGTTATTTTTAGGGACACCCAGATGAAGCAGCATAATCATTTCATTTCCAGATTAGCTTGTTAACCCAGGAATGAATTTGGGAGTATTTCTTCCCTTTTAATTTCATTAAAAGGGGCTGGGGATTTAGCTCAGCGGCAAAGCGCCTGCCTGGCAAGCGCAAGGTCATGAGTTCGGTTCCTGGTACCGGAGAAAAACAACAACAACAACAAAAATTTCATTAAAGAGTTTAAATTTAATTAGAGTTTTAATTTCATTAAAGATAAGTAGTGGCATTAGGTCTTCTCTAAATTTCTATTAGAATTCCATTAGGATCTGGGCTTTTCTTCATTGGTTGGTTTTTAGTTACATCTTTAATTTTATTGACTGATATTCGGTTAGTTAGAGTTTTTGTATCTTCTTGATTCAGCTTTGGTAATTCATCTGTATCTAGGAATCTGTCCATTTCTTCTGTGTTTTCCATCTTATTAGAATATAGGTTCTCAAAGTAGGTATTAAAAATCTTCTGGATTTCTGCAAGGTCTGTAGTGATTTCACCCTTTTCATTCCTAATTGCATGGATTTGAGTCTTTCCTTTTTTTGATAAGGTTGGCTAAGGGTTTGTCAATTTTATCTTTCAAAGAACCAACTCTGATTCATTGATTCTTTATGTTGTTTGCTTAGTCTCCATTGTATTAATTTCTGCTCTGATCTTTATAATTTCCTCCCATATAGAAGCTTTGGGCTTGACTTGCTCTTTTTCTTTTCTCTAGAAGCTTGAGGTTCAACATTAGGTTGTTCATTTGAGCTCTCTCTTTTTCTGACATGGCAATTCACTGCTCTAAATTTCCTGTGCAGGACTGCTTTCAATGTGTCCCATAAGTTCTGGTATGCTGTATTGCAACAGCAACAGAAACACCAACCATGTCACTCAGGGTTTGGAGGCAGATTTATTTTATATCAAAAGGCACTGATTGGGATCATTCCAAAATATCAGGCCCTGTACAGTGGTAGGCTAGCATTTTTATAGTCTGTAAGCAGGAAGTATAGAAACAGAGTACTTGGCTATCGTTAATTGATTCTTACAGTATGCATCATACTGACCAGCTATGCATCAAAGTGACCAGCCATTTCTAAGAAACAGAAGTGACAGGAACTGTAACAGGAACTGAAGTGAACTGGAGATTACCTGGGTAACTAACAGACTGGCTGGGGGACATTTTCTGCTACAGTATTAGCATAATTATTTAATTGTAGAAACTGTATAATTTCTTCTTTATCTTCACCTGTGACATATTGGTTGTTCAGAAGGGTGTTATTTAATTTCCATGTGCTTGTGGTTTCTTTTGCCACTGATTTCCAATTTCATTACACTATGGTCTGATAATATGCATGGGATAATTTCAGTTCCTTTCCATTTACTTAAGCTCTATGAGTTAGTATTTAGTCTATTTGGAGAAAGTCCCATGTACAGCTGAGAAGAATGTGTATTCTGTTACTGTGGGGTGGAACACTACTAAGTCCATTTGTTCAAAAGTTTGGTTCGTTCTGTTATTTCTTTTTTGATTTTCTTGTCTAGTTGACCTGTCTATTTGTGACAGTGGGGTATTGAGGTTCCCCATTAAAATTGTATTTGTGCTTATTTGATTTCTCATGTCTGTTAATATTTGTTTTATACAGTTGGGTGTGCTGGTATTTGGTGCCTAGATATTTATAATTATTATGTCTTTCTCTTGGATTGTTCCCTTTGCAAGGATATAGTTGCCTTTTTGTCTCTTTTATCAGTCTTGGCTTGGAATCCACTTTGTCTGGAAATAGAATAGTTACTGCTGTTTTTCTGGGTTCCTGTCACATGGAGTATTGTTTTCCATCCTTTGACTTTCAGTCTATGAATTTCTGTTTGAATTAAATGTGCTTCTTGCGTATAACATATTATTGAGTCTTGGTTCTTGATCCATTCTGCTAGTCTGTTTCTTTTGATTGGTGAACTGAGACCATTTATGCTGATGGTTATAACTGATATGTACTGACTTATCCTTGTCATATGATTTTCCTGTTGTTGGTTCCTTTTTTCCCCCTCTGTTTAGTTGCTTGCCTTGCCTGATGGATTCATTCTATTGGGGCTGTAGTCCTTGTTATCTCTTTCTAGAATGTCCTTCAGAACATTTTGGAGTGCTGGTTTGGAGTTCATAAATTTCCTAGGGTGATATCTGTTACAGAAGTATTTTATTTCTCCATCAGTTTTGAAAGATAGTTTTGCAGGGTACATCAATCTGGAGTGGAGTTTGTTTTCTTTTAGGGCTTGAAATACTTTACCCCAAGCTTTGCTTGACTTGAGAGTTTGTGTTGAAAAGTCTCTTGTGACTCTGGTGGGCTTTCCTTTATAGGTGATTTGTTTGTTTCCTCTAACAGCTTTTAGTTTTCTGTTCTTGTGTTTTTTTGTTTTTTTTGGTTTTTTTTTGGTTTTGTTTTTTTGGTTTTTTTCCTAGTACTGGGAATTGAACTCACTACCTTGCACTTGCCAGGCAGGCGCTGTGCCACTGAGCTAAACCCCCAGCCCCTGTTGTTGTGTTGAATTTTTGGAATCTTAATTATTATATGCCTTGGTATAGATTTTTTTTTTTTGATCATGGGTAACTGGAGTTCTATATGCCTCATTTTTCTATATGCCTCATTTATCTATATGTCAAATTCTTTTTCGCTGCCAGGAAAGTTTCCTGCCATGACTTCTGTGAACAGGTTTTTATTTGTGCTATATTCTGCCTTTTCATTGACTCCAATCGATCTTATATTATTCTTCTTTTCATCATATAGCACCTGTTGGATTTTTTGTGGTCCCTTGCTGTTTTTAGGAAATCTTTGTTTTCATGATTGATAACCACAATCATATCTTCTATATCTGATATTCTGTCCTCACATTGGCTCATTCTGCTGCATGTACATTCAATGGAATTTTTCATCCCTTGGACATCTGTTTGAATCTGTTCCATGCATTCCATGTCTTTCTTATGTTGCATGCTCATGGTTTCATGAATTTCCTAAGCTCCTCTATTTTTTAAATCTGTGTGTGCTCTAGAGTCACTAATCATATCCTTTATTATGGTCATCATCTCTGTGATTATCTGAGCAATTATTTCTGATTTGATATTTTCTAAAGTTCCATTCATCTGCTTTGTTACTCTGCTTTTACCACTTCAGAGTCAAGGTGCATGGCATTCAAATTGTTCTGTCTCATTGCCCACTGTGTTTGCCTTTGGTGAGCTAGAAGTCTAGGGTTGCATCTTGCTTAAGTGTCTTCCCATTTCTCTATATTTTAAGTTTGATTTCTGGTTTGATGTTTGTAAATTGCTTATGGCTAGTAGGTTTATTGTTAGTATTTACAACCCTTAGGAAATTACTACTTCTGAGAGATTTCTTCTAGGTGTAGCTGGCTTTTGCATTTTTGGGTCTGTTGCAAGATCTTATCTCTTTAATTTATTAGGAATGAGAAGTTGCTGCCTACTTGGCCTAGCCCCTGATTGTTTGGCACTGGTCTATTGTTTTTTTTTTTTTTTTAATAACTCATAGGCAGTCTCTGTCTTGGCATACCAGGAAGAACAACTGGTTAGAACAATTATGTCACCTTGACTAAAGTAGCATTATCAGCAATAACAGTAGCATTAAACACAGCTTAGAAAAATGACAAACTGTGGTAACTATTAATTTACTACCCTTAACTTGGTTCCAGCTCAAGCCTGACACTGGAAGCAGGTATATGGAGCCAGCCTGCTGCTGCTCTGAGTTCCAAGCTCCGCTGGCCCCTCTCCAAGATGGCTCCCAGCCAATAGGCCTCTCCCGGGGAACGTCTGAACCCAAATGATTCACAGCCACTGCATCCCATTGTGTCCACTGCTCCATTCCACTGGTGCGTTTCTCAGTAGAGACCTCTGGGTTCACCAGTAGTTACCATGTGTCTTTACTTTTCTGTCATTACTGAGACAAGTACCTGGCACCCAAAGTTAAAGGAGGAAAGGTTTATTTAACTTTCAGTTTGTGGAGGTTTCAGTCCATAATTGGCTCACTCGAAGGCAGAGGGGCACATGGCAAAGAGATAACAGTTCATGGCAGCAGACGACAACAAAAGCAACAATAGAGAGAGGGGAGACATCTTCTTTCTGTCTATATATTGTATCCAATCTATGGTGATTAGGGCAGTGCCAGTCCAATCAGTAGACTGATACAGCAATTACCCACTCTTAATCCCAGCACCCTTAATCCTAGCATTGAACCATGAGTCAATCACACACTCTAGATTCAGCCACCTCTGAGCAAGCCCCATCTAAAACTGCAAGAGGCTTTGGTGAGACATCCCATAACACTGTGCATCTGCAGGTTTGAGCTGCCCCTCCCACACAGTGAGCATGGGTAACTAAATTTTGAAGGAATTGATCACCATGAACTAAAAGGATTAAGAACAATGAAAACATAAGGTGATAAACAGGGATAGATAGGTATAATGGGCCCAGATGATTGATTGGTCCAGATTCTCTGGAACAACTCTAATGTGGAACATTTTCTATTGTTACCTTTTTATTGTTGTTGCTAGGGGAGTTTGAGACAGGGTCTTGCTATGTAGTTCAGGGAGTCCTTGAGCTCACTTTGTAGTCAGGGCTCATGGTGATCCTCCTACCTCAGCCTCCTGAGTGCTGGGATTATAGGCATGTGCCACCACATCCAGTTATTGTTACTTTTATGGAGTGAAAATGTCCTTAAAAGTGACATTCAGAGAGCTTTTCCAAATGGAGTTCAGGCCAGGTGTGGTGGCACACACCTATAATCCCAGTACTTAGGAGGCTGAGGCAGAAGAATCACTGTGAGTTTGAGGCCCACCTGGGCTACAAAGTGAGTTCAAGGCCAGTCTGAGCTGCACAGTGAAACACTGTCTCAAAAAGGAAAAAAAAAAATGGAGTTCAGGCCAGGCGTGGTGGCACACGCCTGCAATCGCTCCACTTAGGAGGCTGAGGCAGGAGGGTCATTGCGAATTCGAGACCAGCCTGGGCTACAAAGTGAGCTCAAGGACAGCCTGAACTGCATAGGGAGACCCTGTCTCAAAAAAATAAAAGAAAAAAAAGACAAAATGGACTTCAGAGGTCATTAAGGAAAAAAGTATTGTTACTGGAGTTTAAGGCAAATGCTCCAGCTCTGAGGATCCCAACAAAGCAGTCCCTTAAAGCCAGATGAAGAGAAGAGCAGTGATGAAAATCAGGAAGGAAATTTATGTAGCACAGCCATGCTGAGAAGCAGTGAGTTTCCAGATCTGTCTTCAAGGGTCTGACAGACACTTGTGGTTTATAGAAAAGGAGAACAAAGGTGAGGCTGGGATTTGCATACCTGCAGTTCATTGCCTCCTGGTCTAGTCAGGCTCTGGTTGAGTTGCAACCAGAGTAGTTGCAGTACTACAGATTTCATTGCCACTTAAGTAGGGGAGGTCACTTCCCATCATGAGATCAAAGCTCCTGCTTAGGGGAGCATCCTTGGCTTCTGCGCTGGAGTAACTGCTCCCATGTGGGGAGTGACCTCATTGTAGGGTGGTATGTGAGGTTCTGCTTTTCCTGGAAGCTGAGGTGACTGCAGGTTTTGGACCATGGAGAAAGTTGGCAATTACATGTTCCTGTAAATCTCAAAAATTAGTTACTCTTATCTTGGTGTCCTCAGCCTTGAAGGAGATGAGACAGGCTAGTTAAATTTAGGTCCATTAAACCTTGTGTTATAGACACTCTTTATGTTATTAACATGCTAGCCCACAGAGGTGAGCAGGGATCTGATCTACAGTTTTAAGGTAATACATGAGACAGATACAAAAAATTAAGGTGGAAGCCAGGCATGGTGACACATAACTGTGTCATAATTCCAGCACTAGGGAAGTTGAAGCAAAGTCAGCCTGGGCTATTTACTGAGTTCAAGGCCAGCCTGGGCTACATACTAAGACTATCTCAAAATAAATAAATAAATAAATAAAATAGATGAAAGCAGTGATACTTCATTCTGCTTTTAGTTACTCATTGGACATGTGCAGGCCCAGTTTCTAAGTCCCTGTTATAGATTTGCACACATCCCAATCTGCTACCTAGAAATGTGAGCTTTTGATCAGCTTAACCCCTTGACTTCATGCTGATAATTATACGTGTTCAGAAACTCAAGCTATATGTCAAGAGGTCACCAGGCTCTTAGTTTATGGACATTTTACTAAGTATACAATACTTTTCTTTATTCTCTGTTGGTGCCCAAGCCCTTATCATGTAGCTCTTATTCTTTTTCAACATTTAATAGAAGTTTCCAACAAAGGAAGTATTACAGATGGCTAAATTAGGAAAGGCACTGGGCCCAGTTGGAAAGGGACTAGGCCCAGAATAGTCAGAACAGAGATAAGGCAAACCAGGCCTGTGGTCAAGGCTGAGTCAACAGAAACTAGGCCCCAAGATAGAGACATGATGGCTAGGACTGCAAGCCTCCCAGGAGATAAATCACAGCTCAAAGCTGTCTGTAACTAATGCCATTTGGTCCAATAATCCTGAACAATACAACACACACATAGAAACAATGTAATAAACACATAGACAGATGACCAGAACACTGAGCCAAACTCCTACCCTTTCCAGAATTGCCTTTGTTCTCCATACTATATATCCTTGCTACATATCTTGTCTATTAAAGCAATATTAGATAAGTAACTGTACTTCTAAATCTATAGGTTGACTGTAGTTTCACCTGTGGTAACCTGTGATTTTATTATATAAAATGCCCCTAGACAAACAGCCTCAGTGACAACCCACTTTCAGGACCCCTGCTGTTTCTCAGGAGCTTTGCCTTTAAAAAATGTTTCCTACACTTAACTTCCTTTGTTTTCAACTCCATTATTCAGGGTCCTGAGACATGAACTCATCATATCTAACAATTTGGGAGTTACTTCCTTCTAACAGTTTTGCTGCTTGGTACTAAACCAACATTGCTTACCTGTATATGCTCCCACTGATTCTACTTACATTCATTCAGTTTTATTTGAACCAGTGTTTTGGCCAGGCATGCTGGTGCATGCCTGTAATCCTAGCACTTGGGAGGCTAAGACAGGAGGACTACCATGAATTCAAGGCTAGCCTGGGCTACATGGTGAGTTCAAGTTCAGCCTAGAATACATAGTGAGACCGTGTCTCAAAAAAATAAAATAAAATAAAATAAAATAATAAAGAACCAATGTTTCCCGAATTATAATTCCTAAGACAATGGGAAGTATTAGTGTTCAAATTTTAATAGTGAGTATTATAGTAGCAAGAATACAAATTATTCCAAAAATTTGAAGACAAATACACAATTTAAGCAACAATTTTAAAAAACTTGCAGGTTTTAGTCATTCACTGAACTAATATTTACTGAGATCTTCAATGTCCCAGGCACTATAGTTGAAGTAGGAAAAATATAACTTCCAACCTGCTAGATGTCAGATGTGCTTAGTTCATATCCCCTGAATATTAAAAAAATTATTAAGTGAAAGCTTTTGAGAGGGGTGGCCACTAAGGCCATTTTTCAGGGGTAATTTATACAGCAAAATTACAATGAAGATACAATGTGGGTCAAATTACAGTTAACCTATAGGATTTTGAGTAGAGCCACGTAGCTAATATTGGTCCAATAGGGAAACAAGTCACATAGCAAAGGGTACATGGAAAGATTAAAGAAATTTTTGGAAAGGGAGGGGAATACGGGTTCAGATGTTCTGGTCATCCACCTATGCATCTGCTGTCTATTTGGACCCACTGGACCAAGTGGTGGTAATTATAGAATAGTCTCAAATTGCTGTTTATCTTGCCGGCCTGACTACTGCATCTCTGTCCTGAGGTCTGGCTCTCTTCAGATTCACCTCCAGTCACAATTGTGATGCCTCTATTTTTTTGTGCTGACTTCCTTGAGGACCCGATCCTGCTCTGACTGTATATTAATTTCCCTCTAATTTAGCTCCTATATTATTTGTCCCTCTGAAGAGGTATCCCTAACTGCAGTTAGGGAAAGAAACTGCAGACAGGCAAAGTTTCAATTGAGCTCCTTCAAGAGAAAGTCAGTGTAGGGGAGACTACAGTCAGGAATTTTCTCCAGGAAAGTAATATAAGGCACCATGGATACAGGTCATATTGGAGTTTGGGAGTTATGGACTCTCTTTAAAAGGTTGATCTAGAGGACCCTGGTTTAAGGTGTCTGGCACATTTATTATTTGTTCCATCTTCGTGATTGTTTAGAGTTTGAGAGCCTCTAGGTGAGAATAAGCAAATTTTACCAAGGGATGGAGCATGTATGGCAAAAGTATAAGCACTGGAAGGGAATGATGGGTTAGGGGAAGGAGGCAAATCAAGACACTGTTCATAAGGCATTCAAATAGGGATTGTAATCAGCTGGGTCCTAGACCTGTCTGCTCATGGAGGTTATCTATAAGTCTGATATTTCTTTTATTGCTTTAAGATCTTTTTCCACCTGATGTGAATTATTTATCTAAATACCACAAGTTTCATTTAGTAATGCCCACTCTTTCCAGTTTTAGCTGTAAAAAGATCAAGAGTTCTCCCATTTTGTTGATGTTGTTGTTTGGTGTTTGAAGATGTTTTGGTTTGGTTCTTGGTTTTTCAAAACAGGGTCTTGCTAGGCAATTCAAGCTGTCCTTGAACTTGCTATGTCTTCCAAGCTGGCCTTGAACTCATCATGATCCCCCTGCTTCAGCCTCCCAAGTATTGGGATTATAGGCATGAGCCACCACACCCAGCCTCTGTGGTTTGAAGGACAGCATTAGCTAAGGAATTTAAAGACTCTTGCTGCACCTTTATAGCTGCCACTGTAGCTCTGTAACCACACTGAATCACACCAGTGATCAGCTACTGGTGTAGTTGGAAACTTCCACATAGGGGCAGTGTAGTGATGGGAGCCCCCCTTCTACATCTAGTTTATATTACTATCATTTCTTTACATATTTTTTGGTTATACTTTTTTGCTGGGTGTTAGGCTCTTCAGAGATTACTTTTGCTTCTCTGTCAGTGTCTGCTGTGAGGATGGGTCTTGGTCTTGCTTGACCATATGGCTTCCTGTGGAAGCATGGGAGACATTTCTCTTTTTGGTGACCTTCCTTTATAGCACACTTTACATCGATTGACTCCTGTCTTCTAGGATCAAACAGTTTCCCTGCTCAGGTGGTTGGGCAACTCTCTAGAATTGTCAGGTCCTGCAGAAAGGTCCCCTCATGTTGTGGGTCCTTGTTGACCTTGGAAGACCAGGACCAGAATATTGGCTGACTTCTTAGCCCAGTAATCTTTCTTAATTTTTGTCTCTAATACTCAATTGTTGGATACCCAAGAGGTAGTCATACTAGTATTGCAGTAGAAGCAGTAGGTTTAACTATCACACTCCTATCTAGACATCAAGCACCTTGAAATATATAGTACGACCGGAGAACTGTTATTAATTTACCAATCATGCTCATCCTAGAGGTTGAGTTGCTGTAAAATGTTAACAGATAACAATTACAAAATTTTACAGAGAAAATTTGTAATCAAGGGCAACATAGCATTTTGGCATATTAACCATGATCATATTATTATATTGGAACCATTAGGTTTTATTATATTTTTGAAATACATTTAAATTTCCATTTTAGTATAAAATTTTTTTAGTTACTTTAATTATAAGATATTAAATAACATAAAGAAACTTTTATCTAAATTTGTTATCTTTCAATGTAGTGTCATTTAAGTAGAATGTACTTGTTTACAGAAGTATGTGGTAAGGGCTGGGGATGTAGTTCAGTGGCACAAGCTCTGCCTGGCAAGCACAAGGTCCTGAGTTCAATTCCCAGTACCAAAAAAAAAAAAAGTATGTTGTACATTATTAATGTCCAAGCTTTGATCTTTAGAGTAACATTGCCTAGACTGCATAGTGTTTAAGTATCCCTAAGTGTTACAACACAATTACATAACAATAACATAAGCATAAGCCTTGAGAAAGTATTCACATCATATAGTTCACTGTTTTGTTTTGTTTTGTTTTGTTGTCTTTTTGAGACAGGGTCTCACTATGCAGTTCAGGCTGCCCATAAACTCACTTTGTAGCCCAGGCTGGTCTCAAACTCACAACAATCCTTCTGCCTCAGCCTCCCGAATGCTGTGATTATAGGCGTGCACCACTATGCCTGGCTATAGCTCACTGTTTCATGTTGGATTAGCATGCACATTTCATTACAAATAACTGGAATACAAGTAAGGAAAGCCAGATGCTTGACCCTGAAAAAGTTTATCATCATAAACAACTTTAGCTGGAAGTCACCAGTGTATAAAATGTTTTGTAGTTTTGCATCTTTGAAGGCCTTACACTTGAGAAACACATACATCATTTAATACACTACAAGTTTAAAATAATTAGTATTACAGCTATATAGAAATCTTCACATATATTTAGTTTTTACTCCCGAGGCAGATGTTAGACTCCTTTAACAAGTGTTACATGGTATAACTATGCTAACAAGAATTAAGAACATCTTGTAAAGATGAACTCTTATAAAGTTAGGGAACAGTGTTAATGACTACAGATAGACTTATCATCCAGTATACAAGTGTATCTTTTATAATAACCAAATACTGTTTAATCAAAGCCAATATATATAGATTAATTTTTAAATGGCAGGACCAGATTTAAAGAGATGCCAAATTTTGATCATTTTATGTGTCTAATTCTAGATGTATACTTTTAAAAAAGCCAACCCCTGTAGTTACTTTGCATGTATTAAACTCTTGTAGTCTTAACTGTATAAACTTAACTTTAAAGCTTAGACTCACAGCATATCTTGTTTTTCAGATGTATACGTACATATATTCCCAAATATATAAATTCTCATATACTAAGATAATAGCTTATTTAACTAATCATAAACTGATTATTGAAAACATTTTTGTTATGGTTTGTATGTAGATGCCTCCACAAAGCCTCATGCAGTCATGAAGGCTGGCTTCTAGAGTTTTTGATTGATTCATGGTCCAGTGCTGGGATTATGGGTGTGAATGCCACACCCACCCTGGGGCAGGTAGTCTGCATACAATACAAGGAAGGGAAAGAGGCTTGCTCTTCCTGTTCCTTCCCTTTTGCTCTTGTTGCTTTTGCTGTTTTCTACACAAACTGTTGCCCTCTGCCATGTGCCACTCTGCCTGTGAGCTAAATAAATCCTTCCTTCCCTAATTTTGGGTGTCCGTTTTTTGACACAGCAATGAGAGAAAAGTAACTAAGACAATTTTATAGGTTAACATTTAAGTACTCTTTAACTCTTATGCCTCACTTTTAGTAACTAAAGGCCTAAAGCCTTTGTCTTTTAACCTAGTTTGTAAGTTTAACCAAGAGTATCTTAATATCTTAAGAAATCCATACTGTTAGGACATAGAAAACTTAACTTTTTAATTATAACTAACAGTGTCATTTAAGTAGAATGTACTTGTTTACAGAAGTATATTGTAAGGGCCGGGCATATAGTTCAGTGGCACAAGCTCCTGCCTGGCAAGTACAAGGTCCTGAGTTCAATTTCTGGTACTAAAAAAAAAAAAAGTGATTCATCATAACAGCTAACAGTTGTTAAGCCATATATCATATATATAAATGTATATATATAATCTTTGACAAGGAAAGACTTTAAGTTACTGTACATAGACAAGAATAGACACGTATTTATAAAACTAATTTTGATATTATCTTGGTCATCTAAAAACCTGGATAGAAAAATGTACCAACTTTAAAGACATCTTTACTCTTGTCAACTGATTTAAACTAGCCTATTATTAAGCTATGTGAGTCACAAACATTTGAGCTAATATCTTTTGGGAGGCAGGGTTGAGACAGGGTCCCACTATGTAATGTAGTCTGACCTTTAACTTGCTTTTTTTTTTTTTTTTTGGTCTTTTTGAGACAGGGTCTCACTGTGCAGTTCAGGCTGGCCTTGAGCTCATTTTGTAGCCCAGGCTGGTCTCAAACTCACAATCCTCCAGCCTCAGCCTCACGAGTGCTGGGATTACAGCCCTGTGCCACTACACACTTAATCTTGCTTATGTAGCCCAAGCTGGCCTCAAATGCACAGCGATCCTCCTTTCTCAGCCTCTCAAGTGTTGGGATTACAGGCATGCACCACATGCCTGGTTTGAGCTAATATTTTGAGTGTCTAGCTATAAGCCAATTTAAGTAGGACTGTTGGAGGGCAATATATACCTGAAAGTTAACAAGCATCTTAACCTCAATCATGCATAAACTTTATGTTATCAAAATTTAAGCCTTTTATTTATAAGTCCTATGTGAGCCTCAAGCCTATCCCCAAAACCAATACTACTGATTTTCCATGGGAATCCTAAAAAGAGTCAGAGAAAAAAGAAAAACCAGTGGATGTGGTGGTGCACACCTGTAATCCCAGCACTCAAGAGGCTGAGGCAGGAGGATCGCCATGAGTTTGAGGCCAGCTTGGGCTACAGAAGTGAAACCCTGTCTCAAACATAACAAAATGGAAAAAGAAATTGTTGAGCTCAGAAAATACTTTTCCAAAATGAAGCAGCTGCAGGTGTTTTAACCAGTTATTAACACAGAGTAAGCAGGCAGATGATCAAACACACAAGAACATGCAAAACAATTATTTTTAAGTCAGAGTGCACTCTTAGATGTATTGGCCAAGCCTTTTACGGTTTTTAGGTTTGTAAATATAAATAGATTAGTCAGATCAATTAGCAGAGATCTCTTGTAAGAAGTTAACACCAACAGGAATCAGAAGGGCAAAGAAAGAGAAAAAAAAAACCCTTTTTACTGTGAAAGCAAGACTGTTTTAATGAAGCAATGTAGGCTGATGTTTGTTTATTGGAATAGCTGCACAGGCTTTCTGTGGCCCTCTGTTGTTTTGTTAGCTACAGTTGTTTAACAGCCAAGCTAATAGTCCAAACTACCGTTTTGATGGCCATATGTAACTGTTCTCCCTAACAGGAGAGACTGTTACAGATAATTTCAACTATCTTATGTTTTGGAGGCTACGCAGGCCAGGTTTGGGTGTAGAAAGGGACTAGGTAACATTCTGAGAAGTAAGTATGTATTCCTAAAGGTGGGGGAAGAAGAAGGCCTGCCACGTCTTCAATCTGCCTCGCTGCAGATATCTATGACAGTTTCTTCCCATTTTGAAAAGAAACAAGGGGAGAGAAGGCATCCCTGTCAGTCCCTGCTTGTTCTGTACCCATAAGGTATCCCTTAGTTTTGGTCTCATCCAATGACATCAGCAGCAAACTGGGGAGCTTAAGAAAGTGCCCAGAATCAGATTCATCCACTCTTACCATAAGCCAGGGCCCGCTTCCTCAAAATCCTGTGCCCCCTGGATCATACTTAGCTGTAGGCTTTCTTTTTTCCAGCCCTCACTTAGTATATCTCTGAGTATGGAACAGTTGACAGCCTGGTGACATGTTCTGGAGGGAAACCATGGCAAGAGAGAGGCAGTCCTCTGGAGACTGTGGGTTGTGACTAACCCTTATCACCTGTTTCTGTTTTAAACTGTTATCAAACTCATAAGGGTCCCCAGCAGTGTTTTCTGTTTTACTAATGAAATCATCACTGCTATAATGGCACTATTTTATTTTATTTCATTTCATTTCACCTTATTTTATTTTTATTTTATTTTATTGTGAGACAGGGTCTCATTATGTAGTCCATGCTGGCCTTGAACTCTTAGAAATCCTCCTGCCTCAGCCTCCAGAGTGTTGGGATTACAGACATGTGCCATCAAGCTCACAGGAACTATTTTAAACCGGTTAGTCTGCCCTGTGTGAACTGTATCCCTGAGGGAAGGGGAAGGTAAAGGGAGTAAAGGTACTGTCTAGTTTCCAACTCTGTCCTAAGGGCAGAAAGGCAGACCAATTTGGACTAAAACGTCTTCATTCATTCTTTGAGAGTTTGCAGAATAAATCTAGACCATTTTTTAAAGAATATATCCCAGGGAGAAGTCAGGGGGAGTAGTGAGGGCCAGCTTCACTCTGGAGTCATGTAGCAACTAGCAAGGGCCTGACCTGAGCCAGATACGAAAAGGTCTCAGGAAGGAGGAAACTCACCAAGCTGGACAGACTGAAACCTGGTCACTCAAGAGTCCTAGGGATAGGGGTATAGCTCAGTGGCCCAGTACCTGCCTGGCAAGTTTAAGGTTGTGAGTTGGATTCCTGGTACCAAAAAAAAAAAAAAAAAAAAAAAAAATCGAGTCCTAGAATCCAGCAGCCACAGGGAAGAGAACTGCTTTAGATAAGATGTTGTTGCTGCTGCTACTGCTGCTGCTTCTGCTTTAAATTGCATTTTTTTCCTCAGGGGAGAGGCAGGCAGTGGAGAAGGGATACAAGAGTGACTCTACACAAAGAAAAAGAACTTTATCTATGGGGTTTGTCTTTATTTTCCAATATTCACTGTCACAAGGGCAGAAAGACAACCAAGACCAAAACCTTTCCCAGGATAGGTTTCCAGTCTTTAGCAAAACATGTCCCCAAAGACAAAAGCTACAACTGACTCTCAATACAACAGTATTGCACAGCAAGATGGGGCACACTTGTAATCTCAGCACTCGGGAGGCTGAGGCAGGATGACTGCCAGAAGTTCGAGGCCAGCCTGGGCTGCATAATGAGTTCAAGGCCAGGCTGAATTATATAGCAAGACCCTGTCTCAAAAAACCAAAAACCAAAACAAAACAACTCCCCCCGACACAAACACACACAAAAAAAACAAAAAATAGTATAGCTGGGCATGGTGGCACACACCTATAATTCTAGCACTTGGGAGACTGAGGCTGGAGGATCTACTTGAGCTCAAGACCAGCCTAGCCTGGGTTATATAATGCACTTTCTTTTTTTTTTTCTTTTTTTTTTTTTGTCTTTTTGAGTCAAAGTCTCACTATGCAGTTTCAGGCCGGCTTTAAGCTTATTTTATAGTGCAGGCAGGTCTCAAACTCGCAATGATCCTCTTGCCTCAGCCTCTGGAGTGCTGGGATTAAGGTGTGTGCCACCACGCCCAGCCCTATAGTACACTTTCAAGGCCAGCCTGTATTACAAAGCAATACCTTGTCTCAAAAAACAGAAAGCAAAAACAACTCCCCCGCCAAAAAAAATGCCGAAAAGAAAATTAAACCAGTGCCTAAGGGACCTGAACAGATCTTTCTAACTTTTTAGGGAACATAAGAAGGAGTAGATTAAAGACACACCTTTAAGTGCATAAATATTTGTGCTTCTGAAGACAGCTCTTCCTGGTGTCATGTAGAGATCAGTTTTCTCCACTATGCCTCAGGATGAGGGTCTTGTCAGCTGTGCCAAGTTTGTGTTCCCCAAATATTGAAGAATGAATTCCAAGGAAGAGAGGAAGTTAAGAGTAGAAAAGATTTATTAAGAGAAAGAACCTGAAGCCGGGCATGGTGGCGCATGCCTGTAATCCCAGCACTCAGGAGGCTGAGGCAGGAGGATCACTGTGAGTTCAAGACTAGCCTGGGCTACAAAGTGAGCTCAAGCCAGCGTGGATGGCATAGCAAGATTTTGTCTCAAAAAGACAAAAAAAAAAAAAAAAAAGAAAAAGAGAGAGAGAGAAAGAACCTGAGACACAGGAGCAGTTCTGAAATGAGTGGCCACCGAGGCTCCTGGTCGGGGTAATTCATCCAGCAAAATCACAATGAAGATAAAATGTGGGTCAAACCTATAAGATTCTAAGTTGAACCACTTAGCTAATATTGATCCCATAAGAAAGAGGATGAAAAACGAATTAAGATGTGTCATATACATGTCCCACTTCCCCAAAGCAAGAGTACATGGAGAGAAGAAAGGCATTTTCGGGAAGCGAAGGGAGTATGGATCTGGCTGGTCTGGTCAGCCAGCTATGCATCTGATGTCTATCTGGGCCCACTGGACCAAGTGGTGGTGATTATAAAATAGTCTCAAGCTGCTGTTTATCTTGCCAGCCTGGATGTTGCATCTCTGTCCTGAGGTCTGGCTCTTTTCATATTCAACTCTAGCCACAATTTTTTTGTGCTGACTTTCTTGAGGGCCCAATCTTTCCCTATGTATTAATTTCTAACTCAGTTGCCTATGATACAATGAGTGAACACGGCTAGCTGAAGAGTGTCCCTGCCAGCACTTTCTTTTTTTTGGTACCAGGAATTGATCTCAGGACCTTGCGCTTGCCAGGCAGCAGGCTGTGCCACTGAGCTATATCCCCAGCCCACGAGCTTCCTTCTTTCCAGATCCCTTGACTTTCAAAGTATCTAAATTGCTACACATCTGTTAAATTACTGGATTAAGCCCTCTTCATATGCCATCTCATTTACATATTTATTTACTCTTATCTAATTTTTTTGGTGCTGAGCACTTAGCCATGGTTTTGACTTTTTTTGTTGTGTTTTTTGGGGGGGTTTTTGGTACCAGGAATCAAATTCAGGACCTTGAGCTTGCCAGGCAGGCGTTGTGCCGCTGAGCTATATTCCCAGCCCCTTAGCCCATGGTCTTGTGCACGCTAAAACCCTTGTGCAACTACTAAGCTACACCCTAACCTGCCATCTCATTTAACCACTTCAATAACCTTACACAGCTACTGGCAAGATTTACTTTAGTTTTCAAAAGGTCCTTAGTCTCACCAGAAGTTTGTAAGAAAGTTTTAAATTCACTCTTTGCTTTCTCAAGTTTTGATATTTGCGTTTGCAGTGCTGGGGCTAGAATCAAGGACCATGCTGGGTAAACACTCTGCCAGTGAGTCACACACTTCAACTCCTTATTGTTCTTGTTGGTGGTGTTTTTTTTTCAGAACTGTGGATTAAATTCAGGATTTTGAACAGTGAGCTACATCCCTACCCCTTTTATATTGTTTTACTGTCGCCGGGTGTGGCGGCACACGCCTGTAATCCCAGCACTTGGGAGGCTGAGGCAGGAGGATTACTGCAAGTTCGAGACCAGCACGACTACAAAGTGAGTTACAAACCAGCCTGAACGGCATAGAGAGACCCTGTCTCAAAAAGACCAAAAAAAAAAAAAAAAAAAAAAAAAGAAAAAGA
>NW_004955406.1:21696594-21698016 GCF_000276665.1 Chinchilla lanigera
CCTAAATTGCACAGGTTGGGCTCAAAATTGTGATCCTTCTGCCTCAGTTTAATAAACGGAAGGAGGGGGGAGGGGAAAGAAAGAGGATGAAAAAGAATTAAGATGTGTCATATACATGTCCCACTTCCCCAAAGGAATATAATTATTTATGCTGCAACTAGGTACAAGAAAAAAAAAAAGCTCTACTAAGAAAAATAGTAGATTAAGCCGGGTGTGGTGGCGCACGCCTGTAATCCCAGCACTCACGAGGTTGAGGCAGGAGGATCCTTGCGAGTTCGAGGCTAACCCTGGCCACAAAGTGAGCTCAAGGCCAGCCTAAACTGAATAGTGAGACCCTGTCTCAAAAAAAGGGACAAAAAAAAAAACCCAAAAAATCCTCATTTAAAAAAAAGAAAAACGGAAAAATAGTAGATTAACAAGTGGAAAAACAAACATTAAGATACAAAAACTGTGCTAATAAATTGCACAATGAGTCTCAAAGGAAGGCTTCAAAGTTGAGCTTATCGAGAGATATAAAGGGATAGGGACTTGGCTGGGCGGAAGCGAGGAGTGTGGAGCGCTGAGAGGGGACGCAGTCAGCGCGGGCTGTCTTGTTACCCGGATGAGCTGCTCAGGTAGCAACCACCCACGGTGAACTAGGCCCAGTGTCTTCACCCCAAGTCTTCCTGCGGAAAGGCTTTCCTCAGACGCGGAGGGTTGATCAGAATAGAAAAGCCTGTTTACATCAGGCATGCAGAAATTTCCTTTTTAGATGTAAATTTCTTTTACGGAAGGGCAGCCTCTCAGAATGAATCCTGTCAGATTAGCAGTTTCCCCTTTATTTTGTCACGGGGTCTCGCTAAATCGCTGAAATGCCCACACTGGGCTCGAATTTGCCATTCTCCGGCCTCCGCCTCCCCGAGTGCTGGGATTACAGGCCTGCGCCACCACGCCCTGCTCAGACCAGCCATCTTGAAACACGCCAACGAAATGTATTTTGAGGTGGCATATTTGGGGCCCCTAGAATAGAAGCTGCAAAACACCTCGCTGCATCGAAATACTATACAGGCGCTCAACTCCGAACGCGGGGGGCGAATTACAGGGTCGAGCGGGACCAGGGCGCAGCGGGCGGGTAGCGGCCCCCTCCCAGGTCCCCGCGGGCGGCGCCAGCCCCGCCCCCTCCCTCCAGGCTCCCTCGCACCCCGCGCAGGCCTACTACGCATGCGTACGCCTTAGCTCCGCCCCCTGGCGCAGCGGTCGGAGCCATTTCGCCGCCTCCTCCACGCGGGTTGCGGTGTTCTCCGCAGTCTCTCTGTGGAAGGCTAGAGCTACGGACTGACGGTCGAGAGAGGGTTGAACTCTCGGGCAACGGGAAGTCGGGGCCGGTAAGAAAGCGATGCTGTGGCCGCCGTGCGGGGCGGCGCGGGCGCGCGAGCGGGCGGG
>NW_004955406.1:21698116-21755916 GCF_000276665.1 Chinchilla lanigera
GCGGGGCTCGTGGCGCGCTGGGGCTGCGCGGCCGCGCGCGGTCCCCGCCCGTCTGCCTGGTCCTTGTCTCGGTCTACAAAGCCCACTTCCTCCTCCGGCCTAGCACGCTGGCCTCCGCCGCGGCCGAGGGAAGGGAAAGGTGAACCGCCTGTGGTGGGTGCCGCAGCACGTAGGTTCGGTGCAGTCCTTGCCCTTTTCTTAGGGTGCAGTGGACCGGGTGCGGTGAGGAGCAGGCGCCGTGAAAAAAAATGCCTATGATTTGGCAAAAGGTCTTAAAGATGGCACAGAGAGCGCACTACTGGAGATGGGGAAGGCGCCTCGCGGGGCATGGCGGTATTTAAACCTGTATCTCGGCGTTATGGCCTAGAACGCTTCCGCTCCCAAGCTGCGGAGGTTGTTACCTCGCGGGCGGAAACTGGCCATTGGCGGAAAGGGGGCGCTGTGTCTGGAGAGTGGTGAGGTTTTAAAATAAGGGCAGGCTTTAGGTTGACAGTAGTGGAAACTAGTGTAGTACTGCAGTATTACTCCAGATGAGCAAAAGTGGTGGCGGGGGACACAGGGAGAGGCAAAGGGAGGCTGTACAGTAGTGATGGTTAGTAGATTCACGCTACCTTGAAATTGCTCATTCTCCAATTAGGATCTCTGTCCTCTAGGGCAAGGTACTGTTTTTCACATCGCTAAAAAGGGAGTAATGTTTGTACAATTGTAAGGCGTAAGAGGAATAGTAAATATAAATGTTCCACCAAGGATAACCTGTGACACACAATAAGGAATCTGCAAGATTAGCCGAAAAAAAAGCCTGTTAGGGGTTGAATTCTGACCCGAAAGTTGGGATTTAGATAACTTGGTAGATAGTGGGAATGTATGGGTGGGGATTAGAACAGATGGAGGAGGCAGTTTAACTTCCTGTTTTTACAGAAATGCCAAGTTAGTGTACAGATGGGTGTATGAATGTTTCTGTTGGATAAATTTGATTTTGGAGCTTCAAAGAGAAAGGAATAAATTTTCTGTAAATATTTATTAGTATGAATGTTGTAGATTTAGATGAGACTACTTGATAAATACAGTCATTCATATTTTGTTATTCGTTCTGGATTTGTTTTTTGAATTATTCAGGGATGGAATTTACAGATTGATGTTGCTAGTTTATCAATACTCATAAATAGCTGAGAAAGAGAGGGTGTTTTTTTGGTTTGGGGTTTGGGTTTTGTTTTTTTGTTTTTTGTTTTTTTTTTTTTTTGGAAACAGGGTCTCACTGTGTGCAGTTCAGGCTTGTCCCTTACTGTGCAGTGATCCTCCTGCCTCAGCCTCCCAAATGTTGGGATTACAGGCATGCACCATCATGCTTATTGAGAATATTTATTTTGGCTGAAAGTTTTAAGAGCTTTCAGCATATCATTGGCCTACAGCTTTAGGGCTTGTGAAACACCACGCCATGGCCCAGGAGTGTGTGGTGGAGGAAAGCTGCTCATTTGATGGCCAGATTGTGTGTGAGGTTGTTGGGTTTTGGTACCAGTATCTATATTCAAAGGCACCCCCTTAGGACTGGATGCCCTACTATAAGGCGTTAGCTCTTAAAGGTTCCACAGCCTCCTGGCAGAGCTCCACAACCAGCCCATGGGCCGTTGGAGTCATTTACCCAAACCCGAACTTGGTCTTCGATTTCATGTTTATAATTTAGGCTCAACTATTTATGGTATCCTTCAATATTTTACAGATTCGTGTAGAGGGAGAGTGCCAAGTATGATACATTGCAATTCAAAGAAACAGTATACTATAGTTCTAGTCAATAAAAAGACTTAAAAAAGAGCTGTGGTACAGAACATTTAACTGTCTTCAAGAAATGAATGCTTAGCGTATTTGGTCTTACTAATATGGTTTGTAGCCTGAAACAAAAGATAGTCTGCTAGTGACACAGAGACCACCATAGGTAGAGAGGACAGATTCACTCCTCTGCCCTTTAACCTTTTACTCATTAAAGGCATGGTTTTTGTTGTCTTAAGCATTCAGGGAACTAAAATCAGAGTTCAGGAAACCGAAAAAAGAAAGTAGTGACTCTTGCCTAATAGGTAACTAAAAGAACAAAGCTTACCTTTGTAAAACTTTGAGTGAAATCTCCTCTCAAGAAATTTGCATTAGGCACATTTGTCATTTAGGGAATGCCTAAAAATTGGCAAAAAAAAAAAAAAAAAAAAAAAGGTTAATTAACCCAGAATTTACATAGACTCTTATTACCCCTCAAAACTGAGAACACCAAGATAAGGAATTTATGGGACATTCAGTTTTGCCCAGAAATCTCCAGCCATTGCCCTAAGTGATCCCTTTGGGTTCCAGCAGACTACAGAAGTGAGTCTGCCCCAAGAAGAAACAGAGCTACAACACCAGGACTGAGATAATGATCCCTGCCCACCACAGCACCCAATAAAACTGGTCCCTTTTCTCGTGGTTAATGGGCCAGTCTGAGTTCCTATCTTCAGTTCTTCGTATGAAAGGGCCTTCCCTATTTCCTATTTATTTTGTTAGGGGGTTCATGTTGGTCTTTGTCAGAATTGCGCCCCCTCCTTCACTTTCAGTTCCTCAGGCTGAAGTCCCTTGCTAGTTTCTTTGTAGGCCATTTTTGTCTGTAAATTTGTGCTGATTGCCTCAATTTTAGTTTCCACTGTCACTGAAGCAAGGACTTGCAGTAGCCTGTGGCACCAGAGTTAGCAGAATGAAAATAAACCATTGGATTTACATGCATACAAATGATTGATGGTGATTTCTTAGGAGTTTGGATTTGAATTTAGGCTTCCACCACCAGTGACGTGGAATACAGCAGTTCCTCACATTTTCTAAGCCTTGGGCTGGGGAAATAGCTCAGCAGCACAGCACCTGCCTGGCAAGTGCAAGGTGGTGAGTTCGATTCCCGGTACAAAAAAAAAGAGAATAAACACATCTCTGCTGAAAAAAAATGCAAATTGACAATAAATATATGGAAAATGTTCAACTTCTAAGCCTTAGTTGCTTCCTCTGTAAGAAGCAGTAATGATACCATGTCTTTCATTGTTCAGAGTAAACAAATTAAGATACATAAAGTGCTCTTTGTAGAATGTAGAATATTACATAAAATATTTAAGAAAATACAAAAATCATTCACAGTTCCTGAAGGTAAGCGTTTGTGCAGAATGTTTCTTTGCAGTCTTGATTTATGCATGTACAAGGTGTAATCAAAATATATGATGAGCCGAGCATGGTGGCCCACGCTTTTAGTCCCAGCACTGGGGTGGCTAAGGCAGGAGGATCCTTGTGGGTTCGAGACCAGCATGGGCTACAAAGTGAGCACAAGGCCGGCGTGAACTGCATAGCAAGACCCTGTCTCAAAGACAAAAAGAAACAATATGTGATGAATGTTTTAAATTTTTAAAAATTTAATGAGAAAATGCACATTGCAGAGGAAAAGACATAAGTCAAGGGGGCCCCGGGAAGTTCCAGAAGAAAGGATGTTTTCAATGGAGACTCACTTTTCTGAGGTGGTCGTAGTCCCTGGAGGAAGAGGTCAGCACGAGTGTGATGACTACCAGTGCACTAGAGTCAGTGCTGGCCTCCTGGGGCCAAATCATAGCTGGCACTGCAAGGATGACAATGGAGTTGCCAGCAGAGGCCTGCAGTAACAGGTGGTTCGTGGCCCGTGAATGCAGTCTCCCTGCAGATGCAGAAGGTTGAGTTCAGCTGCAGTTCCACATGGGACAGGCCAAGGTGCCTGAGAAGGGGTGCACCAGTGCCCTGTTCTTGCTCCCCGTTGCACTTTCGCACCACCTGGAGGATAGCTTTCTGTGTCCATAGGCATAGATCTTAGTTAAAAGTCTGCATAGGATTAGAAATATAGGATAAAGGCACCCTCTTTGGTGTTTTGGCTTGTTAAATCACCAGCCTTTCTGGAGTAATGAGCCTATGAAACTGCAGTGCAACTGAGACCATGGGACACCTAAAATTTTGTCCGCTTGCGTATTCCCAGCTCACTGAGAAATTAGTGGAACTCTCTCAGCAATTATGCAGCTACAGATGGCTTCAGGAAGGCGCCCAAGAGGCCACCAAAGCCCTCAACAGGGGCATCTTCAAGTTTACTGTGACAGCTCCTATGTGAGAAGTCAGGACTGGGTGCTGCCTGTTTGGGTGCTCCAGGTGGGCACGGGCAGGACTGTGGGTCTCCCGCCTGTCCATTGCCCACTCCTTCACCATCATGGGAGACTAGCAGCTACTGTCCTGACTCATTTTCTGCAGCACAGTGAAAGGCTTGGTCTACACTCAATGGCCTCTGCCTCATCCTCATTCTCCTGGGCTGTGTTGTAATATCTGTATCAGAATGTAGATTTGCACTTGTTTTCTGTAATTAGAAAATAATATGTTGGAAAAAAGTTACAGTAAAAGACACTTTGCCATTAATTCCCACCAGACTACTACTCTTCATGTCAAACACTTACCTCATCATTCTTGCCACTTTATAAAGCAGTTCTGGTAGTCCTCTTTTGTGTTATGTAGCTTTATTGTAATTTTTAAAATCATTTTTCTTAGGGCATGTTTTAGGTGTTCTAATCATGTTACTAAAATTTCTAAATGGGCAGTTTTAGTAGCAGCATGATAAAATGCTATGCTTAACCTAGATTTCATACTTTGCAGATATTTATTTCTAGGCTTTGCAGTCGTAATGTTGATTTAAACTTTCGTTTTTTAAGGTCTGAAGAAGACACGTGAATCATGGGTGATATTAAAAATTTTCTGTATGCCTGGTGTGGCAAAAGGAAGATGACTCCAGCCTATGAATTTAGAGCAGTAGGGAACAAAAACCGGCAGAAGTTCATGTGTGAGGTACAGTTTATTTATCTGATTTGTGAAGTTTGTTTTGGGTTTAAAAGAATGTATCTTGTTTTGGAAATGTTAAAATCTATTGCACATTGGAAGAGACTAAAGAATAGGGTTTTTTATTATTATTTGATATTCTGTTTCGTTATAGTACATTTTTTACAGATAAGCATTAAAACATTTTTCATTAGAATTAGTACGGTAAGCCGGGCAGAGGCAGGAGGATAACTTCAAGTGCAAGGCCAGCCTGAACTACATAGTGAAACCCTGTCTCAGAAAGATGAGGAAAAAAAGAATTAGTGCAATACTTGAAGTGGACAGCTTGGTTTTTTGTTGTTTTGTTTTCTGCTTTTTGTTTTTTGGTTATGGGGGCCAGGGATATAGCTCAGCGGCCCAGGCACCTGCCTAGCAAGTGCAAGGTCCTCAGTTCGATACCTGGCGCCAAAAAAAAAAAAAAAAAGTCAGTTTTTTGATTGTTAGAATTTTCTTCCTTTTTTCTTCATGGTACTGAGGTTTGATCCCTGGGCCTATGCATGCTAGGCAGGCACTCTACCGTTGAATCACATCCTCAGCTCTTTATTATAAAAGGAGATTTTTTTTTTTTTTTTTGGTACCAGAAATCGAACTCAGGGCCGTGCACTTGCCAGACAGTTTCTTGTGCCACTGAGCTGTATCCCTGGCCCAAAAATGATATTTTAATGTTGAACAGTCTTTTAGAAGAGAATATTTGTGCCACTAAAATTAATAGTCCTTGTTTTTTGATTAGCTTACCACAGAAAAATACATTTTAGCTTATAAAGTATGTCTGTTAAAATGAGCTGCTTGTAATCACTTAATGGACTTTTTATTGAATTACAAGTTTTTGAAATTCCAGGATTACCCAGTATTAATGTCTTTTTCTCTTGACTCTTACAGGTTCGTGTAGAAGGATATAATTATACTGGCATGGGCAATTCTACTAATAAAAAAGATGCACAGAGCAATGCTGCCAGAGACTTTGTTAACTATTTGGTTCGAATAAATGAAGTGAAGAGTGAAGAAGTCCCAACTGTTGGGGTATGTACATGTTAAGTACTTGGGGTGTGTTGCGCAGAAGGGGCTTCCCTGACCTCTAGGTGTTTGGGGTATGAATTCCATTAGGAAAACAGAGTAACAGAGGTTACAGATTTATTGTCTCCATGGGGGCATCATGCGAAAGAACAGTGAATATTCAAAAACCCAGTGAGTTCTTAGAAGCTTATACAGATAGCCTCCAGCTTACACTAGTTCTACTTGTAATGGTGGAGAAGTAATACGCATTCATTCAGTAGAAGCCATAGCAATGTACCCCGCGGCTACCAGTATGCAGTATGAGAAACTCAAAACAAGCAATACACAGTGTACTATGTTGATAAGCTATGGTAATGATAGGTTAAACATGCTAAAGTTGTGCTTGTAATATTTTTAGTTTATGGTGGGTTTATTGGGACACAGTGCCACTGAAGTTGAGCATCTTTTTGTCTTTGTGGGTCCTCACAGTAGGTAATTATCTGCACTTGGCTTCTACCTTTAATTTCTTCTCCTGAAATACTGTTAATCTTTTTGGGTTGATAAGCTTGGGTGAAGAGAGTGGCATAGGACAGTTCAGTTCCTGTTCAGATTGCTCTTTAGGCCTATAAGGGAAATGAAGAGAAGGTGCTTTTCCTTGCATTCATTTTTGCCCAGGTATTATCTTGAAGTCTTAAGTCTTGTATTTTGGGGTAGTAATTCCTGAACTTCAGGTATAAGGTTAAAGAATTTCACTGTGTGTGGAGACCTAGGGTGATAATTTTCACTCTTCACATATATTAAGTATGGGGGGTTTTTGGTGGTGGGGGGTTAATGTAGACTGGTCTTAAAACACAGAGCTGATCCTGTTAGGTTAATGTTCCATTTCAGTTATCCACCTAATTGTCCAAAGATTTACAGTACTGAATCTGCATGTACAGTTTCCTTTATAAAGTACAGCACTCATGTTCTAGGCAGTCTTTAAAAAAACATACAAATACAAAGGGAAATAAATCACTCATTAACAACTGTATCAAACAGAGTATTCTCTATATAAAATTATGCTGTTCCTGATAATAACACATGCCTAGTGAAAACTAAAAGCTGGAAAACTAGTTACACTACCTGCTTGAGTGAATAGTTAGAGTGATCATCTTCTGCAGTGACCTTTATAGTTTCAGTTTGTCATCAGCTTCCATGAATTTACTATATGATGGAGCCAAAGTCAGGAGAAGCCAGAGGGAGAATATTCCTTTTTTAGAGGATAGTAATCCTTCCCTCCAGAATCAAGCATGGGAAATAAACATCCTGTTGATTCTATGTGAAAAAAACTTAATGTAATCAGTTTCAATTCCTGCCGAGCTACCTGATCTTTTCATTGCCTTGTTTGGTGTCACTCTTCTAAATCAAATGTGTTTAATTCTAATTTTCTAAATCTTCCCTCATAAAGATTTTCATCAACAAGAATAGCACCACTGTCTCCATCTTCCTGTCCCTCTACTTTGTTGTCCTCTTCCAAAGCATGTCTTTAACCACCTTCAGCCCTACCTCCAGAAGCTTTACTTAATTTGTTCTCACCTTTATCCTTTTCTTCCATATAAGAAAAATATTCTAGCGTGAGTGTAGTAACATTTGGGCCTAGAGTGGAACAGTCTTTCAGTTACATCTTTTAATGAAATGTCATCTTTCTCTTTTTTATCTTTTGTAAGCACATTCCAGGAGGAAGTGCATAACTGCACAAAATTATCACCCCCTTCAAAGCACATCCTAAACTAGCCATACTTGTTATTTTCAGTAGCTTCAAGGAAATGCTTGCAGACTCTTTGAGTTTTTCGTTTTTTTCTTTTCAGCCTCACTGGGTTTCTTATTCACTACTTTGAGCTCTTTCTCATTCCAGTTATTCATTGTATCTTTCTCCATTTTCATTTATTTATTTTTTTGACATAGGGTCTCAAAATATACTTTAGGCTGCCCTTGAACTCACTGTATAGCCCAGGCTGGCTTTAATCTCTTGGTGACCCTTCTGCCTCAGGCTTCTGAGTGCTGGGATTAAAGGTGTACACCATCACTTCTGGCAGCACTTTTTTATTTTGAGACAGGATCTCACAAAGTCACTAAGTTGCCTAGGTTGGACTTGAACTTTTGTTCTTCTGCCTCAGCTTCCCAGAGTGCTAGGATTACTCGTGTGCCCCTCCATGTCCTCCCTTGTCTCAAGTGTTAGCATACTTCCAATATGTTTTAGATAAGTCCAAGTAATGAAGTTTTAACGTACCACATTTTAGAGGAAAACAGTGTTTTTCAGTTATCTTAATAAAGATTTTTTACAAATATCTTTTACTAGCCCGGGCTTGGTGGCACATGCCTGTAATCCCAGCACTCGGGAGGCTGAGGCAGGAGGATCGTTGCGAGTACGAGACCAGCCTGGGCTACAAAGTGAGCTCAAGGCCAGCCTGAACTGTAGAGTCAGACCCTGTCTCAAAAAGACAAAAAAAAAAAACTATTACTACAACTGAGTACTTATTACTAATAAATAATCATTGATATGCCATACCATCTAAAATTAATAATAGATGCTGTACTAAAAGGAACGATACAGCAGTGCTGCTTGGTGTTTGTGAGAACACAAGTACAAAAACAAGGAAACATTCTGAAATGAATTTTACATTTTTTCATCTGATTAGAAAATGCGGGTTTCTATTTTGTTTAACCTTCTATTTTATATTTCTAGCAGTGGCTTTTGGTGTATTTTACAAAAGTAGTGTTTTGTAAAAATAGATGGGGAGGAACCCTCAAAGGTATTTGATTATTATATCCTTAGCATCCAGAATATCTAGCTGGAATCTAAATGGAATCTATATATAATCTCAAGGTGGTGGTTGTGAATAATTTTTTTCTGCCCCTTTTCTGTCAGAAGTGACTGAATAGTTTATGATTAATCACTAAAAGTAAAAGTGGGAAAAATACTGTGGGAAAGGAAGTGTGACAGATGGACCTATTTGGGGTGTTAAAAGAATTTTGTAATCCTTATAAAGGCAAAATTATTGACCCATCTTACATTAGTAACAAATTTAAAAGAAACCTATATTGCATTTTCCTCTTGCAGGTTGCACCTCCCCCACCGCCGGTTACTGAAGCTACTGAAACTACTGCTGACACTGGAGAAAACAGTGAAAGTTTGCCAACAACCATGGGAGGACCTCTTCCACCACATCTGGCTCTCCAGGCAGGTAAGGGACTTGAATGTGTGTACATGACTAAGAAGATGCACACTGTTAATTTGGTCTTCATCTCACTTTATTTGGATAGAAAAAGTAGTGATAGTAAACTGATGTTGAGAGATGTCGCAAGGCCTTCCTAAATAACCACTAGACCATTTAATTTTTCTTACGGTAAATTATGTCATATTCGTTGTTGTTACCTTTCACTAAAACTTACTTCAGGCTGTACCGTTTGGATAAAAGATATTTATTTATTTATTCGTGTGTGTGTGTGTTTATTTACTTAGGTCTTTTTTGAGACAGGGTCTCACTATGCAATTCAGGCTGGCCTTGAGCTCACTTTGTAGCCCAGGCTGGCCTGGAACTCACAAGGATCCTCCTGTCTCAGCCTCCTCTCCTGAGTGCTGGGATTACAGGTGCGTGCCACCACGCCCGGCTGCATAAAAGAGCTTAATGAATTGCCTGCTTGCTTTTTTTTCTCCTCCTTGTGGCAGCGCAGAGAATGAAACCCAGGTTCTAGCAATATGCTAGGCAAGTTCTCTGCCACTGAGTTACTTCCCTAGCATGTCATTCTTGGTTTTTTGTTCTGTTCTGTTTTGTTTTGGCTTTTTAGTACTGGGAATCGAACTCAGGATTTTGTACTTTCCAGGCAAGTGCTTATGCCGCAGCACTAAATCCCTGACCCTCATTCTTATTTCTAACTTACTCCTTCAAAAAATACTGGAGGCTTTATTGCTTTATTACTTCATGGGTCCTAGCCATTGCTGAATCTAGATGTAGTCAGAACTTTAAGTGGGATGTCTATTATAGGGTAAAATAATTAGGATTGTGGTCAGATTGGTATTGTTAGATTCAGTGTTTATAAAATACTATGAACATGATTATATGGAGCATTACTGAACAATAATGTATAGTGTTTATTAGTAGTCTGTGCTAACTGCTGTTACTGTTCTGGTTTTCTATCAAGAGTCATTTTCTTACATGTCTCTAGCTTTTCTTTGTATCAATGGTCCTACAGTTAACTTCCTTTTCAGGGTGTTTAGTAAAGGAACTGTTGTATTGTTTAAACTGTTATAAATGCAGCAAATTTACAACCTGTGACAATGTTGGGTTGTCAGTCACTATTACTAGTGAAGTGGCTTCATGTTAGTCTTACTTTGCATTTTAGAGCTATACTATAGTGATGTAATTACTTTTCATGTAAGCCATGGACATTCCAGGCTTCTTTACAAGTTACTGAAACTTTGGGTTTCTAAATACGAAGTTGGATTTATCAAGAAAACATTAATTTCTTTAACAGAAAATAATTCTGGTGGGGCATCTGGCTTTGGTGCTCCTGGACCCACCTGGGACCGGGGAGCCAATTTGAAGGACTACTATTCAAGAAAGGAGGAACAAGAAGTAGAAGCGGTAAGGCTCCCGCCCTGATTTATATCTCTAGAAATATAATTTGGGACTTAGTTCATAGCAATTTAGGACCCTCAGAAGTCAATAGTTGGATTTTTTTAAAGTGGTTAAGACTACTTGTTCACAAAAGTTCCCGTCAACCTAAACTAATGATTAAGTCTGCTCATTCAAATTTTCTTTTTAAAAAACTAGTATTTTTAGCTAGGCTTGGCAGCACATAAGTGAAAACCTGCCACGTTGGGAGGCTGAAGCAAGAGGATTACAGGTTCCAGTCCAGCATTAATAACTACTTAGCAAGAAGTTAAGCCCTGTGTCAGAAAAGGAATGTGGGGGTGTTGCTTGGTGTGAAGACCCAGGGTTCATTCCCCAGTATTGCATTAAAAAGAAAAAAAGTGGGCGTGGTGGCGCACACCTGTAATCCCAGCACTCGGGAGGCTGAGATAGGAGGATTGTTGCGAGCTCAAGGCCAGCCTAAAGAGACTGTGTCAAAAAGGGGGAAAAAAAAAGACTTTCGGTGGTAATAGGTATTTTCTGTGGTATGGCAAAATGTAATTATCTTAGAAAATCTCTTGAGTACTGTGCTGTCCTGCAGGGTCATACTGTGTAGTTCAGGTGCCCTCAAACTCATGGCAGTCTTTCTGCCTCGGTAGAAATATTTTAACAGAGCACCTTATTTCTCCATTTAGTATATTTGAAATGTTAAGGCATAAAAATCTATTAAGTGTTTCTTAGAACTTAGACAGTAGGACCTTCAGAATAGACATAACCTTCAGACAGTAGGACTTTCTAGTAGGACTAGAAACAAAAAGTTTTGGTAGTATAAAAAATACTGTTAATTCCAGTATTTTATGTATAACTAAACTCTTATTGCAGCCAAATTTCATTATCGTTGATTCCACAGACTCTAGAATCAGAAGAAGTGGATTTAAATGCTGGACTTCATGGAAACTGGACCTTAGAAAATGCTAAGGCTCGTCTGAACCAGTATTTCCAAAAGGAAAAGATCCAAGGGGAATATAAGTACACCCAAGTGGGTCCTGATCACAACAGGTTTGCTTGTTTCGCTCTTTTCTTTGTATAGTAAGTTAAGCTTGCTCTGATACTTGTTGGATGTGCTGTTTTTTATGTTACGTGTTTTATTATATAGATCAATAACGAGTTGTGAAAAGGCAGTAAATGACATTGTACAAGAATTACCATTGGCTTGTAATGTGTAGTTTACTGTGGCTTTCACGTAAGAGTATAATACTAGCTGTTAAATTTTGAATAAAAAAATCTGTGATTTTTTTAAGGGTCTCAGTTGAATCTGAGAGCAAAAGTTGCAACCACAAATAGTGGTTCATTGTTAATTAACTTAAAATACCAGCCAGAGACGGTGATTTTAGTCTGTGTGGTACCATTAGAGACTGTTGTGTTTTTTATTTAATGGGTCAAGTTAAACATGTTAAGTTTCCTAGATTGTGTTGTATCTAGATCCAAATTTTACTCAGTTTGAAAGCTGCCAACTCTCTTCAAGAGTCCTGTTAAAATTGAAGGACTGTAAAGTTGAAAGACTGCTTCAATCTTTGTGTGTGGTTTGAATTCGCATATGCTGGTTTAAATTAACGGCATTTTTTCTGTTAATTTGTAAAGTTGAGCATAAAGGGAAGTTATGTGACAGTATGTTTCTCAGCCTGCTTGCTGTTCTTCCTAAGAGCATTCCAGGGTGTAGTAATTATTACTCCCAGGAAGGCTCATATGGATTAGACTTTTCTGGGGGGCACCCTATTTTTATTGGAAGAGAAGGGGAAGTTTGAATGGAAACATTCTGGATGATTCTATTTGCTGTCTTTGATTATATGAAATAAATTGCTCAAATTCGAAAATCAAAGTATTCTCCTTTGGTTGCATCTGGCAACCCTAAAATAATTATTACTAAAAAAAAAAAAAAAATTGACACAGTCAAAATGATGTTCAGAGCATGGCTCCTCCTGCTTCCCACTGTTTTGTTCAGTCCTGAATTCTCAACTACTGTACTGGTGTCAGACTTTAAAAATCTCAAGTTGTGAAGGAAATACATAATTGTTGATTTGTTTTCTTTAATGTTTTGTCCTGACCTGATTGGGCTTAACCACACTTGGTGACTTTAAGAACAGTAATATAGCTAAGTGTGCCTGAAGCTCATTGTTGCAAACTGTTTTTTGCTATCCAAATTTTACCATGAATTTCTGATACAAAGAATTCAGGATATGATAATGTAGGAGACTGAGACAGTCAGGGGAGCTGGGACAGCATTGCTCCTTGTATGTCTTTTATTGAAAGGCATAACAGACAGCAACACCAGAGGTCTGTGTTCATACACACATGTGCTGCTGCTTAGGCTGAACTAAGCAATCACATGGGAATCTATTGTAAACTGATTTCTGGTGTCGCTGTTCCCCCTAGGTGGAGGAGAATGAGATTGAGTGCTGACTTTAAGCCTGGCTGAGAAACATACTGTCATCGATGTCATTAAATGAAAGGGTGGATGTTGTTCCCCTGAAAGCCAGTGGCCTTTGACCCCTGAAGCCCCTGTGCCTGAAGGTCAGTTCACAAGAGGTATAGGGAGTCTAACATTTTTTCCTTAAGCCTCGCCTAACTTTTTATTTTACAGCACCAAGTTAAGCTTAGATGTATCCTGAGCAGTGAAAGGACCAGAATGCATAGTTTCAAAGGGCAGTTTTTTCCCTTGCTAAATCCCTAAGTTTATCCCTTAGAACCTACCAGCAATTTTAGCTATAATGTGAAAAAAAGTGTTTTGTTTTCTAGGACCTGATTTACGTAAATATGATACAAATAGGCTAAGTTGTCTTTTACCACGGGGTGCTTCCAGCTACAGAGAAATGCCGTACTCTGTCTTAGGAGCTATTTAGTACAAAGTGTTTACATGTATAATTTTAAGAGATTTGCAGTCATTAGTGCATATTCTAACTAGTTTGAAGAGTTTGGGGCCTATTGTATTTCATGGCTCCAAACTAAGTGGAAAATTTTTGTTTAATGAACATGTTCTAGTTATTCAGACTCTAACCTTTGGAATAAGAGTAAGTAAATGTAGACTCTAAAACCCTTTAACATTTTCCTTTCTTGAACAGTTGGCTCATCAACATTGATTATACTGTTTGATGCTATGTTATAAATTTAAAGTTTACATACTTTGTTCTAGGATTGGACAGTGATGTTTAGAATTTATTTTATTTTTTTGCCTAAAGCAGTTGGAAAGCCTGCCTTAATTAGGAGACCTGCATTTAGTAATTTCTAACAATAAAATTGCTAACCTTGTATGTATGTGTTTTTACAGGAGCTTTATTGCTGAAATGACCATTTATATCAAGCAGCTGGGCAGAAGTAAGTGTTTACAGCTTTCTTGGTGCTGTGCCTTTTTCAGATATAGTAGAAACCTTCACAGTAAAGTCTTAAGCCAAATAGATGTAAACTGTGTTACTGAAAAGGCATAGTGATCTGACATTGTGGAAGAGTAGTTTGGGTTTTTTAATGTGTGTATAGCTTTAGGTCAGTGTCAAACTCTCCATGCTCTGTGTAGCCCGTGCTGACCTTCAACTCCATTTGCTGGCCTCAGCATCCTGAGTATTGGGATTACAAGGGTATAGCAAAATTTCAAATTTAGTTTTTCTCTTGTAAAGTGTTGACACTTTTAATCTATGTAATAAACCTATAGTAGAAAAATTAACAGGAGAAGAACTATAACAAATTTAAAAATACGATAGCGGTATTCCACATACTACACTCAAGTAAGGGCTAGGCAGTTGAAGGTTACATAGAGCTAAAAAAAAAATGGATAGAACTTAGGCTTTTAGGTGGGAAGGAAGTGGCAGTGTGCTAGGAAACAGGTGAATACACAGTGAAATGCTGTTAGTGCAGATGAAGTCTCCAGCAGTCACTTGTGGCTGGGTGTCAGTCCTCAGTCTGACTCCCGTGAAGAGGTCTTTCTTCGCAAAGAGGAAATCAGAAAACCCTGTAAAACTGTTATAGTCACTATTTACTTAATTGATTTCTTTTATAGAAATAGATTGCTTTTACAAAGCAAATCTTCTAAGTTAATGTAATTCTATCTAGTTTTGTAGAGTACCAACACTGAAATATGCCAGAGAAATGTATTTTAAGGTGGCATACTTTGGGCTTACTAAGATATTTTAGTATCTTAGTAATTGCATGAAATAGAGGCTTATTCTCCAGTTCATGGAAAAAGTATCACACTAAAGCGATACTTCAAAGCTCAAATAATGGTAGGGTGACGAGGAATCTGCCAGTGTCCAAGAACTTTGAAATGTTTTCATCTTTCTATGCTAAAGCATTCTTTGAGTTTTAGATAAAGGTTGCTAGGTGAAATTTAGAAAGGAGTAAGTCAAATTATAGGATTAAAGGCCTACAGGGGATTGTCTATAAGTAAGATAGTCATAAAAAGTAAGATAGTCATAAAGTCAGGAAGTAAAGGTGAGACAGTTACCTTGAGGAAACACTTAAGGAATAGATTAGGATTATTCCTTCAGGAAGTTATAAAGGCCGTATGATGCCTGTAGTCTGTATTCTTAGGCGCCAAGGATGTATTATGTTGAAAGAAGAGATAACCCTGTGTACCTGGTTTTGTTACTGACTAGTATTGTATGACCTTCAATAAATTACACCTTACATCACAGGTTCAGTTTACTTACCTGGAAATTTAAAGAAAAGCCTTAAGGATTTCCTTCTAGTCTAAGAATTCTGCAATTTGCTAGTCATTCTGCTAATGATTTAAGTTTAACATACAGAAATTTTCATGGTGGAACCAAATTTTTAAGTGGTTGATCAGGAGATAATGTTGAATTTCTTATCCTAGACTATTTTTACTTTTCTTTGTTTTGTTTTGTTTTGTGGTACTGGGAATTGAACTGGGGACCTTGCACTTGCCAGGCAGGCACTTATGCCACTGAGCTATATCCCCAGCCCCTAGACTGTTTTTAAAAAGTTACTTTGAGTGGAGACATGAAACTTGCCTCAAGTTTAAGGCCACCCTGGGCTACACAGTGAGTTCAAAGCCAGCCTCCCCTGTATAGCGAGACCATCTCAAAAAAACAAAAATGTGGAGAAGGAACCATGAAGTGAAAGGGTAAAAGCATTCTGTCAACCCACTGACTGGATGATCAAGATTATTTTGACTAAGCAGAAAGCCTTTTTTTATATCGCTTCTTCGCTTTATAGGCATCTGTCCTAAAACTGAATAGTACCAGAGTAAAGGAGACTTTCTATTATGTATTAGTGTTTTTTGTAGTTACGAGTGTGAGTAATGATAGTTCCAGTCTAATGTTGGAATCAGAAGCTATGTCCCTCTGGCCAAATCCAACTTACTGCCTATGTTTGTAGGTAAAATTTTACTGCAATACAGCTACATTCATTTATGTCAGGCACATGAAACTTAGTGTAAAAAATCAGATGGTAAATATTTTAGGCTTTCCAAGTCACATGTTTCACTTTTTTTTTTTTTTGTCTTTTTGAGACAGGGTCTCAATATGCAGTTCAGGCTGGCCTTGAACTCACTTTGTAACCCAGGTTGGCCTTGACCTCCCAGTGATCTTCCTGCCTCAGCCTCCCGAGTGCTGGGATTACAGGCGTGCACCACCACATCTGGCTCTCACATTATTTTATTTTTATAGCTCATTTTTCCCCCTGGTACAAGGGATAGAACCTGGAGCTTTTACAGGGAGCTATAGTCTCAGTCTTTTTAATTTTTATTTTGAGACAAGAACTTGCTAAGTTACCCATGACAGATTCAATCTTAGAATGTTACTGCCCCAGCTTCCCAGAATATTTATAAATCTAACATAAAAATCATTTTTAGTTTCCAGGTACATAATTTGTATGGCACTAATATAAGTTTATCAGAGTAGGGCAGTTAGGACAAGACTTATGGCTTGCAGAGCCTTACTGATTTTTTTTTTTTGCTTTGCTGTGTGTTTTTGTTTTTTTTGTTTTTTTTGTTTTTTTTTTTTTTGCAACAAGATCTTGCTATGTTGCCCAGGCTAGCTTCAGACTCCTTGGCTCAAACCATCTCCTATCAGCTGCTTGAATGGCACATCCCTTTTCACCTATGAAACACTTACAGTTTCTGCCCTTGCTGGTTTTTTTGTTGCTTGTTTGGTTTTGGTTTTTTACACAGGGTCTCATTATGTAATTCAGTCTGACCTTGAACTCATTATGTAACCCAGGCTGGTCTCAAACAGCAACCCTCTCAGCTTTCCAGAGCTGGAGTTATCAACCCTTAGTAGAGGTTTTCTCTAAATAGCTACTTTGGACCCATTTTTTTTTTTTTTTTTTTTTTTTTTTTGGTCTTTTTGAGACAAGGTCTCGCTGTGCAGTTCAGGCTGACCTGGAGCTCACTTGTAGCCCAGGCTGGTCTCAAACTCAAGCAGTCCTCCTATCTCAGCCTCCCAAGTGCTGGGTTACAGGTGTGCACCTGGCCCAATTTTTTTAATTGTTTTATTTTTAGACTCTTCTCAAAAGTTCTGTTTTCTCATTTTAATACCAGGTTTTTGTTTTGTTTTGTTTTGTTTTGTTTTGTTTTGTTTTTCAAAAAAATTTCATTTTCTTCCTGTTTTAATGACAGCTTTGTTAAAATAGGTTATTTGCTTTCATCACGTTGGTTTGTGTTTTAGAATCAGCCTGTAATCAAAGTGGGTGGTTATTTGTAAGTTGTGGAATTGAGCATTTAGTTAATATACCCAATGAAAAGGAACTAAGACCTGTGGCGTACAGGGCTGCTTTGGTGCCTGTTTATGATGTTTCTTTGTTCTGGTGATTTATTCTTCTGTCTTTGGTAATCCTGACTTTACCTTGTAGGGATTTTTGCACGTGAACATGGATCAAATAAGAAATTGGCAGCACAGTCCTGTGCTCTCTCACTTGTCAGACAACTCTATCATCTTGAAGTGATTGAAGCTTACTCTGGACTTACAAAGAAGAAAGAAGGAGAGAGAGTGAGTCTTTAGATTTAGTATCCCAGTATGATATTGTAAGATCCATTGAGACAAGGGCTTTTTATTTAGAATGTGTTTGGCTATAGAAGCTTAATTTGTACAAATTAGAAGTCTAATTTGTATAGAAACGTAAGAATCTTCCTACATCAAGTGATAATATGACATTGACCTGAAAAATCTGTCCAATTTTCTCTGTTTAGTAGTGGGTAGAGAGTAAATAGTAATTGAAGCCATTGCCCTGAAACTGCTGGTTTAGGGTCTTAGTGTCAGGTTTATACAGTTAGCCCCACTCTAGTAGGTTTGTATTCGTGTGTGTTTTTCAGGATTGTCATTATCCTTTTTCTGTAGGTGGAGCCTTACAGAGTTAACATTTCTCCGGATTTAGAGCATCAATTGATAAATGTGATTCAAGAGCTAAATCTTGAAATCATGCCTCCAGTAAGTATACAGTTTTTTACTTTGCCTTAATGTGGAACTTGCGTGACTGAGCAAATAATTCATACCGTTTGTTTTTTTTCTCTCTCTTTTTATTATTTTTAATAGCCTATTGATCCTTCTATGCCGGTTATATTCAACACTGGGAAACTGGCTCACTTTGAACCATCTCAACGACAGAACCAAATAGGGGTGGTCCCTTGGTCACCTCCACAATCGAACTGGAATCCTTGGACCAGTTGTAACATTGATGAGGGGCCCCTGGCTTATGTGAGTGCAGTGTTTTTGAGATGAACATCCTGTTTTACTCCAAATATTCATTAGTTATGTGTAGGCAAGAAATGCATTCTGATTGAATTTGCCTTTCCATTTTACAGGCTACTCCGGAGCAAATAAGTATGGATCTTAAGAATGAATTAATGTACCAGCTAGAACATGATCAAGATTTGCAAGCAGTAAGTCTGAAGTATTTAAAATATGGTGCTTAGAGATTCATATTTTAGATGCATATGGGCAAGTAGTGAATATTCTTTTTTATTAGGGTAGACCAAAAGTAATTGTCACGTTGCTAATCTTAGTTAACTCTGAGGGCAATTGCTTGAAGTCCTGAGAAGAAATTTCACTTCTTGATGTAATTTAATGTGGAGAGAACTGGGTTAGTGATTTTTCAATATTTATTAGTTAAAGCATCTGTTTATTGTTACATTTTTTATATATTTATACATTAATTGTATATGACAAATGTTAAGGAAATATATACAGAAAGCTAGAAAAAGAAAGGTATCAAAAATGTCCTGAAATAACATTCTTTAGAAATTCAGTTAAAAGCAGTTTAACTAGAGATATTAAAAATACTCTTATGAAAATCAATACTAACGCATTGGAAAGATTTTATAGATTAGTTTCCTAAATAATTAAGACACTTGCTTCTAATGTAACTATTAGTAGAAATCTGACTACATATACAACTTTTCCTAACACAGGTTTTACAAGAGAGAGAGTCACTGCCTGTGAAGAAATTTGAAAGTGAAATTCTGGAAGCAATTAATCAAAATTCGGTTGTTATTATCCGAGGGGCTACTGGGTGTGGTAAAACCACACAAGTTCCACAGTTTATCCTGGATGACTTTATCCAGAATGATCGAGCAGCAGAGTGTAATATTGTTGTAACTCAGGTAAGTAGCAAGCTATGAGGTGTATGGACCGAGTTGGAGAGTTGACAGTGCCTAGAGGCCAGACTGTTACGTTTAAATCCTTTTCTAATTTCCAGGCTCATACATTGCCAAGCTAAACTGGAGTGTAGCTAAAGGTAGTCTTTGGGCCTAGAATCAAACTGAAGAATGAAAATTCTTTTTACTGCATTTCTTTTCAAAATAATGGCAATCCCTGTCTTGAACATTAGTGTTAAGGAGGAAACTTAGTCTGTGCAAGCATAGGCAAGCCAGCAAAACAGTGATGATTAACTTTTACTGAATGCTTACCTGTACTTCAGGATTTGTTTAAACAGTGGATTTTTTTAATTCACTGGAAGTTTATAATGACCTAAAATGTAAGTACTATTTTATTGTAGTTATCTTTCAAAAAGCTCCAAAGAAAATACATGTTAGCACAGAAAGTGATAGGACACAAAAAGTCATAGAACTAGTATTCAGAAGTAAGGTATCTTTGGGATTCTTAATGTATTGTACTACCTCACCAGCACTAAAGAGTGCTGGCAAGTTTGTGTTAGTGCTTAGGAAAAAACAGAGTAGCATCTTTAAACTACCTCAGGTTAAGCCTTTTCCCTTTGACTCTAACCCTGTACTTCTGGCACTTGAAAGGATGATACTACCAAAAGCCACATACAGACTTTGATAGAAATTCTTTTTTTTTTTTTTTTTTTTTCCTGTTTTGTTTTTTGAGTCAGGGTCTCACTGTAGTCCAGGCTGGTCTCAAACTCATGACATAGAAATTCTTTAGAGGAGCATAATCAGTATTTAGTTAGTGTCATGAACCTTGAAATATTTTTTTTAATGCATTTTATGTAAATGTGCAAACAAAATTCTGAAATAGAGGTATGTTTTATAAACATTGTATTTTATGAGACTTGGGTTTTTTTAGCCTGAAAAAAATTAGTGAGGGGAGTGGATATTAATATCCACTTTAAGATTATTGACTTTATAGGCTTGAGAAAATACCCTCAAATCTTTAAAAATTTGAAGTGCTCCAAAATTTGCAAATCCTGGAGCGCAGACATGTCACTGCAGTGGAAAATTCCACATTCCATTTTATTGTAGATTTCAGTAATAATAGAAGTACTCTAAAAATGCTTTATAGAATTACCTCTAGATTTTGTGTTTAAGGTGTAAAAGAAATGTAAATGAATTTAGTATTTGGTGGTGGTTGTTGAGGCTTTTGTTTGGTTTGGTTTTTTGGGTTTGCATGTTTTTGGTTTTTTTGGAGACAGGGTCTCACTGTAACCCAAGCTCACCTTGAACTTAGAGTGATCTTCCTGCCTCAGTCTCAGCCTCCCTAGTGCTGGGGTTACAGATGTGTGCCAGCCACCGTGCTCAGCAAATTTAATTTTTTAGGCCCGAGTTCTGTTCCTAGATTTGTCATTAAATACGTGGAAATATTCCAAAATTCAAAATACTTCTTATCCCAACGTTGGTTTATTTCTTTCAGTGCTGGAAATTGGTCCCATAGCCTGTGCCACATGCTAGGCAAGTGTTCTACCATTAAGTTATGTCCCTAGTCCCTCTACCAAGTATTTGATAAGGGATACTTGGTGCAATCCTTCGCTTTATTTTTTAATCTCCATGTTCTTTGGTTTCCCTTCCTATACCCCAAACTGGCTGTGAATCTTTCTGCCTTAAAGTGGAAGTTCCAGCCCCGAACACTGATGAGACAAAACATTCTTAGTTTTAATCTTACCCAGTCTTTCAGGAGGGAGTACCTTTTTAAAAGGCACCATTTGACAGGATAATTGAGTTCTCTCCTCTTTGTTTTTTGAAACAGGATTTCACCACATAGCCAGATTTCTTGAACTCATGGGTAACCCAGGCTGGCCTCAAACTTGGAGCAGTCCTCCTGTCTTAGACTCCTGAGTGCTGGGATTACAGGGGCTTACCATCACACTCAGCCTTAATTTTGTGTAACTTGCTTACTAGTTAGTGTCCCTTCACAAATAATTTGAGCATTGCCAGGAGTTTTATTTGTACAGCCTGGAACCTGGATGTCTCTGTGACATTGTACAACATTGAGCTTCAGAGTGGGTGGTGAGCCAAATACTGTGCTGCATTTCAGTATAAAAATAGCTTTCGTTTGCCAGACATGGTGGCACATGCCTGTAGTCTCAACATTCTGGGAGGTTGAGGCAGGAGGATTAAGTCTTAAACCAACCTGAGCAGTTTAGGGGGAAAAAAACTGTAAAAGTTACGGTTTTCTAAATGAAGAGAAATTGAATTAGTTTCTTTGTTTTTGCTTTTCCCACTTATAACATTTATTAGCAAACCTGTGAACTCACAGTGATCTCCTGCCTCAGCCTCCCAAATGCTGGGATTACAGGCATGCACTACCATGCCTGGCTCTAAGTGTATATTTTAATTTTATTTCTTATATGATAGAATTGCGGACTTGGAGATTTGAGACATTGGCTCTTTTTTACCACATATGGAATGTTTATAGCAGGTGCTTCTCTGATTCCTGCTAAAGGGTTTCCAGTAGCTTGGAAACATTGCTTAGCAAGACCTTGCAATCTGATTTTGTGTAAATGACTGGTTCTTTGAGATAGAATTCTCTTACTTAGCCCAGGCTGGCCTCGAACTGGCAGTGATCTCCTGCCTGAGCCTCCTGAGTGCTGGGGCCACCATGCCGGGTTCTACGGAAAGTTAATCATCCACAAGCACCATTCTTCTTCGTATAAGTTCTCACCCAGACTCAGTGAATCCTATCTGCGCCTTTGGACTATGCACACCTAAGCCACTTAATATTCTTATGTTATTTGGAAAACATTTGAAAATAAGTTACCTTTTTTTTGGTCTTTTTGAGACAGGGTCTCACTGTGCAGTTCAGCCTTGAGCTCACTTTATAGCCCAGGCTGGTCTCCAACTTGGAAAAATCCTCCTGCCTCAGCCTCCCAAGTGCTGGGATTATAGGCGTGCACCACCACACCTGGCTAGTAATCTTTTTAGATAAACTGCAGTTGTTGCTGGACATTTATTCTCAATTAGGATATAAAAGAATTTAACAAAGGTCAAGTTCCTCATGGAGTAGAACTACCCCAAGAAGGTTATGGTTAGGAGAGTAGTCTCCTGTCTCTCTTACTTTTCTCTCGTTGCTGGGACAAAATAACCTGACGCCCAAAATTAAGGAAGGAAAGGTTTATTTCGCTTACAGTTTGTGGAGGTTTCGGTCCATTCTTGGCAGATTACAAGGCAGAGTGGCACATGGCAGAGGGCTGCAGCTCATCGCGGCAGAACACAGCAAAAGCAGCAAGCACACACCAGGGCAGAATGGGGGAGGAATGGCCCCAAGCACTCTTTTCCTCTCCCTTACATATGCAAACTATCCACTCCAGGGCGTGTGCAGCTCTCACACCCATATTCAAACTCTAAAAGCCTGCCCCATGGCCGCATGAGGCTTGGGGGGGGGGGACACACAGACATAAACCATAACATCTCCCTTCATCACACTGCCTCCTTTTTGGTGGTACTTACGTTTTTGAGTTTCTTTTTTAAAGAACAGATAGTAGCTATAAGCCATCTTCTGTCCGTACCTCTTTTAGGGTCTGGTTGGAAACTATAAAGATAGCAAGCAAATTTGGAAGTAGTTCCAAGGTGATAAAATAATCAGTTTGCTCTAGTAACACATGAACATCTTAAACGAGTCAAATATTTAAAGTTTTACAGTCCATCCAGCTTTTGGTAAAAATCCTAAAAACTAGAGAAAAAACAAATGAAAAGGGGTGATAGTAGTGCTGACCATTTTACCTGTTGCTTATGGAATGCAGATGACTTTTGAAAGAACCCAGAACACTTCGTGATTATATGTTACACTTTTAATGGTACATCCTTTCCATATCTGCTGACTTAACATATATGGCAGAACTCCTTTTTGATATACGGAGCTCCTTTCTTCATGTGACATTAGTATTCATGGTTATTTAGGTGTGGAGTACTGCTTTTGTACCTGAGATGACCCATTTGATACCAGTGGATAGGGACATGTACCATGTAGTATGTTGTGTTGTTTTGAGACAGGGGCTTTCTGCGTAGTCCAGGCTGGCCTTGAATTCATCATAATCCCCCTGCTTCAGCCTCCTCAGTGCTGAGATTACAGACACACACCACCATGCCTGACTTTTTTTTTTCCCCTTTTTGAGACAGGTCTTGCTTTATAGTTCAGGATGATCCTCAATTCACTTTGTAGCCCTGATCAGACTCCTGAGTGCTGCTATCACAGGCATGTGCCACCACACCCAACAGTGTGTTAATATTTAATAAACAAGGGATCTAGGTTACAAGAGTTGAACCTTCAGAACTTAAGTATAGTTTCTGTAAAATTTGCTTATTTAAATTCTGGAGTTAGGGAGAAATTCAAGAAAATGGTGTCATGTCTTAGAAAAATTCATACACATTTTTGAGTAAGGTGTTTAGGTAGTTTAGTGTAAAAAACCTGGCATATTTAATTCAAGGTGCATTAGAACAGACAAAATTACTAATTCAGGAGAATTCTACACAATGTGTTTAACAAGGTGTCTTTTAATCTCTTGGTTATGTTGGAAACATACACTTAGCAGAGTTTCACTGAATTTGTAATCCTTCAGTCTCTTAAGTTTGCCTACACTTTTGTAGCTATAGCTTAAGCATGTTAAACTATAACAATAGTGTCCCACTAAAGAATATTTCATGTACTGTACTTAAAAGATAAGGAACACCTCAGAAACAAGTCACATAAAGTAATAAGGTCTAACACTTAAAACATTAACCTGTAACATTCTCTTTGGGTTGTATGACACAAATGTGCAGTTAAATGTTTGGTGATGAGTTAATAAGTGTACGAGAGAGAGTCATAGCAGAATCGGCAGAGGGGGTTATCCACCTTACTCCTGCTTTCCCTAGGGTCTCAAATAATTTCCTCAAGATGTGTCTTCGGTGTAGCAGGCAATTAGAAGAACCAGCTTTAGTGTGCTGTGCCTTCTACCCTACTGGAAAATAACTTGAATGCCATAGTTCTATACCAAAAAAAATTTTTTTCTTTTTCGATGTATGGCATAAAATTAAGCAGTAGCATTTTCTAATTTTTTTAAATAAATTTTGGACTTTTATAGGTATCATTGCTATTACTGTTTTTATTAATAACATAGATTTACTATAATTAACCATAATAAATAAGTGTAATCTTGTAACTTGTAAAAAAACTTTCCTTTTTTCTTGTTTTAGCCCAGGAGGATCAGTGCAGTTTCTGTGGCAGAACGAGTTGCCTATGAAAGAGGAGAAGAGCCTGGGAAAAGCTGTGGCTACAGTGTTCGATTTGAGTCTATACTTCCCCGCCCTCATGCCAGTATAATGTTCTGTACTGTAGGTCAGTGAAGTATTTTGGTCCTATTTGGAGTTTATATTGTCAGTTTGTAAAGAAAAGTTACTAACTAGATAAATACCTGAAAATAATGAGCAAATCTTAGAATTTTCACTGAAGTAGAACTTTTAGCAATTTGTTTTCTTCATAGAATATGACATACCTGCTGGTTGTTTTAACTTGAGAAAATGAAACCATGACGTTAATGAAAAACAAATGATATTTGAGGCTACCCAATTGCCTTTTTTATAATTTCAAGTATGTAAATGAATTCCTGAAATGCTGGGGGTTATTGAAGTATAGTTTTCTCAAAATTAGTTTCTTTGATTCTCTATCCCCCCCATGTCTAATTAACATGAAAACATATCCCTAGTTGTTCGTCTCATTTTCTTTTTAAGGTGTGCTCTTAAGAAAATTAGAAGCTGGCATTCGAGGAATCAGCCATGTAATTGTTGATGAAATACACGAAAGAGACATTAATGTAAGTAACTTGGGAGTTATGCTTTTTCTAAGTGAAGAGAAATTCAAAGTTTGTTTTCTCTTTTCCCATTCATACCATTTATCTATCAAACCTGTGACCTTTAGTCACTAAGATACATAATTCCGCCTTTTAGGGGGTTATATACACAAAATGCATTTTAAAAGTAAAGAACTCTTATTAGAAGGTATAATTCATGGTATAAGTAAGCATAAGTAATGGTACATGACTTGAGTGGTGGAATTTTTGTTTGTTTTCTTTTTGAGTTTTTTTCAGGGCATTGTCTTTTTGAGACAGGGTCTCACTGTGCAGTTTAGGCTGGCCTTGAATTCACTTATATATTCCAGGCTGGCTTTGAATTTGCAACGATCCTCCTGCCTCAGCCTCCCACGTGCTGGGTTACAGGCATGCACTACCACACCTGGCGCTTGTTTTCTTTTTTGAGACAGGATCTTACTGTATACTTTGGAGTGATCTTAAGCTTACTGTATAGCCCAGGCTGGGCTCTTAATTCGTGGTGATCCTCCTGCCTCTGTCTCTCAAGTGCCAGGACATCCAGCCAACTTGTGAAATTTTATATCTTTTCTTTTAATTGAAAGTTTATCTGATAAGTTTTTATTAGGTTTTCTTTTAACATGATTAACAATGGCTTTCTGATGTTAAAGCCCTAATTTTTTTAAGTGTCAGTAATAATCATGCCACAATTAGGAAGAAACTGGAATTGATTTTCTGTTGTTACCTCTTGGTCCTTGGCAAACCTGTATAAAGTCAGTTTACTATATAATTGTATAAAGTTTGACACCATAAACTTGTGGCTTTTTTGGTGTTTTTGAGACAGGGTCTCACTATGCAGTCCAAGCTGGCCTTGAGCTCACTTTGTAGCCCAGGCTGGTCTCGAACTTGAAAAGATCCTCCTGCCTCAACCTCCAGACTGCTGAGATTACAAGCAGCGTGCACCTCCACACCTGGCTTTGTGGCTTCATTTTATGTCCCCATTTACACCTTCAAATTTAGTCTACTTGAAAGGTGTCATTGTATATTTTGTTCATTCAAGCTGGTATTACATAAAATACTCTTTGGATTTGATTCTCTTCGGAAAGTACCTTTATAATCATTGTTACTATATTTTTTAGGTACAGCAAGTAAGAGTGGTTTGAGTGCTTGATCAATGCAATCACATATTTCCTCAGTAAAACTAAATTTTTCCTGTTTTTGTCCATAAGAATCTCTTAGCAACTTTCTGTTTGCATTGCGAGGATTGAGTTCAGGCCCTCACCAGAAGCTAGTGAAGTGCTCTACCACGAGCTATGCCTTTAGCCTTTTTTTTTTTTCTCCTGTGCCAAGATCAGACCCTGCTCCCCCCACCCACACCACCCCCGGTTTTTTTCCTGATGAACTTGACCTTAGTCCTTCTGTTTCCGAATTTCCTTATTTGCATATTATTAACATGTAAGTTGTGTTTGGGTTTTAATTATCTTAAGTGTTACAATAGTAATATCAGTGGATCATCATTACTGTCTGAAAAAGAAAGTAGCTTTTGAAGATTGTCTATATTAATGTACTATTCTCAATGAATTTTTCATTTAAAAAGTCTTTGTAGAAAATTTTTAAAAATGTTACTGTTTTTGATGTTTTGAGAGAGTTTTGCTGTGTAATCCAGACTGGCCTTGAACTCACTATGTAGCCCAGGCTGAACTTGTAGTGATCCTCTTGCCTCAGCTTTCCAAGTGCTGAGATTATAATCATGTGCCACCATGCCTGGCTAGAAATTTTTTTTTTGTTTGTTTTGTTTTGTTTTTCTCCGGTACCAGGAACCGAACTCACGACCTTGCGCTTACCAGGCAGGCTCTTTGCCGCCGAGCTAAATCCCCAGCCCCTTTCTAGAAATTTTTTATAGTCTCTTTTAGATGATCCTTACCTAAATTTCGTACTTTATATGAAAATTCTAACAACTTACAGACCACGTATTACAGATAATAGAATATAACAGTATGGTTGGATAAAAGATTAATATACAAAAGCCATTTATATTCTAAGCAAACAGAAAACAACTAAAAAGAAGGTACTATTATTGCAGTAGTCAGAGTATGGAATACTTAATAAAATTCAACAGAGACATGTAAGACCTATGGAGGAAAAATAGAATTTATTGTAAAGCACTAGAAAAAGGGGCCAGGGATATAGCTTAGCAGCACAAATGCCTGCCTGGTAAGTGCAATGTCCTGAATTTGATTTCTGGTACAAAAAAAAAAAAAAAAGAAAGAAAAATGAATGATAGAAGGACTTAAAAATATGAAATCTTGCCCAAGTAAGTTGACAAGGTTTTTTTTTGTTTTCGTTTTTTGAAGGCAAGTCTAGGGACTAGGGATATAGTTTAGGGGCACAAGTCCCTGCCTAACAAGGTCCTGAGTTCAATTCCTAGTACAAAAAAAAAAAATTAAATTGTAATGCAAGTCTAATCAAAATTCCAGCAGGTTTTCTCATATAATTTGGTAAAATGGTTGAAAATACTCTTGGGGATGACTTGAGGCCAAAAGTAACCAATACTTAAAAAACAGAATGCAGTCTCTTGCCTTACTATGATACTGAGACTTATTTTGAAGTTACGGTAATTTAGTTATGTGGCTTAACAGGTGGATGAAATAATAGCAGAGAAATGTTACTGAAAACCAGTGGTCATCCATATAGAAGTAGTTGGCATTGGATCCCTGCCTTACAACCAGATATAAAAATCATTTTCAGGGCCGGGGATATAGCTCAGCGGCACAAGTGTCTGCCTGACAAAGTGCGAGTTCCTGAGTTTGATTCCCGCTACCAGAAAAAGCAAAAAAATTTGTTAGCAAAAAATCACTTCCAGACAGATTGAGGTCTTACACAGCAACACAATTTTAAAAGTTGATGTGTTGTTTTTTTGTTGTTGTTCATTTTGTTGTATTGTTTTGCGGGGGAGGTAGTTTATTCCGTAGTTCAAGCTGGCCTTGAACTCAGTATGTAGCCCAGGCTCCCAACAATCCTTGAACTCATAGCAGTCGTCTTGTAGTCAATTTTAAAAACAGATTGATGTTTTCTACATAAACATAAATACTTCACCTAAATACTTGAAAATGTGGTGTGTATTTTACACATAGAGCATATCTCAATTTCAGTTAGCCATATTTCATGTGCTCAGGAGGTACATGTGGCCAATAGCTGCTATATTCAACAATAGTTTTATACTTTTTAAATGTCAGTCTATATTAAAATTAGCATCATTCATTCCTTAAAGCCAGGTGATTCCAATATGCTAATATAGAAATGTCCAGATGATTCAGAAAGGTGAGCAAGAGACAACAAGCATTTTATAGAAGAGAAACATTTGGCTAATAAGCATTGAAAGTTGTTCAGTCTCATTTGGAAATAAGGAAAGTACAGTTCAAAACCCCAGTAAAAGTACCGTTTTATCAGTTTGGCTTACAACACTGTAAGTGACAGTATCATGTGTTAGAGAGTGTATGGATCAGCAAGAACTTTTAGCATTGCTTGTGAATGTTGAATAATTGAGCCCGTTAGGAAAATAGTTCCACTTTGACTCTTACGTTCACCTTTTCCATACCCTGTCACCCAGCAGTTCTAAAGGAGTGTTCATAGTAGTTTAGTAAAACCTTGGAAACAACCTGCAAGAGTGAGTGAATTCACTGATTTGTGCACACTGTGGAATTTTAAATGTGTCAGAAGGTATGACACAGTAACGTGTCAGTGACTCTTAAAAATGCTCTAGTCATTGAGAAAGGAAGTTGCAAAACTGGTAAAATTTACATTCCCTTAAAATTAATAATATTCAGGCAGACGTGGTGATGTACACCTGTAATCCCAGCAGTCCAGGATGACTACTAAGGGAGGAGGATCACAAGTTTGGTTACAGCCTGGGCAATTTAGCAATTTATTGTGACACCCTGTCTAAAAATAAAAAGGACTGGGGATGTAGCTCAGTGCAAGAACGCTGGATTTTATCCTCAGTAGCACTGAAAAAAAGTAAAATCCCCCCCGCCCCCGTACCAGGAATCGAACTCACGACCTTGTGCTTTCCAGGCAGGCGCTATGCCGCTGAGCTAAATTCCCAGCCGCAGTAAAAGTTAAAGATAAAAATATATATGTAAGATGGAGGATGGTGGTATTTAGAGAAGGGTCAGGAGAGGACCAGATAAAAGTTTTGCAAGAACTTTCAGATTTGTGGGTTAATAACTGATTTATACTTTAGAAAAGTAAATTTCTTGGCCTTTATTTTGAGCGAACTTAAATATGGTCTTTTCAGCAGGTGACTGTGTAACTTTGTTTTCTTGTGCCTAGTTAAAGTTCCACTGAAAAATTGGAGATAGGATTCATTGTGGTCCTTAATATTCTTTGTCTTTGCCTTCCCCTATTCAGATAGCAGTGTTTCTATCCCCAGTTTTTGGTTGAGACAGGGTCTAGTCTAGGCCACACTTGAACCTCACCTAAGTACACCAGGTTGGCCTCAAACTTGCAGTGGTCTTCATGCCTCGGCCTCGGGAGTGCTGGGATTTCAAGAATGCACCCATGCCCAGCACTCGCACAGTTTCTAGGTTACATCTTTTCTTAAAAATTCTGACACTGTATTTCACAATAACTTTTTCTTGTACTTCTGCCAGCAGCTTCCTAAGATACTGAATTTTAGGGATGTCTTAGCTTTATAACATAATGTTTTAGGTGAATCTCATGCCATACTTCTTATGCAATTTCTTTTCATTTGTTTTTCTATTTTAATAGACTGACTTTCTTTTGGTTGTATTGCGTGATGTGGTTCTGGCTTATCCTGAAGTTCGCATTGTTCTTATGTCTGCTACTATTGACACCAGCATGTTTTGTGAATATTTCTTCAATTGCCCCATCATTGAAGTTTATGGGAGGACTTTCCCAGTTCAAGGTAAATTTTGTGGCAGTGGGATAAGTTGCTATAAATGTTCATACACTAAGATTGGGATTTTAGAGATTGTAGTAATAGTTAAAGGCATTTAAAATATAGTCCAGGTTGGGTGTAGTGGTGCACACCTGTAATCCCAGCACTCGGGAGGCTGAGGCAGGAGGATTGTTATGAGTTCAAGGCCAGCCTGGGCTACAAAGTGAGCTCAAGGCCAGCCTGAACTTTATAGTGAGACCCTGTCTAAAAAAAAAAGCAGAAAATAAAATATAGGCCAAATTAGAGTATTAAATCAGCACAGTATTCTTGAGGGTTTTTTCTACCAGTTGAACAGGTTTTATTCCGCATTTAGGAGTTGCACATGCAGGTAACATACTTAATGTATGTGTGTGGTGGGCATTCCATAAAAGTTGTGGCTTAATGTTGTGCAGAGAGTAGACCACAACTGACTTTGTGGGAATAGGTATACCTTGCTCACAGTCAGGGTCTCAGTGAAACAGTTGAGTTTGATTAAGAAGAAAAGGCTATTACTGTTACAATGCCATGGCAGTTGTGAAGAATCAGGTTGAAGGATAGTAGGGAGTTGTGAGATATGTTAGCAAATTTAAGACTGCTCTATTCTTAGAGTTGATGATATGTCCTTAACTTGACTGGATTGTGTCTGGCAGAATATTTTTTGGAGGACTGCATTCAGATGACCCAATTTGTTCCTCCACCAAAGGACAAGAAAAAGAAGGATAAGGAAGATGATAGTGGTGAGGACGATGATGTAAGTGAATTTAATGATGAACTTTCATTTTGGGCAGGTTGTTACTGGAGAAAAGACAATGATTTTAGTAAAATCATGGCATGAATGAGCCTCTTAGAACACATTAAAAACAGTATTTATATTGTCTGTGGATTGGTAGGTATATATTTTGTGCCAAATAATTGTAGATTCAGTGATAACGCATTTTCTACCATAAGTTAAATTACCTTTGGCATACAAATTGTAAGGTGTTTCAACACTACACCTAGAAACAGTTCCCACTTACAATTCCATCCTTTCTTACTCCATGTTTTCTGTGCACTAGACCACCTGGGAAACAGGGAAAAAAAATTTGTGTTCCATCCTAGATATGTGTTGAATCAGAATGTATTTTAATAAGATCCCTCGGTCATCCATTTGTACCACAAAGCTTAAGCATCAGGTATATTCCTGGGTTAAAGAGGATATTGGGTAGTAATATTGAGGGGAGAGAGCATTAAACAAGTAACAACAGGGATTTTCTACAAAGAAATGGGAAAGAAAGAACATTTATTTTGTGTGTGCTTGAGAGTTACACAAAAGTATAAAAATGCATCCTCTTCCTGAAAGTTTGAAGAGAGTGACTGCTATACAACAGCCAGTGATACAGAATTTGATACGCAGTATCTTGAGAGTCAGTCTCTTTAATATATAATATATACAGCAAATTAGAAAACTTAGCAAGGAAAAAAAAGACCAATTGTGTTCCAACTTTCTCATTGAGAGCTTGTCACTGATTTTAAAATAGAATATGTGGAAAAGATACAGAACACATATTTTAGAAATGGATGAAGTAATCAAGGATCTTAAGTGATGAGTGGTTCATTTAAAAGGAAAATGTCTGAAGAATTTAAGTCATAAGAAAGAAATAGAAAGTTTGTTCTTAAAGTTTAGTTGTGTCCTGTGGAAGTACTAGCGGGGGAAAGTTCAGAACAAGCCAGGTGAGATGAAACATACCTGTAGTCTCAGCTACTCTGGAGGCTGAGATGGGAGGGTGATTGAGTGCCTTTTGAGCTCCTTGCACCATGCAAGTGAAGTGCCTACACTAAGGTCAACCAATATGGTTACCTGGGAGTGGGGAGAGGTTCACCTCTCCTAAAGGTGAACTGGCCCAAATCCAGAAAATACAGTTGGTTAATGTTGATGTCAGTTCTGTATGGAAGTTAAATTTTTTGCTATATGCATAACATTTCATGTCATTTGAAGAATGTAAATCTGGAAGACTTACAAGCTGTGATAATTGAGATAATTCAAAATGTGCCACCCATTTTTTTTGTTTTGTTTTGTTTTTTTAGGCAAATTGTAACTTGATCTGTGGTGACGAATATGGTCCAGAAACAAAGTTGAGCATGTCTCAGTTGAATGAAAAGGAAACTCCTTTTGAACTCATTGAAGCTCTGCTTAAATACATTGAGACCCTTAATGTTCCTGGAGCTGTGTTGGTTTTTTTGCCTGGCTGGAACTTGATTTGTACTATGCAGAAGCATTTGGAAATGAATCCACATTTTGGTATGCTGCTTTGAATTGTCATCTATTTGAGAGTGAAAAATGCACTTACGTGAAAACAGAAATTTAGTGTTTTTTAGTTAAAAAATAAACATACAGTAGAGAATAGTTCTAAATCAGCCTCCTATGTTTAAACCTTAACCTTTTTGTATTATAGGAAGCCACAGGTATCAGATTCTACCTCTACATTCTCAGATTCCTCGAGAAGAACAGCGCAAAGTGTTTGATCCAGTACCAGTTGGAGTAACCAAGGTAAGCATTAAACATTATAGGATGGGATTAGAAGTAACATAGATAGTAAACAAGTATTATAGGCTTTCAACACGCCACCCCCAAAATTTATGAACCGTGTATCTTTGTTTTTTTTTTTTGGTTTTGGTTTTTCTCCGGTACCGGGAACTGAACTCATGACCTTGCGCTTGCCAGGCAGGCACTTTTGCCGCTGAGCTAAATCCCCAGCCCCCTGAACCGTGTAAATTGAGGAACAAGTTAGGCTTCAGCCAAGTGTGATGGTGTACACCTGTAATCCCAGCATTTCAGAGGCTGAGGCAGGAGGATCACTGTGAATTTGAGGCCAGCCTGACTTACATAGTTCAAGGCCAGCCTGGATTACATAGCACAGCCCTGGCTCAAAAAAATAAATACATACATACATATAAACAGCCTTCTCTGCTTAAGCTTAATAAGTTTTTCTTTATCAGTAGGCAGGTGATTCTTTTTTTAACACTACTGTACATCTGTTTTTATGTGAACAAATCAGTCTTCTCAGGTACATAAATAGAGTATCTTCTGAAGTGTAATTTTTCTTTTATCATTTCTTTGCAGGTTATTCTGTCCACAAATATTGCTGAAACAAGTATTACCATAAATGATGTTGTTTATGTCATTGACTCCTGCAAGTAAGTTCTCAGGAAATCTATTTGGCTGTTCCAGTGCTACCCACTGGAATGTTCATCAGTGAGCAGAGTTAAAATCCCTTATTTTTAAACTCCTGTGTTTTTGTTTTTTTTTTTTTACTCCTGTGTTCTTACATGGTCAAAACTACTGTCCCTCTGTATATGCACAAATTGATCAAAAAATACAGTGGATGCTTAAAATTTTAAAAAGTTATTACAGTGAAAGACACATTGCAGATAATTCCCCTGACAGCCTCAGAGTGACTTTGAACCCGCCTATCACATCATTCTTGTCAATTTCTGAAGCAGTTCTGGAAATCCTCTTTTCATGAACTTCTTTACAAAAAATACAGTGCCTCCTAAGTGCCATTCAAGAGACAGCTCCAGAAACACTACCTTGTGTCATTATTCACTGTATTTACCGTATCTGGCACTGTGCACCTTGTGGCTGTTTTCCAAAGTCAGAATGACCAGGAAAGATAAACGTTTTGAATTGCTTTAGGACATCAAGGCAACTGTAATAGCACACTAAAGATACTCATGATAGAACATTTCCAGAAACAGTTCAGAAAGTAGCAAGAATTGGGTAAATGTATTCAAAGTGAGGGGGAATAGTGGCTGTGTGTCTTTTACTGTAATGACTTTAAATTCATCATATTTTTTGATGAGATGCTATACTGATCATAGGTAATTGATAGTCAAGAGTAGTTCTTCGTGTTCAACACAGATCAGTAGAATGTGACAAAGTTTAACACTGTAATTTCTGAGTGCTTCCCACTGCAGTCAGATCAACTGGTGTTTTATTTCTCATGATTATTTCCACTGATGACTGCTATACTACTAGTATGCTGTTTAGAGTGTAAAGATGACTATCTGATATTTAGCACATGACAAATAGTCTACCTTAAAAAAAAAATTAAAGGACTTCTTACATAATATTAGATGAGACTAGGAAATACGGGGGTGGGGAGGGGCATTGTATATGGAGAAAGTAAATACACTGGTAACTGACCCAAGAGGGAACAGCAGTGTTAAAACTTGGATATGTCTGACTAACTTGTGTTCCATGTCTTCTATACACTATACTTGTCCCTCAATCACGGCAATTAAAAATGATTCGCCAGTGGCGGTTTTAAAGATAGTGAATAGCCGGGCGTGGTGGCACAGGCTTGTAATCCCAGCACCCAAGAGGCTGAGGCAGGAGGATCATTGCAAGTTTGAGACCAGTCTGGGCTACAAAGTGAGCTCAGGGCCACCCTGAACTGCATAGCAAGACCCTGTCTCAAAAAGACAAAAAATAATAATAATAATGAATAGCATTCTGTGCCAATCCCAGTTACTTAGTAGCAGTCTATAACGTGTGTAATTTTAAAGGAATCCAAATTACTTGGTGGATTTCAGCAAACTATGCCAAAACCTCATGAGGTGTGCCATGAGCTGTGCCATATGACCTTTATTTAGATCATAGTAATTGTAAATGTCATTTTAAACATTGGAGTAGGGATGGCTTGAGTGATTGTCAATGTGTGTGTCTGATGCCACTTAAATGATTAAAGTTCATGTATCACTTAATGTTATACATAAAGATTGTGTGTAGACAGAAGCATCATACCCATTTTCAAATGAGGCAAAGATGTTACATACCTTTGCAAAGATAATCCAGCGGGTAAATGGTGCTTGTATGCTATGTTGTATTTCAGTAGATCGACAGCTAGGGGAGTATAATCAAATTGCATTTCTTCTTTTTAGTTTCACAAGTAGATGCCATCAATAAATAGGCTTTGGAAAGCACTGTCTTGTGGATATATATAGTAGTGCTACACCTACACATTGGGGTCTTAGAATTAACCACTCTTTCCTATATAGGCAGAAAGTAAAACTGTTTACTGCTCACAACAACATGACCAACTATGCTACAGTTTGGGCATCCAAAACCAACCTTGAACAGCGGAAAGGCCGAGCTGGTCGTGTGCGTCCTGGATTCTGCTTTCACCTCTGTAGCCGAGCTCGTTTTGAGAGGTAAGAGACAAACCTGCCTCTTGGTAATGCATTATTGCAAGCACCACCTTTACACTGACTACATCCCTACCCTTCTTTATTTTCAAACAGATTCTTACTGAGTAGCACATGTTCAGTTTTTGTTCAGTTTTAAGTCAAAAACTTGACTAATACTACCTGATGTACAGGGCTAGTATGTGTAAAATACTTAAAATGGTGACTGTTACTTAGTGCTCATTAAATGTTCACTGTTAATTTGTAATACCTTGTTGGACTTTGAAGGTTCATTTTGTTTATTTCAAAATAGAGCATACTAATAACTACAATAAAGACTTTAACATATCCAAATAAATATAAATCTTGCAAAGTGATTTTTCATGGCATATTGTAGTGGAACTATAAATTGACAACTGAAACAGTTTCCTACTATCTTTTTTTCGGTGGGAGGGGGACAAGGTCTTGCTATGCAGTTCAGGCTAGCCTTGAGCTCACTTTGTATCCCAGACTGGTCTTGAACCCGCAACCATTCTCCTGCCTCAGCCACCCAAGTGCTGCGATTATAGGCGCATGCCAGTATGCCTGGCCATCATTTTCATATAATGGGAAACTATGTGGTGCTTAAGCCTGCTTGTCTGATTTACATCACTTAACATTATGGTCTCAAAGCACATCCATTTTCCTAAAGATGTCTCAATTTTATCTTTCTCTATGACAGAGTAGTACTCTGTCACTGTATAAGTACATTTTCTTTATCCAGCCATCCATTAGTTGGCATATAGGCCACTTCCAAGATTTAGTTACTAGAAATGATACTACTGTAAATATGAGTATAATCACATCACTGTGATATAATGTTTTTAAACTCGTGCAAAGATAACTACAAAGGGATTGGGTCAAATAGAATTTTCTAGTTTTAGCGTTTTTTTTTTTTTTTTAAAAGACTACATGGTGATTCCCATAGTGGTTCTATCCTTTGCCCTCCCACCAGCAATGAAGGGTTCCTTTCTCCCCACAACCTCCCCAGCATGTTACTGAATTGTCTACAGTAAGACCCTGTCACCAAACCAAACCAGAACAAAACCAAATTCTGGAACAGTTATATAAATGATAAACTTCGATTAGGTCCTGTAGGTTGAATATCTGACAATAGTTCGAAGAAGTTTACAAATACAGCAGTAACAGCAGCATAAGTACCTACGTGCCACAAAAGTCTGATACTACTATCTAATGACTGTTAAAGACAAAGAAATGAAATGTGGAGAAGTATAAAGTTTACTTTATACTTTTCACTTCTGATGATGGCCTTTCATTTTGGGGTGAAAAAAGATGGACAGAGGGACAGCTCTATTTCTCGAATTTTGTCTCTGTAAACATTTTGATAAATTCACATAAGGAAGCTGATTATTTCACACTTATTTTCTTTCAGGCTTGAAACACATATGACACCAGAGATGTTTCGAACACCCTTGCATGAAATTGCTTTGAGCATAAAACTTCTGCGTCTGGGAGGAATTGGCCAGTTTTTGGCCAAAGCAATTGAACCACCACCTTTGGATGCTGTAATTGAAGCTGAGCACACTCTTAGAGGTACTTACAGATACTTACCTGCCTAATACAGATGGTAATGAGGTCAGCTGATTTTTGTCCTGTCAGAACATTTGACAGTGAATCAAGATGAGTCAGCAAGGCTGTGGTAGTAAGACTTCTAGCATTGCCTTGTGCACTTAGCATGGTCACTGACTACAGTGAGCAATGTTAGGGTTGACGTGAGTCTCACATTTTGAGAAAAGAACAAAAGCGAAATGTCATCTCTTAATAAAAAAGAGAAAGTGAATTATAAGACTCATGTGTATATCTCTTAGAACATTTATTTTTGTTTTCAGGTATGCTATAGATATTGTATAGTATACTGGAAAAATAAAGGCATTGAAACCATAATAGGCACATGAATTGTGAATCTAGCACTCACCTGTGTAAACTTTATACCTCTCCGCATTTCATTTCTTTAACAGTCATTAGATAGGAGTATAGTGTCAGACTTCTGTGGCATGTAGGTACTTATGCTGCTGTTACTGCTGTATTTGTAAACTTCTTCGCGCTATTGTCAGATATTCAACCTATAGGACCTAATTGTAGCTTATCGTTTATATAACTGTTCCAGAATTTGGTTTTGTTCTGGTTTGGTTTGGTGGCAGGGTCTTACTGTAGTTCAGCTGGCCTTGAACTCATTTTATAGCCCATGCTGGCCTTAAACTCCGAACTATGCTGTTGCCCAAGCCTGCAAGCGCTAAAATCACTGGTGTGAGCCACCACACCCACTTGTTCTGTTTTCAAGTAAAAGAATTATTGGTAATGGACATGGTGCAGGGTTTGCTTCACAAATGATGAAGTCTTAAGCGCACTACCCTAGCTCTAATCTGCTGAATAAGTATTTGATCTTTATCCAGGTTGAAGAGTGTTCTCCACTGTTTCTGTTCACAATTCTCTCCCCACAGAGCTTGATGCATTAGATATCAATGATGAATTGACTCCTCTGGGACGAATCCTGGCTAAACTCCCCATCGAGCCCCGTTTTGGAAAGATGATGATAATGGGGTGTATTTTCTAGTAAGTGCTTCTTAAATTTGTTTTATTGCTAATAGTTAAAGTTGTAGAACACCTTTGTGGTCTTAGCCCCTCCCCCATAAAGTCAAGGGTAGGATAAGATAGAAGAAAAAATTACTTTTAGGTAAAAAGAAGTGGTATATCTAGATACAGAGAGAATTTAGAAGAATAGAAAAATGGGCAGTTGTAGATCTTTGGATTCAACTTGGAAAGGCAAATTTCTTAGAAGGTTACTTCTTGAAGGATTAGTGTAGTTGTCCCCTGAAAGAGATTTAGTATTAAGAAAGGGAGTATATTTCACCAGAGTGTTTTTGAAGAGTAAGGGATTTGTTGAAATGGACAAGACAGCTGGTCATGACGACACGGTCCTGTAATCCCAGCACTTAGAAGGCTAAGGCAAGAGGACCACTGAGTTTGAGGCCAGCCTGGGCTACAAAGTGAGTTCAAGGCTGAACTGTGGTGAGACCCTGTATAAAAGCTGGGGGTATAGCTCAGTGTCACAGTGCCTCCCTTAACAGGTATGAGACTGAGTTTGAGTCCCAGTGCCCAAAACAACGAAAAAAAAAAAAGATGGACAAGAGAGAATAGGGAGGCCAGGCGTGGCGGCAGGAGGATTGCTGTGAGTTCAAGGCCAGCCTGGGCTGGGCTACAAAGTGAGCTCAGGGCCAGCCTGAACAGCCTAGTTAGACCCTGTCTTAAAAAGACAAAGAAAAAGAATCGAGAAGAAACTGATATGTAGCAGTTAATGTCAGCAGTCAGTAGTTTTTCCTTTCTACTCTTAAATCTGCTGTAATGTTCTTTATTAAGCTATTTTCGGTGCTAATAAAAGTGTTATTATAGCCAATAAAGACTAACCCACAGCGAGCAACACTATCCAATCTACTGGCAACAAAATTGTGTTACAGTATTTATTAATTGAACATGTGTTTCAGCGTGGGAGATGCCGTCTGTACCATTGCTGCTGCTACCTGCTTTCCAGAGCCTTTCATCAGTGAAGGGAAGCGGCTGGGCTATATTCATCGAAATTTTGCTGGAAACAGATTTTCTGACCATGTGGCCCTTTTGTCAGTGTTTCAAGCCTGGGATGATGCTAGGTATGAGCTTAACCTGAAGTTACTGTTCCAGAGTAAACAGTCTGTAGTTGCTAACCTAAATCTAGTTCTCTGGTCTTTGAGAATGATTGTTTTGCATTCCATTTCATTTATTTCAGAATGGGTGGAGAAGAAGCAGAGATACGTTTTTGTGAGCACAAAAGACTGAATATGGCTACATTAAGAATGACTTGGGAGGCCAAAGTTCAGCTTAAAGAAATTCTCCTTAATTCTGGATTTCCAGAAGGTAAGACTTCCCATTCTTAGATACATCTGAGTAACATTTATGTGGAACATACATATTGACAGTATCTTTGAGATTCAGACATTTAACCATGTTTTTTCATGTTCGAAACCAGTGATGGCAAACGTTCGAGTGTTCAGTGACAGCCCACTGCAGCATATGTGCCATAGGTTCACCACCACTATAGCTTAGAACATGGTGATAGCAGTTTTTTACATTAGTCATTTGACAAAGTAAAAAATTACGATGAAAGAGTTTGAGAGATGTTCATTTTTAGAATCAAAGTAAATTCTACTACATTAAATTTTAAATGGCTTGAATTTAAATTTTCAGAGAGGATCACAGGGGATCTTATTATCTATGATACAGCAACAGCTCTTTTTCCTTTCCCCTTTCTTGCTGTACTCAGGATTAAACCTTTGCACTGAACTACATCCCCAACCCTTTTTATTTCTTATTTTTGAGACCCAAGGTCTTGCTGAGTTGCTAAGTTGCACAAGTTGGGCTTGAATTGAGGATCTCCTCTCAGTCTCCCAGAGTGCAGGGATTACAGGCATGCTCCACCATAGCTGATGTTAATTGTGCCATAGTATTTTTCTTTTTCAATGAAGTTAAACATTAAGAACTGGAATTGATAACCAAAAAGTAAAATGTTTTTTGAGACAGATGGGCAAGATGCTAACTTTTTTAAAAATGTGATTTAAGTAAGCAAAAGTATTCTCATCTGTTGTAGACTGGAGTAGTAATTTTTTCCTAAAATCAAAGGAACAGGAAAGAACATTTTTACATGTTAGAATCTTTATATTAGTACAGAGATTACTATGTTGTTAACCTAGTTTGTAGCTAATGAAGCTCTCACCAACATTGAAATTGCTTATTCAGATACATGCAGTTAGGAGATGTAAAACTACAACTCAAGTTTATCTAAGAACAAGATGTATCTATGTTCTCATCACTGTGTGTCAGGGTTTTGAGTCAGTGATGAAGTAAAAGTATAGTCTGGTGAAATCAGCCTTCATTTCAGGAGGTATTCTCTTAATCACCCCATCTTCTGTAAGTGATAGCTATTTTTAACAAGAGCAGATAAAATACACTTTGTAAAACCACGCAAGCTTGTGTTGTGATTGAGTCTATAAGAGAATACAGGCGCTTTAATTTTCTTATTATGGAAATTTAGCAGTTTTTTTCCCCTGAACTTAATCTGAGCTATAAACAGGATTCTGAGAAAAAAAGTAGTACTGCCAGATTTTTTTTTTTTTCTGCCAGATTATTTTAAAGCAGGGTTTGTGGGAATAGTCATTTCTCCTAATGTTCAAATCGTTCACATGTAATGTGAGAATACTCAGTTAACTGATTCTTCGTTTTAATTCCTTCCTAACAGAGTGTTTGTTGACACAAGTGTTTACTAACACTGGACCAGATAATAATTTGGATGTTGTTATCTCTCTCCTGGCTTTTGGTGTGTACCCCAATGTATGCTACCATAAGGAAAAGAGAAAAATTCTTACCACTGAAGGGCGTAATGCGCTTATCCATAAGTCATCCGTTAATTGTCCGTTTAGCAGCCAGGACATGAAGTACCCTTCTCCCTTCTTTGTATTTGGTGAAAAGGTAAGAAGAATTTGGAAAATCCAGATTGTCTTTATCTTTGTGAATTTTAATGTTCACAGTATCGCTTATTGTCATTAGATGGCATTATTTGACAGAATACCAACTATTTCTTTCTTGCCTCTTTTTCTATCTGCAGATTCGAACCCGAGCCATCTCTGCTAAAGGCATGACTTTAGTTACTCCCTTGCAGTTGCTTCTCTTCGCCTCCAAGAAAGTCCAGTCTGATGGACAGATTGTGTTTGTGGATGACTGGTACGGATTTTCAGATTTGGACTACAAACTTGAATTCTTAGATCTGAGATATTTTAGAATTAAGCGCTGATATAACTTAATAGGTGAAGTAAATATAGCACAGTTGAATGATTCAGATAAGGGCTTTACCACATTTTTTCTTAGTGGGAAATCTTGGTAGTGTAGTTTACTATAACCTTAAATTGACTACAGTAAAACCTTGGATTGCGAGTAACTTGTTCTGTGAGTGTTCCACAAGATAAACAGATATTTCTAATTCTTACTTGGTAAATGAGTGATACTTGAAATTTGAGTAGCATGTGATGCTGAACATCACATGACCATGATGGAGCCAGTGGTTCTCCTCTCTCTCAACTCTGTCACTCTCACTGCAAAATTGTGCGTGATCATCTCCTAGCAGGAGGTGGTTATGGAGGAGATCTCATTTGCAGAGGAGGAAAGAGGCGGAGGAATCCCTCACTTCAAACAAGATTAGGGAGATGTGTATAATGTGGAAAGCAGTGCAGATGTTGTAGAAAAGTACCACCTGTTGCAGTGCAAGTGATGAATCTGTTTAACAGCAATGCACTGTCACATTTCTTCAAAATCCTCAGAGGCACATGCAAGTGTCATTGGATAGCCGGGCATGGTGGTGCATGCCTGTAATCCCAGCACTCGGCAGGCCGAGGCAGGAGGATCATTGCAAGTTCGAGGCCAGCCTAGGCTACAAAGTGAGCTCAAGGTCAGCCCTGAACTGCATAGCGAGACCCTGACTCAAAAAGACAAAAAAAAGAGTCTCATTGGATAGATTCCTCCTTAAATGTTGCATGGGAAGAAAAAGAGTCCATTGGTAGTTATTTGTTAGTGATAGTTGCCCTACACAATAACCCTCCTCTGTCTTATCTCCCTTACTCCAGCCAGTGAAGGTTTTTAAAGGTAAGTGTAGGTTAGTTTTTCTTTATTATATTAAAGTATTGTAATCATTTTTATATGAGTATTTTCTGGTATGAAACCAATCGTCTGTGTTTCCATCATTTCTTATGGGGAAATTCTCATGATATACAAGTGCTTTGGATTACAAACATGATTCTGGAATAAAGGATGCTCACAAACCAAGGTTTTACTATACGGTGAATTACAAATATTTCATATTTAAGCTGCTTTTATAAATATTGCCATTTGGAGCTTGGGTACTAGTGATGACCACCTTACAGAAATGATACAAAGCTTAGAGTGCAGTTAATACATTCACCATACTTTTGGAACCCTTGAAAATTCAAAACATTCTGAGTGTCTCATTGGAGGCTGAGTGACCTATATTGCAAACAGTATATGGCTTGAAAGATTTTATAGTTTGCTGGCCATGGTGGCACATGCCTGTGATCCCAGTACTTAGTAGGCTGAGGCAAGAGGGTTGCCAAGAGTTGGAGGCTAGTTTCTGCTATATAATGAGTTCAAGACCAGCCAGGACTGCATAGCAAGACCTTGTCTCAAAAAAAATCAAACAAAAAGATTTTATAGTTTTAAGATTCCTGCTCCTAGCTAGTAATGAATTGTTTGCTGAGTTTGGAGTCATTCTGATGTAGTATTGGTACTTGTTAAACAATTAGGTACTTGATAAAAAGTTATTCCGTGATTTGCCATATATGAAAATGAGAGATAATAATCTAGTTTTTTATTGTTTTTCTTCATTGTAGGATCAGACTTCAAATATCTCATGATGCTGCTGCCTGTATCACTGCCCTCCGGGCAGCCATGGAAGCACTGGTTGTTGAAGTAACCAAACAACCTAATATCATCAGTCAATTGGACCCTGTGAATGAACATATGCTGAACATGATCCGACAAATCTCTAGGCCCTCAGCAGCTGGTATAAGCCTTATGATTGGCGCTGCACGGTGAGTATAAGTTATCTTTCAGTCAGAGGACAAGTACGTGCAAGACTGGAATTCTCAGAGCTAGCTGATAGAGGTTTCACAGTGTTTAAATTCAGAGACCTTAAAAGTGTGTATGTAATCCGGAATGGATCATAGGATAGGAAATGACACAGTCTGGTACTGTTTTGATGTCTCTAAAGGAAAAAATGTTGATAAGGGATAAGACACAGTATTGCTGTTTTCCAAGTTGGGCTCAGAGTTAAGATTCTGGTGCCTTAGCCTGCCAGAATGCTTGATTCAGGTGTGTACCATCATGTGTGTTTAACTATTGTTATCGTAAGGCAAAAAATGTGAAATTTTTCTTAATTTTTAAAGTGTTTCATTTGCTTTAGATTTTTTTGTCTTCACCTTTTACTTTCCTATGGAAAAAGCAGAATGTTACAATTCGTGATCCCACATGGTTTTCATGTTTTACTCATTTTCAGCATTGTGTGACATTTGCTTTTGTAAGGTTTGTAGGCTTAATGATATGTTGCATGAGGGTAGTTTGTTTATCTTACGAGCATGGACACTGCTGTCATCCTGTCCCTCAGATTTAACTATTACAGTAGCACTGTTTATACACAAATGTGTATCGAACCTCATCAAGGATCACTTACTCCATTTGGTTACTAATAGAACTATTAGTATACATTTAATACCATAAGGAAACTAAGCAGAAATTAATTAAGACCTCAGGTCATACTACTGACAACTAATAGAGCCAGTCAAACCCCAGGCACCTTGGTTCTAGAAGCAGTGCTTTCAGGCTCTTCTGTGGTCGTCCTAAGTTGGACAGATCTATGGAAGGATTTTAAGGATAATCTTCACAAAGAAAATAAGCATCACAACTGCAAATTACAGAATAAGTGTCATACATACAAATGAAGTACCCATGGATATTTAGGGGGAAAGAGACTAATTTTGACAGGAGGAAAAAGATTCAGTAACTAAAGAACCTAATAGATACAGATACGAGGTGACCCAAATTACATATGGGAGAACTGAAATGTGGAGAAGTGACTACATTAGATTTGCAGGAAAATGAGTAAGAATTGGTGATGGATTAGTATGGGGCAGCAGGCAGTGCAGTGAAGGGGTGAAGACAAACCACAGTCATATTTCTGATTTGGAAAGCTGCTTAGTTTATAGTGCCAGTCCGTACAAAAAGCTTCCCCAGACAAAAAAAGCAGTTTGGGGGTGTGTATGGAATTGGAACATTGGTGGGACATCTTGATTTCTGCAATTTTTAGCCCTGATGTTCATTGTCTGCCGTATGAGACAAATTTAGGTGTGAACAAATTGCTGGAGATAGTTTTTAAATTAATTCTAGAAAATATTTGGTGGTAAGTACTACATGTTTAGTTTGTTGTTGATCCCAGGAACCTCTTTTGAATGTATTACTTAATACTTGATCTTCTTAGAACAGTATATCACTGAACTGAGTAAGTGAACATTTTTAATAATTGGTATCTCTTTTTCTATTTTGGGATTAAAGGTTAATTTCATTTTAGTTTGTATTTGTGCATTTGCTTCATTTTTTTTATGCACTAACTGTTCATTCAAATTATGACTAAATTTGTGCATTTGAATGAGTAGTTGAGATGTATTAAGTGATTTACTCTCTCAGCATGTATGAAGCTGTGGGTTCATTCCCTAAAACTATGAAAAAGAAAGAATGCTAAACTGGTGGGTTTTTACTTTTTCTAGGTATGGAGATGGCCCACGACCTCCCAAGATGGCTCGATACGATAATGGAAGTGGATATAGAAGGGGTTCTGGATATGGTGGTGGAGGCTATGGTAGTGGCTATGGCGGTGGAGGTTATGGCACTGGAGGCTATGGAGGTGGAGGCTATGGAGGTGGAGGCTACGGAGGTGGTTCCAACTCATATCGAAGAGGATATGGTGGAGGCTATAGAGGTTTCCGAGGGGGTTATAGAGGCAACTTCGGTGGAGACTACAGGGGATCCAGTGGAGACTACAGAGGACCTGGTGGGGGAGACTTCCGAGGGCCTAATGGGGGAGACTTCCGAGGGCCTAATGGGGGAGATTTTCGAGGGCCTAATGGCGGAGACTTCCGAGGACCTAATGGGGGAGATTTCAGAGGACCTGGTGGAGGAGACTTCAGAGGACCTGGTGGGGGAGACTACAGAGGACCTGGTGGGGGAGACTTTAGGGGCCCTGGTGGGGGAGACTACAGAGGACCTGGTGGAGGAGACTACAGAGGACCTGGTGGGGGAGACTTTAGGGGACCTGGTGGGGGAGACTTCAGAGGACCTGGTGGAGGAGGCTACAGAGGAGGATTCCAGCGAGGAGGTGGCAGGGGAGGCTTTGGAGGTGGCTACTTTGGACAGGGAAGGGGAGGTGGTGGCTATTAAACTTAGTTATGTCAATGCCTATGCATAGACAATTAAAAAATAAAAAGCATGCTATGTGTTTTCCCAAAACGTTTATTTGTTCCCAAAAAAATAAACCCATTTTCTTTTATTCTGTGGTTCATTTTAGGTCAAGGAAACCAAGCATATAGAAACATTAGTGATTTTGTTTATATTATGTAAAATACAATGATCTATTATAAAAGTACCAGTTTGTATTTTTTCGTTAAGGAGTAAGATTTGCTTTTTAAACTAACTTGATATTTTCTTGGCTTTTGTTAATAACCATAGAAAATAAAGTATTACTCTGAATACCACCTGCGTAGTTGATTATTGATCGTATGTATTGCAATAAGTTTTCACTGCTAATACATTTAATTAAACATTAGAGAAAAAGGTGTATTCTCTATGTTTCAAGTAAAGTATACCAGGTGATACTAGTATTTTAAATAGCTTTGGCATTGAGTCACTGTTGGAGGAAATACTGGCCCTTGCATAAGTCAGACCTCTGAACAACATAAAACTTGATACAGGGCTGAACATTTTGGTTTCTTCTCTACATTTTGCCTGTGCAGGCCGTTGGTGTAATCTCAAAATGCAGTCATTATGTGCAAGCTTTGTAAAACTGACCAACACCAGCATTTTCTTTATAGATAGTATAATCAATCTATAGAATCCTTGAATAAAAGTTGTACTTAGACAAAAAGCAAAAGGTAATACTTCACCAGTGCATAAAGCTTAGAATTTGGGGATAGAGGATTTATTTGGTGAATAGCCATAGAACATGTATTTCAGAGGATATTTGCTAAGCTGTTATAGTCGTGAATATATATATTGGGGGTGTGAATTTTTTTTGAGACAGAGTCTCACTATGTAGCCCAGGTCGTCTCCAAATGTTCCACAATCCTGCTTCAGCCTCTCAACTGCTAGGGTTATAGGTATGTATGCACCATGTCTAGCCAGTGGAGATACTTCCATACTAAACAATTTTCATGGATTGCCAGTAGAACAGTATATTACAAATTACAAGCATATTGCCTTAGATCTGGGTTACATATTTTAATTGTGCTATCTACCATGTTGATAATCTTGGGAAAACTTAGTTGTATTCAACATCCCTATTTTACTTACTTTTGCAGTGCTAGGATTTGAACCACTGTGTCACATGCCAGGCAAGTACTCTCAGATTCTTTATCAGTTACTGTTCATAGCCTGATGACTCCAAGTCTGTTTTCACAAATGCCTTTTGCTTCCTAGACAGGTACCTGATTAATTTTTCCATAGAAAGTTACCACAGCATTTTCCAGCTGACGAACCCCACTCCACACTGTCTACACTTTGTATTTTCCCTGCTCTGCTATTTTTTGGTTATAGTTAGCTACACCTAGTTAGCGTGAGGTATCTTTTCCATCTGTACGTTTATAAACCAGCTGCTTCTATTCAGGGTGTCGTTAGCTTCAACATAAGGCCACACAATCCTCTTAATTCTTTTGCTGTACTACCCCCAAGCCACTACACTATTCGTGTATCGTGTTATAAAAGTACATTACTTCTTCTTGACTTAACCCTATGGTTCTTGCTTTCACTGTTCACACTTGGAGGATCACAGTTCTACATTGCTGCTCAGTGACTGACAGGGATTTCTCACTAGTTTCACATGTCCAAAAGGGAAGTAGCAGACTCAACTGAGTAGAAATCTACTTAGGACAGTTGTCACCATTATGAACCAAGACATATAAATCCTTTGTTTTGCAACCCAGGCTGTCGTTGAGCTCACTGTGTAGTTCAGACTGGCAACAAAGTGACAGTCCAGCCTGTTCCCTCAGTACTGGGATTACAGGTGTGTGCCACTACATCCAGCAATATATGACATGTTAATACTGTGAGGCCTCAACAATATTTTCCCTAAGACGCTGTGGGCTGCTTCAAGACAGTGTTCCCTTCACAGCGTATTGCAGCCAGGCCTTCTGGCACACACCTGTAATGACGGTGCTCAGGAGGTTGAGACAGGAGGAGCTTGGGTTTTGAGGCCATCCTGGGCTACTGCACACTAAGACCCTGCCTCAACCAAAAATGAAAAAACATTACAGCAAATGAGAAATACGAGTTTTCTCAAAAGGAGCATTGATTAGACATTTCTCCAGGAGATAAAGTGGGGCAAAGGGTTGGGGGTAAAATACGTTGGAAGGTGAGACATCCGTTCACGTGCCTTTCTCTGACCATGTACATAATGACTGGATTTTGAGATTATACCAATAGACTGCACAGACAGTTGGGTCTAAGAAGTTAAAGTGGGTGGGTGTGGACCTGATGGGCATCTGTTCTGTCCATCATCTTCTGAGTGTTGAGTATGGGCAGTGACAGCTCGACTGACTGTTACAGGGGGGTTGAAACAATTAGATATTTCTCCTGATTCCAAAAAATGCTCAGATGAACACTGCCAGTTGGCAGGAAGTCATGCCCTAAAAGTTTGATCAAGAGAATGTGGGCACAGTGTCTGGAAGCACCTAAAAGAGATGAGACCTTATGAAGCTGTACTGAGAACCCTCGGTATCACCTATGGATAGGAACAGATGAGAACATAAATGGCTGTGTCACCTTGAGGTCAGCCCAGGTAACTAGAAGACAGCGTTGAAGGCCAGCTTCCCCCCTGACTTGGGGAGAAGAGTTAGGACACGTGGGTAGTTAAACCACAAATGCAATGTCTGATTGGATTAGAATGAACAAATAGACTTTGTTCTTGTATTCCATTGTGTTTATCTGAAAGATTTGTGTTTGAGTTCCTGTCCACAGAGCAGCGAAGTAACTTTTTAATTTGTGTATTTGTGGACCGATGAGTTACATATAAAAATTTTCTTCATTTAGGGGAAACATTACTATTGAATCTTCCGAAGTTAACAGAGCACATGAGGTTACTTGAGTTTATCAAACTATTTTAGTGATGTTAGCTTTAAAGAAAAGATACAGATAAAAAAAGAGACACAACAAAATACAGCTACTCTGGGATCTGGAATTGAGATACCTAGAAAAGAACTAGAGTAAAGAGAAAAAACGTCTTGGGGGTTCTGGAGGTAGCTGTTAGGGAAACTAGAAACTACATAGAAGTGGAAAACAGTGCAAGGCAGAGAAAAGAATGAAGACGTCTGGAAAGCTGACCCCGGTACCCAGCGAGGAGGATGTATTGCACATGACACAAGGTAATGTGGGAGAGGTTTCACAGCCCCAGGGAGAAACAGGCTGGGTCTAAGGAAACCCAACAGCTATGTAAACTGCAAAAGCTGCAGCTTTATGCTGAAAGTGACTCATGCAAAGCAGGCTGGAGTTGTAGAAGAAATCCAGTGCTGTGCCCACCATACTTGAGGATTAATCAGGAGCATTTTGAGGGCGAGGTTAATGGAGTCTGAGGCATGGAAGGTTTTTTTATGTTACCCTGCCACAGTGACTGAGAGGGAGAGGGTGTAGGAAAGATAGATACCTGTCTTGGTTACTTTTCTCTCGTTGCTGAGACAAAATACCCAATGCCCAAAACGAAGGAAGGAAAGGTTTATTTAGCTCACAGTTTGTGGAGGTTTCAGTCCATACTTGCTGGCTCCAAGGCAGTGGCACATGGCGAGGGCAACCGTTCATGGCCGCGGAAAACAGCAAAGCAGCAAGAGCAAAAGGGAGGAGTGGCAGAGAAGAGCAAGCCTCTTTCCTCCCTTATATTGTAAGCAGGCTACCCTGCTGACAGTGCCACCTGGGGGTGGCACTCATATAATCTCTCTGCCTCCTCTTGCACAGGCTCAGGATGAATACAAAGTGAGCGCCCTGGCCCCTGCTGAGTCACATAGTTAGCCTTCTAAACTTCTCAGATTGACACATGAACAACATCCCAGAGGGTAAGGGCATGTCCTTTTCACCCCAAGATGCAGAACTGCTGAGTCACAGCCAAACTGCTAGACTCCCCAAGTTGACACCATGTATCAACCATAACAATACTGTCCCCCCTCCAAAAGAAAGCTCAGGCCATGAAGGTCACCAGGGCTCAATTTAAGCTAGGCTGGGCTTGTGTGGCTTTCAGAGTGGTCTGAGGCTGACAGTGCTGGCACTAAGTCCAGCAGTCTGCTTGAATCTTTGCCCCATTGCCTACATCCAGCACAAAACTCAGTGGTCTGTTTGCTTTCCCCATCTACCAATTTGAGTAGGAATACAGCTTGGCTTGGACGATTGCCACAGCTTGGGGTGTGTGGACAGAGAAGCTTTGGGACCAGAGGTGGGTATCCATAGGCTGTAAAGCTAGGCAGAAAAAGCCGTGACTTTGGTTACATAGAACACAGAAACTGAAGCCACCTTAGTGACTGTATCCCTAGGGCAGAAATTTTTTTTTTTTTTTTTTTTTTTTATCTCCTATTTTGCTGTTTTTCCTTTTTGTTTCACTGTTACTTTCTGGGGGTTCTTTTTGAGACAGGGTCTTGCTATACAGTTCAGGCAGGCCTTGAACTCACTCTGTAGCCCAGGCTAGTCTCAAACATGCAGTGTTCCTTCTGTCTCGGCCTCCTGAATGCTGGGATTATAGGCATGCACCACCACACCCAGCTATTACTTTTATGTAATTGTATTTTTCTATTACTCTTTAATAGGATCATTTGTCTCACTTTTCTCTCATTTTAAATTGAGTTTATTGGTATATTTTAGGTATAATTAAGGATTACATTCATTATAGGGAATTTGTACTTTTACATGATATAACTTGATTCTTTTTTCCCATTCCCCTACCCATCTTCAACCCTTCCTCACCTTCCCATTTACAAAAGCTTTGTTTCAATTTTTTCCTTTTCTCATTTTTTTCCTTTTCTCATTTTTTTCCTTTCCTGTCCCCCTCCCCCTTCCTAGTTCCCCTTCCTATTTGAATATTTTCTTCCTATTTCACAACATCTATTATACATTTTGGTGCTTATTTACATTTTTGGTTTCTCACACCAAAAAAACAATGCATTATTTACAATTGTGTGTTCATTTCACTTGAGTGTGGTCTCAGGGTGCATCTATTTGCCTAGAAATGTCTCACACTTATCCTTCTTTATGGTAGAGTAGTACTTTATTGTATGGAAGAAACACCACTTTACCCATTCATCAGTTGGGCATTTTCCAAGATTTAGCTATTACAAACTATGCTGCTATGAACATGGGTGCACATATATCGCTGAGGTATGATACTTTTAATTCTTTTGGGAAGATACCAAGAAGGGGACTAGCTGGGTTAAATGGAACTTGTAGTCCTAGGTTTTTTGTTTTTTGATCTGGGAATTGAGCTCAAGACCTCGCATTTGCCAGACAGGTGCTGTGCTGCTGATCTGTATCCTCGGCCCAGTCCTAGTTTTTGGAGGAATCTCCACACTGATTTCCATAGTGGTTGCACCAGTCTACACTCCTACCAGGACTGGGGAAGGGTTCCTTTCTCACCACAGCTCTGCCAGCATTTGTTATTAGTTGATTTCTTGATAATTGTCATTCTTTCTAAGGTGAGAAGTAATCTCAGCATTGTTTTAATTTTCATTTCTTGAATGACCAATGATGTTGAATACTTTCATATATTTATTTGCCATTCCTACTACTTCACCTGAGAAGTGTCCGTTTAAAATACCCATTTTTAGGGGCTGGGGATTTAGCTCAGCGGCACAGCGCCTGCCTGGTAAGCGCAAGGTCGTGAATTCAATTCCCAGTACCGGAATAAAAACCAAAACCAAAAAAAAGATACCCATTTTTAGATTGGGTCTTTACATTTGAGGTGTGTGATTTTTTTTTTTTTTCATTCTTTATGTATTCTAGATAATAAACCTCTGTCTGGAGAACAGTTGGCAAAAATTTTTGCCCACATTCTGGGTTGTTTTCTTCATTCTGATGGTGGTTTATCTTGCTGTGCAAGCTTTTTGGTAAGATGAAATCGCAGTTGTTGATTCTTTGCGATATCTCCTGTGGGATCAAGGCTTTGTTCATAAAGTTTTTTGGGTTTTTTTTTTTTTTTTTTTAAAACAACAATGTGTTGTAATTCTATTTTTTCAAAAACAAATGAACAAAAAAAAGAGAAAGCGATAGAGAAAGAGGAGATGGGGGAGAAAAGGGAGGACAGGAGGGAGGGAGAGAGAGAAAGAGAGAGAGACGCATATTTGGCGTTTTCTCTACTTGGTTTTTTTTTTTTTTTTTGGTTCTTTTTTTTTCCCTACACCAATGTCTTCAAGAGTTCTACCTATTCTATCTTCCAGCAGATTGAGTGTTTCTGTTTTAATATTGAGGTCTTTGATACATTTCTATTTTAGTTTAGTGCATTGTGAAAGTTATGGGTCTACTTTTAATCTTTGACATGTGGAAAACCATCTTTCACAGCACTGTTAAAGAAGCTGTCTTTCTTCCAGTAAAGGTGTTTGGCACCTTTGTCAAAGATAAGGTGGCGAAGCATGTCTGGAGTTGTTCCTGCATCTTCTAATCTGTTCCCTTGGTCCTTGGGTCTATTTTGTTGCCATTACCATGATGCTGTTCCCACAGTAGCTTTGTCGGATAATTTCAGGTCAGGAATTGTGATGCCCCCTGCCTTGCTTTCGTTGCTCAGAATTGCCTTTGCTATTCTAGGTCTCTTCTGGTTCCAAATGAATTTTAGGCTTGTTCTGTAATTCTGTGAGATATGCTATTGGAATTTTGATTAAGATTGCATTAAATCTGTATAACAGTTTTGGAAGTATGGCCATTTTCACCATATTGTTTCTTCCTATGCAAGAGCAAGGGATACCTTTCCATTTGCTGATATCCTCTTCAAACTCCTTTTTCAGACTATTGTAGTTTTCGGTGTAGGGGTCTTTTACTTCCTTCATTAGATTGATTCCTGGGTATTTCATTATTTTGGATACTATTGTAAAAGGTGTTTCTAATTTCTCAGTGAGTTTCTTATTCATGTACAGGAAGGCTATTGATTTTTGAGCACTGACTTTGTATCCAGCTACACTACTGAATTTGGCTATTAAATCCAGAAGTGTTTTGGGAGTCTTCTACACAGAGTATCATGTCATCCACAAATAATAATTTAACTTCTGCCTTTCTTATCCTTATTTCTTTTATTTCTTTCTCTTGTCTAATAGTTCTGTTTCCAGAACTATATTACATAGGAGTGGTGACAGTAGACATCCTTGTCTTGTTCCTGATTTTAGAGTGAAAGCTTTCAGTCTTTGTTTATTATGACGCTGGCTATTGGTTTGTGATAGATGGCTTTTGTCAGATTGCGATAAAAGACCATCTAATTCAATTTTCTGTAGAGTTTTTATCATGAATGGGTGTTGGACTTCGTCAGACACTTTTTCTGCATCGAGATGATATGATTTTGGCCCTTGGTCATGGTGTGTTACATTTATTATTTTGCATATGTTGAACCATTCCTTCACCATTAGGATCTATCATGAGTTCACCCTTTTCATTCCTAATTGCACTGATTTGAGTGTTTTTTTTTTTTTATAAGATTGGCTAAGAGTTTAATTTTACTTAATCTTTCAAAGAACCAACTGTTTGATTCATTGATTCTTCGCATTATTTTCTTAGTCTCCACTGCATTAATTTCTGCTCTGATCTTTATAATTTGGACTTGACTTGCTCTTCTTCTTCTAGAAGCTTGAGGTTCAACAGTAAGAGGTTTAAAAAAAAACATACACACATTAAGTTGTTTATTTGAGCTTGCTGTATTTTCCTGATATGAGTATTCACCACTATAAATTTCCCTTGTAGGACTGCTTTCATTGTGTCCCATAAGTTCTGGTATGTCTGTCATCATTATTGTTTAAGTGTAGAACCTGTCTCATTTCTTCTTTATCTGTGACCCACTGGTTGTTCAGGAGGGTGTTATTTAATTTCCATGTGTTTATGAAGTTCTTGTGGTTTCTTTTGCCATCAATTTCCAATTTCATTGCATTATGATCAGATAATATACATGGGATAATTTCAATTTCTTTGCATTTACTTAAGCATGTTCTAAGAGGTAGTATGTGGTCTATTTTGGAGAATATCCCATGTGCAGCTGAGAAGAATGTATTCTGATGTTGTAAGGTAGAACAATGTGTGGACATCTACTAAGTCCATTTGTTTAAAAGTTTGGTTTCAGCTGGGCAATAGGATTAATCCTAAATGGAAGAATTATTAGGAATTTTTGGGCTGGGCATGGTGGCACATGCCTGTAATCCCAGCACTCGGAAGGCTGAGGCAGGAGGATTGTTGCGAGTTCAAGACCAGCCTGGGCTACAAAGTGAGCTCAAGGCCGGCCTGAACTGCATAGCAAGACCCTGTCTCAAAAAGACAAAAAAAAAAAAAACAAAAAACCAAAAAACCAGGAATTTTCAAAGTTTCAAGCTCCCTATTTACTGCAAATCTAGATTTAAAAATAAAGGTAACAAAGGAATTGGCTTCATAATCCAACATTTAATGTTTCCTAACTGTACATCTGTAAAAATGCATACTTATTGGTTATTTTTATTATTTCAGTAATCATTTTAGCTGAAATTTTTATAGCTCTACAATAGGAAGCACCATAGGATTAAGTTAACTTGTTGATCTAAATAAAAAGTTATGAAGGGGCATTGATAATTGTTCAAAGCATTTCCAAATTAACCTAATAGCCTAGTGATATCTGTAATGGCTGTAAAATTTTATTTGTAAATAAATGTTCACTTTAAGTAGCCACAAAATTGCCGGGCGTGGTGGCACACGCCTGTAATCCCAGCACTCAGGAGGCTGAGGCAGGAGGATCGTTGTGAGTTCGAGACCAGCCTGGGCTACAAAGTGAGCTCAAGGCCGGCCTGAACTGCATAGCGAGACCCTGTCTCAAAAAGACAAAGAAAAAAAAAAGAAAGTAGCCACAAAATTAACCTAATGAATATCCAATTACCAAAAATATAATGGCATAACTTAGTATTTAAATGAACTATGAAGTGTTTCTAAGTTAAATTAGATTCTTCTATAGAAATAATATTGCCCGGAATGGTGGCGCACACCTGTAATTCCAGCACTCAGAAGGCTGAGGCAGGAGGATCATTGTGAGTTCAAGACCAGCCTGGGCTATAAAGTGAGCTCAAGGCCAGCCTGAACTGCATGCGAGGCCCTGTCTCAAAAAGACAAAAAGAAAAAGAAAAGAAATCATATTTATGAAAAACAAAACATTGTCTAGTTCAGTGGTTTTGAGGGGTGAGGAGTCTTTTTGAGAATATGATCGAAGCTGCGGAGAGTCCCCCAAATGACATGTACTCCATATTTGTTATGTAAGAATTTCAAGTAGTTCACATTTGAAACCTGTGTATTTCAGTTTAAGACAATCCAATTTGGTCCAGTTACTGATAATACATTCACAGCTCTTTCATTTGAAAATTTTTGGGAAATTAAACGTTCCAGATTTACTGCTGTTTATTTAACTGTTGAATTTATAACATATGTGTATCTCTGGCTTGGAAACAGCTTCTGCAATCATAGAAATTTCTTTTCTTTTTTTTTTTTTTCGTCGTTTTGACAGGACTACAACGATCCTCCTACCTCAGCCTCCCAAGTGCTGGGATTACAGGTGTGAGCCACCACTCCTGGATTCTAACATTTTTAAAATAAAGAATTGAAAAGATTTGTATGGCACAGAACAATGTAAATATATAATGGTTACTTAGATTCAGAGCTTGTACTAGAAGAAATTTACAGCCTACTAGGAAAACTAGGTAATGTGTATACAACAGAAGACGAGGAGATATGCAACCATCTCTCCTTTTGGTGCTAATTTTAAATATATTGAGCGGGGCCAGGGATATAGCTCAGCGGCATAAGTGCTTGCCTGGCAAGCCTGAGGTCATGAGTTCAATTTCCGGTACCAAAAATAAATAAATACATAAATAAATTCAAGCTGTTACATCCATCCTATTTGTAGCACAGGAGGTAGCTTAGCATGTGTAAGGCTTTGGGTTCAATTCTCAGCAACCAAAAACCAAAACACAAAAAAATTCACGCACATGTAGTTTGTGTTGGCTAGTTGGTCATGACAGAGGAAACCCTTAAATCCCACTTGAGGAAGAGAGTTAGGAATTATCTTCCCTTGGCTAGAAAACTGGTAAAATGGTTGGCAGAATAACAACCCCCCAGAGATGTCTAGGTCTTTATCCCCACCTATGAATATACTCTCTACATAGAAAAAGGGAGTTTGCAAGTATGATTTAGGTGAACGTCCTCGAAATGGGTAATTACTCTAGGTTATCCAGGGGGGCTCAATCTAATTACATCCATTTTTAAAAGTGGAAGAGGTGTAGATTTGATTCCCTGTTCTAGATTTAAAGATGGAGGAAGAAGCCCATGAGCCAAAGGTTGCAGTCAGTCAGTGTAAACCCAGGACCCTCCTGAAAATCGTGACAAAAGTGGATGTCAGTCCTACAACCATTAGAAACTGAATTCTGTCAACAACTCAGCTGAGCAAGGAAACATCCTCCCCTAGAGTTATCAAGAAAGGAATGCAAACGCAAGCGACACCTTGTATTAGACCAATTATTCTCCCGCAGAACTGCAAGAAAGTGTGTTAAGCACTAAGTGTGTGGTAATTTATGACAGCAACAGAAAACAAATACAATATTTGCTTGTAAGGTATGGGAGGAGAGGTGTAAAGGTGGAAGAGAAATCATTGTCAACATTCTTAAAAACCTTAATAATGTTTTGTATGTGCTTTAAGAATATAAGATAGAAAAAAAAAAAAAAAGGGAGTATGATACTAATCTCAGAAAAGAGAAATTGGTTAGAAACTAATGGCAGGGCCGGGCGTGGTGGCGCACGCCTGCAATCCCAGCATGCGGGTGGCTGAGGCAGGAGGATTGTTGTGAGTTTGAGGCCAGCCTGGGCTACGAAGTGAGCTCAAGGCCAGCCTGAACTGCACAGTGAGACCCTGTCTCAAAAAGACCAAGAGCCAGGGATATAGCTCAGTGGCACAAGCGCCTACTTAGGAAGCACAAGGTCATGAGTTTGATTCCTGGTACAAAAAAAAAAAAAATCACTAAAAAATACTACTTTGTACTTTTTTTTTTTTTGGCAGTGCTGGGCATTGGATCCAGGGCCTTACACATTTTTGGGATGTTCTCTACAAGCTACATCTCTAGCACTGATTTACATAGTTTTTGAAGTGTGAATTTTATAGTATATGAATTGTATCTCAATAAAGCAGTTATTTTTAAAATATGTTAAAGCAAATCAATGAAAGCATTTAATATTTTAATAAGTTTTGAACTTAATTACAATTACTATATCTGTGGGATATAATTATTTATTAAACAAATTTCTGAAGTATAAAACTTTAACGTTTATCAGAGGCTTTAGTTAGTGCCTATTCTGATATCCCCCTTTAAGTTTGCTTCTATTTTATTATTATTCATCTCCAGATTCAGGTTTTGCATTATTCTGCAGATCATTTTGTCATCTATGTTATCTCCTGAAGCAGCCCCTTCGTTGAGAACTTCTTCTGCTACAATAAAAAACTGTTCGGTTGGTTGAAGAATGCTTACTCCATAGCCACTGTTGCTGTAAATATGATTATTAGTCATCTTCAGTTTGGGCGCTGGAAGAGCCTGTTAAATTATTCAAGGAAATTTAGTTTTCAGTAATTCTGATAAAGAATTTATATGAACATATAAAATTACTCCAGAAATTACTTTTGGGTTAATAAAGTTCTTTAAAACAATCTAAGACTAGTTTTGAACAAATGTGGTTTCTTCACATTAATATTAAATACAAATGTTTAATTGAAGAAATATTAAATGAAAGAATAAAAATAGTAAATGAAATTTCAAGATACTGTTTATCAGCTTTTGATAAAATAACTGACTCTAAATGGGGATACAGCAACAGCATATAAAGGCGACCTCTAACAGAACATGACAAAACATGAAAATAAATAATTGCAGAGATTGTGTGATATGGAAAAAATAAAATAGGGCAATGTGATATGACATGGCTGGGTGCGGGCAGGGAGAGGTTACCACTTAAAGAGTTTTTTTAAAGAGGGTCAGTTATATTCATATATACAGAATGAGATGGTTGTTCATTACTTATGGAGCTACAGAAAAACTGTTTCAGGCTGGGGCAACAGCCAGAAAAAGGTTGGTAATTCCCGGGAACACGAAAGAGCTAGTATGGTGTGAATGCAGTGTATTAGAGAAAGAATGGAAGGAGATGAGGTTGCAGAAGGCAAGGGAGAGATCTTGTCAGGTTTTACAAAAATTTATAAAGTTTATAATGCTTATTAAACTTTATATGTAAGTCACTTGGAGATCTTGTTTAAAATCAGATTCTGCTTGAAATAAGGCTCAAGATTCTGCAGTTCTAAGAAGACAGCGGGTGATTCTGTGCTTCTGCCAGGGCTCACTGAGGTGGCGGGGTATGGTCCTCAAGCGCTGGCCAGCAGGGTCAGCAGCACTTGACAAGCTCCTAGAACAAGTCCTACAGATCCTCAGATAACCCTCGCCCAGATCTGGGCTGAAAACCAGCGTCTGTCACTCAAGAGTGGTTCTGATGCATGCTCACATGTGAGAGCCACTGAAAAATTTTGCTTAAGGCCTGCAATCACAGCACTCAGGAGGATTGCCATGAGTTTGAGGCTGGCCTGGCTACACAGTAAGTTCAAGGCCACACCTTGTCTCAGAAAAAAAAAAAAA